>NW_024386801.1:24069350-24669350 GCF_900408965.1 Simochromis diagramma
ATTAACAAAAACTATTGCACAGTGAAAAGGCACTACAGCTACTTTTCCCCCCCTCCTTTGTCCCCGTTTCCCCTCCCTCTCCCATCCAGCGAGGAGTTAAACAGTTTGATGGCCTGTGGTAAAAAAGGACTTTTTAAGTCTGCTGGTTCTTGACTTTGGGAGAAGCAACCAACCTCTCCCTGAACAGACTTTATGGCCGTGTGCAGAGGATGCAGAGGCTACCCAGCATGGTCCATAATGTCCATATTGCACCTTAATTTGTTTTTATATAAGTGCGTGGAATGAGTCTTCAGTTGAATGTTTTTTAATAGGCAAAAAATACTTAAATAAGTAAATGGCAAGTCGAATTTTTGTCTTTTTTTTTTTCCATTTTTGCTGATCCGAAATTGATCCGATCCGTGACTTAAAACTGTTATCCAATCCGAACCGTGAGATTTTTCATCCGTTGCACCACTACTAGCTACTATCACACGCCTGCCATTACTGTCTGTATACCTATAAGATCCCTTTTCCTTCCCTAGCATACCACTGAAGCAGGATGCCATGCCCCCTCCTCGCAGGGACAGGCCTCCCATGAAAAAAGCTTCCAGCCCTTCTATGCCTTCCGGACTGCAGTCCAGACCATCCAAACCCTTGCCAGATGGAGGAAAGCCTCCTAACAATCCACGAGATGCTGGAGGTGCAGGAGCTGGTGGAGCAGTCAAACCCCTGCCACCAAGGGAACCTGGAAAACCTGTCAACTTGAGGGAAGGCAGGCGGAAGGAGCGACAGCAGCATCCTCCTCGAAGGTAAGCATCTCATCTTAAAGCTTGTTTTGTTTTACAGGACACAGAAATTCACAAAAATGGTTATACACTTATACATTTGACATGATCTATTACAAGATTATTGGCTTTAGGAGAAGTTACTAGTGTTGTTTTGTAGCAAGAGGCTCCTGGATACAAACCCATGGAGGGCCTGTTGTGGATTCTGCTTCTTATTTAGAATGAATGAATAAATAAATAAAAAAGATGACATTGAAAAAGGAATTTAAGCTATTTCAAGAATCAGGAAAAGTTGTCTGCACACCTAATTTGATTTGGCATTTAACTAGATACAAGACCTTTATAAGGCAATGCAATGTCAATGAATCAGCATAAAATAAGAGGACTGCATTAATCTGTTGATGTTAAAATTTAAACACAGCTTGGAATCTGTGTTGCTATACTTTTCTTTATGGTGTTTCTCCAGATTTAGGTGATTAGGAACTAAAAAATTATATGAAAAGTTGGCTTGAACAGGAACGAATGTGACAGAGTTCACTATGACAAGGAAGAAAGGCAAAGAAAAAACAAAAACCAAAGAGCTAATACTCTGTTCCAGGTATTTAAAAAAAAAAATTTCTGAAGTCTGTTGTTTTACTCTCTTTTTTTCTTTTTTGGGGGGTGCAAAAGGAAATGACCAGCAAAAGCACAAACATAAACAAGAGTAGCCCATATTATTCTTTATTTCACACAGAATAAAGAGAGAGACAGAGGCAGATGATGTACTGTGACAGTCCCTAAAGATGTCAGTCAAAAGAAGAAGAAATTGTATGTTAAGTGAAGTCTGACTGCAACAGTTCAACAAAAAAGAACTCTTAGTTCTTAGTCTTAGTTATTAATCCTCAGGCCCTTCCAGAACTCTTATGGTACTTAGATTTGTCATTCTGTTACTTACTTAAATGTGTGGCTCCTGCCAAATTCTCAAGTGAGCATAAAACATTTTGGATGTTCTCCATGTGTGTGTAGGTGGATGGCAGCATGTTGGCCCACCATGTTTATTTTGCTCACGTTTTCAAGGAAGTGCACAAACAGTGAAAGGCGTTGTTTAAAAGTTTCATTTGCAGTAAGGAGAACTGTGTTCTTATTTGCATATTTTTGTAATGTAAGTGATAATGCAGATGTATTCCACTTTGGGGGAAGACCATAGAGCTCACACGTGGGCGAGTGAGTGGGTACATAGTTTGAGGAAAAACCTCTCTTTTGTACGCTTATGTTTGTGTTTGTTTATGAGAGTGTGTGAGAGAGCAACATCAGCCAAAGCGGAAGAAGAGTAAAAGGGCAGGGAAGAACAGTCTGTGTGTGCAAGGCTGTTTTCGTGTGTGTGTGTGTGGGTGGGTGCAAGTTTGTGGGCTGATTGAGTTACATGTGGAAATAATCCAGGAAAACCAGTTCAGGTGCTTGTTATTATGTTTACTTCCCTTCCTTTAACTTCACTCTGATGAACCGATATATATATATGATGTAACTAGGGGTGTAATTTTTTTGTCTGCCTCTTCAACACGATGGTTTAAACTTAAACTTGCAGTATTAAAAAGAGTATAGATGGGCGTGACTGGTCACCTAGATGTTTAAATTTAGATTAAACTGTATATAAAAGATTAGTTTCAGGGGTTCTGAATTATATTATCTTTTATTTTTATTATTTACCTTTTTCGTTTTATATTTAGTGTCGTTCTAAGGTATTGGCTAAGGCTAGCAAGCTTGACTATCAAGTTGGCTGAGTAAAATGTACGTGTACAAAATAAGGCTAGTCACCGGTACAGACACATAGATGACACCTGGGTCATAATCAAAACCCAAGAAGCAGAAACCCTCACTGCTCACATCAACTCATTGGATAGAAATATAAATTTCACCAGGGAAGATACAAAGGATAATAGTTTGACATTTCTGGACTGTGCTGTGCACATTGAGGAGATTGGAAGCCTCAACATTGAAGTTTACACAAAGATATTCACTAACTGGTTCTCAGTACAGGACTAAAAAGGCATTACTAGAATCTAATTACGAAAAATTGTCACAAAGACGTCTTGTACAGACTGTACCATACAGCATTTGCTATGACTCCACCACTTCATTTTTGCTTGTATCACTTGTAAGTGACTACGCTTTAAGTAGTGTATTTATGGAACAGAAAAGCTAAAGGTGGGCTCATATTGTATCCTACTGTATGGGAAGGACTTGGCTGCTGCTCTCCGGTCATGTGGCGTGTGGTCGCCTCCTTACCCACACAAGTAAAGTGGTGCCAAGCATACACCAAATCTAGCTCATCCAGGAGATGTGATACTGTCAAAACTCTTTTTACCTCCAATTAAAGACAGAGTATAGGCAATTTTTTTAATGCGTTAGTTTAAATTGCATGTGCGCTTTTCTTTTTTTTCTTTTTTTCTTTTTTTGCCTTTGTCTTTAAAATCTTTTAATTTCTAAAATGCTCACTCAATTTCTAAAATACAAAGCAATGACCAGTTCATTTTGAAAGACCTATGACTTTTCTCTGGTGAATATCTATTATTGCTCATTATCGAATATTAAATAATATTGAATATATTATTTATATGAATACTATTTATTGTTATTTCTATTATTTAGGAAGTATTTATTCCAATTAATCAATGGAATAATCAGTAGAATACGCTCACAAAACGTAATCGGTAACTGCAGCCCTACTTGCACTGCATTTTACAGCATTTTGGTTTTATTTGACGAGGGAAAAAATGATGCAGAGGAATAAGATTTGCTGTTTAAGAGCCAAACATTGTCCAGTGTTGACTTTTAGTAGGGAGATAGTAGCAAGATAATTGTGTCCACCTATTTAGCTCAGAAAGAACTCATGTTCCAACTGATACATTTTTGTTGATGTTATGTCCATTGTGCTAAAACAGTATGTCAAAATGAAAGAAGAAAAAAAAAAACCCTAAAAAGTCAGCTGTGAGGTTGTGCTGAAAAGAGTGACAGCAAACAAGGCGAGGCAACAGTTTTTAAAGGTGAAATATAAATGTCAAAAATGGCCAATTATAACCTTGACTCCATTTTCACAGGTTTTACAGCATAGGTGTCAAACTCTGGCCCGCGAAGCCATACCAAATTACTATTAGAGCTGGCCTACTGGTAATATACAGCTAATATATATATTGTTTACTATTATTGTTCCATATTCAGTTTTTCAGCAAAACGTGTTTGAGTCCATAAGAAAAGATTCATTCTTATATCTGGAGGAATAAATATATTTCAATAAATATTAACGTTAGCCCGCGACTTTGTTCCAGTTTTGAATTTTGGCCCACTGCGTATTTGAGTTTGACACCCCTGTTTTACAGCTTTTCCTACTGATAAAGACCTTGTTAATGGTCATTCATACATTTTTGTTTGTTGTAAAGTAATAATAATATTAACACAAGGAAATTCTATGTGAATTAACAGAACCTTTGTTTTATCATTACAAGAATAAACTACCAGAACCTTCACTGGAATTTTACACATTTATTTATTACAATCTAAGTCCAAAGAGTCACTGACAGATTTCTTTCATTTATCTTAAAAAACAGCATTTCTTTATCATGTTGAAAAACTGAGATGTACTGTTGAAATTGCACTTTTTCTTATATTAGATATCTCAGGGATTAAATGTGTAGTTCAACTTCTTCATAAAAGTTTTCACTGGTCCAGCCCAGTTGAGATCAAACTGAGCTGTAAGTGGCCCATGGTGTAAAATGAGTTTGACATCCCTGTTCTAGAGGGTTAGTCTGCTTTCTATAACCTTTATTAGCAACATTAAAAACAGTCACACTAAAAGCTATTTTCCTTTAAAATGGGCTTAAACTTCTGCATTATAATCAGTTCTGATCATTTCAGCTCGCACTGTACATTGTGCGATTCCATCCTAACTCTGCGCACAAAAATGTTAAAACTTGCTCACAGAAATCCTTAAAATCTCATTGAAAAATTACTTTTGGTCTTCATTTTGGGAGCTTTGATTGACAGCAGCTACACTGACATCATTTGCAAAATCACCAATATGATTATCCAGCATGTTAGTTAGAAAAATACATCAATAAGCAATGATTTATTTGATGATAATGAGGGTGGTGACTTGATAAGTCTCCCAGAATGAACATTAACAAGAGAACATTTGTCAATAATAAATTAGATGTACTAGCATGTACTCTCCTTCAGGTTTCTTTTTTTGGTGATGATCTGCTCGTGCGAAAGCTGCTGAATAAATTCCTGTCTTACTCTGGTTTTCGTTTATTTAGAAAAAAACAAAACCTTTTTGCATTCTTAGCTCTGTCTCTGTATGTGCTGCAGGAGAACTATGAGTGGGAGTATTAGTGAAAGTGGTAGCAGTTATACTGGTTCCAGCTCCAGATCTAGATCCTCATCCAACACCCTCTCAAGATCACACTCTGGATCCAGGAAATCCAGGTACTTATTCACACAGTCATTGCCCTGAGTACTGCATTTTGCCAGTTAAGAGTTGAGTACTATTATTACTATCATATCTTATTTATCTGTTGCCTTGGCCCTTAGTGATCTGTATTTACTCGCAATGCAACCTAATATCAGTAATTTATATTTCAGTAATTTATATTTTCTCTTCTCTTGCTTTCATGCTCTGCCTCTCTTGGAAAATCCTACAGAAAATCCAGGTATGACAGTTGTTGTTCAAGCTTTGTATTTTGTGTTTGGGTATGGTGTTTTGTGTATTCACGGGGCAACCTGTCAATTCTTGTTGCAGATCACTTAGTGTGAGCAGCGTGTCGTCTGTGTCATCAGCGTCATCCAGCAGCAGCTCTGTACGCAGTGCAGACTCAGATGACATGTATGCCGACCTGGCCAGCCCAGTATCCTCTGCCAGCTCACGCTCACCCACACCAAATCACCCTCGCAAGGAGCGAGGGCCTCCACGCGATCGGTCCCCACATGGAAGAGACAAGAATAGGGGTTAGTACAAGCCACCTAACACCCATTCAACTGGAACACAGGACCCAACAGCCTATCATGCAAACATAAATGTAGTGCTGCTGGAAATAACAGATTGATTCTTTTCAACCCCCAATTTCTTCCCAAAGTTTGACATTTCTCAGTTTTACGTAGCCCATATTCATACGTCTAATTTTAAGCAAAGTTTGTTAAGTATAATTTTATTTAATCTAACAGCTAGAAATTAAATCTGAAACGGTTGGTCTTAACGTTAAAAAATGGTTTACTACTAAATACAACTGGAATTAATGAATTCAGTTCACTTTTATGTAGCTGACAGTTCCTCACAACAGTCTGATGCAAAGACCTGTAATGGCAGAAAAACCCCAGTGACACAATCCCCAAGCAGAACACAAGCTCAGGGAGGGGCAGCCATTTGCTGAAACCAGTTGGGGGGTGAGGGAAAGAAGGAGAGCACAGAGAGATGAGGCCAGAACAAACACTATGGTTGAAAGGAGACAAAAGATTTAGTTGAACACAGTCAAGGTAAAAAGGAAGTACACTCACCTATTATGGGCGTGTATTTCTACAGGCAGAAATTATTTCCTATGACGCTGTGATGCACATTTAGGTCATCTTAGTCTCTTTGTCTAGCATTGTCCTTATCTTGTACAACATCCACCTCTATGACATCATCTTGTGAAACCCTAGCTCCATCCGCACAATGCTAGTGGCCTTGTGGATCAGTTTAATGAGTCTGTTGCCATCTGTGACCCCTCAACCTGCTTCCCCAGCATTGCAACAGCATAGAGCAGGGGTCGGCAACCTTTCTGATGATGAGTGCCATCTACAATTTCCTCAGAAGTCAATATGCCATATGATTGCATTAGTAATAAATTTAATAATGCTCTATATTAACAGTTACACACTATATAGAACAACTTTATACAAATGTATTTGTTTGCAGATGTTGGCAGCTATCATCGAATAGTTATCAGCTATTTTGAAACACAAAAAGACACTTTTTATCCATAACAAGAACTCCATAACAGCAAATACAACAGAAAGTGCAAATGCTATTTATGGTCTCCTCGCAATAATGATAAGAAAAATAAACTGAGCCAATATGGCATGTTTGTTAATACAGAAATACACATGTTAATGTGATCTCTAGTCTCCCACTCAGAGAAATAGGTCACTGAGTGTCCACCATTCAGACGGCTACCTGAGGACACTCATGTGAGAGAAAATCTGCTCACACAGATATGTAGAGCCAAATACTGTCAATAAGGCCTCTGCAATGTTCTGAAGACAGTTAAACTTGTCAGGTAGTGATGCACAGCAGGTGAAAATGCAGCTCCATGAACATGCACAGCTGTAGATTCCAGCTGTGTTCGTAGTTCTGCAAACCTTGACCCACAGAGTCGAGCTTTTCAGTTCAATCAGCTGCATTTCGATGTCCTCTGTGTCCAGCCAGTTAATGAGAGTCAAATCCAGCTGCTCATTAAAGCTTTCTGGTTTGATCAGAAAACAAAACATTGGTCCATACACCTAAAAGTCCTGAAAACGCATTGTGAATTCTGTCTCAAGTCTTTGGCTGTATCCGTGTATTTCCGTGGTGCTGATGCTGCGCTGAGCGGACAGCTCCTGAAGCATTTGAAGTGTCGGAATGTGGAAATTTCAACATCACTTGAAAAAACTGCCAGCTAGCAACGTCCCTCTTACCGGTAGGCTAAGTTATTTTTAGCCAATTACAAGTTGAATCTGGTAGTTGGGGTTGTTAGCTAAGATACCATCATTAAGAAGCAGCACAACTAATGTATCTATGCGAGCTAATTTGCGATGTGCACCGCCATTTATTTTTTAATGCACCCTCTCAGATTAATTCACTGCATGTCGTGCCCAGGACTGGGACAAAAAATCGGCCCGGGCATTTTGACTAGAGACCGGCCCACCAGGTATTATAGGAAAAGCCATAAAGCCTTTGAATAAAAACAGATGCTGTTGTGACAGTGATGTACACAGTCTTGCTGGTATATGTATGATTTCTATACATTTTACATCATCATCACAAAAACTTTGGTTGTAAGATTCAGATAATTATTTATTAAAAGCTAGATATTTTAAATGAGAATAAGAAAGAAAAGTATTTCTTTGTGCCCCCCTTTCCCTGTTAATGCCCTACCTGGCCCCCCTGGCAAAACTTTGCTAGATCGACCCCTGCACAGTTACCAGCTGTCAGCTACTTAGAAACAGATCCTGGTGTTATTTGTCTCTCAGAAACAGTTCATTACTTCCCTTCAACTCATTCATGTCACCTAAAAGGTAAACCTGTTTCTCCATCACCTGTTCAGCTCTGATGATTCAGTAAGGACATTTCCTGGTTTCATCTTCATGTTTCCCTCTCACCATATATCCAAACCGACATCATGACCAGCAGCTTTTACAGCTGTGGCTCCAGCAAACATCAGCTGATACTAGAAGTTAATGTTAAATAAATTCTAACAACAGCTGATCAAGCTTAAACGTGCTGCTGTTGTTTAGCGCGACATCCGGCAGTTTCCTCTTTCTGGCGCAAAGTGGGCGATAAAAAAACGAGAGAGAAAAGCTGATCAGCTGATCAGTGTCATGATTGAAGTAGCAACAGGAGAGAGAGGGGGAGAGAATGAGAGAAGAAGAGGCAGCTGTGCAGCAAAGACACAGAATAACTCCAGCTTTGTGTCTTGAAGTCCGGGACAAACTGTGTTCCTTCTCACCTCAATACGAAATACCGGGTAAATGCCCGGTATGCCTGATGGCCAGTCCAGCTATGGTCGTGCCATCAGTTAACCCTTTGCATGCCAGCTGTGGCACACATGCCCAGGGTTGCCAACCCCTGGCATAGAGGATATAGCACTAGCCACAACAGGTTGTGGGAAAATCCTGAGCATTGTCTGACAGATATTAAAAGACGTCTGCCACCTCAGATAATAGAGACAGCTCTTTCTGTAAATTGCGGTTGTGGTACTTCAGCATCTAGCTAGTGCTACTGAAGAGCAGCAATTAGCTCAACAAACATCAGCAAACACACAAACTGTTTGTGTGCAGTTTGTCGCACAGTGTACTGCTAGCTAAAGGTCTAGCTGCTATATTTCACAGAGAGAGAAAAGAAAGAGAGCTAGCTTCCACTAACCACTCAGAGATGGAGAAAGATAAGAAAGACATTGCAGGAGAGGCAGAAGAGAGGTTAGATTTAAAGGGAAGGACTGCTCAGTGGGGTTTGATAAACTGGGAGCTTACATGTAAGTCCTCATGTGTTTCAATCAGACGTTGGGTCTGCACACATGACATTCTCATATTTCTTTTTTCATCATTAAAGAAAGACCATCGAAAAAGGATGAACCCTTCAGAGAAGATCGAAGAAAGATTGACCAGTCTGGTCCCCCACCCAGAGAAGGAAATCCCTTGCCCAGAGCAGGGCCTGGTAACAGGGGGGGGGCACCCAGTACATCCTCCACCTGGCACCATGGGCCCCCCTGGAAACTATGGCAGTTCAAGTTCCCACAGAGACATCAAGCTCACCCTCCTTAACAAGGTTAATATTCTGCTTTCTTACATTTAAAGGAGTCTGGTTATCTCAATCAGAAAACCTCACCTTTTTTGTTTCTAATGGCTTTTTGTGAACCTTTAATGTTCAAAATAATAAGTCCTTAAAGAAAATGTACTTTCTGACATCTATACAAGTGAAAATTAGCCTCTATTGACACACTCTGACAATCCATACTAGCATCAACACAATAGACATCATGACTCCGTGAATCATGGAAATTCACCAACAACACAAACCTTTTGCAGCATAACTAATAGATGGTTTAGGGTCGCCTGATCCAGGCCCAACTATAACCTTTATCAGTGTGGCATCTGGCTTGATAAACATAACTGGGTGTCATCTCCATCATAAATGGAATGTATACAATGTTTTTAATTAAAAATGTATAAGGAAAGTATGTACAACGTGAAAAGAATCTTGACCAACTTGTCACTTAGCTTTTGAGTTTAAGAAAAAGCAGTATGCTTACAGACTGGAATCTATCTAAAAAATGATGATTCAAGCTAGTGGAATGCATTACCATTAAACCAAATGGTGTATTATAGTCTCTGTTACTGCCATTAGTTACCACAAGGAGAAGTTTTTTGTTTACAGATCAGTTATTCCAAGCTCACCAACAGGATCACTCAGCATTGTTATTGTGAGGACAAATAAAATGAAAGCAACTGTATTTAGAAATCTCAACAGTTTCCTAAGCATAAAACAATCATGTTCTTTTAGCCTGTCTCACATACTCAGTGAAAATAAAATGATTTACACCATCACGTGAGACATGGTTTAAAAAAAAATAAAAAAAAACATTGTTACCAAGATTAACGCAGCAAATACGAGTGTACATACATAAATTCCTGTTTTATCACTTTTTACATGGAAACTCAAACTAACAGAGACACACTGAACGCACCTCATTGCCAATTGTAACCAAACAGAAGAAAGTACGTTCATCTTCACAGTATGCAGTTCAAGGAAAATTTAAAAAAAAATGTTTCTAACAAATACGC
The DNA here is from genome assembly GCF_900408965.1 of Simochromis diagramma. NCBI lineage: Eukaryota > Metazoa > Chordata > Actinopteri > Cichliformes > Cichlidae > Simochromis > Simochromis diagramma. The sequence goes on from NW_024386801.1 coordinate 24,079,664, forward strand.
AAAAAATAAATAAATATTGAATTAATTCACTGTCTGTTACAGTCTCCAAAGTAAAATGTTCAGTGGTGTCAGGTGTTACTGTGAAACCAAGCACAGACCGGTCCATTGTCAGAGGCCATAAGATTAGTAACCTTCACTAGTGCTGTTTCTGTGCTATGATGAATTAAATCCTGGCTGAAACTCATCAGAAGAATTGAAACAACTCTTTAAAAGCCAAAGATCTGCAGCCTGCACACTGAAGAGCTCCACATTTACCCAAAAATTTACATTTTGAACACACTGATTTTTCTCCAACTGTAATGTATTTAGTGGCACTTTTGGGCCTGTGGTTTAAATCCTAAAATTAGAATAAATGAAAATATTTTAATCTTAATAAGGAACTAACCTAAAAATTTGATCAACTTCAATCACTCCTCTTGTATCTGATAGAGTATCTATGCTCCCAGCAAGTGTCATCTCAGCAAGTTTATTTGCATTTTTGCATGAAACAATAGACAACTTGACTCTTTACTTGAGCTTCATTTCCATTCCAGTATGGACCCATTTCTTGCGTTTCTGTAATTTTTCCTGAATGTTTTAATTGTTCAATTTCAGCAGCAGGGAGACAAAGGCAACAGGAAGCGGTACCTGCCTGGAGACAAAGACAGGCCAGGTTCCCCCCTCAACAAAAGAATGGCTATGTCTCCAGACAAAGGTAAGAAACATGACTGACTAAATACAAGCACTTTGTCTCCCAGGGAAATTTGCCTGAGCCTAGCCCCTCTGTTGTACAGGAGCTGCCAACATTCCTGGGCCTGGAGCAAATTCTCCCAGGAAAACCTACTCAGTGTGTCTAGCTTTGCTCTCAGGTCCAGAACATACTGAATTTCATTCCTTCCTTCCAGTTTTCTTCAATTTGGTCTAAAACTCCAAACATTAACTGGGGAACCAGTCTAACCAGCGATTCCAATTGCGTTCATCCTTCATGAATGAAATTACGAATCATGGACTTTAAAATCTTTGTATTAGCGTTGTATTAGTTTTGGTGCAATGTGATATCCCGAAGCAGTGCCGCTGCGCACCATTTCTTTAAAGAGTGTAGTACAAGCGCAGTTTTCAGGTCATCTCCCCGAGATACTGACTGACCAGGGCACACTGTTCATGTCAACAATACGAATTATTGGGCATTAAATCTCTTTGGACCAGCGTCTATCACCCTCAGACTGACGGGTTGGTGGAGCAACCGAATAAGATTTTAAAGTCCATGATTTGTGCGCTCTAGTGAAATGGCCCAATGAGGTCCATACACTCAAAAGGGACCTCCGTTAGAAGTATTGGGCATGAAGGGGCTTTTGGAATGCCGGGCTGGTTCACCATCTAACAGTCAGGACAAGACACATCGTTGCACATCCCCCCGAATGCCCAGTCATTATTAGCTCCAGAAAATTGCACCTGTTTTCTAGGGGTGCAACGATACTCGTATCGATATTGAACCGTTTGATACAGTGCTTTCGGTTCGGTACGCATATGTGTGAACAATACAACATTTTTTATTTATTTTATCAACTTTTCTTCTGTCGATGCCGTCTGTGTTGAGAGCTCAGTGGATCTGCGTTAACGTCATTTCCGATTAACGCTGACAGCACTAGTGGGAACACAACGAATATGGCTGCACATTTACTCCGACATCATCCTAGTGCAAAGACAAGTGGAAGCAGACAAAAACAACAAGCACGCATGCTACAAACTTTACCCGAGTCATTTAGACAGCCGTTAGCACATGATTCTCCTTATGGGACCTGATATGTTTAATATGCTGCTGAGAATATAGCCCAGAAGAAGCGTATAGTATAGCTTTTATTTTGGAAAGAGCCATTTCTCTGTAATAAACTCTCTTTTCCAAAGATGAGTGATTTCTCGATCAGATAGATTTAATTTTTTATTACTTTGTTGTTTCAGCAACATTAAATTTAAAAACTGTACTTTTGAGTTAAAATATATATTTATAATTTTAATAAATGACAAATTAAAAATGCATGAACATTTTTTTGTATCGAAAAAATATCAAACCGTGACACCAAAGTATCGAACCGAACCAAACCGTGAATTTTGTGTATCGTTGCACCCCTACTGTTTTCATATGAACAGCTTAAATGTAGTTTAGTCTGTCTGCCTCATTATCTCTTAATCTGGTGTTTTTTAGGCCGCGATAAGAGGATACCTGGCCGACTCCCACTTTCTCCTCGAATAGATCGACCCAGAGGGCGACCCATGCCCCCACAGGGAGACAGGTTGGTGGCTTATTGTTGCTGAAGGCCTGTGGTTTTTAAACCTTCACTGAACACAAAAGACATTCAGCTAGAACTGTGGAATTTCTTAAATCACCTTTCTCTATGTTGTACAGCCTCTGTATAGGCAGCAGTGATCATGGTGACTCAGGCCAAACACATGTCTGTCATGTCATGTGGTCTGGCAAACTTCATAAGCCAAAATGAGGAACAGGCCACAGATAGTTAACCTTCCCTGCACGTGTTGTAGTATGCATTGTCTCTCGTGCAAAATCCCCTCTATGAAATAATTCCGTTGTGTTATCAAGCATCCTGTTTTGTACTGAACACAGAGGCAGAACCAATGAGAGAATTGAAATAACAATTTGTTTTGTCCACCATGAAACTCTCATTGTGACTTCCATTATGAATAATGTTTGGATTCATGTCATACCACTTTGGACATCCAGTATAAATGTTCCCGTTAGGTTGTTTCCTGGTTTTGGAAATAGGAAAGTTCAAAAAGAAGAGACAGTGGCAAGTTTGGTTTTTTCCAACATGAAGAGATAGTAATGTTTACTTTACCAGCAACACAGCAAGGTTAACCTGGGTCATATACACTAGTTAACTATTTTAGCCTGCAGTAGCTGATGAGCAAAATTGAGGCATGTCAGCAGACACACATGAGTTAGAAATAACAGAGAGGGTTATGTTGGGGCCAGGGAATTGCCTTAGTGAAACTCTGAACAGACTTGTGAAAATCGAGAGATCAAAGGGACCATTTCCATTTCCTTGTTTTGTCTGACCAACAGTCCCAAATGCAAAAGGTAATCATTTTTACTATGTGGTGAATAAGCATCAAATACTGTACTATGCTATAGGCATTGTTAAACTTTTGTATACCTGAATAGTAGTAATTGTTTAATTAACTGAAAGGCCAGTATCATAAACAATATCAACATTGTTCAGTAGTCTAATTTACCAAAAGGCTTTTGATCAAAAGATTTTTAAAATGGTTCAGGGACAGTGTCAACAGTTCATTAGATGCTCAGCAGGTGCTGTTTTCAATCTGCACAGTTAACCAGAAATGAAAAAAAGCTTCCACAAAACTGCTTCTAGTTTCTGAAAACTGAGAATTGTTTCTGCTTGTCATTGACTGATATGCAAATAGAGGGTTTTGGTTTTTTTTGTTTGCGTTTTCCTTTTTTAGCTCACAATTACTGCTTAAACTTCTTTACTTTGGTTAGCAGTCTAAAGACTAAACAGTATTTGAATCATTGTAATGTTAAAAGATTAATTCATAGATGGCTGATTTTGGTTGGTTGATTCTATATTTAACCTATTAAATATGGGATATTAAGAATTGTATGTAATTACTTTAAAGCTGACAAGTTTTATATTGAACTTATTGAAACTTGCAGGGATCTAGTTATAACTAAAGGTAGTGGATAACTAGCTTTAACAACTAGGATTAAAGAGTTTAACAGTTAAAACAGACCCAGATGTAGATAAGCACTGAATGGGTTTATAATAGTTGATGAATCAACATAACATCCCGTTTAAAACAGAAGACATGATGTGTGCTGTCATCTAACTTAAGTGTTGTTAAACAAAGGCTGATTCAGCAGTGGAAGTAGTGAATGCAGGGAATGGCTCTCAGACATTCTTTTCCAGTTTTTAGTCATGTATTCTCATCTGCACTTGGCTGGTAATTATAACGCTTAACTCTGTCTGTCTTCTTAGAAAACGTCCTCTGTCTCCACCTCCCAAATCATCTGGGAAAAGCCCAGCAGCTCCATCGGCCAAGCTGGTCACACCGAGTCCAGCATCGGGTGCCGGATCGGGTTCTAGCAAACCCAGCAACACGCTGTCCCGGCGCGAGGAGCTTCTGAAACAGCTGAAGGCTGTGGAAGATGCCATCGCCCGTAAACGAGCAAAGATTCCTGCCAAATAAATGGCAGCACAGCCCTAACCTGTTCATCCACATGCAAAGTCTGCCTGGGCAACCATGAGGGTCACAGGGTGGACTGTTTTTTGTTTTGTTTTTTCTCAAATCTCCAATGGACATGTAAAAATGTTGTATGGTTTGGTTATAAAGGCTGTTGTGTGAGTGAACAGGAAGTAATTGCCACAAAAACCACCTTGGGCTTGATGGGCTCTGCTTCATTTTTCGAACATTGATCACTTCCATGTTCCCGAGTTTGCTCCCGTTAAAATCCTTTTAATGTCTCAGCCACATATTACCTCACAAATAGAAGAGGTCATCTGGGCATTTGGCAAGGAAAGGGACGTCTCAGGAATGGAGTGCAATATGTTTAGACTTCATAATGCAGAGACAGGATAGTAAAGGGGTACTGTGTTTACCTGCTGCTCACTTTGTTCCCTCACTAGAATGGAAGCATTTTCCTCATGGTGTGGTGAATAATAGATCTATGAACACTGAGCCGTTTCTATCTCTTTTACTGTCTTGTTCTTGCATTTTTTTTCTCCTTTTTCCTGTATGTGCAGTGGTGTGACTGTTGGCTCAGCTCTACAGGGTACCAACAGCCCACAGGACCTCAGAGCGTTTCTTTGTACAAATCTCCAAGTTCACAAGCATCCATACTCGGCCCAGCTCCCTCTTTAACCAATGCCTCGCCTCCTTACTGTGTTTTAGGATAGTGGTCATTTTCACAGCTCAGAACCTTTCAAGCATATCATTATAAACCACATTGATGTGAAGTACTGCTTTTTAAAAAAATTCCAACGTTTTGTTTTCTTAGCTCTTAAGTGATAAAACAATGTTTTCTGTCACATTTTTTGTTGGAGGAGTCTGAGGTGGAATGGGAACATTTAGAGACAACGTATGTCTTGCTTTTGTGAGAAAAGCCTCTAAATAAACTATTTTGATAAGACAAGTTCCTTTGTGTGCTGTCGACTGTTGAAAAAAGATGTGTTACAGTACAGATCCACAGTAATGTATAATAATTTCAAAGGGGCATTGTTCAGTTTAAACAGCATACAGATGTTTGTTAAGAACGTCCATGTTTTTTTAAGCTAGCGCATTATCATGAATCTATTCACAGCATTGAACCATCACAATTGAGTGTTGAGAAATTCCCATCTGCCATCTCTAATAAAGTCACTATCGATTTCTTTGTTAAGCCGTTGCATTGCTCCTAAGGTCACAGTGAGGTCATACCTGATCTTATCATAGTTTTGCTTTTGACAGGGCAGTGTCAGTCACCACTGCGGTCCTGACTGCAATTTCTCAGCAACTACCAGTTCTACAAAGAGAAAAACCTGGTGCTGGAGGAAAAGTGAGCCTAGTGATCGAAGTCTAAACTTCGCCAGTGGCCAGTCGTGCAACAACCAGTGACTGATGTCACATTGGCTATGTCGATCTTTTGGATAGATGCAAACACTATGGTGTACTGCATTAATGGGTAGTGCACCATATGTCTGTGAAGGTTCTCAGTGTTCCAGGTCATCGTAGTCAAAGGAGCTTGCAAAGAAAAGCGTGTGGACTTCTTTAAGTTGCTTGAAGACGTTTCACCTCTCATCCGAGAAGCTTCTTCAGTTCTAAGAGTCAAATGGTGGAGAGACCCAGATTTAAGCCCAGTGGGAGTAACCCCCCAAAGAGGGACAAAGGACCCCCTGATGATCCTCTACCTAATCACATGAGCCAAGGTGTGAAAACGGGTGTGGGTCACAGTCAGCCAGGGTTTCAGGTGAGCTCATTGTGAAACCTGGCCCCACCCTATCATGTGATTTCCTGAGGTCAGATGGCCCAGGATGTGAGTGGGCGTTAAGGCGTCTGGGAAGGGATCTCAAAACTGGATTATAGATGGCAGACAGTTGGTGTCATAAACCACCGCCTCTGTTCAAAGATGGTCGCTCACAGTGGACATAAATGGCTTCTTTCACTCCTCTTTCAAACCATCTGTCCTCTCTGTCCAAAATGTGAACACTGGTGAACAAGAGTGTCCTTTATCCTTTAGATGCAGATGGACCGAGTCTTGTCCTGTGGAGGTGGCTCTTCTATATTGTGCCATGCGCTTGTGAAGTGGCTGTTTGGTCTCTCCAATGTAGAGGTCTGGGCAATCCTCACTGCACTGTACAGCATACACAACGTTGTTAAGTTTGTGTTTTGGAGTTTTGTCTTTCGGGTGAACCAGTTTTTGTCTGAGCGTGTTGCTGGGTCTGAAATGCACCGGGATGTCGTGCTTGGAGAAAACTCGCCTGAGTTTCTCTGATACACCGGCTACATAGGGGATGACAATCAGAGAAACTCAGGAGTTTTCTCCAAGCACGACATCCCAGTGTAGTGATAGATATAGCGATACCGAATAACAGCAACATCAGGAAGAAGGAACACGAGAAGCTAGAGAAGTACCAATAGCTCGAGATGATGTGAGGGGTGAAGGTAACAGTGGTCCCATTGGGAATCGAAGCACTTGGTGCGGTTACTCCCAAGCTAGGCGAGTGGCTCCAGCAGATCCCAGGAACAACATTGGAGATCTCTGTCCAGAAGAGCACAGTCCTGGGAACAGCAAAGATACTGCACCGGATTGCGCAGGACCCTTAAGTCCCAGGCCTCTGGTAGAGGACTCGAGCTTGAAGGATAGACCGCCCACAGGGGCGAGAGGGGAATTTTATTTATTCATACAGATAGATAGATAGATAGGTGTGTTGTACCTTGTGTGTGTGTGGATAGATAGATATATTCAAAGCTATGTGATCTATGTGGGGTATTTTCTGGATGCATGAAGTGTTTTGCATTTAGGAATTCCTCTTCCAAACATGTGACCTGTATCTGAACCAAAAAATTTGTTTAGTTTTCCATAACGTCGACATAACTGAATAAACAACTCTCTAACATTGAACACCCCATTTGGCATGTAGTGGAAACACTTTTATTGCACTTTTGGAGAAATTTTAGAAAAATGAACCACATCAACTTTGCAGTCATGGGAAAAAGTTGCCTACAGACTCAAGAAATAATCCTGGAGGAAGTCATAAATAGGAACTACTTTGAGCACCCAGAGCACATAGTTTAGGGGAAATACCAGACCACAATAAACAAACAAATCTGTCAACAGGTAAGTGATGCTTCCAACATGGTTATGACTTGTCATTGAATTTAAGGATTTAGGCTGATGGATGTCCATATTAACCTGTGAGTCTCCTTGGCTGCAGCTCTGTTATGCAAATATTATATTGTTTTTGGACATGGACTGCTGCCAACACCACAGAAGAGTCGCTATTCCTGTTATACTTCTTTGAAGTTTGTCTGAAGGGTGATGTCATGCATTGTTGTTTAGAGGACACAAGTTAAGGTGATCAAGTCCCAAATCAAGATATTAACTCTCAAATCATGACTTATGAGTCCAAAGTTAAGACCCCAAAGTCTTTTGTCAAGTTTTAAGTCATTACTAAAGTCTACAATTAATTCTTCATTGTTTTACATACTAACCATGTCAATTAAAAATTCACAATAGCAATAATATGTTTAGAACTGGTAGCAAATTATATATAACGAATGGTTGTAAAACTGAAAACATAATGAACTTCAAACATTTACATTAAGATCTGAGTGCCTGCCAGCTGAGATATTTTAATGTTTGCAGTAATAATAGTGTGCATGGCCAAACTATGCAGCAAGGTTGGCTATATAGGCCTGCATTTATAACATTAACTTAAATGGGTGCAGACAGGATTATTAAGTCAGTGAAACAGCCAACTCTAGTGAAGTCACTAGGCACTAGTAGTGAAGTCTCTTTGGCTCTTTGTAATTTGCAGATGTCTAGAGACATTCACGTTTGCATCTGCAAAAGCTTTTCAATCCCACATAGCAAAATTGGTATGGCCCGGATCTATCCCACACACCGCAAAGAATGACGGCCCTTTGGTGGCCCAGCTGCATAAACACTGGTGGTCCTGTGCTGGCCCATGTGTGGATTACCTCTGGCAAACCTGATCTGGGCCACCAAAGGGCCGTCATTCTTTGCAGTATGTGGGCAGCCACGGGCCAGTTGTAGACAAACTGGTGGTCCTGTGCTGGCCCAAGATGTCATCCTAATGTGTACCTTAATCAAGCCATGTAATAACAACATGTGTCGGAACATGACGAAACTGTTCAGACAGTGAATGGACTTAATCTTATATAGCGCTTTTCTAGTCTCCCACTTAAAGTACTCTATACAATATGCCACAGTCACCAATCACACACTTTCTCTTAACTGGGTGCTTCCTAACTACATTCATACACATTCACACTCTCGACATGCAGACTGGAGGAGCCAGGGATCGAACCACTAACTTTCAGATCAGTAGGTGACCTGCTCTACCTCCTGAGCTACAGCCACACAGTGGAAAACACGAGTAAACCCTAACTAGGTTTTGGATAAAGTGTACACTCACAAACCTGTCAAACCTGCATTTGAAACGTTGGTTACTATAGCAGTATAGTATTGCAACATGACATTTGGGTCTTCTAAATAAAATAGGAACATAAATAGTGCCATCATTGCCAGGCCTGGCCCACATCTGGTTGACATACACCCTACCATGACACCAGTCAGTCAGAAGTGCCAGCTTGATGCCAGATCCAGGCCAGGCCTGTTTTCTATAAGCCTGGGCCACATGAACCAAACCACAATCGAGGCAGATGTGGCATGTCATCACATAGACAGTGCCATCTATGCCAGGCCTGGCCCATATCTGGATGACATACGCCTTATCATGCCAGAAGTCAGCCAGCAGTGCCGGCTTGATACCAGATCCGGGCCAGACCTGCTTGCTATGTGGGATGTTGAATGGCCTCTAAGTAGAATGACCATTGGAAAGTTACCTGCAAATGCCCCTGAAACACTTGTGCAGATAAGAGGACATTCCCCTATGTTGATAAATGAACCAGCATATCGACAAAATGCCCCAATGCGGTCAGACACTGTGACAGTAAGATTCCCAGGCAAAATACAACAAATTTTGAGTACTCTTGTAGAGTAGATATAGTTAATTTAAAAAAACAAAACGAAACCACACACATCTTTTTTTTAAGCCATTTGGAGTCTTTGTTAAATCTCTTTAAACTGGACATGAAACTACACTTTTTTATTTTCATGCTGTACTCAATATTACTGCTAATATACAGCATCCATGTCTTCATACCTTTCATCTACGGGAGAAACTGAACAGGACAGAAACAACATCAAAAGACAAAATAACTCGTGAAAAAGTGACTCGTGCCAAATCTGACAACATGAGCAACAAGGTCAGCTGGAGAAGGTGAAGGTGAATACTTTTTTTTCTTGTTCTACTGTCTTTACTATTTGGGTAATAATAACAATTATTACAGTAGCATTCATGACATGTCATAAGAGTATATGAGGAAATATGAGAAGGAGATGATGCTAAGATGCGAGCAAAAATATTCACTGAAGATACTTCACACTTACTTTTATGGGGCAGGGCAGTGATAGTTTCCCATTTTCTTGTTGACACTCATTCATGCCAAGATATAATGACTTGTTATATTTACATCTTTTAATGGGAAGTTTAAATGGAGGGGTTTTTTTTTGTTTGTTTGTTTTTTGTTTTGTTTTGTTTTGTTTTATAATTCATGTGTTGGAAAGGGGTTTGTTTGAAAACACTGAATGTCCTTGAGGGAAGAAAGGGGAACAGTGGAATCTACATGGACATAACGGCATGGTACCATGTGCTCTCTGGACACTGTGGTTAGGCTGGCAGGTGCTTTCTTACATTTATTGCACATTTCCTGAAAAACAAGAAGACATCATTGGTAGTGTTTGTGCTGAGGCAAATAGGAACTGTGGAAATCAAAAGTACATCAGCATAATACACAGGAGAATGTAGGAGCTTTCATTGCTGGTTGTGATTGGATAGAGCCTTATTTATTAGAGGTCCAAACAGTGACAGCTCCAGGGAGCCTTCTTTTTTATGTTACTAAGAATAATTAGACAGAGTTTAGTACTGAAGCTTAAAGGGTAGGTGCATGTGTCAACCTATGGGACTAGTAATTGAAGTCAGTTTGGAGGTGGCATAAACTTAAATTACTCTCAAAAAGTAAGCTGATTTCCATAGACTCCTGTGTTAAATACCCAATTTTATAGCATGGGCATGACCAGTTCTACTTGTCAATGGAATTATCTGACAAATGATATGTCTTGCTGTGCAGTACAGACACTACAAGAAGATTGCTCAGAACTTAGTATGTCTGTCTAGGTGTTGTACTGGCATATTTTATGAATGCCGCTTGCTAACCAAGGTTGCTAGTGTTACCACTCCTGGTTACCCAACACGGCGACAGACAAAATACCAATCTTTAAGGAGCATTTACAAAGGAAAAAGCAACATGGTGATCAGAGACTTCAAATTAGCAAAAAACAATTTAAGCATAAAAACTCACATAGACAGAACAATATAAAATCCCCAGATGCAAAGAGTAGTAAACAGTGAAATGTGGATCATTAAACATTATGTTGTTCACTTCTAAGTTCTTGTTAAATAAATTATTTAATAACTGATCAAAGTGTTTAATTATTGTGCCTTACAAAGTCCTGATTGCAACATTGTAATATGCTAATGTAAATGAATCATCATAAATCATACTAACTGTCAGAATCCCTGAGACACAGGACAAGGGAGGGAAATTAGGGACAGTGAATCTGAATGGACCATGTTCTGCATCTCCATTGCTTTTGGGTCTGTGCTGAGTCGTGTCTCCAAAGCAGCTAGTGCTTGTCATGACAGTAATCCTCAAACCAAATGGAGGTGAAAGGAGCTGCTAAGCTTCAGGAGGAGTTCCATCAAGCATGGCTAGTTTGTGGGACTCTAGAGGCAGCTGGAAGCTACTGGCAGGCCAAGCAGAATGCAACAAATATGGTGAAGCAATTGAGCAGGGCTCGAAGTGGTTCTGGTAAGCCTTTAGACAATCCAGGAGAAAAAGCAGCTTCCTCTCTACACTGTGTATATTGGGGGTGGGACTATTCTGTCATTCCAGATATTATTCCTTCAACCACTCGCCCAACTATATCAGGCAGTGAAAGGAATGATTTGTCCATCAATGGAGGTGAGGTCACAGAGACAGTTAACAACTCCATGGTGGCAGGGCTTCTGGGATGGATGAGATTCACCCGGCTCTAGATGCTGTGGGGCTGTCATGGCTGACGCACCTCTGCAACACTGACTGCAACAGTCAGGGACAGGGCCTCTGGATTGGTAGACTGGGGTGGTTCCCCTTGTCAAAAAGGGTGTCAGCAAAGCGTGTTCACTTGATTTTAGAAGCTTTGGACGTTACAAAGTTAAAGAACTTCACTGCACAGCAGTGGTTTGTGCTTTGTCTTAATAAAAGTATGAAACTGAGTAATTTATGCTTTCTAAATAAAACTGCTATGTTTAGAAATTCTGTGTTGAAAATCCCTTGCTCTGTTAAAAAACAAAAAAAATTAATTAAATAAAATTAAAAGACTTTTTGACAAAAACTTTGAATTTCAGATGTGGGCTAACAGGGTTTTCCTCATCTGTATGTCCTGATGCGAGTGTTCTCTTCCAGCATGACACTGCACACATCCATAGCATACAAAAGGTGATGACAACAACCAGATCTCAGCCCAGCTATGACAAATTAGAAAGTCCTCTCCAGCAGCATCATCAAAAACCCACATGAGGAAATGTCTTTTGAAACAATAGTGTTCATCCCTTCAGTAGAGTCAGACTTGGAATCAGTACTAGAAGCTACTCTGGCAGAGCATGGTAGTCTGACACTTCACTACAGCACTTTGGATCAGCAGTGTGTGTTTAGGGTTTTTATCTTAAAAGCTATAGCAAGAGTCAACTTTCTTCATTTATTTCTTTTCTATTATTTTTGCTAATAATTGGAGAAAAATAAAGATTCTTCATTACGGTAGGGGATTTTTAATTTATCATTGTAAAGCTTTAGGAAGAATTTAGTTGTAAATTATCATTTAGACTTTGTTAGAGTAAAAACACGTTTCAGTCCCATGTAAAAATTAAGCTACTGGTTAAGCTTTAGGGGAATCACACAAATGTCCACTGTGTCTACTGTAGCTCTGAGATTTTATAAAGTCGCATTAACTTCAAAAGAAAAAGTTACAACTTATCGCCAGGTGAGTTGGTGTGGATAGCCCCACGGGAATGTCGGATTGACCCACTTGTTTAATCCCTGTAGTGCCCCCTAGTGTGTGGACGTGAATTTCTGAAATTAAAAATGTATAAGTGAATAACTCTATTGAGTAATTTACAATGTCTTTAAAACCTAACTACACCCAACCATCACAGGAACTGGGATGGTTTTTCTTTGTACAGTTCCGGTCAGAGTCTTTCTCCCTGCGCAGGTATAAACATTTATAGATGCATTTGAGTGACAACATGTTTGCTGATATTTTTCACCAAGATCTTCTATAAATATTTATAACATTTATTTGTTTCGACAGTAATCTGATAGTAGGATACCCCTGCTCGAAGGATTAGTTTGTGTTTCTCTAATGTTTACTGTTATAACATTAAATAGAAGGTGTGAAAACAGGCACCACACAGGTGATTCAGTTGTCAGTGTGTGTGTGTGTGTGTGTGTGTGTGTGAGAGAGAGAGAGAGAGAGAGAGAGAGAGAGAGAAGAAATTCCAGGTCTGTGTTCTCTATGACAGTATCCTCACCTACTGCCGGTGCTACAGCTGCTTCACTGCCGGAAACAAGGAAGTTAAAGCACCCCCCCCCTCCCCTCCCACGCCCCCATCTTTTGTATACATAAATAAGAGATGAATGACTGGATGTCATGAACCGACCGGTTAATCTTGGAAAGAGTCAGACAGAGCTCAGAGTCGGAGGATGGACTATAAACCGGTGAGTCGAATGCGGGACATCTGCCTCTGCTACCTCCATCACTGTTTTGCCTTTGCTTCTGCTTTCACCTCCAGACTACTGCTTTTTTCACATCTGTATGAATGAAATGACATGGTTTGCCTGCGTCTCCCCAGGTTTTCATCTTCGTACTGTTCATCGTGCCCATGTGGTCGTCCAAGATGTTCCGGTGCTATAACGACCAGGAGCTACAGGCAGCGGCGGACAGGAAGCTGAGGACGCACTACCTGCGGCCCACAGAGGCTCCGCGGACAACGGCTCGCAGCTCATCTTACTCTTGTCCCCTGGAACTTTACAAGACGCCGCTGTCAGATGAGCAGCGAGACAGGTCTCTGTCCCCCTGGAGATTCGTGTAAGCAGCAGCCTCAGCACATTTTAAATCCCGATGTTATTCAGTATTTAACATGCAGCATATGAAGCAAATGATGTTTTAAAGGATATAAAAGTCCTTTCTAACCTCGCACAAACAGCGGGTGAGAGAAGTTCCCGAAAGATAATAAAGTGTCAAGAGATTTTATAAAAATTCCATCTTTACATTTTGTTTGGGGTCTTTGTCACGTCAGACTTGAGTCAAACCTTTACACAGAGTGAGGCGCAAAAACTAGAAGCTCGATTTTCATTTTTATGACGTAGTAAAATCCTTAACAACAGCTAATTACAAACCGGTCTACTGCGCGCAAATATAAATGAACAGCAGTTAGAAACTAGAACTTCTTGTTTTGAATGTTGAAAGAGACATAACAGCTAAACAGATAAGAGAATAAATAACTCGGGGATCACACGGCTACACGGTAAAATAAAGCCATAATCAGCGCACAGTCGAGCTTATTTGCGTGCCTTGAGCAGTGTTGCCAACTCCTCAGTAAGGAAAATCGCTATTGGTTGTCCTAAAAGTCGCTAGAAGTCGCCAAATGACGTCATCGCCTAATTTGCATAATTGGTCATACTAATCCTATGTTGTTGGAGAGAGAAATAACATCGTGGAAGAGATATAAAGTGAGTAAAAAACGTCCTAAATGCATTTAGAGTTTATTTAGAACTACAAATTAAATTTATTTAGCAATTATTGTTTTTTTAATGTCACAATTTCAACCCTGCTCCTTTACCCGGGCTTGGACCGGCAAAAGTGACCCGAAATAGGCACTCTGGTGGAGTTACTTTGTGTGTGTGTGTTTATAAGCAGTTTTAAACCTTGTGATCCACAAAACAGCATAAGAGTAAAAGAGTAAAAGAACTGACTGCGTTACAGCACCCGCTGCTTGTTGAGAGTAAAAGCGATACGCGCTTTCACGTCTTTTTTTTAGCGACTTTGTTCTGAAAACTCGCTAAATATAGCGACAAAGTCGCTAAGTTGGCAACACTGGCCTTGAGTGATAATTGGCGCTGGTCCTTCCAGCGCAAGTGACGCAAGCATTGGATGAACCAGGGATTTTCCCCGATTCATCCAGTGCTTGCGTCACCTACTGCGACTGAAGGTCTCTTGGTACATAGCTGCCGGGAATGACTGCATCCTGTGTCTTCATTAACCATAACTGGAGAGAACAGAAAACAGATAAATAAATGAGATTTACGAGTCGTCTCTTCAGGTAACGATAAAAAAGTCACTTCAAAAGAACAAAATAGTATAATTCTGACTCAAATGACGCTAAAACCTTCAAGCCAAACGCTGCCATCTTGTGGTGAATGGTTTGATTAAATTTTGTTGACAGCTTGATGTTTGTTTGTTTGTTTGTTTTGTTTTAAGAAAAGAAAAGAAAAGAAAGAAAATAGCACAGGATGAATGTGCCCTGTTCTTAGGATTGCTTTCCTAACATTTTGGACGGGGCTTCTGTATTTACTAAGACCATCTGCTGTTACTGACATGTAGAACCACACACTCCACATGTCTGAATAAACTGTAACTCACCGAGTCCTCTTTTGTTTTTAACAGAACTCACATCAAGGAAGATCACTTTCCTTCGACATATGTTGGTGCTCAGTGCCTGTGTTCAGGATGCATCCAGCTCAAAGACAATAAAATGATTGAGGACTATGACTACAACTCAGTTCCCATCGTTCAGAACAGAGTGTTTCTCAAAAAGGAGCTTTGTGACGATAAGAAGACTTACCGTCTGAGGCCAGTGAATGTGGAAGTAGCTGTGGGGTGTACCTGTGTCAGACCCCAGAGCTCCTAGGGGAGAACCATCCAGACCTGCTATCACATGACACACATAAAATGCATGAAGTTCATGAAATGCACCAAGTCTAATCAGCGGTGTGAAGTCCTGCAGCATGCTCATAGTGAGCAGGCTGTGACTTAGAAGGAACATCGCTGGGAATATTTAATGCGGCTTCAAAAGTCACACAAGCCTATTTATACACTTAGCTATTTACTGTTTATTTATCAATAATATGTTTTGTAGATGTTTGCTCTCTTAGTTTTGTTTACAGACTCCTGCATAGTGCAGTAAATGTAATCTGGGTATTTTATTACTTGATTTAATTCATATTGATGACCTTCTCATTGAAAAAAGCTATTATATAGTTTTGTTACATAACAATAACTTCAAATGGTATTTGAAGAATGATCTATTTATTTGGTCTGCTACTCTACTTTGTATTTATTTATGCTCAAGGTTTTGTCCTAGTGGGACTATATAAGTCTAGTGAAGACTTCAAGTTTAGCTTCTTTGAAGCAAAATAAAGAAAATGTCTGCATTTCAAAAAAAAAAAAGAGTATGTGTTTCTGTTACTGGATCGTGTAAAACAACCACACAATCTTCCAAAATACCCAGTGTCAGTAGGTTTCAGTGATTTGAATACGTAAAACATGTTTACTATTGTTAACACATCTCTAGTATTTATTCTAATGTTGGAATTTCCACTTATAGTCTTATAGCCACCACGTGCTTCACAATAAAAAAACAGAAAGAAAAAAAACTACAGAACTTAATTTTAAAAATTGTTAAAAAATTTCCAAATGTAAGTCTAAAAAGATGCATTTTTACCTGCCTCTTGAAAGAGACCACTGAGTCCACAGATCTCAAGCTCGGAGCGAGGGGTTCCAGAGTCTGGGGGACACTGTGGCAAAGCTCCAGTTTTCAGTCTCGTATTATTCAAAACAAGTAGTCCCTGATCACATGACTTCAAGGAGCTGCTGGGAATGTATGGAGGAGCTCCGGAAGTCAAAAACAGAATCTTAAAATGGACCCAGAATTCAGTGTGGAGCTGGGTCAGCAATGGTGAGGTATGAAAGTACTTAGAACAATAAGCCAGAAGCCTCACAGTATATAGTGTTCTGAATGTGATGGCATCAGCCACACATGGGTAAATCAGTCCATTTGTTCACTTTATTAGTTTGGTTTGCAGTTTTCTTCATTACTATAATTCATTAATCATTTTTAAATGGTTTGGCCAAACCACCATAAAAGCTACCCTCTTGTGTCTTTGTAATTAGGTCAGTTTGTGAGTTAAGTTGTGTCCGATTTGTTTAAGTTTCTGGAAAATACTTTTTGTAGAGTTATATTTAGTTGACCTCTTTTATGGGCCTGCTAGTTGTGTTTTTAAATTTTGTCTTTTGAACTTTTTTGAGGGTTAAAAGAAAGAAAACCATTTTTTCCTGTGTCCTCTGTGCCTGGGCTGCTTGGTCCCTCACACTGAACAACCTGCCGGTGTTCCAAGGAGTTTCTGCTTAGACAAGTGAACAATGAATTTCAATAATCTACACAAGATGAAAAAATGCATCAATAATAATCTCAGGTTCAGAGCGTGACACAATGGGACTTAACTTGGCAAGTGAAAACAAAAAGAGCAAACTAGAGATTACACATGAACATCAAGAATGAACAAAGAGTCAAAATTCTAAGGTTCCTGATAGATGATTTACCAAATGTTTTAAGGGGACAAAGGAGCTACCTTTGGCAGAAATCTGTCAGGGCACACACAGGAACTTCTGTTTTTTCTTCATTAAGTTGCAGGAAGTTGTCAACCATCCAACTTTGAAGAGAGTCTAAGAACTTATTTTGGATCAGCAGCTTAGAAACATCTTGGGGTTAAAAAGAGATGTATATTTGAATTTCATCTGCATAGCAGTGATATTAAATGTCCTTGAAGGTGCTCAGAATATGCAGAAGAGGGAGCAGACATAATAGAAACAAGAAGAGCCAAATGTGGCACACCATAGGTAAGAGAAATAGATGAGGAACTCTTACTCTCCTACTTAGAAAATCATTTTATGATCTGAACCAATGCAGAAGGTAAAGTACAACACCAATAAAACAGAACATTCTCCTGCATCACTTTGAATCTAAATATTAAAATATCAGTATAGACCACTCTATCAGGAGCTGTTGCACGAGACTGTGACCTTTCAGCTTTTGGTACTGACAACACTACTTGCCCTGCAGAGAGGTGGTCACTCTTTTTAATGTTAAGACAAACACTGCAGTCGGAAATGCCCATTTCAACTGCTGCTACAAGCAACTCTATTGAGTATTTAAAAAATGTAAATCAATTAACAAAGAAACGTGTCCACTGGTTCTACTATGAATTCAGTTGGGAATCAACCAGACAGACTACACACAATTCCACTACCACACCAGTTTCCACCACAAAACTTCATCAACCTGCCGGCTGTTACCAGAAAACCCCAATGATAACAGCAGGACCAGGGTTAAATCACTAACACAATATCTAAAGTGGACAATATGGGGGAAAAAAGAAGTTAAAAGTAGGGATGGGAAGCTCGAAACTAATGTTTCGAGACTGGATCAAGCTTCCGAAGCACAGATGTTTCAGTTCAATTTTATTTATATAGTGCCAAATCAGAACAGCAGTCGCATCAAGACGCTATATATTGAAAGGTAGACTCAGTAATAATACATACAACTAACTACCCAATATGACCCCCTATGAGCAAGCACAATGGCAACAGTAGGAAGGAATAACTCTGATTTGACAGGAAGTAACCGCCAGCAGAAGGGCCTGAAAACTGAAGACTCTCCCTCCCATTCTACTTCTAAGCTCCCAGCAGCCTAAATCTATAGCAGCTTAAATAAGGGAAGATTTATGCTTACCTGATCCAGCCCTAACTATAAGCTTAACCAAAAAGGAAAATTTTAAGGCTCTTAAAGCTTAAAAGTAGAGACGGTGTCTGCATCCTGAATCTAAACAGGGGACTGTTTTCATAGAAGAGGGGCCTGAAAGCTTCGCCTCCCATTGCACTTTTAAATAATCTAGGAACAACAATAACCCCACAATCTGAGAGCAAAGTGCTCTAATTGGGGTGATACGGTCCAATAAGTTCATTAAGATAACATGGGGCCTGATTGTTCAAGACCTTGTATGTGAGGAGCAAGAATTCAGAATCCAGTTCCGGATTTAACAGGGAGCCAATGAAGGGAAGCCAGTGCAGGAGAAGTCTGCTCTCTCTTTCCTGTCAGGACTCTTGCTGCAGTATTTTGGATCAACTGAAGGCTTTTCAGGGAGTTTTTAGGACATCCTGATAATAATGAATTTCAGGAGTCCAGCCAAGAAGGAATAAATGCATGAACTAGTTTTTCAGCATCACTCTGAGACAGGATGTTTCTAATTTTAGAGATGTTGCGTAAATGGAAGAAAGCAGTCCTACATTGCCAAGGTAATGCCATCCAGAGTACGAATCTGGTTATGTACCATATTTCATTGAGTTTTAGGGTCGGGTACAATAACCGCAGTTTTATAATTTAGAATTTACAAGATTTCGAAACACTGCTCCAAAGCGTGGCTCAAAACGCGTCAGCCCACTTCTGACAGATGGCGTACCCGCTGCTTCTGGCCATTGCGAGGCGCCAGCATGATTTTTTAATGAACCACAGTCATTGTAATTACTGAATTAATGTTTGTGATACTACCGCTTACACGTGCATGTTTAAAAAGAAGCAATACCCTCTTTTTTGTTGTGATTTGTGAAGACCAATATCTGATCTGATCTGAATATCTGATGCTTAAAGACTGGAATTCAAAGTGTAATCAAAGAAATATTTAGAGATAATGTATAAGTATCTTATTCAGTGATTGCTGTCATATAGATGAGAGAAAGCGAGAAAAACAGAGATTCGTTAAAATATCTGAATTTAAAAAAACGCCTCTGCTTTCAGTGAGGACATAAAACGGGAGGACTCTTCAGCTCTGACTCCGTCTGTTCTCTAGTTGTTTTCTACTTTCAACAGAAAATGTTATTTGCTGACGTATCAAGTGACGTCATCCTCACTCTAACCCTTTACTCACAAACTGTGCTGCCATAAGGAATATATTTATACTGTATGTATACTGAAAATGTAGAAAAACACGTCCATTAATTACAGGCGAACTATTTCTTATTTCCATGACAGATTTTTTTTCCCTTTTCCCTCTTTTTTTAATTCCCACTGGTGCGAACATCTCATAAACAACAGGAAGCTGCAGGGTCACTATGACCAAAACTGTAGGTTCAAGCATCATGCCAGTGTCACAGATACAGCATCCACAGCAGTGTGGAGTTACGGAAAGTTTCTCCATGGTTCAGAAGCTGCTCAGCAGAAGATGATCACACGAACTAGAAAACTTAAAAATCAACCAAACACATCCAGAGTTTGAGTCCAAAAGAAGCTGTAAACCAGTGCCGTTATTACGGTAAACACAGCAGTCTTTTCTCTGTATGTTTTCATTTCATTCATTTCATTTATTTGTTCATTTTCAGGCACAACAAATACCTATATTGAACATAAAATGCACAAAACAAAAAACAAAAATTGCCTGAAAAAGGAGTGGGACGAAGAAAACTTATTGAATCCCACCCCTATACTCACTCATCAACAAAAAAAAACAATAAACTTCCCGCAGCTACGCCCATCATTGCATACAGACCCATCAACAGCCCCGGGCACATACAAGCATCTAAACGGCAGCTCGCAAACAACAATTAGAGCCTTAATAACTGAATACAGAATATATAAATGATAAATTGCATTACCACAGGTAACTTTGTAAAACGAGTTACTGGGGGGGGGGAGGAGTTTTAACAGATGGAGATATTTGGGCTTGCTGTCTTTAACAGTCACAATATTTTTCTAGCCTTGTTTCTGTGGCGATTTCTCCAAAACATAAAATGTAAATCAATATTACCAGAATTATTGAAATTCTGGTATCATACCAGTAAATTATATATATATTAATTTGTTTGGAATTGTGCTGTGCTTGTCTATTCTATTCAGTTTTATTTATACAGCGCCAAATCACAGCAACAGTCTCAAGGCGCTTTATACTGATATAGAACCTAGTGCAGGGGTCAGCAACCTTTAGCACCCAAAGAGCCATTTGGACGCGATTTCCACGCAAAACAAAAAACACTGGGAGCCGCAAATACTTTTTGACATCTAAAATGAAGATAACACTGAATATATTGTTTTTTTTGGGTTTTTTGTTTTTTTTACCTTTATGCTTTGTGTGAACAACTAAGGTGCGTTGCTTAAATCCATGAAGTGCTACAGAGAAAATTACATTTTATTTATGTAATTAATACATTTTGAACTCTTAAAGAAATATAACAAAAGCAAAGACACCCAGCTGAACTAAAATGATCCAGCAAACAAAAACTGTTGTGAGCCGCCACCCTTATATCGCCTTTGGGCTTTTGGAGCCTTGATCTGACTTTTAAAAAAATAATTGGAAAAAAAGCACTGTGCTGCTGAAAAATGAAAAATAGATATTTGCAAAATTCTGCCTAAATATGTATTTTACCTGGTGTATGTGTGTGGCGGGGCGTGGTCTGCAGCGCCGCTGCAGGGAAGGAGGACGCCGCCTTAACGTCTGTGCTATCTATGCTGTTGTGTTGGCGTGTGTCGGGCTGTGAGCTGAAAAGCTACAACAGGTGTTGTGCCAAAAAGTGATTGTCTGCCAGAAAGTGATTGCTGTCCGCGGGAGCGGTTAAAGGTGCAGCGCCCGGATTACTTGCGTTGACAGCTACTTCCGTGCAACTGATATAACGTGGGAAAAACCCAAACACATTTATGCCTTTGTTATGTCATCTATAGAACTTTAACGTGTCTTGTAACCGAACTATGACGCTTATCAGAAGGTTGCTTTCAGTGTGTAGCGCAGTCACGAATGACTACACGCATCACGATGGAATAATTAATGCCTACAGGTTTAGTATGTCTACTCTCGTTGTTCATATTTGTTATAAGACTGTCGAATAGTAGTTAAAACAATAAAGACCTATTGTGCCAGTATCACCATGACTCTTTCTTGTTTGTTCAGAATAACGGCTGAGAACATGGCATTTTAGCGCTACCAAAAAATGATTGTGACCTAACTCGTGACAGAAACAATATTTCGGCTTCAAACTTGTTGGGTATCATACAGAAGGGCTATATGTGACATATTATATCCCAAACAGTCCATTAGAACTGCTGAATAACTTTTAAAATAACATTAATACCGATAATATGCCATTTTCAAGCTGCCAAAAAGTGATTGTGGCCTATAACTTGTCACTGAAACAGTATTTCTGCTTCAAACTTGTTGGGTATCATCAAAAAGGGTTAAACGTGACACACAGGAGCCCAAACATTCCCTCAGAACTGCTGAATAACTTTTAAAAGAACATTAATACCGATAACATCATTTTCAACCTGCCAGAAAGTGAATGCCGCCTATATCTTATCACTGAAACAATGTTTCTGCTTCAAAATTGTTGGATATCATCCAGGAGGGTTACATGTGACATATTATATCCCAAACACTCTCCAAGAACTGCTGAATATCAGAATCAGAATCAGAATACTTTATTAATCCCGAAGGAAATTAGGGTTACAGCAGGCAGCACGCTAATGGCGCATGGGCACTTACAAAGGAACCTTCTGACCAACTTTACACAAACATCACATTTGGAAGACATGTCAGACTATCTCTACTTTTAAGATTAGGCTTAAAACTTTCCTTTTTGGTAAAGCATATAGTTAGGGCTGGACCAGGTGACCCTGAATCCTCCCTTAGTTATGCTGCAATAGACATAGGCTGCCGGGGGATTCCCATGATGCATTGAGTTTTTCCTTTCCAGTCACCTTTCTCACTCACTATGTATTAACAGACCTCTCTGCATTGAATCATATCTGTTATTAATCTCTGTCTCTCTTCCACAGCATGTCTTTTATCCTGTCTTCCTTCTCTCACCCCAACCGGTCGCAGCAGATGGCCCCGCCCCTCCCTGAGCCTGGTTCTGCCGGAGGTTTCTTCCTGTTAAAAGGGAGTTTTTCCTTCCCACTGTCGCCAAAGTGCTTGCTCACAGGGGGTCATATGATTGTTGGGTTTTTCTCTGTATCTATGATGCGCCTTGAGGCGACTTATGTTGTGATTTGGCGCTATATAAATAAAATTGAATTGAATTGAATGTCAGAAAGGTAGGCTGATAGGAAAAAAACAACGAAAATACATAACATGAGGTAAGAGGAGGAGAAAAAAACTCCACTCAGACTGAGCTCCTAGTGGGAGAACAGTTTGATAACAGAAAAAACACCTCAGCACAAAAGCACATGACTATCAATACACCATAGAAACACAAGACAAGACTGACTCATTAAAGTTCAACCAACAAACGGTGTTTTTTCTTCTTCTGGGGCGCTCGTCAAAGCGCCCTTGATATGCAGCGAAATAGCCTATCATTAAATGGTTGCCAGGGGAAAATAATAAATATTTGACCTATCAGCGTCGCTGAATTAAATGGTTTGGGGGCGCTTAAAATTGCGCCCCTGCAGAAAACGCGCGAAGATTTGCTGTTCTAGAATTTTACCTCAGTCAGTAGCCTAAGTGAGCTATAAGGTCAGAGAGAGACGATGGCAGCGGTATTGTTAACGGTTGAGGCACAGCCTCCCCCAAATTCGGTTAGATCGCTTCTAACCTACCCTTTTGCCAGAAGGACAATGGCAGAAAAACTGCAAGTTAAAGAGTTGGGACCTGACAAGCCCGAAATTCAACTAACCCAGGCAACGAAGGAGAAGTCAAAAGCATACAACAGGACTTTTTGTCGGAGTTGGTTCCAGCGCAAGTCGTGGCTGACAGGCTGTGCATATTGATTTATTTGGTTACCCAAACTTGGATTGGTCAGATGAGAGCCGTGTAGACAGTTGCACTTCCGGTCTCCTGCCCAGCCTAATGTATGCGTTGTCCAGTCGAATGACACTCATTCACGGTAGGCAAAGTATCGAATGGCCGTTTGTAGACAGTGAAGTCTGACAGAGGGGTCAGTGTGTGCACATATCGAGCGTTACGTCAAGTAGTGTGTGTGTCCAGAGTTCAGCTGAGACAGTGTCCTTCGCCCCGCCAGGCTAAGTAAACAGTCTTCCAGCCAACCCAGGTGGCCTTGCATGGAATGGGGGGAACAGTCTAAACACAGTCGTTATCAGGGTGTTTTGTTCAGCTCCAGCCTTGAGGCGGCAGCTGGCGTCTGGGTCTCCGCAGTGGCGGTCCTAGCCAGTTTGGCGCCCTGGGCGAACACAGGGATTAATAAAGTATTCTGATTCTGATTGTTTCAGGATGACCTGCCAGTATCCAATGACACATCTGCTTACCTGCATCTTTTGCTCCTTTCTCCTCCTCTTCTTTTCTCTTTTTCTAAACTGAGGACCTGATGGCTTTGAACTTTTCTTGTCCATCTTCCATTGGTTTTAATTTTGCACTCCAGTATGAACACAAATCCCCCAACCCAAGGATCACCACAACACGATCTAACACACCTACACCTTAGTTCACAGATTCACTTTGTCTAGGGTGCATTTCTGAGATTTCACACAACCCAGGATTCAAATCATGAATACATAATGGACTTGGATTTACAACATTATAAATGAAATGTGCTCTATTTGGAAGGAGCCGGCCCCCCCTCCCCTTTCGACAGCTTGTGTGTGAGACTTTAAATCATCAAACTGTAAATTTTAAATTGTTATTGATCCCTTTACCCCTGGTCCTAAAGTGTATATTTATTTTCTTACTCTTCTTACATATATTTTTTATTTGCTTGCACTTCTGTAACTGGAGCCTTGTCGTCTCGTCTCTCTATATCAGGGGTCCCCAATCCCAGTCAACGAGGGCCGGTGTCCCTGCAGGTTTTAGATCTCACCCTGGGTCAACACACCTGAATCACATGATTAGTTCATTACCAGGCCTCTGGAGAACTGAAGACATGTTGAGAAGGTAATTTATCCATTTAAATCAGCTGTGATGGATCAAGGACACATCTAAAACGTGCAGGGACACCGGCCCTCGTGGACTGGGATCGGGGACCCCTGCTCTATATACTGGACTGTATGTAGCGGAGATGACAATAAAGTTTACTTTGACTTCAGCAGCAAGCAGGCGCACCGAGGGCTCTCGCGCTCACTTTTCGCGTATAGAATTTCGAAAAAACATTGGTGCAAATTATAAGTCTGTATCATAATGTCTGGTGTTTTCGTGTTTGTTGGTTTCTTTTTATTTTGTTTTACTTTGCGAGTTGGTTATTAGATGCTGCTCCAGCCGGTCAGAGAATCCCCCGCCGCCCCACCCTCTCCTCTCTGCGCCGCAAGCAGCAGGCGCACCTCGCAAACGAAGGGCGCCCTTACTCCCAGCAAATGGGCGATAGAAAGCCGATCGGTGCCTATGCCATTCCCAATACGCGCTGGCTGACGTCGGGGCAGCATGAGTACAAGCATTTTTTTTTTTAAACTTTTTTTTTTGCCGATGTCCGTGATGCCGCCCCGGGCAACCGCCCGTGTCGCCCGTATCTAAAACCGCTACTGGGTCTCCGCATGAAGTGATGATGGTTTTTACTTTAGTGCGAACAACTCATATGAATTTCAAAGCTGTTCTAACAGTCTAACACTGGTCTCTCAATCTCCCGTTGGAGGGCCGCGAGCTTTCTATGATGCTATCCAAACTTACGTTCCGTGATCTTGTCAAAACTTACATTAACTACTGATTTTATCTACTGTTCTGATTTTATCTGTTTTGATTTTATATACTGTTTTGTTTGTTTGTTTGTTTGTTAAGTGGGTTTAGAGCTCTGGGTAGCTCCCCAGCTGGGTCTAGACTGGGTCTAGAGAGTATTTTAAATTCAGGGAATTTAAAATAGAAAGTAGCTCGTCCACAGAAGGACTGGTAGCTCCCCTTACGATAAGGGTTCAGATCGCGCGAACAGGTGTGAAATGTGTGTGTGTTTAGTTAGTTAGTTTGTTTGCTTGCTTGTTTTAATCAATTTTAAATCATGCTTTTTATTTGTTTTTGTTTCTAATGTCTCTGTAAAGCACTTTGAATCACCTTGTTGTTGAATTGTGCTATACAAATAAATTTGCCTTGCCTTGCCTTGTCATTCTTTTTGCTCAAAGAGCAGGTTCTGAGAACTCACGACCGCAGTGAACTTCCCCAAGATGTGATCGAATTTGCGCTCAAAGGTGTTATTCGAGCTAGCCCCTCCAGATGTAATCCACTTTTTCATGCAGAGGTCTTGTTCTGAATAACTTTTAAAAGAACATTAATACCGATAATATGTCATTTTCAAGCTGCCAAAAAGTGATTGCCGCCTATAACTTATCACTGAAACAATATTTCTGCTTCAAACTTATTGGGTATCATACAAAAGGGCTACATGTTACATTTTATATCCCAAACAGTCTATTAGAACTGCTGAATAACTTTTAAAAGAACATTAATACCGATAATAGTCATTTTCAAGCTGACAAAAAGTGATTGGCGCCTATATCCTGTCACTGAAATAATATTTCTGCTTCAAATTTTATGGACATCATTCCCAAGGGTTATATGCAACACATTTTGCTGCAAATTTAAATCAAGCCTTTATTGCACAGTGTATAATACCTCAAATTTCAAAAATGTTGTAATTCAAAAATAATACAAAACAAGGATAATGGCCAAATGGAAACAGGTGGGAGGAGATCTGCTTAAACAAATTAGGAACACTAAGTAATAGGAAAGAGAAAACAAGCAGTAATAAAAATGTCATTCCAATACAGCACTTATTAATTGAAACGAAAACCAAAAACGAATAACAATTACATCCAATTAAAGAAGAAACCACCAGTTAAAATAAACTAACAAATAGACCAGAAACAGGGGGTATAGCGGAAGCTCAACACCAGTAAACCATGGAACAACATATATATTAATTCTTTGCATACAGTAACTATAATGCTAACATGTTAGGAAACACAAAATAATTGAATAATCCTACAAACAAATTGCAATCAAAGCTGAACTCTAATGTTGTGAACAACACAGAAACACACACAGCAACACGAACATAAATTAATGAATTAATAAACAAATAAACAACCAATAAATATTATAGGAGACAACGATACAAAACAAGAAACATTTCAAAAACATAACTTAACATAACCATTCTACCACTACTGTTCATATGAAGTAATAGATATCTATACGTATAGATATGTACATGAACACACATATGTACACACTAAATATACATATGTATACATATACATACATATACTGTATACCTGCACGTCCATAAACATAGAAGGTGCATTGTGCATGAATGGTAACCATGGATGTCCACAAAGTCCAGTGAATTATGACATCGTGATTGAGTTATAGAGTCTAACTGCTGTTGGGATGAATTATCTGGGAAAGCGCTCCTTCCTGCAGCAAGGATGTTTCAGGAAGGAGCTGTGATAGTTGTCGAAATTGGTTCATATTTATCATAGTTTCATAACAGTTTTCATAATTATTTTCCCACTTTAGTTGTTACTCCTGTTCCATCTTTGCTGGCGTTTTGTTCATGTTTACCTGCCTTAATAAAATCACTTGCTTTTGGTTCTAGTCTCTGCTCTGTCTCCTCCATTGTATCCATTTGTGTCATCGTTCTTGTTCAACACAAGCACTTACTGTGATTTTTCTAAAAATAAATACGATTCAAATCTTTGGAATAGCAAATGTTACTTCAAATAATGACTGCATTGTTATATATTTTATTCACAGTTTGCAGAGTGCATCTTAAAAGATGTTCCAGTAGAGTTTGAGAACTCTGCTTCAAGTATTGCAAGTCAGAGACAACAGATTGCAATATGTCTTCTTGAGAATACAGGTATCATTACAAATATAAATTAAATGGTAAAATACAGACTGTTATCTTGAATGTGTTTTTAATATTGTTCTTTTTTTTTCTATAATCTTATTATGTAGTCATGCAAACAGAGTTCATTATTGTTAAAAGTAAAGTATTTGCTTCTTGTATTTGAAGATGACCTGACTGACCTATCAGGTCGTGGGAACCACGATGGTGACACTCAATGGATAAATGCTTTTGTTTTACATGTCCTCAGCCTATTCAGCTTAAAAAGATGATAAAAAAAAATCATGAAACAAAATTTAATTTTAAAAATATCACAGACCACACATCATATGACTTATTGTAGTTGTAATGAATGGTGGACTGCTTTATCATCTGAGTATTTTGCAAGATTGTTATTTACATACTTATTTGTATAACACTTTTAACAAAATACTCGTGTTACCTTGTTTTGTCTAATTCATACTGGCTGCAACATTTACCCACGGTGGTACCACAGGAGCTGTGCCAAGAAGAGATAAGATAACTCTTCATTGCACAGTCATACATAGTACAATAGTACATTGAGATTGGAAAACTGTCCTATGTCGGCAATACATATAATACAACACGACACGATATGACACATCACAACGCAACACAAACAACACAACACAACACAGTATATTAACTTAGTAATAAAAAAGAAGAAGCAGTGTATGTGTATTGCGCACTGTTATTATTGCACATTAATTATTATTGCACCTTGTCATAAATATAAATATTATTATTGTTATTGCTTTAAACATTGTTACCCCCCCCCCCCCAAAAAAAAAGCCCCGCAAGAGCAAAAAAAACCATTTGTTTGTGAAGCATGCTGGTCAGAAAGTTAGGGACGCTGTCAATTTTTCTAGGGATTTGAAATGTTTCTTGTTTTGTATCGTTGTCTCCTATAATATTTATTGGTTGTTTATTTGTTTATTAATTCATTAATTTATGTTCGTGTTGCTGTGTGTGTTTCTGTGTTGTTCACAACATTAGAGTTCAGCTTTGATTGCAATTTGTTTGTAGGATTATTCAATTATTTTGTGTTTCCTAACATGTTAGCATTATAGTTACTGTATGCAAAGAATTAATATATATGTTGTTCCATGGTTTACTGGTGTTGAGCTTCCGCTATACCCCCTGTTTCTGGTCTATTTGTTAGTTTATTTTAACTGGTGGTTTCTTCTTTAATTGGATGTAATTGTTATTCGTTTTTGGTTTTCGTTTCAATTAATAAGTGCTGTATTGGAATGACATTTTTATTACTGCTTGTTTTCTCTCTCCTATTACTTAGTGTTCCTAATTTGTTTAAGCAGATCTCCTCCCACCTGTTTCCATTTGGCCATTATCCTTGTTTTGTATTATTTTTGAATTACAACATTTTTGACGTTTTATGCACAGGTTGAAAATGACTATTATCGGTATTAATGTTCTTTTAAAAGTTATTCAGCAGTTCTGAGGGAATGTTTGGGCTCCTGTGTGTCACATTTAACGCTTCTTGATGATACCCAACAAGTTTGAAGCAGAAATATTGTTTCAGTGACAAGTTATAGGCCACAATCACTTTTCGAAAATGGCATATTATCAGCGTTATTGTTCTTGTACAAGTTATTCAACAGTTTTTGGAGACTGTTTGGGATATAATGTGTCACATATAGCCCTTCTGGGTGATATCAAACAAGTTTGAAATTGAAATATTGTTTCAGTGACAAGTTATAGGCGGCAATCACTTTTTGGCAGGTTGGAAATGGCATATTATCAGTTTTATTGTTCCCTTAATGGTTATTCAGCAGTTCTAAGGGACTGTTTGAGATATAATATGTCACATATGACCCTTCAGAATGACATGCAGCAAGTTTGAAGCAGAAATATTATTTCAGTGACAAGATATAGGCCACAATCACTTTTTGACAGGCTTAAAATGTCATATTATGGGTATTAATGTTCCTTTAAAAGTTATTCAGCAGTTCTTGGAGAGTTTTTGGGATATAATATATCACATGTAACCCTTCTGGATGATATCCAACAAGTTTGAAGCCGAAATATTGTTATCAAAATGTGGCGATGGTCACATTATCCAGCAGACGTCACCGTGGAGATGGGCTCGAATGTTTCAGTGTTTCACGGAGCCTCGCCCTGTCCAACACTAGTTAAAAGTACAACCCGTGGATATATAAGTAAATAATATTCTGCGCTTGACAAACACGTAAATTCCCACACTTGCTCAATGAGCAAGACCTACCACACCTGGTGCACAGGTGTGCACCTCCCACTAATACACCCGCTATTGTCAGTGCTGCCAATTCTCCTGGGGATCTCGGAATTCCCAGACAATACACAATCGTCATTTGAAAAAAAACGGGACAGTGGGTGGAGAAGAAGCAACAGTTTCACGAAAATCCCACAAATGTGTTCATTTCACCAGCATGACTGCGTCACTGGAGGTATGCGACTGCCCAATGTTGACCCCAACTCTGCCCGTGGAAAGTTTTATTTCCTGTGTAGATTTAGAAAAAAAAAAAAAAGGCAAACTTCAGTCAGTAGTTACATATCTTTGGTACAGAGTCCCTACACAAGTCAAAGTTGTTGCTGCAGAGGCAACACTGAGAGATGATACTTCTTCCAAGGTGATACTTGAATGTGCCATAGTTACGAGTAATGTTATTATTTTGGAGGATACTTAAAGTAAATACAGTTAAGCATATACAGTGGATATTATTCTGGTCTCGGACAGAAAAAACAATGTCAATCGGTTTATTTTTCTTGTTTGAGGGGGTATTCAAGCCTTTCCCAGCTGTGTCCAGTTAACTGTCGGGTTCACGCTCAAATTCACACCACTGATCAGTTTAAAATCACTAACCTGGTGTGAGGAAACCGAAGAACCCGGAGAAAGCATGCAAACTCAAAGCAATGACCTCATTCTGAAATGTGTGAATGTGAGCTTGAATTGTTGTCGGTGACTCTGCAGCCCACCACATCTCTTAAGTGGCATGCTTTAGCTAATCGACAACCTTGAATTGGGGGGGGGGGGGGTGATTTATGGATATTTCACAGTCATTAATTACCCACATGGGAAGCACAGTTGTGCATCAAGAACATCCTGAGCTCTCATTTGGTGGGTCCTCTCGGGGTTCCTCCCACAGCCCATAGACATGCAGTTAGTGGGGTCAGGGTTTGCTGGTGATTCTAAATTGGTTGTAGGTATGATTGGTTGTGGGTTTCTCTGTGTTAGCGCTACATAAGCAGAGTGAATCAAAGACCATCTATACTGAGAGGTGACACGTTTTAGATTTAATAGAATATATTTACCATTTGTATACTTCAGGTAATGTAATACTATAGACTTTTCCCCCCAAGTGTCTATAAATGATTCTTTCCTAATTAACTGTGCAGATTAATTTATTCCATTAAAGGGAACAACATGAACATTTTAAAAACACAAATTAACACCAAAGCACAGGTTTAAAAACGTTCGCTTCATATGTCAACAGTACTGTAATCAGAGTGGCATTTGGCTTTATTTTCTCTAAAAGCATACAGTTCTGTGAGATATAAGTCATGCATGAACTAGTTTTCAGCACTACTGAGACAGGATGTTTCCAATTATAGAGATCTTGTGCAAATGCAGTCCTACATATTTGTTTAATAGTCACACTGAAGGAAAAGGAAATCCAGGTTAAAGATTAGAAGTCATCCAGGTCTTTGTGTCTTTGAAACGTTCCATCATTTGTCTTTTCCCCATCATATAGCTCCAGTCTTGTTTACACTTTTGGTTTCCAGCAAGTTCATAACATTAAGTGAAGAAGAGACAAAGATTTCAGCGCACTTCTGCATCCAACACAGATAACAGTAAATACTTTATTTTATTTTCAAATTACATTATCAAAACTTTTTGTACAAAATGGATACTTATTAATACAACGAGGTAACAATCTCATCCTATCACATGTACTTTTAGGTTGCAAACTTCTTCTGGCGGACAGGTGCTGGCAGCTGAGACATGATGTCCAGGAGGGGGCGCTCCACTACCACCAGAGAGAGATCCTCCAATAGACTGACACACATGAGGTGCTGTGGGACAAAAGATCAGTAGAAGAGATGTCAGCAGAAAAGTGGTAACTAAGTGGCTTGGTGAAAGAAGCATCAAAATTCTGGATCCATGGCCAGGAAACGGCACAGAACCCACTGAGAACTTGCAGTGAATCCTCAAGAAGCGGGTGGACAAACAAAACCCACAAATTCTGACGAACTCCAAGCACTGGTTATGCAAGAACGTATAACCAGTATAATATCCACAGAGGCAGGCGTCTGCCACAGCCAACGAACCCAAGTGCTACAATCTACAACACACATTAGCAGAATGTGAGATACAAGTTGGAACGGCATAAACTGAGACACACAACCAAGTGGTTGTGATAGTGTACAGGAATATTTGTGCCGCCGTCTCCCTCTGGAAGATATCATCAGCTGTGGTTGTGAACAACAGTGCCAAGGTCCTGTGGGACTTGAAATTCCAGACAAACAAGGAACTGCTAGTTCTAAACTTCCAGGATCTTCTCTCCCTTACACGAATCTAAAAATAAAGTGCTCTGCTATTGGACTGAACTACGAATAATGAACTGAAAACCGTTGCTGTACATCCACCCTTACCTGACATAGTTCACCTTACAACACAAAAACAGATGAAACAGATTTATATATATATATAAAAAACAAATTTCAGTTACTTGTATTATTTTCCAGCATGTTTATAACTTTAGCCAATAGCAGGACTTTCTCTTTTCGTTTGCTCTGGTTAACTTTGTGTCTTCCTCACTCACAGTGAAGAACAGTCACACTTTAGTGACACGTGGCTACAAGTGTGCGAGCTAGTATAACAGCTTCATGTGAAGGATTAATGGAAGCTGAAAGTTATTTTTTATTATTTGTAGTTTATTGTTTATTTGTTGCAACAACAACGACATTGCTCAAATGTCTCATTTGAAACAAGGTGGTTTCTTTGCTTTTTGACCACCGTGCAGCTCTGAATTATTTGTCTGACTGTGATGATGTGTATTTCACAAGGTGGGATTTCATCCTTGAAAACTACTACATGTGCGCTTATAAACATAGCTGAGTGTGAAGCGGACGCTACTGTTTGAAGCAGTAAAATAAAAGATTGTAGTCACCATAAATATCCTACCTGGAAACTCTTACAGATCTTAAAGGCATGGCTTTGTCCAATCCTCTGTGACACAGGAAGGCTCTTTAATGTCATTTGATTCCAGAGCACTGCATTCAATTCTGGGAAGGGCTGCATGTAGATACAAAGACACAGAAATACACAGTGACAGAAAGAGATTAGTAAAGCCTCAAGATTCTCAAAATTATTTTTTCTAAAAATATAGCCAGCTCTTGACAGAGGCGGTCGCACTTTCTCCTTCTCCCTCTCCCTTATCTTTCCTGCTTGGCTTCTCATGTCTTTTGTATAGTCACGCTTATTCTAACCCTAAGAGAGTCTCCCAGACTTGTTCTCTAAAAACCTAAAGAAGAATTATGGATTTGATCAACTGGTCCCTTAACAGAACTGACACCCTCCTGGGCTTGGGAGAGCCTGATTGTCCTGCGGAGACGTTTGCTGCCAGATACTCGATGGTCGGTTGCGTTGTGTGTCTGGCGACACTCTCGATGGAGGACATTGAACGGCTGATTGGAGCTGGCTCGGACCTGGCTTATCGAAGAACATGAAGCGGCTATAGCTGTTCAAAATCCCACAAGGCTGGCCGACATGATAGACGATGGGCAGGGCTGTGAGTACTCAGACTGTGTGTTTTTTTTTTTTTTTTTTTTTTAAACGCAATATGGATAAGATCTTGGAGAAGCTCATGGCTCTGCTATATGGATAACATCTTGAAGAAGAACAATGGGAATTGAGAGACCTGGTGACCAGTGACGGACATTAGACCAACTGTAAAATTGGAAGCAGTTCGTTCGCACTAACCAAAACAACTACCATCTTCCTCTCATGCGGCCCCCCTGGCGCCAGCTGGATGCTCAAGGCAAAAGCTGGCGGGAATAACAAAAATTCTCCCGAGGACTTCTCGATTAATTGTCCTAATGGATACATACAAACTAATCCAAAGATATTAGTTAATCAGTCATACAAGGGAACATCAGTGAAGATGAGTATAAATGCAGACCACAGAATGTTCAACAAGGTCTGAAATAACTGCTGAACTGTCCACAAATCCTTGGAGGGGGTTAAAATGTTTGCTCATGACTCAGACACACACAGATGTTTAAACTGCAGTGGTGTCCATAGTAGGAAACCACAGAAACAGCTGCTGCTCTCCACAGAAGTCTGCAGTGCTTTGTAGTTTTGTGTGCTCAAAAACAACACTGCTGAATTAGTTATAATGATGTAGCATGAAGAGAGAGGCAAGCACAGTGGTGTTAGTCACATGATCAGGGCTGCCACTGGTTCTGGACTTCCTGTTATTAAAGCTTATCGAGACCATTGAATCATATTCAGCTTTCTCCTCCATCTCTATCACACTGACGCCTGGGCCAACTATTTTAACACAGCTCTGGACATGCACACACATACCAGACTCTGATCAATGATGCAGAAC
Organism: Simochromis diagramma; assembly: GCF_900408965.1. NCBI lineage: Eukaryota > Metazoa > Chordata > Actinopteri > Cichliformes > Cichlidae > Simochromis > Simochromis diagramma. Next base: position 24,113,507 of record NW_024386801.1, read on the forward strand.
ATGTATGTGTCGTGCAGAATGATGTGATCCGGGTTTTTCGGGTTGAAGGTAATGTGGGTGATGGGCGTGTCCCGCTCCAGCCACAGGGAAAGCAGTCCTTGTGTCTGCAGTCTTCGACTCCACTGTGTGTACTCCTTCTGCACCAAGGAGAATTCAAAGATCTGCACACGACAGAGAACACATGCAGTTACAGGATCTGTTGGTTACTATGAGATCTGAGTAAAACTAAATCTTAAGCTGTTTCTGACCTGCTGGTCAGCATGCACAGAGATGAGATTGTTGGTCACTGGGTGGATGGCGATTGTAGTCGGACAGGAGTTGTACACAGGAACCATACAGTGGAGCTACAACAAAACAAAAATTAAAATTTTACAAACTCCAATGTATCAAAAATGATTCAAGTTTGACACATCAATAAATCAGAACTCACCTTCATCTTGTGGAGGTTGTAGATGTGGATCTCACAGTCAGTGTTTGCTGTAGCAAGCCATTTACCATCATCACTGGCACAAAGGAGGTGCACTGGCTGTCTGGAACCTTGATATCCAACACACATACATACACACACCAGTTATGCAAGATGTTATCAAACAGTTACAACTGCACAGTATAGCTGCATGTAGCACTGGCAGGGAATGGCCTTCGTGCATTAGGATTCGTTTACATGTGACCACACTGGCAATTTGCATCATGGAGCAGAAGCAGTGAGGATCTCTGGCAAGAAGCCTGAGGAGAGTTAAGCAAGAGTTGAGTCAACTGCTACAATCTACAAAGAGGAAACAATAACTTGACAGAAGGAGCTGCATCAGGTCGGGAATGCCTACTGGTTACCATTTAAGTCCGGCTTTGATCTGTCCCTGTAAATATCGGGGCTTTACAGAACCGTCCCTAGACATTTGAGGGAGAACGTTTAGTGCAATCATTTCTTTATATTTTCCTTCCAAGGGGCCAGACCTTCTTGTACCGTAATCTTATTACAAGAAGGCTAAGATGAATCCAAATTTGATATTTTTGATGCGTCATAAACATGTATAAAGGAGCTCAGAACAGCGAGTTTACAGGCATCTGTAAAACATGGTGGAACGTCTGCCATGGCTTAGGATTATTTTTCAACCAGAAGTATTGTTAAAATTATTGCAATTGTAATTAAATGAACACACAATCACTGTCAGCTTTTTGATCACCATGCAATATCATCTGGACAGTGGTTTCATTTATCAGCATGACAAAGATCCCAAACAGTTTCCCAGCGCAGTAAAACTATACCTGGATAGAAAAGTGGGGGGAAAAAAATGCACACAATGGTGTGTGTGTGTGTGTGTGTGTGTGTGTGTTGGACTCTGGACTCACTAACAAGCTCCGAGGAGCATGGAGTCTAGGAGCCAGCTTCAAGATCCAAAAATGCATTCACTCGAATGCATTTTTGGAACTTTAGCCTTGGTGAGATCACTCAGGCCTGGGCATTAATTTGCTTCAAAATATGATGCATGTACACAATATATTGTGTTTAAGGTACTGTCTTGTCTTTCCGTTTGGTTTGGCTTCTGTGGGTTGTGCTCCTGGCTTTCCACTCACCTGTCTTATGTTTAAGGGTATGAAGATATCTGCACTCCTGTTGACTGACAGCAACAACAATAACTGAAGATTGGCAGGAGGAAGCAAAGAGTTTGGAGGAGTCGGAGGAGAAGCAGAGCTGGTGGACCGAGCGAAGCTCTTTAGGCAGCTTGGACACCTGGAGAGATGAAGACACAGAGACCATCACACTTTGTTATATTTAGTCAAAGGCATCATTTTACTCTTGTGATTATTTGAGCAGCTTTACATGTAAAAACTTTTGTTGGATGGTAAATTGACACATCCAGTGAACCTGCGGTCTACACCCCGGTAGCTTCTCAAGGGGGGTAAATGTTAGTTTTAGCCACTCTGTGGTGCATTGAGAGAAGAGCTGTGATAACTGTGCACTGTTTGCACTCACAGTTCTTGACAAGAGGGACATCCCACACAGTACTTAAGACACATACATTGCTGAAGTTACTTTACACCTTTAGAAAAACAAAAGAAAACAAAAACTCCTGCTATGATTTAAAGTTGTGTTATTTAAGTGCAATGTCACAGGCATGCTCGTGCTAAGGTACCCACCTTGTTAATGCTGATGGTGTTGTTATACTGTATTCTGTAGAGACGAACACTGGAGACAGTGGAATATGCCAACCAGCCTCCACATGCAGACAAAGCACTACAGCAGATGTGATCCTCTCCCTGCAGGAAGAGACACACAAAGTATGGATACATCAAGCACACTAGCGCCTAAAACTAATTCTTCAAGGGTCATTGTTAAGTGTCTTGTTCAATCTGACTGAAAGGAAACACAAAGGCCACACTAACACACTAGGGACATCATTTCCCTGCAATTAAATTAAATGTATTTTATTAGAAGACACAATGTAATTATATTTAAAGCTGGTCACATTAGAATTAGAAGGTCAAAGGCTGTTTTTTTAATTTTTAATTTTATTATTATTTATGTATTTATTTAACACACTATAAAGACATAATACAATTGCAGTGCACCCCCAATTTTGTTGCACATGTACAATTACAATAAAGGACGTTTCTATTCTTAGGATGTTTTGCTGGACTCTTACTATGTGTGCAATCATGCTGTTACAGTTTTAGCAAATGTCCTATAAAGTTATTTTGTGAATCACAGGACGTACACAAAAAACTTCACTGTAAAAACACTTTTCGCACATATAAGGGCGTTAAACACACAAACAAGACAGATTATATATTTTAGTGTTTATGTCAACTAAACACTGATAAGCTACCAGATTTCATGATTGTAGAGAATTGTTTTTTCCTGTAGACTTTCTAAAAATGTGACATTCCTTGTGAACAGAAAAGCCTTGACGCCACAGCTTGAAAGGAAGCAGCCAACTTTTAGAGCGTTGCAGCAAACCAAATGTTGCTCTGAAAGAAACTACGGATACATCGAAAATATTAACACATACCTTCCTCTTCAGCTCGATCAGCTTCTCTGGTTTCCTCTTCACAGGTAGACGGTCACCAGGTTTTCCTGTGTGTACATAACAGAATTATTACACTTTAGCTTTTCCAGCAGTACCTACTCAGCACAACTCGATTAAACTCCACTCGGTTTCTGCCACATCTATTACAACTGAGCACCACCTAATGCATGTGGGATTGTTACAGCAGTGCAGCCAAAAGTCCTGTGACGCAGTATGCGACACAAACACAGCACAGCGATGGAGGTCGTCACGGCGATGGTACACCTGCTGTCATTATTATTATTATTATTATTATTATTAACTCATCAAGGATTCTCATTACCGGACTTAATAATAATAATAATAATAATAATAATAATGGATTGGATTTATATAGCGCTTTTCAAGGCACCCAAAGCGCTTTACAATACCACTATTCATTCACTCTCACATTCATACACTGGTGGAGGCAAGCTACAGTTGTAGCCACAGCTGCCCTGGGGCAGACTGACATATCGTGCCATCGGCCCCTCTGGCCAACACCAGTAGGCGGTAGGGTAAAGTGTCTTGCCCAAGGACACAACGACCAGGACAGAGAGCCCGGGGATCGAACCGGCGACCTTCCGGTTACAGATACGCTTCCCAACCCCCTGAGCCACGGTCGCACTTAATTCATGCAAAGCTGCTGTAGTATTCATGAATAAACTGTGGAACTGGAAATAATCATTTGTTTTATTTGTCCCTTCAAGGGCAATTTTTATTGTTAGCAAATCAGTGAAGGTGCTGAGTGCACAATTAGCACGACGAACAAAGCTGAAGCAGACACAATAAGGGGATTATTCTCAATAGCAGTAGAATTTTTTTGTTTCATTGTTGATTAACTACGTAGATCAAAGAGCTCCTTACGTTTTCTTATAGTTAAATGTTTCTCTATGCAAGTGTGTTGCTCACCATGTCCTTCACTTTCTCCAAGTTTCCACAGCTCTAAGCGATCAGGGAACTGGAAGAGAAGGAGTCCAGCTTTCTTTGCACAGCCAACCAGGCTCCTCTACAAGAAGACAGAAAAAAAGGTCACTGCACATTGTAACAGGAACAGTCATGGACAACATTGGTTTTAATAAATGGTATTAAACATTATTAAAGTGCTTCAGAATAATTTGTTAACAGGCTAATCCATGAAATACAGATAGAATAACAGGTTAGTTCAATTTTAAAGACGCCACTTTAGCTGAATCGACTTGTTCGAGGTTTTCTTCTACTCACATGTGGAAAAGCTATTTTGCGCAGTGCTGACTCTTGAGTGTTCTTCTCCACCTTATCCAGCAATGGGCGCACCACCAACTGGGTGTCCATACCTGAAGGAAAATATCGAAACTTTACATCTAAACTTTAAATCCCTGGGTTGCTTCTTTAGCCACTTTGATTTAATGTGCTGATTTGCATGATCCCAAATGATTTTTCCTTTTGTCACCTTAACTTTTTACAAACACACATCATGAGACCAGCATGACTGAATTTGAATGTAAAACTAAAGGCAGCAACAGCAACTTGACTTTTAAAAGACAGGCCCTCTCTATAGACAGCTCTATTATCCATCTGGACACTACCATAACCACAAACAGACCACTAATAGGGACATGGCATTGTGTTCAATAAGACTTCTAAACAAGCCAACTTCTTTGTGCAACCAGGGTTGTTGCCTGTACTGGCCATTAGAATGAGCACAGATTTGAAGCACAGAAGCGAGCCATCCTTTATATTCCACATTTTCCAGCCTTCGTTTCTCACATGTACCAAACAGCAGAAAATAGTCTGCTCCAGATGCTTCTGGACAAGTGGAAATACTCAGTGTTATTTAGGTGAGGTTGCTGCCTTGAGAGGATGAACTGGAGGCAACACTGGTGATGCCCTCTTTGTAGAGGTAAATGCACAGTTACCTACACTTTGCACATCAGGCAATCTGACATCACAGACTTTGTCCTGGGGAGGTGGCAGGTTAACACATAGTGTTGAATACTTGCATTCCTACATTCATCTCTAGATCAGTGATTTTCAGAGTGAGCCGGGGGCCCCTGGTGGCCACAAAGATACTACTGCAGATGGGCCGCAGAAATAACAAATTCAGCTTGAAATTACTCTGTGTACAGCTACATATTCATATAAATGTATTTTTTTTTTTATATAAAAAGCAAATTAAAACACATAATTTGGGATGGTTAGTTTGTGATATTATTCATTACATTGACCTGAATTTACTGCTTTTGTATTTAGGTTTGTGTCTAAGTGGCAGGTGAGTCTCACTTTGTCCTTAACACTTTGCGTATGACTGGGTAACATTCACAAGGACATAACTCTCCCTCATCTTTTGATTAGAGTGAAGATTTAAGCTTGGGTGGGCTCTATGGGAGTTTCTTGTTTTTAAGTAGGCCACAGCACTCTTGAATTTGGGAATGGGTGCTCTAGAGAGCAGGTCACAGGAAACTTCAAGGCTGAAATATTGGCTAAAAAAACCAAAAAAGACATGTTAAAATATGCTGCAAATACTAACTTCTATGTTTGCTTGAGGTGAGGAGGATGACATTTTATTAAGACGCTTTTTCCCTTTCCTTCTCATTCATTTATTGGGGAGCCCGTCTCCAATGATTAAACAGCATGAACCTTCATGCTGGCACACATTTAAATGTCTCTACGGCACACGAACACCTCTGACGTCTGTCCCTGTGCCTTTGGTGTACTACGTATGAGCTCACGTGATTACTCCTATGTATTTTTAAAAGATAAATTTATGTGAATGCATCACTTTGTTTGAAAATTTAATTACACATTAATCTCTGTAAATTTGAGCATAATATCTTTTTTCCCTATTAAATGACCTAAAATTACTGACTGTACCTTTAACCTAATAAGGCAGCTCTACTCCTTTGGAAGATCAAAAACCTAGTTCAGTTACAGCTTCACCTACAAAGCTCATCTTTCACTACCAGCCATCATGTCAATAGCAACATTAAAAGAACACTTAGAAAACATCTTTACTGACAGAATCGTGGACTCATCGCCTGTATAAACTTTGAAACATCAACAATAACCGATTACATATTGAAACTTCTAAAAGCAGATTTAACACTTACCTCCAGAAACCACTGCGGTGTCTGTGTGAGCAAGTGCACTCACATCATGGGAGTGGTTTCGAAACGTCCTGGTCCGGACCCACTCTTTATCATGCTGGTCCACGGTTGAGGAGATGAACTGGAACTGGATGACAGTGCCCTCGGATGTTCCAGCTATGACACTGCTCTCATCCTGTGAAGCATTTATAACCAGTGACTTTACAGGTGTGTGCACCCATAGCTAGCTGCAGCAGTGAGTGTATCATCTCACCTTTGAAACAGACAGAACCAGAACATCCCACTTGGTGACCAGGTAAGTTCTAACCAGAGTTCCTGTGAGTCCGTTCCAGATCTGGACCTTTCCTGCAGAATCACCACTGATGATGGTGTGGTCGGACAGATAACCAACACTCCAAACAACCACTTCTTTATTCTTTGATGCTCCCATAGCCCTGTCCACCAGCAGTCTGCGTGTAGCATGCCCTGCAGTCACAAACACAATCACATCAGTAAAGAACACACATCTCTTCTCATGCTCCATTTCAGTTTTAACTGATTGTATTTCTGCTAATTGTGCAAAGCAGCTCAAGGAGAAAATACCCGTCTCTGCATCAAAGATTGTGATCATGTCAGTCATTCCAGCAGCAATCTGTGCACTCGATGGATGCCAGCACAAAGATATGATGCGTCCTAAAGAGGTCAAATACAACTGAATCAGGCGGGTTCACAAACACAAATATTTAAGACAGTTTTGTCATCCAGTGGTTACTAACACAAATGATCTTATCTTCTCATTAGTATAGGTGCTGTCTCTGTCTCTCCAGAGCGCAGACTCCAAGTTGGAGTCAGAAAAAACTCGCTGCACCATTTGTGGTACAAATTTGTATTATGCAAAAGCACAGCCTGACACCATTTTAAGTTCAGTTGATCTGTTTTCAATACAACACACAGACGCTTCGGACAATCGCAGCTGTAGTAATATTAGCTGTTCTACTGTTCACTGTCTAACGTTTGTAGCCATTTTAAAGACAGAAATTTACACTCTTTAAAGAAAAGACCTGTGAACTAGTTTGTCGTCTTACCTTTATGTCTGTTGAGGTTTCTTTGAAACTGGATCCTCTCCTCCAATATTGCAAATATCTTTACAGTCCCGTCCTCACAACCAACCTGACCCAGAAAACATTTCTTGTGATTAATGTATCAACAAGACTTCCTGATGAGTCCGACACAGGAAATATCTGAAGTGTAAAATAACATCCAGAAGGTTTACACTCACTGCCAGCTGTGTTCCCTGGCTGTTGCTACTGATGGTCCAGATTGGTCCTCCATATGCATCTACAGTATACTGGGGCCTCAGGTTCTCCAGGTCATACTCTGTGATCTCTCCATTCAAACCAGCACTGAACAGTCGATGGCCCACCCAACACAGAGCCTCAATAGCTCGGCCATCCTGTCCTGGGATCACCTGAGAAAATTAAAACCAGTGTGGAGGTTAGGTTCAGGTTTCTTTATTTGTACCTGACATTTGGTCTGCAGCCGTGAATCATCTACCTTCCTTCTGCCATTACAGAAACAACACAAAAGCAAAGTACATAATACACAAAACAAAAATTAATAATAATTTTAGCATCATATTATTACCCTCAAGACCACTTTTACAAAACTCCATTATGCGATTGAGGGGTTTGGAAAAATGTAGAAAAATGCAAACCCCTGAGTTTTGGCACCTGACACATCTCTCACCCACAGCAGTGATCATCATGCCTGTGGCTACATTTAACCACTTTCATTGGCTTTTAGCAATAAAAAAAGAAAGAAATTTGGACAGTAACCAGAAGCCTTGGTCTTGAACATCCACCCATCATCCACACTTCAAACGGTGAGGTGGATGTGTCTCTTTGTGCAGTTCGAGTGTCTGGCTAGGCTCTTTAACATGGTTATGTTACAGATGCAGGAGTTGGAGACCCAGTGTGTCTGTTGGCTTCATCCTTGACTCCTTCAATAATGAGGGAAATTACTGCACAAAAAAACACAACACTATGGTTTAAGAGTGTGACAAAAAGTGATACAGAGCAGTGAAGGGTTCCCTACAATTAATCTTCCAGGCATATTCTTGCCATTATCAAAACTACACTATACTGCTGAAGTAATCACTTATCTGCCTTCACACGCATTTGAACTTGATGGACATCTCATTCTTAATCCATAGGGTTCGATATGATGCCAGCCCACCCTTTGCAGCTGTGACAGCATCATCCTCCCTGGGAAGGCTTTCCACAGGTTAGGAGTGTGTTTATGGAAATGTTTCATCATTCTTCCATAAACACATTTATGAGTCCAGACACTAACGTTGGATGAGGAGGTCTGGCTCAGTCTCCGCTCTAATTCATCCCAAAGATGTTCTGTTGGGTTGAGATTAGGACTCTGTGCAGGTCAGTCAAGTTCTTCCACGCCAAACTGTTCATGTCTATATGGACTTTGTTTTGTGCACTGGTGTGCAGTCATGTTGGAACAGGAAGGGACCATCCCCAAACTGTTCCCACAAAGTTGGGAGCATGAAATTGCCAAAAATGTGTGAGTATGCTGAAGGGTTTAGGGTTTCTTTCACTGGAACTATGGGACCAAGCCCAACCCCTGAAAAACAACCCCACACCACCAAAAGTAACACTTGGCACAACGCAATCATACAAGTACTCTTCTCCTAGCAACCTCCAAACCCAGACTCATCCATTGGATTACCAGATGGAAAAACGCTCCATCACTCAAGAAAACATGTTTCCACTACTCTAGGAACCAGTGGTGGCGTGCTTACACCACCTGTATGTGACACTTGGTGATGTAAGGGTTGGATGCAGTTGCTTGGTCGTGGAAACCCATTCTATGAATCTCTCTATGCATTGTTCTGGAGGCCATATGAAGTTTAGAGGTCTGTAACAAATGAACCTGCAGAAAGTTGGAGACTTCTGCAGACTATGCACCTCAGCACCTGATCGCACTCTGTGATTTTACACATCGTACCATTTTATGGCTGAGTTCCTGTTTACAGTACTACTAACAGTGGACTGTGGAATGGTTAGTAGAGAGGTAATTTCACAACTGAGCTTGTTGCACTGGTGGCATCTTCTCACAGTACAATGCTGGAGTTCACTGAGCTTTTGAAATTGATCCATTCTTTCACAAATGATTGTAGAAGCAGTCTGCATACCTAGCTGCTTGATTTTATATACTTGTAGCCAACTCGGGTGTTCCAATGGATGATTTGGATGTGTGAATGAATACTTAGTGCATGGTTTAAACCATGCAGTAATGTCATCTATCTGATGGCATTACCTTTTCTTGGAAGAAATTGTCATTGAAGTTGAAGATTTCTACTGCGCCATCAGCCCGGGCCACAGCCAGCCGCTCAGTTTGACTGTTGAACGCCATGGTCCGGATAGCACTCGGCATGTAGTCGAAGAAGCGGACTCGGTGTACTTTAAACTCGCCCATTATTGACTAGAAAACGGGAAAAAAGGTAGTCTCATTTCAGTGACAGCTGGGCAAAAGAAGCAAAACAATACTCATAAAACAACCTTTAATGGCATTTTGACCACAAAGTCCATTGAAGGTTTTTCTTAGTAAGAAATTGACAATTCCAAAAAGCCCAAAATGATTGTTTGAAAACACTTACTGCTGATCTGAAAATGTACCTAGAATACATAAAGACGTTTCTTACAATTTGCAGTTTTATCATATAAAACGCTTCGTCCTTTTCAACGAGCAGTCACCTCTGCCTGCCAGTATATCACAAAGTTTGACAAGATTAAGACCTTGTATCAAAGCAATAAAATGAAAAGTTCGCCATCTCCACTTCATAAAATATACAGAAATGAGCAGTCTTTTCACTGTAATGGAGATAAAAAAAAATCATCCAAAAGTTCAGGAAAAAAACCCCAGATAGATACAAATGATAAATTTTTTTGTACATGATTAAGTGAAATAACTATTTGATGCCTTGAAGCCCAGTCAAAATTCTGGCTCCCACAGACTGGTTATGCCCCCTTGTGCCACATCTCAACATGAGTTTTGTCTCATCTATGGTGATAGTACACCATAGATGAGACAAAACAGCTGTCAGATGAGCTCTGATGAGATACAAGACCATCAGAAAGGAGCTTGGTGAGAGGGTGACAACTTCCGGTGCATCGGGATCTTGCTATGTGGAGTTGTTTACAATACATCTGCTCCCTACACCATCTTGCCGCGGACCCTAACTCGGGGAATGTTGAATGCCCAGTCCAGATACCTCGAACTCCCGAGTTAGCGCGTTCAAGAAAAAGCGAGGAAAAACAGGATTTTGCATCAACACCACATATGAGTGGACGGAGTGAGGCCTAGGGTCTTTTCCGGAGGACTTCAGAGTTTGTATGGGCAGTGTGTGTGTGTGTGTGTGTGTGTGTGTGTGTACGGCGTCCATTTCTGTGTCTCCATGTTGGGTGAGTGTTTATATATGCGTGCATGAGGGTGGGAATGCATGTTTGTGTCTGTGTGTGCTTGTTTGTCTGTGTGTCAAAACGCGTCTTAGACTCCCCCTTTCTCTTATAACATCTCAGCCCCCCAGGTGTGGGGGAGCCTGAGATGTTCTACTTTGTTCGTTACAACGGGCTGACATGTGGATAAACATAACCAGTTAATGTGAACTGTAACACCGGTCTGCCACCTGAGGTACATAATGAGTAAACGAGTTAAAAATCTCTCACACGCTGCGCTGAATATATTAATCAACCAAATATCACAAAATTCACACATCTAGGTAAAAAAAAAAAAGCGCTCGCTCTGTGTGCTAATATAAGAAGCACTGCGACAACCTACTCGTTAGCAAAGTGTAACACCTTACAGCTCATTACAAACACGTCGTGTAATTCAGTTGCATTAATTATTAATGTAAAACATAAGTTACCAACTGTGCCTCTTCGCTGTTGCCAGACTATCTTGAACACCAACTGAGACACGCCAGGACCCACGTTGTTACCCTTTGAACCGGTAGTGGATTCATGGACATACGTCATCACGTCGACAGTACGGACAACGGCTTGGATAAAATGTAGTGGATAGTAGTTGCATATGGATTTATTGGAATGGTTCATTCAACTGCTCCAAGTATCAGGGAGTTGGTAATTGGTGCATGGATTCTTTGTGGAATGGGAATCTCCCATCGTGTGCTGTAGATTACATTCCGGAGTCTTGTTACTTCAGTTCAGTGGGTGGCGGTAATACACCTGGTTGTTGATGTCAAGCGCCGAAGAAGAAGAAGACGACGAAGAAGAAACGCTCACAGTGGGCGGGAAATACTGTCGGAATACGAACTGAGTGAAGAGTGCTGGTTTGTGACTGCAGCTGAAGCGCTACATCGGTAGCAAACTAGTTAGTGTTATTGCTAATCGTTATTGACGGGAGGATGGTTCAAATAATGATCAGGTAAAACTGATGAGCGAACTTTATCTTTCCATTACTTAGTGCCAAATATATGTTTATGGGGGAAATACTCAAGGCAAGTTCACGCTAATGATCGGAACAACTATAGTGTCATTAGCCACATTTTAAGAGGAGAGTAGAATTGATACTTAAATTTAAAGCGGGATTTATGGTCCAGCAACACTTCTGACAAAGACTAGACCATTGAAAGGCTTAATGTTTGGTTTGTTAAAAGTAAGAAAAGGCTCATTCTTTAAAACTCAGGACCTGGGTATTCAAGCTCTAGTAAATCTGTGGTCCTGTGGTTTTGCCATGATGCTGACAGAGAGGGAGAGAAATGTTAGACATCCCTGTGTAGGCTTGGACGGGTGCATTTATCAGAGGATGAGATGGGTTTTTTTCCCATTTTAACAAATTTAGGTTTTTTGACATTTATATCATTATACAGTATTGCTATCACATTAGACATGCGGAGACAAAATACTTGTTTTAGCTCAATAAGTTTGTAGGAGAATGAGGGAAGTCAAGGTTTAAGTCTAAAGTTGAATCTGTTTCGTACATGTGAGTGGTGTGTGCCTGAGCTAACAGTGTGAATATTTATATTTTTTCTTTTTAGAATATATTGACACTTGAATGTTTGTTTTTTTACAATTAAGTTTTTAGGGGTACCTTTTTATTATAGAAAATTATAACTGTAAAATATATTGAAATCTTTCACCACAAGGTGGCAGGATTTTATCAGAAAGTTTTGCTTAATTGTCCAGCATTGCCATTATTAAACGCAACTTTGAAAGGATGTTGTATTGCTCTTGAAATATAACTTTTAATCTGGTGTTTTTTTTATGTTAATTAAAAACAAACTACATAACATATGCTCTTTTATCTACCGAATTAAACAGGCTGAGTATGACTGCTTTATAGGCTGTTGATATGCATCTGCTCTTGTAGAGGCAGCCCGGATGGCAGCAGTCCCCCCGAGTGGCTGGTGGTGGAATTACAGGGGGAGATGGTGTCTAGACACAACTCTGGTCTGGCAGGAAATGTGATGGGAGATCTACTGTATACCAAAGAGGTACACAACATGCTGAAAAACACAGTATAGCCCCCCAAAAAAGATAATTTATGTATTTACTAAAATCCAGCATCATTTCCCTCAAAAATAATAGCAGTGTTTATAAATCAATTAAAATTAAGTTTATTTGAGAATAGCACAATCTCACACAGAAGAAAGTACTTTAGGTAGTAATAAAGCAAGTTTATTTATGAAATGGGACAGTATTGGTATAAAATGCAGACTGACATGAAAAGCTCTGTTTTCTGAATTTTTTCATTTTCAGTTTTGTTTTGAATTGTCATTGTGTCACCTAAATGCATGTTTTGGATAATACAAAGATTAATTAAAGAAATGCAAATAGTTTACAGCCTTCCAAACTTAGCTAACAATGTTAACAGAATGTGAAGAAACAGCTGCTATGTTATGTCGAAAACATCTGCGTACTTTGATTAATTTAATTCAGTTTCAAAATGCAGTCACATCAGTGCAAAAATGGCTGGTGAGAGAAAATGAGATGCTTAGGAATTTTCCATTCCCAGCATAAACACCATGGTCATACCAGCCACACAGACTCGTGAAGTCAGCATACTTGATGATAATATCAACATGTACAACTGAAGTAACAACAATATTCGCTTCCACTTGTCTCAGTTGGGCTGTGCCTGTGGCTGCACAAGACTGCCATCAACTTAGCATTTAAGCGTCTGTTTGATACCCCTTTTTAGGGCTAAGACAGCAGACTTCCAAAAATGAACCCATGAGTCCTATTGTGTCAATAAATAACCAAGTCATCAGATCAAAGAAAAAGTGGTACTTAAGTTGTTCTTGTAAATGGTCATTGTGTTGGGGGAAAGCTGAGAATCCACTGCCACTGAATTATTATTTTGTTTCCCATCCACCAGGGGGTGCCAGTGCTGATTGTAGGACATCACATTATCTACGGGAAGCAGGTCAAACTGGAGAAACCCTTTGCTGTTCTCACCAAGCACTCGGGCCATTCACAGGGCAGTCACAGCAGTAACAACGATGAAATGACACAGGAAGCAATGGAAACAGACCAACAAGGCTCTGCTTCCACATCTTATTCTGTGTCCGCACTCATTAAAACAAAACTGATTTTTAAGATCCGCCCCAAACCTATCATCACTAATGTACCCAAGAAGGTGTAGCAGGACTACATTTCATTGCTGGGACAGAGTCCCTGTCTGACTTGTCTTATTCTAAGAAGTATTTATACTGTGATGGTTTCTGATCTGAATGTTGTTGAAGGCAGTTTTTGGAAAGCAAAATAAGACATCAATGGGTTTGTCACTACCTGACTTTCTGTCCACATTTAAAGAAAAACTGCAAATGAAAATTGTCATTTCCTTTTAATCATAGGAAAGACTGTATATGCTGGGCGGACTGATGGACAGGTGAAGCGTGTCTGAAGGCAAAAATTACATTTGTCATATATAATAACTGATGCACTCAACCTCAACCTTCGTGCCTCGCAGCAAGAAGGTTTTCTCTTCCTCCCACAGGATGAAGGCCTGCAGTTAGTGGGTCTTGTCCTGTCTGTATTTCCTTTCCTGGGTGTACCCCGCATGTTGCGCCTGTGGTAGCTGGGATAGGCGCTACCAGCTGTGACCCTGATAAGGATAAGTGAAAGAGATGTTTGTAACAGCAGTTTTTGTGTGCAGTCATGAATATATATTATAAAGAAATACTGGTGCAGACAAAGTTTTTTTAGGGGCTTTGAACCAGAAATTAGACATACTTTCACTTACACTTTCTGTTTTACTTTTATTTTTGGTAAAATAGATTTAATTAAAATGGATTCATCGAGATAAAAATCAGATGATGCTAATTGTTTTGTAGTTTTAGTTCACCTTTCCACTCTGGAGGGAAAGGGCACTGCAAATCAATACACATTTGTTCGGAGTAACACATTTTTCTGCTAAAGAAACATTTTGATCATTCCAGAGATTTGGGAACTCTGCCAGTGCACACTGAATTTGTTCTAGCATCACATAGTAGCCCAGAGTCTGAGGGCATTTTGAATTGGACTTAAAAAAATAAAATAAAATTAAGCACACACACACACTCTCTCACAGATGCAGTGGATTTGGGTTCAGTATCTTCCCCAAAGATGTGTGAGTCACTGAGCTATCTTCTCATCCCTTCTGTGTTTCTTTACTGTCTTTGGATTGATGCAGCAGTTGTATTATAACAAATTGAAGTGTAGATGATGAAACTGAATGATGTTAAAACTGAATAAATGTGATGTTTGAAACAAATACAGTTAAAAATAAAGGTTTATGGGCAGTTTAAGAATATGTACATGAATAAATTCAATATGTAATACTGTAATTGTCTAATGTGTTTTTGTTTTATCTGAATATTCCGTTCAGTTTGATTTATATAGCATCACAACAACAGTTGCCTCAAGGTGCTTTACATTATAAGGTAAAGGCCCTACAATAACAGAGAGAAATCCCATCAAACAACCCTCTTGGAGCAAGCATTTGGTGACAGTGTGAAGGAAAAACTCCCTTTTAACAGGAAGAAAGCTCTGGCAGAACAGATTTTAAGGAGGGTTCATCATCTCCCACAGTCAGTTGGAGGTGATGGGAGAAAGACAGGATAAAAGACACTGTGGAAGACATGCATAGCTTGAAATGAATCGCAGGTAATGATGGAGGAGGCCTTCAGACAGGTGGGAACGCTGGCATGAGTCAGGGAGAGGTTGAACAGCCTGATGAGGATCCTTGCCAGCTGGCAAGGCTTTGACCACAGCCCTGGGGTGACAGGGCTGATATAAAAGAGGCTATAGTGGCATTGCTTTGGATTGTAGGCAGACTAGAGGTAAGTCAGCAGGGGGCTGAGCATTAACTGCAGTGTTGAATCTGTTAAAGACTGGCTCTGTCCTCACCACCCTCGGGTCTTCTGCTGTTGGATGGCAGGAATCCAGTGATTGTCTTCATGCCACTCCACATCTCTCATGTTGTTCTGCTGGAGTATCCACTCCAGCTTTCTCTTGTAATTAGTAAATTGTATTTCCACTGTATATATCAGAAATTTTTAAAGCTTTTATTTTACAAGAAGTGCAGAGAGCAGTGGGAAAAGCAGGGCTGCAACTTTGAAATCATTTGCGTGGAATCCAAGACTGTCCTTCACATGACTCCTTCAGAAAGCTTCACAAGGAGGAACAGGACATAGACGTTATTTCACTTTGGGAAATTCACATTATAGCAGCAAGGAAAAGCGAATTAAAGATATATCAGAAAAAATAAATGAATAAGAAAAAATTCTGTACAAAAAAGCAAAAAATAAAACCTATAAAATGTATAATATTTACAAATATTTATAAAGAGTCAATGCACTCAAATTGAGAATTTTTTGTTTCATATGCATATAAAGTGCAGTAGGATTGATGCTATAAAGAACTGTATAATGTTTTGATCCAGTCTAGGAAGGATGAACTTAATTAAAATTTGTGTAGAATCGCTTATCAGAATTTCCACTTTATGTAATTTGTCCGGTTACATTTTCACTATTTTTGTTTTATCTGGTTGGCAAGGGATTTTGCAGATTTAATGCCATGTTTAGAGTTCTCCAAACACAGTCTTGGCACCAGAAATTATGTCTTTCTATCAATTCTTTAATTCAATTCCAGTTTTAGTTTTCTCAGGTGAGAAGGCTGTAGTAGAGCAGGTCATGTACTAATGGGGAGGTGGCTCTGTCCCTGGCTGCTCCAAGCTATCTTTGGGCAACATGCTGTGTTCACTTAGTCTGTCTGTCTTGTGTGTCTCTGTACAGGGAGTGCAGAATTATTAGGCAAATGAGTATTTTGTCCACATCATCCTCTTCATGCATGTTGTCTTACTCCAAGCTGTATAGGCTCGAAAGCCTACTACCAATTAAGCATATTAGGTGATGTGCATCTCTGTAATGAGAAGGGGTGTGGTCTAATGACATCAACACCCTATATCAGGTGTGCATAATTATTAGGAAACGTCCTTTCCTTTGGCAAAATGGGTCAAAAGAAGGACTTGACAGGCTCAGAAAAGTCAAAAATAGTGAGATATGTTGCAGAGGGATGCAGCAGTCTCAAAATTGCAAAGTTTCTGAAGCGTGATCATCGAACAATCAAGCCTTTCATTCAAAATAGTCAACAGGGTCGCAAGAAGCGTGTGGAAAAACCAAGGCGCAAAATAACTGCCCATGAACTGAGAAAAGTCAAGCGTGCAGCTGCCAAGATGCCACTTGCCACCAGTTTGGCCATATTTCAGAGCTGCAACATCACTGGAGTGCCCAAAAGCACAAGGTGTGCAATACTCAGAGACATGGCCAAGGTAAGAAAGGCTGAAAGACGACCACCACTGAACAAGACACACAAGCTGAAACGTCAAGACTGGGCCAAGAAATATCTCAAGACTGATTTTTCTAAGGTTTTATGGACTGATGAAATGAGAGTGAGTCTTGATGGGCCAGATGGATGGGCCCGTGGCTGGATTGGTAAAGGGCAGAGAGCTCCAGTCCGACTCAGACGCCAGCAAGGTGGAGGTGGAGTACTGGTTTGGGCTGGTATCATCAAAGATGAGCTTGTGGGGCCTTTTCGGGTTGAGGATGGAGTCAAGTTCAACTCCCAGTCCTACTGCCAGTTTCTGGAAGACACCTTCTTCAAGCAGTGGTACAGGAAGAAGTCTGCATCCTTCAAGAAAAACATGATTTTCATGCAGGACAATGCTCCATCACACGCGTCCAAGTACTCCACAGCGTGGCTGGCAAGAAAGGGTATAAAAGAAGAAAAACTAATGACATGGCCACCTTGTTCACCTGATCTGAACCCCATTGAGAACCTGTGGTCCATCATCAAATGTGAGATTTACAAGGAGGGAAAACAGTACACCTCTCTGAACAGTGTCTGGGAGGCTGTGGTTGCTGCTGCACGCAATGTTGATGGTGAACAGATCAAAACACTGACAGAATCCATGGATGGCAGGCTTTTGAGTGTCCTTGCAAAGAAAGGTGGCTATATTGGTCACTGATTTGTTGTTGTTTTGTTTTTGAATGTCAGAAATGTATATTTGTGAATGTGGAGATGTTATATTGGTTTCACTGGTAAAAATAAATAATTGAAATGGTATATATTTGTTTTTTGTTAAGTTGCCTAATAATTATGCACAGTAATAGTCACCTGCACACACAGATATCCCCCTAAAATAGCTAAAACTAAAAACAAACTAAAAACTACTTCCAAAAACATTCAGCTTTGATATTAATGAGTTTTTTGGGTTCATTGAGAACATGGTTGTTGTTCAATAATAAAATTATTCCTCAAAAATACAACTTGCCTAATAATTCTGCACTCCCTGTATATCTTTGTTTAATGTGTTTTTTGCTTTTTCTGTGTCTGTACTGTATGTTAATGAACCAAATAGCAGCGTGAAAGGCAAAAATATTGCTGATTGCAGAAAAAGATAAGAAAAGACACAAAAAAGACTGAAGAGTGACGACACTAAAGAACGATTCCAAAGTGACTTAACAACAATAGAATTAATTATTAAAAATGAATTTTATCTTTTCAAGTGAACAAAAAATACAGTAAAAAACAGTCAGAAAATGATTTTAAACAGGGGGAAAATCCATGTAGTCCTTTAAATGAGACATTTTCTGTATCATATGAATAGGATTTTTGTGTCCTAAATAGAAAGCAGTTTAATGACTTTCAGCATCCTGTTGATGCCCAGAGATGGAAACAGCAGAAGATCAAGAAACAAGAGCTACAAAATGTCAGAGTTGTAAAATTCCTTTAAATGTATGTGACCTTTTGACCTTTCAAGTTGAAGCTTTTACATCTCAAAATAAAGCAATATGAATATAACTTAAATATTTTAAAGTGTCCATTATGCAGATGTTTCTCACACGAAACATACAGATAAGGTTTTTGGAACATATCCTAGAAAAAAACTTTGGTGTTTAGTCTTTTTGTTGGTGTGAACAGACAAAATCAAAATCTAGTGTAAAATGTGTAAATGACCCACATCAACATAACTGTATCCAGCAGAAAAACACACAGACATAATATGGCAACTTTTCATTATATAAAAAAGACTTCTGAATTAAACTACAACACACCGAGAACTGTAAAATAACGATTCTAACAATGACACTGCTCAGCCACAACAAAATGCAGCCCTACCTTCAGAGATGTTTGGATTCTCTTTTCTGGTAAATCATAGTGGATGATAATGCTGTTCGTGATTCATGAGAAACACACAAAGTCTAGAAAACTTCCACACCTATCCTGTATACTTCCAAATGCAATCAGTGTCTCAGTAGGAATAGATTTCAGGTCTGGTTTTGATACAGTACACACTTTAGCATGTATGCAGAAGGGAGGTTCATAGTACTGTCTGAAATGACTATGTAACTTCCAAACATCATTAAACTTTAATACAGTTGTGTCAACATACTGTTGTCTGATAAGATGGTCACTGTTTTTAGATTTTGACAAGAAGACTTTGATACCCCAGTAGAACAAATGACAATTGCACCTCGACCACATACTTTGAATCATTAAAGGTATTAATATGGATTTTTTCTCCTCATAGTTGCTGCAAAATCAGTTGTTTCAAAAATTTATCACAACAATGTTTAAGACAGTTGTTTATATTGTCATGCCTGCGCATTACTAGAAAAACACCCATTTTAGGGATATCCCCAGGAATTTCAGAATTGTAGTGCCATGCTGTAGTGGCAGTTTGCGGCAGTGTAAAATCTGTAGGCCTATTGCTTTAGTCAATTTGCCAGCTTGCTAACTAGCACAAAAGATATTAATGTCTTGAATGCCCCCTTCCCGATTTCCTATGTTTTTGTCTGTTTGTCACACTCAAATGTTTCAGATAATTAAACAAATCTAAATATTAGACAAAGATAACACACGTAAACACAAAATGTAGTTTCTAAATGATGGCATTTATTATTAAGGGGGGAAAAAAAATCCAAAAATAATCCAAACATAAATCGCCCTGTGTGAAAAAGGGATTGGACCCCCCTGTTATAACATAAATTAACCGTGGTATATCACATCTTTGGATGTGATATCCATGTTCAATTTCTGTGGCCACATCCAGGCCTGATTGCTGCCACATCTGTTCTCAATTAAGAAATCACTTAAATAGGACCTGCCTGACAAAGTGGAGTAGACCAAAAGATCCTCAAAAGCCAGAGTTGATGCCACGGTCCAAGGAAATTCAGGAGCAAATCAGACACATCTCTCAGTCTCGAAAAGCTTATAAAGCATTTCTAAAGCTGTGGGACTCCAGCCAACAATAAGAGCCATTATCCACAAATGGCGAAAACACGGAACAGTTTTGAACCTTCCAAGGAGTGACCAGCCGACCTAAATTACCCTAAGAGCACATTGATGACTCATCCAGGAGGTCACAAAAGACTCCAGAACAGCACCTAAAGAACTGCAGGCCTCACTTGCCTCAGTTAAGGTCAGTGTCACAGCTCCACCATAAGAAAGACGCAAAAAAAATGGCCTGCATGGCAGAGTTTTAATATGAAAAGCACTGCGGAGCAAAAGGAACATCAAGTCTTAGTTTTACCAGAAAACATCTTGATGATCCTCAAGATTTTTGGGGAAAATAGTCTGTGGCCTGACGAGACAAAAGTTAAACTTTTTGGAAGGTGTGTGTCCCGTTACATCTGACATAAAAGTAACACAGCATTTCAGAAAAGGAACATCATACCAAGAGTAAAATTTGGTGGTGGTAGTGTGATGGTCCGGGGCTGTTTTGCTGCCTCAGGACCTGAAGACTTGCTGTGGTAAACAGAGAATTCTGCTGTCTATCAAAACATCCTGAAGGAGAATGTCCGGCCATCTGTTCATGACCTCAAAGTAAAGCGCACTTGGGTTCTGCAGCAGGACGATGACCCAAAACGCACCAGCCAGTCCACTTATGAACAGCTGAATTTAAGAAACTACATTTTGTGTTTATCTGTGTTATGTTTGTCTAATATTTAAATTTGTTTGATAATCCTAAATATTTAAGTGTGACAAACATGCAAAAAACAGGAAATCTGGAACGGGAAAATACTTTTTCATATCACTGTATGTATGCATCTTAACTAAATACATTTAGGGTCTTCACATGGGGAGATATGCTAGCTGGCCTAATAACAGTATGACAGTTTTAATAATGTAACAGCTTTCCACAGCTTTTGTTTGAAGCTATATTAGTAATGTTTCTTGCAATTCCTCATTTGTCTAAATCTCTTCTTGCTGTTACTCAAGTTCAAAGCAAATATTAATTTGAGAATAATTTTTCCCTGCACTGATAAACTAAATCTTGTGGTTCACCCACCTGCCAAATCTCAAGAGCCCTACAGGTACCGGTCAAAGCTAAGAGTGAACTATACTTTTTTTAATCTACTCTTGGCTACATAACTAAAAGAGAGTTAAACAAATCAGTGTGAAAAAGCATCTTTAGTGGAATGCTATGTGGCAATGCTAATCAACGAGGTAAACACAGCAGATCTTTTTCAAGCACTAACACAACACGTTATGGTGGTGTTTGGTGATGAATTTAGCAATATGTATCATCTTAGGATCAACATGTTTCAAATTATTACAAAAGGTGGCAGCTGGTGCACAATCATGGTAAAACCTTACAAACATTATTTTTGTTACCTTTACAATTTACTGTTTGTAATCTGAGACAATGATCTAAATGGCTTGGAAAGAAAGTGACTGTACTTCTTAATTACTTGAAGACGTTTCACATCTTATCTGAGAAGCTGCTTCACTTCTAAAACTAACTTGATCTCGTGCCTCACAACACGCCGCAAGGTGCGAAAAAAGGTCACTATCAGCAGAGGCTTCAGTTGAAACCATTGTGAGGCCTTGCCTTTCCCTATTATCTGACCCACTGAGATCACCTGATGCAACCCATATGGAAAAGAAATAGTAAAAACATATATGATTTACTCATGAAAGTGGCCACTTTCTCATTACTTTCATATATTTTTTTAGTAAGTATACAAAACATACAAGTTTCATTATATAATTTTTCAAGGGATCTTATATGTGCTTTCACTCTTGTATGCTTTTCATACAAGTTTCATACAAGACAGATAAAAACTTTATAAGATTTATATATATCTTTTCCATATGGGAAGAGCTAAGTAGAGGGTGAGGCGCCTGGGAAGGGAACACAGAACTGCATAGTAAGTGGCAGACAGTTGGTGTCGTAAGCCATCCCCTCTTTACAAAGATGGTCATTCATCTATGCCCACTGTGAATGACCAGTGGAACTGAAGAAGCTTCTCAGATCAGAGGTTAAAAGTCTTAAAGAAACTTAAAGAAGTCCAGATGATTTCTTTCCAAGCTCCTTAGACTATCATCACCTGGATGACTGAGAACCTACACAGACAATTTGAGACAATGTTACTTTACTGAAATTCACACACTACACTAGTAGATACATAGTATAATGTATATACTATTAAAGTATAAATAGTAAAAATGGAAGTAGCAAAATTAAGACACAGAATATTTATGTAATTTTTTTTCATGCACCAACTGTACAGATCTTAGGATGTTACAGAGTATGGATGTATTTTTATGTATAACTCACACACTAGTGTATTTTCTGTTTATTTCTTAAAGACTCTCTTCCTACTTCCTACCTCTCTATATTTTTAAATTCATGCTGACTGGCCAGGACAAATTCATCTCTTCCTCTCTTCCATGTTAAACACATCTTCAGTTGAATTTGTTGGCAGTTTCATATTTTTTAAAATTTGCTTTGTCTCTGTCTGGACTCTACACCTACTGAGCCTCCCTAATCTTTTCCAAAGCAGGTGCTCTGACTAATCTAAGTAAACATCTTAAATATAAAAGTTTCACATGTATTTTTAAAAAAAAAAATGTAAAACACTGTATGACACTTTTCATTACAAAAAGCAACCTGTACCCATCAATTACCTGATGTTTTTCGTAGCAAGTATATGGATATTTTATAACATTATGACCTATTCTGCTTGGTTAAGGTTTTCACTGTGAAGCACCATAAAAATGGGACAAATGGAAGAACTGTATGGATCTATAAGTCCCCACAACTAGAGTCATGCTTCTCAAATTTAAGAATCACAGTGTTGTAGCACCAGCAATGAAGATGTGTGTTCCTTGTTCAATGTTTTTGTTCCAGCAAGGTGAGTAGAGACCTTGCTTGAATCATACTGCAGTGAAACTCAGACGAGCAATATTTCCAGTTTAGGCCTCTTCATATGGCAGATGATACTGTTCTTCCCTCTTATTACACCGTTTGGCTACAATTGCCAAGTACAGTACCACAAGAATAAGCCAGTAGCAGGCGTAGAGTATCGTCCCTGCTATCAATAAGGCTTTCTCAGTCTCACTGAATGGCTCCTGTGTTTCACAGTAAACTGTATATGCCACACCTCCAAGCAGCACCATAGCCCAAACTGTAACTGGCACCGCTCCAATGAAGTTGACCACAATCTTCCTGCGGCCTGATGTGCCCCATCCAGCCTTGTTTATGGTAAGCAAGGCAAATATTTTGGCAGGAAGAAGGCTGGACATGTAGAGAAGTGAGTAAAGTGACATGAAGATCATGACCAGACTGCCACGCAAAAAACAGGCGTAGGTCGCCTTCACCATCCCGACCAACTGGACTGTCAATAAGAAGAGCAGGATATTCCACAGCCGTCCACGATAGAAGAGATGGATGACTGTAGCAACCAAGAAGAACGGGAAGAAGCCAGTGACCATGGATTCATAAGTCATCCAGAGGCTGTGTTTATGGAACCACAAGGCATTGTAGAGCCATTCACGAAAGTAAGACTTGCTCCATCGAGTCTGCTGGTTGAGCCAACGCAGATACTGGGTTGGTGTCTCAGTCTGACACTGTGATCGAGCTGTGAATTTTGTCTTGTACCCAAAGCTAAGCACCCGATTGGTGAGGTGGCGGTCATCTCCAAAGCTGCACTTGGAGCCTAAAAAGGTCTGATGGTACCATGGCTCCAAGAAGTGCTGTAGCAAGGAGTTCCTGTACATCCCGAGAGGGCCACTGATACACTGGACACAGCCAAAGTAGGACTGGCACGCACGCTCAATGTTGAAGGCCATCCAGTAGCGCACACTGCTTAAGAAGGAGATCCATGAGTCGTACTTGTTGAGTATCTGGAAGATAGGAAAGTGCATAAGAATATATTAAGATTGAAAGAAAGGAAAATCACAGTCAGGTTTCATTGTATCTTAACAGTTACTGAAAACTAAGATTTTTCCATCAACTTTTCCTTTTTTTTTTCAGGTTTAGGGAATATTGTCTTGAAACTCTCCAAGGAGCCTTCACCTTTTTTTGTCCCAGATATAAATAGAATAAAATAGACACATTTTCAGGACCTAGATGACATTTCAAATGTAGTTTTATACATTTTTGCATTGTAGTTTTTTTTTTTCTGTGAGGATTTTACATTTGAGTATTTCAAATGTGCAAAAATATGCCTGGTTAGCCCACTTTTCTGAGTTAGATACAGCTCATTTCTGTATCTAACTCATTAAATTTCTAATTAATCCATCTACCTCATTAAACTCCTTTACTTTAATTAATGTAAAACTTTATGTTATTCAAGGTTGTGGCTGTAGCTGGGCTGGTTATGCTCCCTGCTCTGTTTCTCATGTCTCTCTTTCTGGAGCATGATTTTGGCTGTCAGCAATATCTGAGGTTAACCCGCTATAGGTAGGCTGCATGTCTGTTCACTTGATTCTGTCGGCTTAAATAATTAGCGTTATGACAGCTTACCCACACTTTTGTTTGTAGTGTGCCGTTTCCAGCCGTTGTGGAGCTTTAATATAACTAATTTGCGACACAGTGTCCTTTCACTCTGGTGAGTAGCTTTGAAGACAGTATGCTTATTAGTTAGATATACACTAATATGATTTTTATTTTTAGGATTCTGTTTCCAGCTGACGCCTTCTGACATTGCAGCCATACTATATATGGATATATAGCCTGCAATGGCCACAGTTGACGCGGCCTGTTCTCAGACCTGCCGTCTTGCCTGTAACAGTTGCTTAAGTAGTTTTGTCTGCGAGGATTTTTCCAAATTATTCTGCCTACAGTTTTTTGCTTCTGATGATTCACCTAAATGTAGCTCACTGAACTGTCTACTTGTAAAATTGCCTGATTTGAGCAGCAGCTAGTGTGGGACCTTTGTTCAGAGTTGTCCTATGGACTTGGGCTGCCATAGGAGGTGCAGACCTGCCATTGCCTTTACGGAGAGATTGTTGAGCAATGGATTGTGGGTGGAACTGGCATTACAGTGTCCTTAGTGTCCTTATTTGAGGCCTGACTGAGCACTTGGTTTTTGGGCTGAGTGTCCATAGCTGTCAAGTTCAGCTTTGTGAATACTAATTATCTTGTTCAATCCTCTTCGTTGCTGGAATTGGCTACAGGAAGATGAGCTAGTAACAGTGTGGATTCCCCTTTGGCATTTCCTTTATTGTACAGCACTTTGGATGTGAAGCTGATGTTACGTGCTTTTCTTTTTATCTCCTTTCGTTATGTCCCCCAGCTACTGGTAAGTCTATTCCAGCCTCTCTTGCTTTTTATTTATTGATTGATTGACTGATTTTTGAGCACACCATGAGACCAATTTGCATTTCAAGTAGAGCCTTCAAGCTTCACAATATAGCCATGGTCTTCCGACAACAAGGGAAAGCATCTACTCATGATGCAAATGTTGTTATAACTTCAGTCTGGATACGACTGGCATCTGGCACTTGCTAGGCTAGCTATAATTTCAGTTTTTCGTTGAAGTGCCCAGAACAGTTCTTTGTGAATGACGGCCACTGTTGTGTTAATAGCCATGCCAAGGACAAAGACAATGGATTGTCTGTCTTTGAATGATTTAACAAGGCCTTGTCTTGCAGTGAAAGCCATCTGACAGTTAGTTGTAGGGCTGCTTGCCAAATCACAATATCTCCTATTTTTACACGTGTTCAATGTAAAAGGATAACTGTATGACTGAGAAGGATTTAGAGCTGTCTATGGCATTTCCAATTGTTGTGATATTTTAAAGTACACTAGAAGGCAAAGTGACAATTGGTGACAAAGGGAAGCCCTGTCCAACAACACCCACCGCTATGGAGCCGCTACTCCTCCACATTGAAAGGAGCCAGTTGAGGTGGTTTGGGCATAAGCGAGCATATTAGCAATCTGAAGTTTGCCCTGTACTTTGATGCAAAAATGAACTGCATACTCACAGACGCAGCGTAATAAAGAAGATAAAAGCCATTTTGATGCATAAAGGGTTCAGTATTCTGTGACTCTGATATTTAGATATTGAGTTTAATCAATAACAAGAGAGGAAATTCAAGTTGACTTTCTCATTTCACTTTTCCTCTGCAGTGCTGTTTTACCTGCACGTCTCCACCAACCCCTCCCACCATTGGATCTTCCTCAAGGATCTTGAGCATTTCTATGGTACATGCTGGGTCTAAAACTGTGTCTGAATCACACACCTGGGGAAATAAAAGACGACATAAAAAACAAAAGGTGAGGCCTAGTGGGGGTTAAACACGGGCTCAGACAATTACAACCAGCAGTCTAAGACCCCAGGTGTTGCCAAACACAGGCTGGTATTGATAGTAAAATCCAAGAGAAAAATGAGAGGCTGCTGACAAACATCCCAGCTGGTTCTCTGTAATTTCAATGCACCTGGGTCAGCTGTGGACACGACCTTTACCCTCGGCAAGGACAAAGGCGTGCAACAGTTGGCCATGAAGAAGGAACTAAATATCCAGCATTAACCCACAGGTCTGGATGCAGACCTGGAAAGTCTTTCCATGAGCAGTTAAGCAACACCAACAACAGTTTCAACAGTCTTGCTTGACTATTACTTGTGTAAAGTAGTTAGGATTTCATGCTTGTTTTACATTACATTGCAAGTCCTTCACGGATGGTGAAGGTTTTCATTCTTCTAATAAACAGATGGTTTATTTTTACTATGAAAAAAAATCACAAGTAATGTTACTGTCATGTTAAATACAAAAGAGGTCATTTTTGGGTGTGCAGGATTTTATACTGCTGACAACGCATTTCACAGTGTTGATGTAAGAAAAGTCATGCGTTATAATTGGTGCCCCCACCCCTATTAAAAAAAAAGGGGGGGGGGGGGGGGAATCCGGCTGTGGGTAAACAGGAAAGAAGGGGGCTATAAAACATAGTTTGTAACCTGGTCTGGTCCTATTTTTAAAATAACGTAGTTTTATTTGACAGAAGGATCAATTTAAATCAGGGTTTATGTGAAGTTTTTAAAAAAGGACTGGACCGAATCTGCCGTCGGGCTCTGAGCAAAAGCCTACTGTGCAATTAGGAGGTGGCCAACCTGCTGAAATCACAGACCCAGAGAAAAAGAGAGTTCTATTCCAAGGATCTGGTATGGAAACTCATGTTCCACTAACACAAGGCCTATTAAGGTAGATGAAAACTCTCTTAGGAAGATGCAAGAGTCCGATTATTAAGCTATGTGTTTGACATCTTGTTCCTCTGAGCGACCACCTTTTCCTGTATGAAACCAGGCTGAAATTCTGACTGTGGTATCCTTGGGCTCTGGACTGCAGGTCAGAATTACACTGTCAGCACTAGTAGGCTTTGAAATAAAAAGAAATCTTGTGTACTCTATTTCACTGTGAGTGTGGTTTTCCTAATGGCCACATAGAATTTATGTACTTCTTGCTCTAAGGCAGTATTTTGCCCAGTTTTTAACATTAGTGTGTTAGCATTAGCATGTAGTTCAGAAGAAACAGCTAGCACAGGTAGACATAAGTGCAGGTTTTAAATGGCATCTGTTATCAAACATGGTTCTCTGGCATTCAAAAATGGATGTATTGGAGAGCAACTTGGGTTTAGTATCTGGCATACAGGCTGGACAGCCAGGGATTGAACTGCCAGTCTTCTGATTAGTAGATGGCCTGCTGTACCTCCTGAGCTACAGCCATCCCGTTTTACATTACCGTGGTTAGTAGCTAAGTGGTCAGAATGACTATACAAACTATGCAGATCATAACAAGTGGTCAGGATGAATATTCAGATTATACATCAGGTCAGCCTAAATTGTTCAAATGAATTCTTTGCCATTGCAAATGTACATATATGTGATGGTGTCTGTGTAGCCCTTACCTGCACGTAGTCCACACTGTCCCCCAGCGCTTTGAAGGCAGTGTACATCACCTCCCTTTTACCTCCCCACTCCTGCATAATGCAAGAATAGCGGCAACCTCTGACCATCCTTGACACCTGTGCCATCTCTTCCATGTGCGCTGTGCTTTTCCCCCCACCTCCACTACCGTCCCTGTGATAGTTCCCCTTCCACACCATGCTGCCAGCCTGGTCCGCTCCTCCCATCACTTCATGGAAAATGTCCATCATGTAGCGATCCTCGGGTCTATTTCCATCCACAACCAGCACCACCTTCAAGCCTGGAAAAGAGATTCGGCAGATGCTGTGGAGACACTTCCTTAGGTAGTCTGGGTCCTCTTGGTAAGCTGCGATGCAGAGGGCCACGGAACGACGAAGGTGTTGAGGTCGGGCAGGACTCCTCATCCGCCGATGCTCCAAGAATGCAAAGAGGCTCTGGAGAAAGAGGTGGAGGGAGAGGAAGGCACCATATAGGCCAAAGGACAGGTGGTGCTGCTCAGTGTGGATAAACTGGTAGCCTTCACAATGAAGA
This sequence comes from Simochromis diagramma, assembly GCF_900408965.1. NCBI lineage: Eukaryota > Metazoa > Chordata > Actinopteri > Cichliformes > Cichlidae > Simochromis > Simochromis diagramma. The sequence continues at coordinate 24,141,883 of NW_024386801.1, forward strand.
AGGGGAAAAAAATCAGTAAATATGATCATACATTTTAATTATCATATACTTTTTGTGTTTGTGATTGAAATGAACCTGTAACATAGGCCAACAGAATGGTGAAGAGGACCACCGCAGCAAAAAGGGTGGTGACCACAATGTTCAGCGCATTCCTGTAGCAAGAGGGCATCTGAAGATGGAGCAGGAAGTGAGGCAGAGGGGTCCACAACAGATGTCAACATGAGAACCAGGGAGTGAGTGGAGATGGGTTTAGGAAAAGAGGGAACAATTTGTGGAGGGAAGAAGAGGTCAAGAAGAGAGAAAAAAAAACTCACGTGTGTAATCTTAATTTGCTGTCATATGGAAGTAATGAAACAAGACATGCTTTGAAAAAGCACAAACTTTATTCTGAGAGTCACTTAGACTCAACATGAATTTATACAAGCAGAATTGCCATTTTCTTTGTGTGTTTTTCAAAATAGTTGAGCACCTTGAGGCAACTGCTGTTGTGATTTGGCGCCATATAAATAAAATGCAACTGAACTGAGCTACAAACATCTCAGAAACAGCAAAAACTACTAAAACAACTAAATCCCCCATTCTGCCATTAGAACCTCTGGTGCTCCTTTCTTCCACATCTCCAGGTTAGGGCTAGGGTTAACTTACTGCACAGGAGAGACTGGTTTATTCTTTACATTATTACATTCAGCTCTGTTGGACAAGCAGATTTATACACTTTTTTGAATGGATTCACAGATTTACATCATGGCATCATGCATTCTGCCCGCAGACTACATCAGGAGAATCTGTTTTATCGGCGCTCCTGACCGAAAGGAAAATTTTGCAAATAGAGGTGTTGGATCACATGACATCACAAAACATTTATATTCTTAATCACTGTTTTCATGAGTCATTTAGTCATTTACACAACAATTTAGTGTTTCTAGTAGCTCTAATTTGTCTGAAATATCTCCTCTCTCCTTTTCACTTTGGCATTTCTTTCCCCTTGTGCTCAGTGTGCTTACAGCAGTCTGAATCGTGAAAAAAATCAACATATGAAAAATATACAAAAAAGACTAAACAGATTCAAACTACAAATTAAATCAATTGAAGTCAATTAGATAGAAATGATATAAACCACTGCAGCACAGTACCTTTAATACCTATGACATGCTCTAATTGCTGTAATAAAATATCGTCAACAGTGTCGAACGCTACACTGAAGTCTAATAGGACAAGCACAGAGATGAGTCCACTGTCAGAGGCCATAAGAAGATCATTTGTAACCTTCACTAAAGCTGTTTCTGTGCTGTGATGAGCTCTGAAACCTGACTGAAACTCTTCACATAAATGATTCCTCTGCAGATGATAAGCTGGAAGTTTTAAAACTACTCTTTCAATAATTAAATGAAGGTTGGAGATTAGCTAAGACGGCTGGGTCAGGTGATGGCTTTTATATTGAATCCTTAAACTTAATTACAGCACTTTTAGAAAGACATTTACTCTGATAAAATGTTTCCCCATTGCTGTATAATCCATTATTGTAAATGTAAAGTTATTAGTAAATGGTCAGATGAAAGATGGTTTTTGAGGAATACTGTTAAATGTTCCGTTTCTATGTCATATGTCAGAACAAGATCTAAGTGGGATTAAAGTGGTGTGTGGACACTTTCACATTTTGTGAGAAGCCAACTGAGTCGAGTCTAGTTTAATCTATCATTTTCAGTATTTACACAAATGTTGAAATCACCCGCAACAATTATTTTATCTGAACTAAGCACTAAATGTGATAAAAAGCCCAAGAAACCAGATAGAAACTCTTAATAAGGATCAGGCAGACGATATATAACAACAAATAAAAAAGCTTTTTGAGTTTTCCAATTAGAGTGGACAAGGTTAAGAGTCAGGCTATCAAATGAGTTAAAACTCTGTGTCTATGGTTAATAAGCTGGAATGGGAGATTGTTGTTATTCTGCACCCTCAGACTGTGCTTCGAGGATTCTGACAGTTAGTTTATCACGAGGACGTTGATTTATTTCAACATATTCAACCTGCTGTAACCAGGTTTCTGTAAGGCAGAGTAAATCAATATGTTAGCCAATTATTAAATGGTTTACTAACAGGGACTCAGGGGAGAGAGACTAATTGTTTAATAATCCACATTTAACAGTTTTACTCTTTGATGTAGTTGTGGATATTATATTGTTCTTTCTGTTTATTTTTTAATATTTAAATACTACTGTTACTGCCCATCACCCCTCCCAGGATATGGGCTGCCAAAGGTAGCTCTCCAGAGATTTCTGTCCTGCTTTTCTGTTCGGAGGGGGGGGGGGGGTGTCAGGCATGATGGAAAGAGAGAAACTGCAGAGAGCCATGTAAGACCGCAGCTCTGCTTCCTCGTCCCAACTCTGGATAGTCACGTTTTAGAGGGGGTTAATAAATTTGTCCAGATTTCTAGAAATGACAGCTGCTCCATCCAAAGTGGGATGGATGCCGTCTCTTCTAATAAGACCAGATTTTCCCCAGAAAGTTTCCTAATTATCTATAAAGCCCATTTCATTTTTTGGACACTGCTCAGACAACCAGGAATTTAAGGAGAACATGCGGCTAAACATGTCACTCTTGGTTTGATTTAACCACAAAGATGTCTGAAAGACTTGTCAAAGCTAGCTACTTAGAAGCTGAATCCAAAAAGCAATACACCATCGCAGACACATTAATATGACCTGCCTGCAAAGTCATTGCAAATGAGATGCTCAGCCCTGACCCAGTTAAAGAAACAGCCAAAGTTCTTCTATCAGATATGAGAGAGGGACTTTCACCAATGAGGTGATGAGTCCACTTTTGAATGAACTGAAAACATGCTAACCATAACTTTCTTTTAAATAGCAGTTTAATTATTTACATTTAGCTATGTGCTGCTTTCAGCTAACCATTAAATCGATTTATCACTGACGTATTAGTAATCAGTGTTGGGTGTTAAAAAGTAATATCACATATTGCATTAGTTCTTAATTCTAGTAATTTGTTGTTTGATGTAGTTACTTTTCAAATAAAGAAAAACAACAAAAGAAATATCTTACGTGCATTTGCAATTTCTTTGTCTTCCTATGACTCCTTGGCATGAAGCTTGGCAGCATGACATCCTCAATACCACATCACAGCCACAACAATTTGTCATAGCAACACTAACAAAACTATATAGAGAAATCCCCAGAATGTCAGTCACACACACTCTCTCTCACACTCACACACACCTTTTGACTAGTTGTTTCTGTACACATTAGCACATCCTTTTTTTTGTTTTTTTTGTTTTTTTTACAAAAACCAAATATGCAAGAATGATGATGGCTGAATGATCCAAATGCTAAATGCAACGCTTAAAAAATGCAAATGCTAAAATGACAGAAAATCTATTCAAGTTCTGGTGATGCAGATGCACAACAAAATGTGTTTCAACTGTAAAAACTGCCAATAGACTACAATTGCAATATTACAAGTATTTTACAACCTACTGACTCAACCAATGTCTACAATAAAAGCAGGTGGTATCCACAGCACTGGTCTTTAACGCTTTCACACATAATGGTCACTACAGTGGACAGCTATTCAAAGGCTGTTTTCTTGTATTTGTGTCAGTGTTGATGGTATACTTGCACATAAACCACTACATTGGACACTGATGTGTCACTCAATACCAAATTCATAAGTCAAAACATATGTTGTCCACCTAAGTGGACATGTAACTTTTCAAAGAGTTTTTTTACATGTTTAAAAAAAATGAAGTTCAAAAATCTTTTTTTCATACCTAAAGATGAATAAAAATACTTAAGAAAGAAATCCTGATTGAGGTTGTCATAATTCATGCATGAACTGGTTAAAGAAGAGTAACAGGCGGCAGGAAGGAAGTATGCTGAGCTTTTGGGAACAGAACCACTGGTAGCTCTAGCAACTAATGGCAGCGAAATCTCATATGATGAGTGGATAGAGACAGAGTTTTATTTGGACTGTTACCTTCAAAACAGGGTTCTAGTTCAAATTCGGGGATCTAGTGATCCCAATGTTGCAGATTTGAGTGGGTAAATGGAGCAAGCGGCAGCAAAGATCAGGCAACATTTGAAAAATCATCTGAATCTTCTCACTGTCAGTAAATACTGCTAAATCAGTGCTAAAACTATTGTGACACCTGACCCGAGCTAAAGTCTGGGCAGAGTCCTGGCAGAGAAGACATGACATCAGGATCAGTGGGACCAATTTCCTTAAAGCCACATATACAGATAGATAAAGTTATTATCCACCTTTGCCCCCAGCCATAAGCCACCTCAGTGGGACCTTCCAGATAAATTAGACCATCTCAGTAAAGACGAGCATGTCAGCATTTGTTTATGATGACTATCATGTTGGATGCAGCCACACTTTAGACATGTACATCACTGAAGACCTACATATCAGCCTCAAAACCTCTGAAGTGAAAGACTATCTTCAAGATCTGCTGAACCATGAGTGGATTTCAAGAGTCCCGGTCACCCTACTCATCCCCAGTTGCCTGTATTAGAAAAAAGTCAGGTGAACTGAGATTGTGCTGAGATTTCAGGGGACTCAACAGAACGTCAGTACAGAGGCACAGAAATAAAAAATTTCCAGAATTCAAGATAGGCTAGATTCCCTTCACGGCAGCTTCTGGTTTTCTGCTCTTGATCAGGGAAAAGCATATCAACAGGGGTTCCTGGACCCTAAAGGTTGCCCCCTCACAGCCTTCATCACACCTTGGGGCAGCAGAACTGCATATTTAGGCTTTAGTTGAGCCTCAGCAGAGTTTCAATGGAGCATAGAGGACTAATTAAGAGGGCTTCAGGATGTAATCTGTCAGCTGTATTTGGAAGACAACCTAGTCCACTCTCCTTCCTTTGATACTCATGTTGAACACATCACAGATACCAAAAACATGGTGGCAAACTCAGATCACAGAAGTGTGATGTCTTCAAGAAGAAACTGGATTTCCTCAGTCAGATGGTGCTAGAAAAAGGATAGCTGAGGACCCAGCTGAAATAGCTCCTGTCCAAGCTCTCAGAGAATGCAAAGAGATGTGGACCATTTTGTAATGCATGCTGACCCTCACCCTGCCCCACCCTGAGCCTGGTTCTGTTGGAGGTTTCTTCCTGTTAAAAGGGAGTTTTTCCTTTTAACTGTCACCAAAGCACTGGTTTAAAGCGGGTCATATGATCTGTTTTCTTCGTATTATTGTCGAGTCTTTACCTCACAATATAAAGAACCTTGTGGCAACTGTTATTGTGTTTTGGTGCTATATAAATTAAATTTAATTCAATTGAAATTAATTGAATTTATCTAAAGAAGCAGATTGGAAAGACTCGCTGTCAAACATAGTGCCTGCCTACAACTACACTTGGAAGGAGGCTACTGGGTTTCCCCCATACTATTTGCTGTTTGGCCACACTCCTCGGCTTTCTGTAGATGTCTTGTTCAACTTGCCTTCACAGGACCAGCAAGCAAGCTATGAGAAGTATGTGACAAAATGGCACTCTCAAATGAAGGAGGCTTATGAGATTGCATCTATTACAGCTCAAAAAGAAGCTTGGAAATCTCAAAGAGAGAAGTCCAGAGAAGCTTTGGTCATACTGGGGGGATGCAGTGTATGTGGTAGTGAGTCAAAAAGCCCTAACATCCCAGTTTATGAGTTCAAACCACAAAAGGGAGGAAAGAGTGACACAATACACAGGAACCTGTTCCATCAATGTACCAGCCTGCCCGTGGAAAAACCATACAGATGGGAACAAAACAAAAAAAGAGAAGCCTGAGACAAAAGGAAGGAGAAGCTCAACAACGTATTAAGTTTTAATATTTGTTTAAGTATTAAGATGGGAGCTATTTGCCCCCAGGGGCTGTGAGGTCTTGTGTTGTACTTATGGGAAGTTGTGCTCATTGTAAAAAATAATCATGTGATCATTAATTGCCTCAGAGACTTCGTCAATAACCAACGCCTCATGGTGGCGCTGTGTGGCAGACAGGATGAGGACCAAAACACAGGACTCAAAAAAAAGGAGTGAACTAAAGGAGGCAGCTTTATTGCTGATATAACGTTATTTAAACATAGAAGCTCTAATAACCAAAAACTCAAAAACAAGGAACCAGAAGTAAACAACTAGGGAGAACAACGAGGAATAAACTGGGGTACCAAGGATCACACAGGAAAACACACAGCACATGGGACGACACGACAATAAGCAAAGGAACACAGAGGACTTAAATACACAGAGGATAACAGGAGGGAACACAGCCGGACGTAATCAGACACAATGTGTCAGAGAGGAAGCAAAGCTGAATACACTGAACACGCAACAAGGGACTATCAAAATAAAGCAGGAAACACACACAACTCAGATTCAAGACACCCAAGCTTAACACAGTGACTAGGGAGACACGAGTAAACACAGGAGAAGATAAACACTGAGTGAAGGAGAACTAAGAACATTATGAACCTAAGAATCACAATAATTATTAAAAAACAAACAGCATCATGTCCCAAACTACAAAACACTGGGTGTGAATTTGTTGTGCCTAAAATACTCTGAAATGTTCATCTTAGACATCTGTCTCAAGTCAATTAAAGCTTGCTAATGTGCTACTGTTACAGCTACCATCATATTACATAGCACACCAAATAAGGTTGTAGCAAAGAACGATTTATTTCCTATTTGTAATAGGAAGAACATTTTCATTCTTGCATGAACGTTCCACAGTCTTAGGCATTTTAGATTTACTTAAGTTCTTACTGTATGCACTGAGACTCTCTAATAATGGCAGGCATTGTGCAAAAAGGACCAACACATTAGGGAGGTCCAACACAGCAGTGATGCTGTGGAAAATCAAACAGTACAAGGTTTTTCATTGGAGACACCAGAAGCTTCAAATGGGTACTCTTTGGCTATTTTTTCAGATAGTTGCTGTCTTCTTCCACACAGGGAAAAATGTTGCATATGCTAGGAGCTAACACAAGGACACAATAACAATGTTATGTTCAGACTGATTCACATTGATTTTTTAGTTTTCAGTGTAATTTTAAAGCAGAGTAAGCTAAGCAATTCAAGCTAAGTGCCAGGCAGAAATCTCTACCATACACTGTAAACATTCAACACACATGCCTGAACACTATCCTACAATGTAACTATTGATTAATACGGTTTTTCTAACTTTTCATTCAGTTTTTGTCTCTGTTCAACCTTCATTTAGTTAATCTTTAGAACTACATACCAAATCTGAAGAGGTATCCAAAACTGAAGCCTAAGCATAGTCTATTTAATAAGCTTTTGTAAGATAAACCCACATTTTAGTGTAGTTATGTTACAGAAATAAGAAATGATTGATTTTGCTATCCTGAGGGCAAGTGAAAAACATTTTAAAGACCTTACCTTCCTGAACCAGTGCCCCCTCTGTATTTTCCAGTTTTCAGTCCGTCAAGCCAGGACATCCAGCCCTCTCCTCTCCTTTGCACACAACTTTCCTTGTTCTCTCCCCCTCCTTCCTCCAGCTCACACTACATCTTTATTCCAGCTTGCTTGCTTAATTCACATCCAAAAATACACCAGGCTGCTTTGACCACCACACTCCAACCAGCGTGCCTGTAAGCCACCCTCCTCCTTCTCCTTCGATCTTCCAGGAGTTTCCCAGGGGATGAAGTCCCCAAGCTGAGATGTGATCAGAGGTGCTCAGCTAGCAGCTGACGTTGGTGCAGTCTCTGTCGGTGTTAAGCAGCAGTTATTCTGCCGTCTGTGTGTGTTGCTCTCCATCCTATGGACATGGTCAGAGCAAAGTGAAGATGCCTGAGATTCAAAGCAAAAGGTTCCGTCTGTGCCTTAGTTTTGACATCTTCTTTGTCAGGGGATTTCTCTAGCTTCTCTTCTCTCTTCTGCAGTCTCTGCTCATTTTGCACCTACTGTTTACAGCAGAGCTGAAAGCGTCCTCCTTTATCACTCTGTCCAAGCTGGTCGACTGAGAGCCCAACACTGCTGAGCGGCTCCTTCACCACCTGCTCCCCTCCCCTCCCTGGGCATCCTAACCAGCACCCGATCTCTCTGCAATGCAGCCAGCAGTCTTTAACAAGTCTGGGTGCTCCTTTCACTTCTCTACCTTACTCAAAGCAGCCCTTATGGGCTTATTTATCTCCCCTCCCTCTCTTTTCCTCTCCTCTTTGAGGCTGAGTTGCTGACACGCTTATACCTGGACAAACTGCAGCATGCACTGGAGAATCGATAGATGGCTGGCAAAGCACAGCGATCTAAACACAGCCATGTAAACACATTTCACTATCCACGCCAGGTAACATAATATACTAAACTTGTACACTTTATCTTTCTCTATCACACATAGTGAGATGTAGTAGTTATTGTAATAGAAGTCGCGTGACTTTAGCCAGGGGCGCCATAAGGGGAGAAAAGTGATGACGAGGGGCCTTAGAAAACAGTAAAATAGTCAATTAGTCTTTTCTTTTAAAAGAAAATTATTAACCTATCACCATAAAATAATGTCTGATTCACAAGGATACTTGTGAACTTGATTATTTTATAGCATTAGTTTTTTTTTTTTGCTATTGGCAACAAAAAATAAAATCCAATCAGCCTCTGACCCCGCCTCCCCCTCCTTCTTACATGATTTGGTTTGGTCCAGGTGCACGCGCTCCGGACTGACGCTGAGCGGTAAGACTGGAGGATAGCTCTGTGCGAAGTTACAAGTTAGATTCAAAAAACAAAAGAGAGACAGGTGGAGATTAAACTCATAGAGAAGTCCACATGAAGGAAACTGCTTTACTTTCCATACACTAAATCATTTATGTGACAACGTGGTGCGGGGCCAAACAGACAAACACAGGCTCAGGCTTAGCTGTCCCACTCCCGTCTCCCCATAACCACACTCCTGACACTGAACCAGCCCCACTGTGTCTAATTGTGTCTAATTTGAGGAGGTTCATTGGGAAATTAATTCTATTCCACACACTATTCATTGTGTAATAACAATCCATTATTACAAAAGTATAATCCACATAAAGAGAGAAGTGTGTATTTTGCTCTACATATATTTTGCACACTGCCTGTGACTGTTGCAGGTGATGAGATCTTTCAGGAAGCAAAATCAGATTAAAACCTGTTTGAGTTCCACAAGGTCTCAGGACAGAGATATGTTTTATTGTCACCTAGCGTAAAATATTACGCCTCGGGAGTGAGAATGTGTTGTTTTAGTTGGCTATACTAACATATAACATAACCCCGCACACTGTCTCGCCCATCCCACTGCTGTCAAAGCGTTTGCTCATAGGGGGTCATATGATTGTTGGGGTTTTCTGTTTTCTTTCTATCATTGTAGAGTCTTTACCTCACAATATAAAGCACCTTGAGACAACTGTTGTTGTGATTTGGTGCTATATAAATAAAATTGAACTGAGTTGAACTGGCATTATTTTTATTCAGTTACAACATTTCAGTACTTGACGAAGGTCTCAAAGACTGGAGCTAGTTAAAGTGTTACTGAAACTGTTACTTTACTTAGCGGTCTTAGCTAATTACAGGCCATTCACCAACCTTCCTTTTATCTCAAAAATTCTTGAAAGAGTTGTTGTCAAACAACTAACAGATCATCTGCAGAGGAATGGTTTATTTGAGTTTCAGTAAGAGTTCATCACAGTACACAAACAGCTTCAGTGAATCAATCAATCAGTCAATCAATCTTTATTTACAAAGCACTTTTCATACAGAAATGTAGGACAAAGTGCTTTACATGGTTAAAAGCAGCCCACCCCACCCCATCCCGCCCTCCAAATCACTCCCCACACTCTCATTAACATAAGCGGTCATGGATACATACACACACATCCCCCCCCCAAAACACACACACACACACTTGAAAAGTAAAATTGGGCTGGGCACACATGAGCCAGGTGAGGGAACACTATCACACGGAGCCGTCTGCACCGGGAGCTGGTCACAGACCGCAGCCTCCAGGCCGGGCACACAGCTGGAGGGAGGCAAAGAAGCCCCCCAGCCAGGCTGAGAAGACCCACAGCAGCCACGGTCGATCACAACCCCGGTGCAGAGAGCCCCCTCCGAGGTTACAAATGATCTTCTTATGGCTTCTGACAGTGGACTCATCTCCTTCAATGAAACAAATATGTAGGACTGCTTTCTTCCATTTGCCTAGCATCTAGTGACGCTAAAAAAACTAGTTCATGTATTTATTCCTTCTAGGCTGGACTACCAGGATGTCCTAAAAAGTCCCTGAGTTAGGGTTAGTATTTATTTATTATTGACCTTATAGTACCGTATCACCCCATTAGAGCACTTTACTCTCACACTGCAGGCCTACTTGTGGTTCCTAGAGTATTTAAAAGTAGAATGCGATGCAGAGCCTTCAGCTTTCAGGCCCCCCTTCTGTGGAACCAGCTTTGAGTTTGGATACGGGGGTGACCGTGGTTCAGGGGGTTGGGAAGCTCATCTTGTAACCAGTAGGTTGCCGGTTTGATCTCCAGCTCTGTCTGTCCTGGTTGTTGTGTCCTTGGGCAAGACACTTCACCCTACCGCCTACTGGTGTTGGCCAGATGGCGCGATATGGCAGCCTCGCTTCTGTCAGTCTGCCCCAGGGCAGCTGTGGCTACAACTGTGGTTTGCCTCCACCAGTGTGTGAATGTGAGAGTGAATGATAGTGGAATTGTAAAGCGCTTTGAGCGTCTAGAAAAGCGCTATATAAATGCACATGATTGTTGGGGTTTTCTCTGTTTTCTTTGTATTATTGTAGGGTCTTTACTTCACAATATAAAGTGCCCTGAGGCAACTGTTGCTGCGATTTGGCGCCATTTTAAAAAATTGATTTGAATTATTTTATTACTATGTAATTGTAGCATATTTCAATCAGAATTTGGATTCTTCCTCTCTTGCAAATTTCTTCTTTGACAATCTCAATGTAATTTTTTTTGTTTATGATAATGGCCTCCCATACTTTAGAAAGGCCCGTGGTAGTGAAGTGGAGAGAAGTGCAAATGTGTGATAATGTGTGATAATGTGCAGAAGTTCAGGGCAGTACTGTGGCATGAGGTTTTCTTTGGGCTTAAAGTTTTATAGTTTTTGTGGTATACAATATGAATATTATTTAACATCTTCATGCGTGCTCAATCATAAGGAAATCCCAAAAAGTAGATTCTGTTCATCTGGTTGTAGCGTTTGTAGTGGGTGGTGGTGTTTAGAGCTGCCTACCAAAGGGGTTGAGGATCGAAGCCAAAAACTTTGAGCTGTTATAGGTGACCGAGTTGATCATACAGACAAAGGGTCTTTTCACGTTCTTACAATGCTGTGATTGCAGCCATTCCCAAACTCTGTGTAAATTGTACTCATGGCCATGGTTGTTAATCAGTGGTCATGACAATTTGCATATTAATGATCAATGAACTGACCTCACAGTCCATTGTTCATTAAAGGGTGCTAGTTTCAGTCATTGTGCAAATGTACTGTTTATAAGATTGGGGAAACCTGCAGTCAGCTGAGACTGAAGAAGTCACTTGGATGAGTGACGAAACGTTTCTCCCACTGAAAACGCTACGTCCAGATGAACCGAATCAACCTTTTTGGGATTATTATTCAACATTAATATATATTAAAGTCAGTATTATTACAGTATTTAATTCACATAAATCTAAAGTTAAAATATTTTTCATATTTCAAATCACAAATCACAGAAAATATGCTTAAAAATTTATTGTGGAATAGGGTGGTATGCTAGGTCACAGTCCTTGGTATGCATGGATGTAGGATTTTCTGCTCTTTGTGGTCAACCACATTTCTGAAGACTTAATCCACATTACATGGAGGCATAAATTGTAGTGCAAAGAGCCCACGGAAATTAGTTCTATGGTAGGACGACAATCTTCTTCTCCAGCTTCTGCTCAGGGAAGATGAACCTCCTCATTATGTCGTCAAGCTCCTCCAGAGCCAGGTGGGCATGAAGCACGGATACCTCATCCAGGTCAGAGTTAACCACCCATTTGAGAGCTCGGTACAGGTCCAACAAAACATCACTGAGAACCTGGAGGAGACAGACACTAATGAAACTTTGGAAAAGGTGACACTAAAGTGACACAAATGTGGGGGTGCTGAGTTTTCTACCAAGTACATTTCATACAATATGACTCAAAACACTCCTTATCCTCCCATACACTAAAAAAAAAAAAAAAAAAAAAAAAAAAGCATAATAGTAATTGGTTACTTAATAAAAAGTCTGCTTAACTGAACTACATTCATTTTTTATTTGTACTTCAACTATTGTTCATTCATATTTACCGAGCTTTAGCATGTTTATTTTAGTTGCCTTTTTTGCTTTTTTCTATTAGACATTATTTAAAGTATCGTCAAATTCAAAGCCAAGGAAAACTTTATTTGTTGGTCTCAACATTGACCAAAATATATTGTTTCCAGTTATATTACCAATTGATAATTGCCCTGAATCCAGACCCTTATACTGTAAGGCAACTGCTACCTTGGAAAATTGCTTAAAGTAGTTTAATCAACACAACAATTTTTACATAAAGTGGGAACCAGTTTACATAAAATCTGGAATTTTAGATTTTAGATAGATATAGTTATTGTTATAATTTGGTTTAGGGTCTGATTAAATAAAGTAGGAACACAGCATTTAGCATTTCTAATTTACCTTGAAAACTATGATTAAAAAAAATAATGTTCCAGATTTCAAATGGATTCTGTCGTTGGGGGAGGTGAGGGGGGGTTAAACAGTCCTTCTGGTTTCTTCCCAGTCTTGTCTTCCAATAATGTCACTGTGTGTCATTAGTGCTGTGCAGCTGGTGTCACCATTCTCCAGCTGTTCCAGTAATTATACAACCTGGACTAAGTCAAACAGCTAGCCACTTCACTGGGGTCATGACAGGTGATTAAAAGCTATATAACACCTGATCCAGCTTTTTACATACAATTAGCAGCAGCTACTACAGCTTTAAAACCACCAGCCTATTATTATTAGCTCTATTTCATGGCTTTGATCAGTTTGGCCATAGACAGAGGAACTGTAAGGATGTACTGTGCTGATTGGTTCTTATGGGTTGCTAGGTGGGGGTGGGGGGTTCTGTGTAAGAAACAGACCCCAGGACTCTTTGGTGTGCTTTTGTTGTTTCATCCTGAGATATTTCTAGTTAGTTCTCTGACTGTTTCCCTGCTTTCACGGTTTTCCCTGGATTTAGTTGCTAACCAGCTTGCTGGTCTAGTGAATCACCTGTGTAGCTGACTCAGTCTATTCTCCACATAGTTCTCATTCACCATGCATACACCTACAAAACCTAACATTAAGGCTAACAGATGGATTTTTCCATTTCAGTTCAGGTAGACAACAATGAAGAACCACTTGCAGCTAAAAAGACAGAGCGAAAGTGGTTAAAGAAATAAGTTTTACGTCATGGTCCCTCAGTCCTCTCTGTGCGACTTCACTGGATTTTATTTTTATCTCTCCTCTCTCCTCTGCCTGGTGCACTCCAAATGTACCTCCTATCTCCTCTTCCCCACCTCTTTTCCTTGACCTCGATAAAAACGTCATTGATGAAAACGGCATCGAGGTCAAGCAAAAGTGGGTAGGAAATTTGAAAAGGACTTAGGAAACGAAAAGAGCGTGCCGAGAATAAAAACGACCTTACATTAGTCTCTCATTAACAACATGATGTCCGGATGTTGAAATGACAATATGCAGGATGTGGAGAAAATGGACTACAAAACATGGAAAAGTGTTTGCCCCCTTCCTGATCTCCTATTTTTTGGCATGTTTGTCACACTTAAATGTAAATATTAGAAAAAGCTAACAGCCTGACCTCAAACTGAAGCGTATTTGCACATTTGCAAGTGTTTCACTTTTAGGAGAAAAATATTTAAATGAGTCACGTAAATGTTAATTAAAAAGTTTAAGGCACACAATTTACTGCAAATTGCATGCAATCAAACATGGAAAAAACAAAAGAAAACAAAAAAACGTGTAACGTAAAAACAGCCCAGCACTGTCAGAAACACCCCTTATGGAACTGTGTTAATATCACAATAATAGAACATTCAATAAAACATTTATTCACAATAGCACCTTACGCGGGTCCCCAGTAATACACCGACCAAATATGAAGTAACATCTCATCTTAAGGTCTTCTGGCATTAGGTTTAGAAAACTGAATCCAGTGCTTCCTAAGACATTTTTAAAAATACCCAGTGAGCCGTGAGAGTGTACCTGTGTGCTTTTGTCCCCAAGACCACGGAGCAGCGACGCAATAACGTGGACAGCAGCTCTCCTCACCTCTGCCTCCTTCTCCGTCTTTATCAGTGACGTCAGACAGGAGCTAATCTGCACAAAAAACAGAATGCAAGATGTTCTTTTTAGCACTTTTCCAGCGTTTTGCTGCACCTGTCCCAACTTTTTTTTAGTCATGCTGTTGTCATCAAATATGAATCGAGTTATTTTTCATGAAATAGTCAAATGTAAAATATTGCATTCCTTGTCCAATGTATCTGTTCCTATTTTACACAAGTGTCCCAATTTATGGGGAATTATATTTGTACAAAGTGTATCCACGATAGATAATAACAGTTAATAATGCTTTAAACTAACAAGCACAGATAACACAACTGTAGATAACTGTGGAAGCATGGAGTCTCACATTTCAGAAACACAGAAAATTATTTTCCCAATTGGACTTAGTGCAGTTTGATTTATTTTAAATACCTACCATCTTTATCTTGCACAGAGCTGCTGTAACTACTCTCAAAATATTACCTACCAAACCAAAATAATCACAAATACATCTGGTTGGTTATTGCAGCCTTGCAGCCTGGTTGAAAGAACTGGTGTATTTTCAGTATTTTTGTGAGTTTTGCAGTTTTCATTTCAGTATCTATGTAATATTACAGACATGAAGTCTGTTAATTTAACAACATTGAAAAATTACAAAGAGTTAGTCACTATAGAGCTGAGCTGTGCATCTCAGGACAAACATTCAGTATATTTAGAGTGAGATGTGTTTGTGTGCTGCAGACATATACAGAGGTGGCTCATTCATGCCAGCTGGCTGCAGCATGGAACCAACATGTCAGCCAGTTTACAGAGTGAAGTTAAACCAAAGTTCTTGAAAACCCACTTGTTCAACTCAATTATTTTACTAATTATCTTTTCACTGTTTCTATTGTAAATTATTGTCCTGTGTTTACATTGTTCCATCTGTTGTCCTGTATGAGGCTTGAGTTATAAAATGCTGTAAAATGTTTATTTGTAAAATCTTGTTGGTTTTATTTTTGTCAGTTGAAGCTGTACAGCTGTTTGTTTGATTTGGTGACTGGACTGAGAGTTCTCTATCTTTTCTACTCTCCAGGAGCACTCAAAGCACCCATTCATACAAGAATCATGCTTTTCTATCTAACATTCACAGACGTTCATACTCGATGGATGCAGCAGAGAGCAACATGGGGTTAGCCCAAGAATATCTGGCACGCACACTGGAGCAGCCTGGGATCGATCCACCAAACTTCTGATCAGTAGACAACCCGCTCTACCTCCTGAGCAACAGGAGTCAGATGAAGCCTCTAGAATTTCATGCCATTTAATTTATACTCCAACAATAACCTGTTTTTTGCTTAATGGGTTCTTAGAAATGTTAATGTGTTTATTTTCTATTGTCTATTGGTTAACCCTACCTCTTGAGCTAGTGACCCCAGGGAATAGTCCAGTCTCTGACAGATTTCCCCCAGGTTGGACAGACTGCTAGCCCGGATGCTTTGGTCAGGGTCTCTGGATTCTCGCAGGAAGATGCCCACCAGAGGACGGCCAAGGTGGGGAGCTAGTTCTCCTAAAGGAGAAACATCAAGCAGACAGGTTAGATCTAAGGCTCCATAAAACTGACCATTTATCAGAGGATGTCATGTCTGTGGTTCTCTAGGTGATTGTAGTCATCTTCTGTGGAAAATACAATATATGGACAAAAGTACTGGGATGACCTCTTAATATTTGATTTCCAGATGTATAAAAAATTAAGCACTTAGTCATGCGGTCTGCCTTTAAAAACATTTGTTAAAGAGTGGGCGAATTGTAAAGGACTCAGTGAATTCAGGCATGGTACTGTAATAGGATGCCACCACTGCAACAGTCAATTTGTACATTTTTTTCCTTCTAGATATTCCACGATTTACTGTAATCAGTATTACAGCAAAGTGAAAGCATTTCAGAACCACTCAATCACAAAGTGGGAGCCCAAGTAAAGTAACTGAACAGGGTCAAAGGGGTTTCTGGTTACGTCATAAGTTATGATGTAGAGTTCACAGAGCCAGTTAGATTTGTCGTATCCAGAAACAGACACCTTGCACCTTAATGATGTTAGCTTGTTCTACAATAGCCTTTTTTCAGCTCAGCTGCTCTCACTTTATTTCCATCTTTCACTAGCCGGTCACAACTAGCTTTAACAGACTCCATGAAAGAGAAATGCATTTCTTGCTGTTTTAGAGTCCATACTTGTATCAGTGTGTCTCAACTACACACATTAATATTCAACATTGGTAAAGCTGGTAAAACTGATGCACTCCAACAAATACATCTGCACGTCCTCTTCCTGTACATCCTGATAAACATCATGTTTTGAGAACAGCAGCTGGTTCAGAGCTCTTCCCTTTCAGTACATGTCCTATCACTGGTTACTATGAGACTTCACAGGACTGTGCAAGGCCATTAAGCCAGCCACAGTTAGCAAACCAAACATTCATTTATTAAACATTTGCTCAACCAGGCGAGTCAATTAAGAGAACTTTCTTACTTAAAAACGATGGCCTGGCAAAAGCCAAATCTTGGCCAGTCTTGTGGGAGCATTTTAGCCAAACAGAGGAGCTCTCTGGGTGCCTGTGCAACAAACTGAATCTCGATCCAATCTCTCAGCAAGGATATAAACCATCTAATTGTCCCAGAGAAGTGGTACGATGGCAATCTGGCACAGTAAAACAGAGTGGGGTGGGGGGGGTTCTGTCAGGAAAGATTTTTATACACAGGGTTCCTTCTGATGGGGATCTGCAAAGAAAACAAGCGTGCACTGTGGTTTTTGTGTGGCTGTGATGACTACAACAAAGTAGTCACTTTTTTACCCGTTTCTTAAGGGCATGATATTCAGATATTGTTTATCTGCTGTGGATAGCTTTTAGACGTGACGCTTCTTTTACCCTTCACTTGTCCAGTTTCCTCAGTTTTTTAAGGACACACAGCACACCATGCAGACGTGCCATGTTTTACCAACGTGTCAGGTGGTTAGCTCTTTGGTCAGCACTTTTTGGTGTGAAAATGCCATTTCCTGTTTTGTACAGCTTTTTGAGTATGTTGATTATAACTAAATCGAATATTACATCTAGGGCTGCAACGATTCATCGAGAAATTCTATTATAAAAAATTCTTGTCAGAAATTATTTTCTTCGATGTTTCATTTAAGGCAGGGGTGGGCAACTCCAGGTCTCAAGGGCCGGTGTCCTGCAGGTTTTAGATATCACCCTGGGTCAACACACCTGATCGTTGTGTTAAACAATGTAAATGCAAGAGTGTCACCCACATTTGCAACTAAAAACAGACCTGTGATACAAAAATATTCAGAAGCAATTATTAGAAACCTGATAACACAACAGCAGCAGTGATAATGATGCTGGTGTAGTTTAACGTGGAGCCAGAGTCTGTTTACACACCGTGAAGAGCAAAGAGGCGGAGCCGTTACCGACACACTGAGGCTCAGGCAGCAGCGCTGCTCCCGTAACCACCTTTCAAACCTTTACTGGGGAAAACCTAGCACGAGCTCCATCCACACCATTTGTTTTACACAGTGAAAAATCTGCAGTAAGCCTCCAGATGTTTTAAAATATGCTGATGAACTGTTAACTTAATCTGAGAGCATGTTTAAATTATACAGCTTATTGAAGGCTGATGGCAGCTGTCCTATTCTGTGTAACAGGGGCGAGTCTAAAGGGGGGCATGGGTGTACTAGACCATGTTTCAAGGATTTCACGAGATTATTAAGATTAAAAGTGAAATAATATAAAATATTGTATTCAATAAATTGCATTTAAAAATGTGAACTAAAATAAAATAAAAGCTACTTTCACAAGCCAATAAAGACGTACATGACAAGTGAATTATTGTTAATATTAATTACCATCGGTCTTCAGCAACACAAAAACTTGCCTTTTATTAATGTCAAAGAGGTCGAGTACAGGTACATTTTATGCCTTAGTTTATATGGTGTATATATCTTATTTCATTCTAATTTTAAATAAGATTTTTCATAGTCTGGAGGCTGCAGATGGCTCAGGTCTCCTGGGTCTTTCTCTGTCTGCCTCCTAGACACAGTCAGTGTGGCTTCTTCTTCCATCATTACCAAGTATAATTGGTGTCACACACACACACACACACACACACACACACACACACACACACACACACACACACACACACACACAAGATTGTGGTCAGCTGCTGCCTTCTTGTATGCGTTTTCTTACAGGTGCAGCAGTTAGAGACTAGAGATGGCACGATACCACTTTTTTATGTCCGATACCGATATCATAAATTTGGATATCTGCCGATACCGATATGAACCCAATATAGTGTGTTTTTTAATCAATAAAACTGTTTTTCTAATATCTTGCTGCATTGTGTATAAGTTCATAGTCAAGTTTTAAAAAACAAAACACTAAAGCTATTCTGTTATACCTGTATTCAAAAAATACACTGCACCCAAAATGTTTCATAGTTCAGCAACACTCATCAAGCTAATAAACTTAAACCTGCACCATCCTCCCTATTCTGGTATTTTAAAGAGTACTTAGCAGAAATATTAAGCAACCTAACTAATAGGGTTGCAAACTCCCAGCAAAAAAAGGGAACCACCCCTCACCCTCCACCTCGTGATGCTTAATCGACGTAATCAATTTTAATTTAATGCACGTGTAAAAAAAAAAAAAAAAAAAAAAAAAAAAAAAAGCACAGAAATCAATTATTTTTCTACAATAATTCAATAGATTCAACATCTTTCGTCAACAGAACAGCAGACTGCACAGATGGTACCTTCCCAAAAGTACTATAGCTTACTAGGGTATATTAGACTTAATAGTTCCTCTATACAATAATGGATTTCTATACATTTTACATCAGATTAAAACTGGGTGTAAGATTCAGATAATTTATTAAAAGCTAGATGTTTTAAATGAGAATAAGAAAGAAAATATGTCTTTGTGCCCCCCTTTCCCTGTTAATGCCCTATCGGCCCCCCTGGCTAAACTTTGCTAGATCCGCCCCTGCACAGTTACCAGCCGTCAGCTACGTAGAAAAAGATCCTGGTGTAGAAAGTAATATTAAATAAATTCTAACAACAGCTTATCAAGCTTAAACGTGCTGCTGTTGTTCAGCCGCTGGTTTCCTCTTTATGGTGCAAACTGGGCCATAAACAAACAAGAGAGACGGACTCGCGACAGAAAAGCCGATCAGCTGATCATTGATCGTTTCATGATTGAAGTAGCAGCAGGAGAGGGAGGGTGAGAGAAGAGGCAGTCGCTCCATAAATCGGTTGTTAAGCTTAACGCGGGAATGCTTTACAAACATTCAGAGATGAACTTACACACTTGCTTTACTTCTCTCTGGGATAACTTCCTCGGAGATGAAATGCCGGGCTGGTAGCGAGGCTACAAATGCTCAACCAGACCGCCGAGAGGTCTGGCAAGCCACAGCCGCTCTATCGCGTGATGCACACTGCTCCGACGTGCTACGGTTATGAGCCGAGTTACGCCATGTTGCAAGTCTTCTGAGGTGCTTTTGTGATATTTAATGGATCGGATTACATTTTTTTATTTCTCTCTGATATCCGATCCAGTAATTTAGGTCAGTATCGGACCGATACTGATACGTAATATCCGATCGGTCCATCTCTATTAGAGACACATAGTGTTTTTCCACTTGTGCTCTGTCTTGCTATTCTTATCTTTTGACCTATTTTCTTTTTTATATATACAGAAATAAGATGAGTTTATAGAGAGTCTATAGAGCTCATCAGAGAAAAAAGCAATGTTGTCACAACAGTGCGTTCAGATCCTGATTCAACACACAAGAGCACACAGCACTGACAGACATGAAACAGAAGCAACAACAACAAAGTAACATCACAGCATAACTGTTAAGTTGAATCTGATGATGCTCACCCATGGCCCTGCTTGTCCTCATCAGGACCTCTCCCACTTTAAGGCGGGTTTCCACGGAGCGCTCTTTGTTGGAGGAAAGGAGGGAGGGTCCATGTTGGAAGTCTTTTAGGAGCCTTTCCAGTATTTTGTCAGGGTAGGAATCAGCCAATGCAGCCAGACCTAAAGACGGTTTATAACGAGTCCATCAATCATCAGCAGCATCTGAATACTTCAACATTGGGATGAATCATTAGATTACCTTGAATGGCTGACAGGTAGACGAATGAGTCTACATGCTCCAGGCTTTCTAAGAAGAGCTGGAGAAAAATAGACCATCAGTATGATTTATAACCACATGGTCTACTGTGTAAAAAAACACACAACACATCAAAACACATACAAACAGCAGAGCCAAGAAGAATACACACCACTCCATACATTAATCAAACAAACAACATTTTAAAAAACAAAACAAAACTGTAGTTTCAGTTAAAATAAGGAGAAAGGACAGTACACATGAAAAGTGACCTCTAGAAAACTCAACTGTGTGACAAGGCAGAAAAATCAATAAAGGGGGGTTTTGCTGAAGGATGGTTGAAGGGGGTGGGCTTCTGATCAAATAGAATAATGCATTAGTTGGTATCTTCTCTTACCATCTTAACAAGCCCCAAGAGCTCAAAGCTCTTTTGAGCTGTCTCAAAGAGCTTCAGCTCCCTCATTTATTATAGAAGTCTCAAGAGACAAAGATATTGCCAATGCTCACATTTTTTTGAAACAATAACACACTGTGACAGATTTTATTGTATGTGTGCCAAAAAAAAAAACAAAAAACAAAAAAAAAAAAAAAAAAAAACACACCAGATGAACATGGAAAAGAAAAAAAAATCCATCTAAAACTTGACAGACTTGAGAGCTGTTCACAAAAGCCTAAACAGAAATGGGCTCAATGGAAGAGTAATGTCAAGAAACCATTATTAACCATAGGAAGGGAAACTGGGAGGAAAAGCTATGGTACGCTAAATTACTCAAGAACTGGGCTGAGAATCAGTGACAACTGGTTTTTTGGAGTAAAAGCTACGTTGGCTGCTCCCCTGCATGATTTGGCAAAGCTTCAAGCTGGATGCCCTTCCTGACATCAAAGCAGTGACCTTTCACTTGCCAAGTGAAAGTGTTAACTAGTACACCATGGGAGGCATAACAGGTCTTATGGAGTGATATAATCTCTCCAGTGTGTCCTGGGTCTGCCCCAGGGCCTCCTCCTGGTGGGACATGCCCAGAACACCTCACCCAGGAGGCCTCATTGTCAGATGCCAGAACCACCTCAACTGGCTTCTTTCGATGTGGAGGAGCAGCGGCTCTACTCTGAGCCCCTCCCGGATGGCTGAACTTCTCACCCCATCTCTAAAGGAGAGACCAGCCACCCTTCAGAAGAAGCTCATTTCTGCCGATTGTATCCACAATCTCGTACTTTCGGTCACTACCCACAGCTCGTGACCAGTTTAAACAACTTTTAATAAATTACTTGACGCAGTTCCAATCCTCCTAGCAAAATACATAAAGAAATGAGGGGTAGCTGAAGACCTTTGTACAGTGCTGTAAATGGTAAAGATACTGGTTCTTATATAATGATTTTCTATTTAATGTCTAAATGTTTTTTCTATTTAACACTGACATACAGTCACACTAAGATGAACACACTGGGAGCAACTAATGCTTCAGTATCTCACCCGCTCTACACAGGCCACTCCAACTCCTGTATACTATATGTGTGGATAATCATTTATTTAATTTTGAAATAAAGTACTTGAATCAAATTAATCAAATTTCTCTACCTAAAAATTTAATTTATAATTGTGACTTGCAAATGTGAAGAACATAACATCTACTCAACTTGACAAACAAAAAGAAAAGAAAAGCCCAAGTTTAAAAAAAAAACAAAAACAAAAAAAAGAACAGAACAAAAAAATGAAAACACCAAAAAAAGCCAAAACATATTTAAAACAAAAAACAAACAAACAGAGCAGCTACCAGGTAACTTACCGTCAGGATTTTCTCCTGCGCCTGGATGGCCTCTGGGTTTCTATGTTGCACCATTTGTGTCAGTACCCTCAGGGCGTACGCTCTTGTTGGCACGTCTGGGTCACATGCCTCTAGCAGCCAGTCAGAGATGGGCTTAGAAGGAGGGCAAGAGTCACTGGAGCCAGAGATCTGTCCTTCACATCCTGGACTTATTCCTGACCCTCCAGAAGATGCTGTAAGTCTTTCATGGCTTTGGGCAGGTTTATGTGAGTCGTTTGCTTCACCTTTCACTACATTTTTTACAGCTGTTTTATGGTTTCTGGGGGGCGGTGCGTCAGTGACAGAGATAGCCTCACTGCTGCTGTCAGGGCGGTACGCCCCGTGAGTGGCAATGACAGCTCTCAGGTTGGACGCTAGCTCCTGAATAATCACGTCAGGATGCTGCTGAGAGAGTATCTCCAGAGGTGGCAGCAGCTTTGACATCGACAAGTAGTCCTCCACACTGAACTGTAAAGTCAAATGTAAGGGTTTCTTGAGAGTTTCTGTTATGCATTTACTGTTATAAAGTGTGTTAAAGTTCTAAAACTTTGTTTTTAATGTTGCTTTAATGTTCTTCAAAAAACAGATGTCAAATTCTTTGCACATGTACACAGAAGTACGTAATAGCTAAAGCTGGAATTATACTACCTGATTAGATCTCCATATGACAGGCATATGTACATCATCAGAGTCTCAAAACGTTCCTTAAATAAAAATTCTAAATGTTTTTTTAAAAAGCTATCTAGTGTTATGTAAGGCATGATAGCAGATAAGCAGCAAGAAACAGAGGGATGCATTTTGTAAAACAAAGTCAACATATGAACATCACAGGTTTAGAATGACTTAAAATTACTGGCGACCACCGGTGCTACCTCTCAGCCTCTTAGAAGACACGCCTATGGTATCAATTCAGAATTCTTTATCTCCTTTTTCTCAAGTTATTGCATTCATTAGATTTTCAGGAAAAAGTGACCTCTGAGAGGTTGAGGTCACTGAGATTTGGACTCATCTGAGATATTTAGTAGATATGCCCATATTAACAATTTGAAGCTCCTACATCACCTTTTATGGTTGGAGGTAATTAAAAACCTTTCTTAAAAACCCCCCAAAACAACAAAATAACAAACAACTACCGACTGTAGCCGTCTATAAAAACACATAGAAAATGACCTTTGAAATTTAACTGAAGCTGCTGTCTTGAGCAAAATTAATGCTCAAGACCTGCAGATACTCTCTTATTGTACAAATATAATGTATAATCAAAGCTACAAAAAATGAAACTACAGAACATGATGAACTGAACGTGAATGAGCCACATGCAGCAGAATGGAGTTATCAGTCACTTGTGCATACCTGAGGCTCAGACAACAGCGCAGACACCAGACCCATCCCCATTCTCAGTGTCTGGCTCTCTGCTGCACTGCCAGCATTCAGCCCAGTGGTCTGATCCAGGCCCGCACAGGCCCTCTGGAGCAGAGACATCATAAAGTCCACAACCTATAACAAACCCAGACAGGGGTCAGTTGCTCAGTGATGAAACATCAGGGAGGCAAATGCAGAAAGACTAAAAACAACAAAAGCAATTTGAAAAACCGAAGTGACAAAATTCATTTGAAAAGGGTGAAGTGCAAAGATATTAGTAAGCATAGGTGTATATGATTGTAACAAATACTATCATAAATAACATACTAATAAAGTACTAGAATTTATACCCAAAGCTGAAAAATAACTCTTAGATGGATTATTTTTACATTTTTTCTTTTTCCTTTGAAACTTCTAAGAAGTTTATGCTTCACTGTTGGGAAATAAAATTATAGTATTTTTTAGCCTTTCACTTAGTACAAATGAGCAGAAATGAGTGTCTGTGTGTTGCACCTGTGCAGTGTGTGGATGCATCTTGATAACCAAGCTTCTCAGCATTGACCAGTAATTTAGCCCTCTATCTTCTCATCCAAGCACAGCACCAAAAACTAACATGGTAAGTGTGGTGAGGTCCAAAAATGTGAACTCCAGAAACTGATGGGTAATAAATGTGTCCTTTCACCTGACTTCAGGTTTTGTGTCTACAACTTTGAGGACTGCACATATTAATATTGCTTTCGGTTCGATTGCATGAAGAACGCTGCATTAAAGTCCCAACTGCTCCAAAGCCAGTAACAGCCCTCCACTTGTGCCGTCAACTGACAGTGACAGTGCAAAACTGAAGTCATCTGCTTTAGGAAAAATGACACTGAAGACATCCATTCTGTTCCTTCTGTCTAGGAGAAACTAAATTACATATATCGAATCAATTCAAATCCAATCTGGTAATGGCTTGCTGTATAAATGTTGTGTTTGGTCCAGAAGGTCCAGACCAGAAGCTTTATTTGAGAATTCAAGGTGACATTTAACCAGCATGGCTACCACAACATGCTGCAGCACAGCTTTGATCTTACTGGGAAAATCATTAATTTTTCAGCAGGAAAACGACCCCAAGGTGAGTAAGGTCTGTCTGAGCAAGGAGCAAAGTGATGGAGTGCCGCATAAGATCTCATTATCTCCACTCACAAATCTTGTATAGAGCGAAATTAGTAAAAACAAAGATTTACATGTGTAAAAAAAGATTCACAAGGATAAACTAAGATTTTAAAATGTGTACAGTGATTAGTGTTTACATTTTGAGTACTCACACACGCATGCTTGGATTGATACACTAATACTGAGCAATAAAAAAAAAAAGTTAATAGTGACAGATTATACAGGTGACAGAGATGGAGTAAAATGTTGGTAGTGGTAAATGTATGTTTTCTAGTAGAGGGGTGATCAGTCGTTCTGCTTATTTAGAAAAACAGGAATTCACAGGAAGTTGAATTCCCCGTTTCCTACTAGTACTTGAACAAACATTATATTACTGAAACATTGAGGAGCCTCAAACCTCATCTACACATGTGACCTGTGTGTATCGTGCACACATATTTAAGAATCCGTAAATGAGCAAAAAGAATGTCAGAAATGTATTTATTTTTTAAAGACATCTGCATGCACAAGAAGAGTTTTGAGAGCAGAAATAATCTGATTTTTGACATTGACCTTAAAAATGTGTGTGTAAATTATCAACGTTAACATTTTCACATAAGCAATTGTAAAATACTGCTACATGAGTTTAAATTGCTCTCTTTTAGCGTATAGACTGGTACACTCATTTGTGCTCAAAATATATACACAATCATTGTCGTACTTTACACCTCTGGATCACATCAGATCTGTATACCTTTTAAGACTAATTTCAAGCGTTTCTGTATGTCTCCACCCACCTGTGTTGTTTTTCTCAGTAGATGAGCGTGCTGCAGGGACTCAACCATCGTAGCCAGTACATGAAGCAAAGCCAGTCTTTGGGCTTGTTTCTCAGCTCGACCCAGTAGCTGCTGCTCCACTTCCAGCAGCGTCATGGCCGACATGTCAACCTCTTCTTCATCCTTTGTTTCTTCATCTGCAACGGCCCAGCTGGTGAGCTCCTACAGAAGGAGCAAAGTTATCTGAGGTTGCTTTCTGTCACAGAGCAAACACTAATATAATCTAGACATAAAACACTCCAATTCCCAATGACAACTACATAAAATTATCAATTTCTACTGAGGCTGATGAAAGCTCACATAAGCACTATTTATGAGGTTCAGTTCTTTTAAAACCGATCCATATTTAAATGAAAATGGCCAAAAAAAGAATATAAATAAAGCAAATTAAAACATTTTGTTCTGATTTTCACTGCAATATTTGGTTGTTCAACTAATTACATTCATTATTCTTTCAGGAAATCAGGAATCAGGAAATTGGAGGACATGTAAGAGTTGACTTGGATCGTTGACTGGTACATCTTGGTGGGGTCCTAGGAGTGGGGGCTTTGAGGTCAAGGTCAGAGGTCACCTTGAAGTCGAGGTCACTTAAATTCAAACTCAAAGATTTTTAATAGATGCACCTACGGTATGAATTTCAAAATCCTATGTTGCCTTGTTATCAAGTTATTGCATTCACAAACTTGGGTTTCCATGCCACCCGCCCACCTGGCAGGGTGATAATAATATTTCATCAGTCATTTAAGACTGAGAGGTAATGATTGAATGCTGGAAGTAACCCTCACTTTTGACCATCATAGGTCAGCAGTCTATCCTCGTGCATCCCTGTTTACCTGCAGCAGGTCAAGGAAAAAGTCTCCTGGCAGATCACAGTCTTTGAGCTCAGCCAGCAGGTGCATCAGACACTCCACTCTCCACTGGTCCCCTGACAGTCTCTCATATATCTCATCATCTTCATCACTGGGAAACAGCATCAGAAAGAAAATAACATATTTAATATACTACTCTGCTTAAGCATTATGTTTTTTTTGGACGCCCCATTAATATTTGGTTAAATAAAACCAGTCATTATAAGTGATCACACACATACATCCCTCATTATTCTAACTTGCCCCACTTTTAAATCATCTCCCTTATGAGATGATATGCGATTTTCAAATACAGAGGCAAACTATGTTTCTTAATGCTTAATTCTTCATATTGACAACTTATGTGAGCATATAGGGAACAATATAATGAGATTCTAAATATTATATTACTTTGGACCTCTGACCTCTTCTGCAGGGCCAAATACTGCCTGTGTTTGCATTGAAAGAATAAGCTGCCTAGTTAGTTAGAAATATACTATAGTATAAAATTATATAACAAGCTCAAGTGGTTCATGTACAGTTATTTACCAATTAATACCAAATGTTCATTACCTATTTGTGCACAATGTTTGAAAGCAAAATAAAACAATATTCCCTTAAAACTAAACACTGCCTGTCAGCTTTGTGCTGTTCGACTGCTTCTTGTTGTTTGTATACTGTCGACACCTTGTGGATCAGACGAAAACCAAAAACAAATTCAGATTTTTGCAAGTCATTAAAGATGTATTAATAAACACTTAACTTGTAAAACTTGAACATTTTACTTGTAATGTAACATTTTTACATTGCTGTGCTTTTATTTTTTACTTTAAATTAAGGTTTTTAATACTTAGGATCTGTCATCTGTATGTTTAACATCATTACCTGCAGCTCTCTCTGCAGCTAAGCCTGGCCCCTCCTTCACTGCCAGCAGTGAAGTGGAAGTTTGCTGCCACCTGGTTATTCCCTCTCTGGAGGCCTGAAAGCTGCCTCAGCATTGACAAGGCTGCAGACATCTCAGCGTGGGTCAAGTACCACAGCAAGATCTCCTGACAGGGGGCGCTGTGGAGCACAGAGCGCACACAGGTAATTACTGTGTTCTACATCCAGTATCAGTTTAACTTTTCCAACAAAATTAGTGACTAAAAATGTTTGTTGAGCAGCATTTTAATTGTGATTACACTAAGACCAAAACTGAATCCTTCAACCCTTTCTTCCAAAATGGTCAACTCAGGTTTAGAAAAAAAGAGTTGGTCAAAGTATCCAACCAATTAGCAGTGATCCACACGGCAAAGGGTAATATTATTGTAGCCGCATCCATTACACACTCTAAGGCAGCGGTCCCCAACCCCCGGGCCACGGAGTCGTTTGGTACCGGGCCGCGAGCGTTGAGGCTCAGGTGTGAAATGCATGCTTTTCAGGGTTTTATCATTTTTTTTAGCGTTATTTTATTATCAGTTTTATGGTTAACTCGGTTTTCCTGGGTCTTTTCACGTGTGTTATGCATAAAACTTATTTTTTTTCGGTACTGCAAAAAAGATTGGGGACCGCTGCTTTAAGGCATAAATGCATTTAAATACACAAACTGATGAAAAAAGCAGCTGAAGAATGAAACAAAGTTAAATCGCAGCTAAAAACAGAAAATGTTTACCGGAGGTGAGAAACATTCTTCTTGGTAAAACAGAAGAGTGTGAAGATAACAGGAAGAACTTCTTCTAGAGCTCTGAGAAGAGAAGCTGAGGGAGTGTTTTCAACCATGCAGACCTGGCAGCAACAGGAGACACAAGACAAGCATCAAGTAAACAGCACGACCAGGATTCACCCTGTGAAAGAATTCTGTTTATCAAAGCCACAAGCTGCAGGTACAGGCATGAAATCAGCTGATGGTTCTTTTTTAATGACATTTCATTCAAATCAATTTATTCAAGTTCTGCAGTTTTCACTAGATACTGTTACAAAAGTTAATCTGTGGTCTTCGTAAATGGTAAATAGTCTGGTTCTTATAATCACACCTTTCTACTCTGAGCACTCACAGCGCTTTACAACTTGCCTCATTCACCCACTCGCACAAGCACTTTTTTCTATGCTACTTCAACGCCACTGAGAAGACATGTCTGACTCAACTGCAACAACAATTCAATGAAACTCAAACGCAGGTTACTCAAAGACCACAGTTCAGCTGGATTAAAGCAGAATAGGAAGAGGCAATACAATAATGCAGCATGAGTAGGCTGGCTAAAAAAATGGAATACACTGGACCTAGTTATTAGGAAGATGCTGGATGGCACATTCAGAGATCATCTTGATGGCCCTATTCTACTCCACCAACATCCTCAATGCCAGACACATCCTTCCCAAAGAGCTCTGTTAGATGAAAGAAATTCACTCCTCTTACATTCCTGCTTTTACATGTCTGTAAAGACCTTGCGTCCTCACCTTGCATACATCTTCCACACACTGTGTCAGTTCTGACTCTTCCACAGCAGTTTGGGAATCACACTCACCTGGAAAAATATATATATATATTTTTATCTCGTCATATTATGACGTAGAGATGAAGATGGTTGTGTTACTGACTGGGGATAGTGGTGCAACGGTGCAGTGCAGCAAGCAGAGGGCTGAGAAGGTACTTTTTGGCAAAGCTAGATCTTTCTTGCACCATAAAGAGCACCGCCCTGGTGGCCACAAGCTGGAATTGACGGGATGTCAGCTTGTCTTTGAAGTGCAGGAGTTCAAGGATCTGGAAAACAACACAAACAGCAAACAAGCTGATTTATTTAAACAAGAAATGTAAAGAGTATATAAACTAGACAGAAAAGTGAATAAAGAAAACTGGTTAAAGCAAGAAGGAGTCCATAAGGACAGCGTTAGCTTTAGCTTATGGTTAGGATAAAGGTAAGGATCAGTCAAATACTGATTAAGGTTGTGTAACACAGGTGACTGTCATTGTGATGTACTCTCCACAAACACAGGGGATGACCTGAGGGCAGATGTGTCTGAAGTAGGCGTCAGCTGAGGCAGACTGCTGAGGGCAGGCAATGAGGATCTTTGCCACAGCATCGCATTTCCTCCAGTCTGACTCACCCCCTGAAACAGGACAGAAACAGTGCGTCTATTTGGTTGGAACCACAGACATATATTGGCACAATTGGCATCACCCACTGGTCTCTGGACTTTGTACTTGAAGGCTTTTTGCTGCTGTGTTTCTAGAGCTCACATTATCTTCTGGCAGCATTTTATATGATTCAGATTTCATAGATGAATTAGTAATCACAAGCTGGTGATACACCAACCACAACATTTCCACTTCTTCATGATGTGCTAATTCTTTTCAAAATACTGTACATGATGGCTGAAATTACACTTCTCACCTGTGCCACCCTCCAGAATTGCTCTGATAACAGCCTGCACACCACTGGGCTGCATCAGTCGCTCAGACAGCAGCTGACCACACAGACGCCTCAGCCAAGCTGGAGCCCTGGAGCTGCAACCACTGGAGCTCTGAACTGGACCAGACTGAAAGGAAGGAGACATCTAAAGTGAGACCTCTGAAGTAAAATATTTATTATTATGTGAAAAACAAACAGGCTTACAAAGATTGAATAAGAATAAAAAACATGACCTACACAGCAGCCCAAATGAATTGATCCAATGAGGAAATCAGAACAATAAGCCTTGATGAAGTTTGTCTAAACTTTGGGGTGATTTCAAGCAAACAAATCACCATCCAGCAGCACAAATTTATATTTGTCAAATAAAAACCATGCCGTCATTATCACCTGTTTGGCTCCTCCTTGGAGAATAAGGAGCTCTTTGATGACAATCGGCTGGTACACTTTTCCAAGGAGGGTCTTGAGGGTCTCCTTACATGTTTGACATTCCTCAGCACTGAGCAGCTGCATTAAAAAAAAAAAAAAAAAACAATAAAGAAGAATGAAAGAAAATTAAAATAGTATCTTCCAGAGAGACTGCTGGGTCTCAAAAATTAAAAACAAAAACCCATCTCCCACCCTGCCTACCCCACTATTAAGTCAGTTACGTCATTATTCCCTGACATTTCAATTTGTGCAAAAATGATCCTGACAGTGAGAACAATAATTACCTTTTCATCCTTGTGGTGTGGCATGTATCCCAGCTGGCATATTGCTGCAATAATGTCTCCCAGATATCGGGTGAACACGAGTGTGGCAAGAGATGATAACTCTGCCAGCTCCAACAGGACCTTAGTGGTGGTAAGAAGGCGGCGTGCCATTCCAGACACCGGGCCCACATGGACTAGTTTTTCCACCATGGCTCCAAAAGCTGACCTCCGTCCTAGTGGGACACCCACTCCAGGGGCCAAGTATGGGCAGAGCCCCAGACAAACCACAAACTGCAGAGCAGCTCCGATTGTCTTCTGCTGGGTGATGCTGAGGATGTCAGGGGCTAAAGGTGGGGCCATCTCAGGGGTACGACTTTTTGGTGCCAAGCAAGATTGATCCTGTTGGAAACGCTCCAGTTCATCAGAAAGGTGACGTGATAACGTGAGTAGCAGCAGGAGGCATTCCTGGACAAAAGCCCATGTGGCATCATCTGTATCCGCACAGAACCAATCTGCTGTTGCCTTAACCTCCTCCCTTAGCCTCTTCACAACCTCAAAGTTGCTCTCCCTTTGAAGTTGCTCCAGGAGATGGGCCCGGTTAGCCCGCAGAGCTGCCAGAAGGACCTCCTGATGTGACGGTTGAGCCTCATGTGCAGATACCTCTGCAGACACACAGAACATCACACTACACAAAACTTCTATACAACACTATAAACCTTTTTTAATGAGAGAAAAATATTAAATTCAATTCAATTCCGTTTTATTAATACAGTACCAAATCACAACATCAGTCATCTCAAGTCGCTTTATATTGTAAGGTAGACCCTACAACAATATATAATAATTGGGCTTGTTTTCTCTAAACATCATAATATACACATTAAAAGTGTCCTCAAGTACATCTGTCATCCTTTTTTACTTTTAGGGGTACAATATTTTGAAACGTTTAGCTTCCAAAATCATAATCATAATTATATAAGCAGGTATTGGAGAATAAATTAAAAATTATAAATCAACTTGGGTTTTTTTTCGTTTTTGTTTTGTTTTTTTGTTTGTTTTTTGACAAATCACCAGCTGTAGCCATAAACCAAAGACGTTCTCTACCGACCGTGAGACCAAAGGCAAAAGTTAAGACAGCTAAAATATTTGCTTTATATTATTCAATGTACTTAACCGATGTGCTTCCGGAATACATGCGTTTATTTAGATTAACGCTGTCAAACAGTCCACTTACCTTTAAGAGGTCTGGTGAGGATGTTTATCGCACATATAATCGCGGAAGTCATTTGACTTTCATACAGATTACAAATTTTACATTCCAAGTCTGGGTACGACTTCAGCGTTTGATTTAAAGTAAGACAGAATAAGCTGATCGTCGGATATAGACGGCTAAGGCTATTAAAAACATTTCCAACGGGCGCCGAAATAAGACGTCAGCACGCTCCTTTCATGGAATTGGCTGGCAAGTAGCGATGGGTCGGTCGCGAACGAAATGGCTCTTAGATCCGATTCTTTGAAGTGAACGATGCGATCCGACTCCTTATTGGGAGTCGTGGGTTTGTTTGTTTTTTTTCTCCTTCTCCTGCCCTCTCTTTCACTTTTTTTCGCTTCACGCTGCAGGTCACCCTTGTGTTTGCGCTGAGAAGAGATGGCAAAGAGTCTTGCATTTGCGCCCCTCCCCCCAGCGCTGAGCTGAGGGGGCAGGGCGGTAGTTACAGTCATAACAGCACACAACAAGAGCAGGAGGGAGAGGGAAAGAAAGAGAGCCGGGAGCAACAAGAGACAACACCATCACATTGGAAAGGTACAGTAAAGAAAATGAGTGACACCAAGAAAAGAAGCAAAGTCTGGAACCATTTCAATCTTATTGACAAAACAAAGGCAGAGTGTAGAGTCTACAAGAAAAGGATATCATATAGAGCCGGCTCCACAAACAACATGCACAGGCACCTAAGAACCATCAGTGCAATGGGAAGATAAAACGAAGTCAGTTGAGTGTGATATTAATATTTCTAAATGCCAACGTTCCCCTTAATTAAAGATCTGGGCGTTCCTTTTTTTTTTCCCCCCTTTTTTTCCATATTTTAATTTATATTTTATTGTGTTGTGGTTTGCAGTGTTTTGTGTTGCTTCAGTTTATATTTGTTTAAAAGGAAAAAGCTGAAATATTTAAGTAGTTAAAAGTTGAAATGTAAATAGTTGGTTTTTGTATTTTATAATTTATTACATTTTGTGGAGTGAATAAATAAAAGTATATTTACAGTGGCCCCTAGAGACAAAGCACGTACAAACTCCAAAACACAACGGAAGTGCTCCAGGATGCTAGGGGCTGTGTTGAGCTTTTGTTACCTAGTGGCTACACAAGCCAGGAAGTACCAACAATCGGATTGGGTGTGTGGTAGTAACAGGTAAAAGAAGAGATCTCTATATCTCTAGATATATCCATAGATATATCTATGGATCTATCAATATCGATATATCTATGGATATATCTAGAGATCTAGATCTCTATATCTATAGATATAGAGATATATCTCTATATCTATCTATATAATTTCTAAGTGCTTTGTAGTTTTGGACGCATTTCGTCTCTAGGGACCCCCATAAATATTTATATATAAACATACATAAAGAAAACCACGTTTCTTTACATTACTAATTCCTTTTGTGCATAATTGTATATTGTTGTTGGTAGTTCAAGTAACAAAACAACCTGAAGAGCCGGTTGGGAGCCGAAAGAGCTGACTCTTTAGTGAGTCAAGCCGAAAGAGCCGGTTCTCTAAAAAGAACCGGAAATCCCATCACTACTGGCAAGTGCCGGAGGGTCGTTCCCAACAGTGGGTTCAGACTTCGGGGTGTCACGTGATGCACGGGACTTAAAACAGTTCCGGCAGTGCTTACCGCTGCTTTAAATGGAGACAGTCAATTTTGGGAAATTATTAATCTATAAATGCATTAATTTCTCTTATTTACATAACAAATACAATTACATGTTGACATACAGAGGCGGAGCCAGACATTTGAAACACCCGGGGCTTAGCCCTAAAGGGTAGTATGCATGTGGGATTTTTTTTTTTTTTTTTTTTTTTGGGGGGGGGGGGGGTTAGAAATGACTGAAAGATTAATAGGCTCTGTTTTGAGTTTTGTTCAAAAAAAGAATGACTTCATATAGGGAAAAATATATATCACATGTGCAGCACACCTTAAACTCGTTTTTTTAATTAAGCAGCAAGGCAGAACAAAGTCGGGCCTGTATCAAGACACGAGGACTAAACCCCAATTCAACCAGACCCAGAACTGATCCGGAATTAAAACAGGACTACAACGGTTCAAAATCAGGACTACTTGGGACTTAACCAAGACAGAACCAGAATCAGAACTAGATGATAGTAGCACTAAAAATCATCATATACCTGCACTACACTTGTTTTTAATTCTACCAAAGTCCACTATTTAAATTGAGAAAAGTTTATATAATTATTTAGCCTTGTTGTGCAAACAAGCCTGCATAACTTAATAAATGTAGAATTTGAAAAATAGCAAACCTAAAAAGAAACACTAGGTACGAGATACATGAGGACCTATGATACGGTGATACTTTTAATAAACAACCATTTGACTAACGTGTGTGTCTCACCTGCTCTTGTTCATCTCTGTTCTGTCCTCATTCTCTCTCTCTCTCTCTGTTCCTCTCTCTCTCTGTTCCTCTCTCTCCCTCTTTGTGCTGACAATCATCAAATATACAGTTGAAACCAGATATTTACATACTCTTCTGATAAAAACACAAACACTTTTTTAATTGTAACATCAAATAAGACTAAATGTTTATTTTTTTAGATTGATAAATATAAAAAACATATTTGTTAACTTTAAGAGTAAAGAGAGAAACTATCTGTATTTCTTAATTGCAAATGGCACCAAATTGTATTCAAACTTGAGCCACACTTATGGAGCTCCACAATTCTTTTCCTGGTGTTTTGGTTGATATCTCTTGATGTTCCCATGTCACAGAAACAGGCTCTGTGTTTTGCCTTATATGCATCCACAGCTGTGCCACCAATTTACTCACATGGACTCTACTAACCTATCAGAAGCTTCTTCAGCTCAGAATGGAATCGTCTGCAGTTTTCTTATTAATTAACAATAAACTTAGTGTACATGTACTCCTAAATTTGATCAAAGTGATAAAAAAAATAGACAGCTCTCTCTTTATTCTGACATTTAACTAATTCAAAAGATGTTTCAATATTTATCTAAAACAAAAGTTTACTCTAAATTGATGTTGTACAGTAAAAATGTTTTCTCCTTAAAGTGTAAATATCTGGTTACAAATGTGAATATCCTGCTGTGTACTGAAATCCCTCTTGTTTTGCATAGAAATATACTGAACAACATACAAAGCATAATATATAAAATAACATTTACCTGAGTTTTTTCTTTGAAAGAAGCCTCTAATGTCCATTCTTATATTTCAGTACATAACTGAAACCGATTTAGTCGGGGAGGGTAAGAACTGAAAAAAATAGCATTTGTTCGGCTTTTCATTTCGCCATTTGTTGATTCACTTGAAGAGCAAGTAACGTAATATTGGTCAAGTGATCAGTTTGATATCAATCTTTCGTGATTCACCGTCATATTTACATTATTTGTACAGTATGAATGATTTTCTTTGGTACCTGGTCAAACTTAAGCTCTCCTTAGTATGGCTGGCTCCGTTTCTCCAACAGCGCACTCACAGGCGGCAGCTGCCCCGCCCTCTCGCTCAGTCGCTTAGTGCCTGAGCTCGGATCATACCAATATCAAGGGGGATTCACGCACAGTCGTAAATTCCCCACAGTGTGCACTATGTGCTTCAAATATTGCTTGCACTTTTTGTTTTATACAGTTGTCAGCCAGGCATCTAACTATGAAAAAAATTACACTCCAAAAGACCCCGGGCTTCTGACAAAACAACCCGGGCTTAAGCCCAGTAAGCCACCCCCACGCTCCGCCCCTGTTGACATACATATATGTATTTTTACAGTAGAATATATGAGGGTTAGTCTGAACAGTTACTAAGACCCACTAGCTAAAAACAATTTTGGCTGTTCACCAAAAGCCAAACCCCCCCCCCCCCCCCCCAAAAGCCATACTAATTAAAATAACATGGCTACAAAAATCTATTAATAACAAAATAATGAAGACTGTTTTCAAGATTTTGAACATCTGAAGTTAACAGTACCATGTGCAGTACTTGTATAAATTATTAAGATAGAGAAAAGCAGAAGGGAAGAGATTGAGAAGAGCAAGCAAGTGCGAGAGAGAAGACATGGCTTGAAATGAGGAAGAGCTTACACCTCCCAGTCAGCATACCAATGAGGCAGGAGGGGGACAGTGTCCCAGAGACAGAACATGTAGACACTCAGTGGGTTCTCTTGAAACAATCCCCCCCATATCATCTTCTATCCATTCTGCATAATTTAACAGATCTCGCATCAGAGATATTATAGATTAATCTGTTGTGGAGAAAGCCAGATTTTTTCACTAATAATTTTATTGATACCCAATTGGAGTCTGGCTTTTAGTAAATATTTTTTAATCAACATCATGTTCTTAAATTTTCATTTTTTAATTATTCCTTGCCCTGTTATTAAAAGTGAATTCTTTTGTGCATACTCTTTTGCTTCCAAAAAAAAAAAAAAAAAAAAAAAAGTATGATTATAAGTCTTTATTGTAAAAAGCCTTCTGCTTGGATATCAATACCTGATATTTTTTGGCAAACTTTCAGAACAGTCAAACATGCATCTATATGCAATTAACCCTTAAATTGTTAAACACCAGCTTAGGAGGAAATAAGTGGCATTGTTTAAGTTTAAAGCAATTTATTAAGTATTTTGGCAACTGGGCAAAGAGTCATTGACAGACCTGAGAATAGAGAAGAGCAGACAAGTTAATAAACCAGTTATCATTCACACCACTCAAATGAAAAGCCAAGAGTAATTGAACTCACCAAGAGTTAATAGGCAGCTTTGGCTGGAGTTTGAAGATTGCATGTCAAGAAAGTGTGTAGCTGGTGTATGGGAGTAGCGGCATAGGTAAGCCAACAGACTCTGTGGGGGTGTAGCGGGTTTGGGCAAACACTGCTCTTCCTCTTTGGTAGCGTGAACGAGAGCCAGTAGTGTAGACTGGTTCCAGACCAGACACGTCACTAAAAACAGGCTTGTTTTCCTCACCGCTGGTATCAGTGTAAACACTGTCTCCCCCTGTATAGCCACTAGTGAACCAGTCACCCCCAACCATCGTGTTACTCCTGTAACTACGAGGACCAGCACTGGAGTCTGTGGCGATGTGGGCATAGCCGTCGTTTGCCTCATAATTTGCACTGTCTTGGAAATGGTCATAAAAAAATATTCCCTCCTGCATGGGGTATGTGCCCATATCAAATCCATAATCTGAGGAGAAACAAGGCAAGAGCCAGACTGTATTCAAGGCCACTTAACTTTGTTCAGCTTTCTCAATTTTGTTAGTGTTATCATACCATATTCTACAGGAACACAGATGATGCTTCCAATCAGCAGACATGAAATCCACAAAACCCTAGAAACAGTCATTTCAGAACATAAGGTTTAAGCCAATATTTAGCCATTTACCCTCACTGCTTTAGTACCCATTTATCTTGATGCATCAGACAGGCCCTTTAAAATTTAGCTTTAGACTTAAACATAATTACTCACCTCATTCTGCTGCAGTTTGAGTTCTGACCTGCCCCTGAGAGCCTGTACTAACACAAATGGAGAAACCCTGGTCAACCATAATATATCAATAATCCCAGCCCCCCCCCCCCAAAAAAGCCACAAACTCATAGCTTCTACCAACCCTTAACTTGTGCCAAGAACTTCTCCTTAGTCGTTGCAACCTACAGAAGCTGCTTTTATATGATCCTCAGTGCAGCAGGAGCTGATTGCTTAGTGATAGCAGCTGCCTTTGAAGTTAATTGCAAACAGCCGGCTTCTCAGTTCCCTCACTTCGCCTTTACCCTTATAATTGACGATCCATTTATTTACACTGATACATGGACCAGAGAACCACCTTAGCTCTGTATTGCAAAACAGAATTTGAGGTTTAAGGAAGTTTGTATTGAAAAACAGTTCATCACTCAAAGCTTTTTAACACAGTCCTCTTTAGGGACATCTGGTGGCCAGAAATATGAAGAGCAGCTTGAATCTAAAACGTATAATGAACTGCTTCATTATGACTGCCCACTCTACAGAGCTATGGTGCTTTGAATATGTTTTTTCGGGGGTGAAAAAATTATCTTATGTCTATTTTAATAATAAATAATTCAGACAAATAAACCTTCCTTGTTTAAACATGTGCCATGGTTTGTTTTCTTTTTGCTTGTGACGTCTTGATGTTTTTTTTTTTTTAACTAAAACTAAAATACACTATATATAACAATGTACAACACAATCTTATAATAGGTTAACATTAAGACTGCCATAGCAGAAGATCTGGGAAAGAGATATGTAAATGAGAGGGAGACACTATGGATGGCATCAACTGTTGATCCTCGGTTTAAGGACCTGCCCTTCCTGTCTGAAGCAGAGACCAGTGAGACCTATTCCAGACTGTTGGACACTGTGGTGACTGTGATAAAGAAGGAAGAAAATGTAAGTAAATTAATTAATTTATTTGGAAAAATTCAACTGAAGTTATAAGCAAGTGAATAAAGTAAAAAGCAAAAAAAAAAAAAAGCATATTGATGACATTTGTCATCAAATATTAGTGAAAAACAGGGTGAATCTTGGATTTGAAGTTGGACTTTCTGACATTAATACTATTTGAATTTAATGTTTTTCAGCAGCAAAAGAATGATAAGACTGACAAACAGGTGGAGGAAGAGAATGCCACAGAGGAGGCTGTGGAGGATGCCACCCACATATCAAAGACAGCTTTGACTCCATCCCTCAGCCACCCCTAAAGAGACAGAGGACCTCATGTGCATTGGTGGACTTGCTCGGAGCTACGTTTGCCTCTACTAGTGACAATACTGCACCAAAATCAGACCATGATGTTGCTGCAGCTGAGATCAAGAGGTATAGAGATGAGACCCCTTTGCCTCTCACAGGAAATCCTCTCAGTTGGTGGAAGGACCACGAACAGGAATACCCTCACCTATCCAAAATAGCAAGGAGTTTCCTATGCATTCCTGTAACAAGTGTCTCTGCAGAGAGAGTTTTCTCCTCTGCAGGAGACATAGTAAATGCACAGAGAAGTGTCCTGAGAGCTGACCATGTCGATCAGCTTGTATTCCTGCACAAAAATCTGGAAATTGAAAAAATAAACACTGAGAAAACACTACACATGTAAAATCTCTGATATGAGAATGTTTGACATTTTGGTTGAGTCTCATAAACACTTTTATTTAGATGAGTAAATTCCTTTTTTCAGGTTGTACTAAAAGTGTTCCATTGATGGACACTGCAGAGCTGTACTTTATTTTATTAACACTTAATTGTAATAGCACTTTACATTTTTTGTTAATGTTTACTTGGATGGATTCTTCAAGCAATTTCATTTTTGATTTATATTTGTGTCAGGGTCCTGGGACTGGGCGACCCAGGATCCCTGAGCAGTTATGTATTATATTATTATTATCATTATTATATGTATTTTGGTGTTGCTGCTGCTCTTCTCCATGCTTGTAGATGTGTGTGTGTGTGTGTGTGTGTGTGTGTGTGTACGTCTGCGGGTAGGCTTGGAGGATGGAGCTCAGCCACCTGCAGGCCTGAGGGGTGTGGCCAGTCCTTCCACAGGGCCACACCCGAAACCACACACCTGCCGCTGATCAGGGCTCGTCGGGGGAGCTACTTAGGAGAGTCTTGGAGCTCCCACCGACGCGGGATCATTGCATGAGACTCCACGTTAGTCGTCCTGTTATTAAGTTAGTGTGTGTGTGTGCGCGCGCGCGCATGCCCGCAGTTGTATGTGTCCTGACGGCTGCGTCTTATGTTTCCCGCAGGAGCAGCGTGGGAGACACGAGAGCAGCGAGCACCGGGGGGTGCTGACACGGGAGCGGAGAGAGCACAGAAAACACGGACTATTCACGGGGAGACACGACACTGGAGTCTGGGAGAACACGGGGATTTATTGTTACGTTGTTTCACCTTGTAAATAAACACTGTCTATACATAGAGCACCGCGCCTGGGTCCTCCTTCCCCACTCCTTCCACGGTGTGCCATGCCATACCGTGACAATTTGTTTATATTAAGGTCACATAAAAAGTACTTTGTTTTGATGCTCCATAGAGCAGTTTTTGGATAAGTATTTTACAATCATAGTACTTAGAAAGACTTCAGTGTTACATGTTTACTTTTTTCATGTTAAAAAATACTTGATATTTCAGTAAAGTAGTTTTTGTTTGTTTATTTGACATGACTTCTAATAAGGCAGATGTTAATTTCTCCATTCATTTTGAACTTAGAGAGTGTTTTTGTTTCAGATGTTTCATGTCAAGCATTAAACAGTTTGGACTGTTTACTGTGAGTTTTCCTAATTAAATTTAGTCCTACTAAACACAAATATCGTCTGGCTTTTAGTATTGCAATATATCGTATCGTCTACCCTGTATTATGATACATATTGTATCGCCAGATTCTTGCCAATACACACCCCTAGTAACTTCCATAATTATAACTATATGTAACCTATAGTGTATTCCTTATGTCCATTTTATACCTGGGAGCACAAGTGCTGATGAACTGTTTTTTATTTAGGCACAGGCAGAGCGTCCTCTTTTCCTGGCTCTAATTATGACGCACACTGGTTCGCTCCCTCTCGCACAAAATCACCCAAACACAGCACAAATCCCGCTAATGATTCAATTCCTTATAAACCACTGAATCTGGTACTGAGGTAGTGACGTGCTGAATTAAGCTTCGGACGTCATTGATCATGTGACTGTTCAGACTAACAAAGCCCTGGCATAGTGTTTCTGAAGCAGTGTGTTGATGTTTTTTGACAAATATGCTGGAGCTTCAGCTTCCATTACTACTTAGTACTACAACTATTAATATCTGAAGGCTGTGTCTAAATGCTGACCTTTATGGGACTACTGTTGTAGCAAAAGGATTTTTGTGTGAGCCCATCTTAGTCTGCATGTGTGTATTTTGTAAAGATTTGTGTGTGCCTATTGAAATCTCTCTCTCTCTCTCTCTCTCTCTCTCTCTGTGTGTGTGTGTGTGTGTGTGTGTGTGTGTGTGCTCTCAGAACTACACACATGTATTTAGATCTCTTTGTGCATTTTCAGATCTATGTGTATATAATCACATTTGTAAATGTGTGAATACATCTGCTCAGTGATTTGTGAATGTGTACAGAAATCTGCAAATGTGTATTCAGAATGTGTGAAAGTTTTATTTAAATGGAAAAATCTGAAATCTGAAAAGTAATGACTGAATCTGTAGGTTTTGCTGAAAGCACTGAAAATACAAAGAGGTTATCAGTTACTCAGCTTTTCAGTTGGTTGGTTAAATTCATCAGTGCAATTTAAGTGTGGCATTGAACAGATGGTAGTGGTAACTGTGCTGATGCAAGGCAGGCTTAGGCTATGGACTGTGGATTGTGCTTGCTCAAAGCAGGGGCGGATCTTCTGTGGTGGCAATAGGTGGCATGTGCCATCCTAAAATAATCTCTTCCCACCCCTAGTGAGACCCTAGTTTTGCATATGATAATGCTGTTCATTAAAAACCCTAGGCTAGCATTAACCCTTTGTGCAAGTGTAGAAACAATTAATATGAAATACATTTTTCAATTACACAATATAAATATATTGTGTAATTGAAAAATGGTTCATCCCACTGGGTCCCCTCAAAGTCATTAGTTTTCCTCACACAATGAGAATGTATGGACCCACAGCAGATGTAGCTATGAATGGTGTAACAGGAGAAGGTGAAATACAAAGCAAGATGAAGGAGAACAAGCTGGAAAGGACAAGCAACAGAGGAAGAAGAAATAGACATATAGCCTAAAATCCAAACCAAAGAAGAAGAACACATTAAAAAAAAAGCTCTTAGAAAAAACAGAAAAAAGTGACATATTGCCCTAACTGACAGAATACCTGAAGCAGAGTGGTACAAAAGAAGAACAAGACAATAAGGATTTAAAAAAAAGTATCCCGATGGCAATGCAGGTGAATGACTGCACGCGTACAAGTGTGCAATCATCATCCATTTGTCTTTCGCTCTGTGAGAGACATCATCTGGAAGAGAACAAAGAACAGGTCCTTCCTGAAAAAGAAGTGTTGTTTTGGTAATATCTGTTTATACAAGTGATTTACAAAACTCAGTAAAGAGGAAAGCCTTGTGTTTTGTCTTACATATAGATGAAAACAGATCTAATTGTTCTACAGGAATGTCATCCATGCTGAGATGATTTGACATTCAGGAAAAATCAATGGGGTAATGATATTTGGTTCTCACATGGCTCAAGTCACATTGCTGGGGTAGCTACTCCCAAAGGTAAAACCATAGGATAATAATGGATTGCATTTATATAGCACTTTTCTAGGCACCCAAAGCACTTTACAATTCCATTATTCATTCACTCTCACATTCACACACTGGTGGAGGCAGCTACAGTTGTAGCCACAGCTGCCCTGGGGCAGACTGACAGAAGTGAGGCTGCCATATCACACCATCGGCCCCTCTGGCGGTAGGGTAAAGTGTCTTGCCCAAGGACACAACGACCAGGACAGAGAGCCCGGGGATCGAACTGGCAACCTTCCGGTTACAGATGAGCTTCCCAATCCCCTGAGCCACAGTCACCCCGAAGCAATAAAGAAGCAATCCCAAAGGCCACAGTTTTTGTTTTGTTTTTTTGTTATTAAAGAGATCATACTCAGTATATACTGAGTAACATTTATGGTTATATTTCTCTCTGGAAACACTGAACAACTCAAAGAAACAGAAACACCCATTAACTTCCTGCTTGAAAAATGTACCTTAGCTGCAGTCCATCACGTTGATTTTAGCAGAGCTAGAAACTAATGTAAATGAGTCACGAAAAGTTGATTCTGTTCATCTGGACGGATCGTTTTGTGGGAGAAATGCTTCGTTACTCATCCGAGTGACTTCTTCAGTCTCAGCTGACTGCAGGTTTCCCCAATCTTATAAACAGTACATTGCATAATGACTGAAATCAGCCCAGTGAAGGAACAATGGGCTGGGAGGTCAGTAAATGAGACACTATTTTAATAGACTGCATTGGTGTTCAGTAACAACATCTACTGGATTTTAAAAGGTCATAGCAGGCAACCTGGACAAAGAGTGTGGTGAAAGACTGAACTAGATACGTTTATTCTGACATCTGGGACCTATACTACGAAGCAAGTTCAACATATCCAGGATATTTTTTCATTACCCTAACACTGTTGATCAGGATAAATGGTCACAGAAACACGGCTATCTACAAACTATAACCTAGTTTGTAGATAGCCGTGTTTCTGTGACCATTTATCTGTGACCATTTATCTGTGACCATTTTAGTATTCTCTGGGTTAACCACCCAGAGAATACTCACATGAAAGGTGTGGTGTTGGCAGCATCTGACCAATCTAAAAGAGGTGTTTCACAGATCGTATCACTTTTCTCCCACAGAAAATGATCTATATGACACCTACACCAGAGACATTATCAAATGGTAATGAAATTATCTATAAAGAACACAAAATAAAGAAAATAAAATAGTGGAGGGCAACACTGTTGTAAGAGACTTTCTAAGAACAGGAGACCATCATCGATCATTAAAGTGGTGATATAGAGCTACTCTAATGTGCAGCCAAGTGACGGCACATTGGTCATTGTGTTCAGAATATGGGGTTGTCGTGTGCTTAGCAAGCAGTAGGAATGTGTCAATAAAAAGTGACAAAACTACACTGATCTACAGTAACGCCTTCAGGCAAGCCAGGTTGCACGTTCCAAAGATCAGGACCACAGTAACTGAAGGCCCCCTCAGCACACTTGGGTCTGATTTACATTTGGGACAGAGCGAGCAGTGTGATCTCACTTGTTTCCCCTTTTCAGATTCTTACTTTTCTCTGTCTACACTGAAATTGAGAAGAAAAAA
The DNA here is from genome assembly GCF_900408965.1 of Simochromis diagramma. Lineage (NCBI taxonomy): Eukaryota > Metazoa > Chordata > Actinopteri > Cichliformes > Cichlidae > Simochromis > Simochromis diagramma. The sequence continues at coordinate 24,185,511 of NW_024386801.1, forward strand.
TTCAAAGAAGACAAAAAGATCTGCTTCTGTTGTAATACTTCTGCCGTGATCTTCAAGAACTGTGTGCTGCAGAGTATAGACTGCCTGCTGCACAGTGCAAACTGTGTGCACACGGTGTGGGATCAACATTATTTTCTTAAGTAACCTGTGACGGCTCATGTGCTTTGGATTTTCTAAAGGTTAATCAGTTTACCTCAACCTCAATTGTAACTTTTTGTTCCATGGCTCTGGTTCTTTTTTCTAGTGTAATGGTTTTACAAAAACACTTATGTTTGTTTATTTAGTGAAAATATTTTTTAGTAAGAATGACTTTTATTTCTGTCATCATTCTTTCAAGTATAGTTTTTTTTTTAATTGATTACTGCTTTTAATTTCTGGAAATATAAAATGTCATCAGTGACCACTGTGTCATTGCTACAATTAGACAATTCTCAAAACCAAGCCTGGAATTCTTGTAAAACGAAACATAAAACATTTTCCTGTATAGGGATTTGTAAATGTTGTACATGTTTTTGGCTGGGATAAGCTTTATCTTATTCCAAACGTGAAAAATTTATGGGAATTTTTCTATGAAGGTTTCATTAAAATCATTGATAAACATGCTCCATTAAAAAAAATAGAGATTTTAAGGTCGTAAAAATACCTGGTTCACTCAAGATCTTTTAAAGTTACTTCATGAGTGTAATGTGGTGTGAGCCAAAACCAGATAAACAGATCCTAGCTCAGATTGGAAATGCTTTATAGAGCTCTGCAATAAATGCATTGTGACAATAATAAATGCAAAGGCTGCATATTTTATCTCAGAAAATGTAAACACTTCCTTAAAATTTTGGAAAACAATTCAGTTACTAAATGGATAAGATACTGATTCAGATCCCCCCCTCACATACATAATCAAAGATAATGAGAAATTTGACAAAAAGAATGAAATACATAGTATTTTTAATAAGTATTTTATTAATTCCTAAAATGTTATTAAAACTCTAAATGCTACCTTGTGAAATGCATCTGGTCTGATTTGAAGCTGTGAGAAGGATGGAACAAAACTGTGTTGGTGATGAAAGGTTTAGAGACTTTAAGAGGACACAATTTGGTGGAAAGACAATGTGGAAACAACTTAAGATGGTAGAATAAAAGGGAAACATGGGGACATCTCCACAAATGAGAAGCTACCTGTTTCCAATTAACTACACAGGCAGCTGTTACCACTGAGCAATCAGTCCCCTCTGCAGCAAAGATCATATAAAATCAGCTCTTGTTGTTTCTAGTCAGTATGTGGAAGCTCCTGTTGTAATAAGGTACAGTGCTAGTATTGAGTATGCAGTGTAGTTTATTTATTGGTCTATTATGCATCTTATTATTTTTTTTTTTTTGTGATCCTGTAACAGGCTCTTGGGGAGGTTGAAACGCCTTACTCTACAGCAAAATGAAGTAAGTGATGCTTTAAAACGACTAAAAAAAAAAAGTGCCGTAATCCAGCGGTGTCTGCATTAAAGTCAGAAATTTGAAAAACTGTTCATGTGCAGTGATGCTTCATAGGAGGGGTGCATTATGGGTGTGGATTGGATGATGTGTACATATCATGATTTTTTTTTTTTTTTTTTTTTTTTTTTTTTATTTAAAAAAACAAAGAACCAAAAACAAACAAACAAACATTGTCTGCAGGTTGTGGCTATTATGTCTCACTGGAAGCATCACTTGTGCACCTGTGGAGAAAGGCAAGAGGTTTACTAAACTTAAATGATTGACCAGTTAAAGTTAATGGGAACTTAAATGTATTGGCTAAGTCTTAGCTTCCATTAATTTCTCTTCTAGGGCTGGGACTGAACAGAGCTGAGACACTACAAACTCTTCCTTGGTATACATTCAGGGGAACGGGGAGTGACTCTGACAAAGCACCAGAACGTACTAATAGTGGCTATGGAGTACAGAGCCGTCCTCCATATACCCTGTATGATGCTCCAGCAGCTAGTTCGTTGGGATATACAGTGGGTCAGTATGGAGCTCCAGCAGTTGGCTTTGCAGTAGGTCAGTATGGGTCTCCGGGAGGAGGTTCGGACAGATATGCAGTGGGTCAGTATCAGACAGGACCTACACAGTTTAACACTCAATCTGGCATCAACAATGATGAAAACGAGCCAGTTTTCAGTGACGTGTATGGTCTGGAGCCAGTCTACTCCAGAAGTTCCCGTTCACGCTACCACAAAGGAAGAGCGGCTTTCGCCCAAACCCGCTACACCGCCACAGAATCTCTTGGTTTGTCTGTGCCGCTATTCCCATACACCAGCTACATGTTTGCTCCTCACATTGTCTACTGAAGATCTGGGACTAGCTCTCTTGAATTGGGTTTCTTAAGCTAGTGATCGTTGATGGACTTGTCTTTACCTTGCAGGTGTTAATGTTGTGTCTCTGCTGCTTATGACTCAAAATTTGTCAATAAATGACTTTGGTTTGACTTGTTTAAATCAATTCTGATGCCTTTTGCCATGTTTCCTGAGGCAATATTCCAGAAACTGGCAGTCTTGTTGTTGTTATTATTATTATTATTATTTTTTTTTTTCTTTAAAAACCTTAAATGTGAAAATGATCAAATGTCAAAATTTGAGCCATGCAATTTAAACTAGGACAAAATGGTCTTTACTGTCACCTTGAAGGCTTTCTTATATATAGCTTACTGTGGACACAATTGCAGGGCACAGAGGTAAGGTTAAAGGATGTTTTAACAGTCTGACTCAAGCCTTGGGAATTACAGGCAGCTTTATGATGCTTGTGCAGCAGTACAAAACTCCTTGGGGCTAAGGCAGCGGTGGGCAATTCCAGGCCCCGAGGGCTGGTGTCCTGCAGGTTTTAGATCTCACCTTGGGTCAACACACCAGAATCACATGATTAGTTCGTTACCAGGCCTCAGGAGAACTTCAAGACATGTTGAGGAGCTAATTTAGCCATTTAAATCAGCTGTGTTGGTTCAAAGACACATCTAAAATGGGCAGGGACACCGGCCCTCGAGGCCTGGAGTTGCCCATCCCTGGGCTAAGGGCACTACAGGAAGGTCATCTAGCTCATCTTGCAGCTGTTTGTCAAATGCAACTACTAAACTAGTTAAGAGTGGACTTCTGTAAACCAGTCCACCTCCAAGTGATAACAAGGAAAAAGCACAAAAAACCCTTATAGCTCTTTCTGAGTCTCACCTGAACTCAAAACCTTCATTACAATGTTGTTCAGTAAAGATGGGCAGCTATTAGGTCTGTTGGATGCAAATTATGTGACATTACAGCCAAGGCTCAGCCATAAAGCCCCGAAACTTAACTGCTGAGAGCAAAAAGCGAGGAAATAAAAGTGGTAAATGTAAAACTGTTTTATTTTTCAATGCCATTTTTTTTAATGCTAAAATTGAGTGTCGCTGATCTGGAATTATAAATACACATTCACAGATTCCTTTGAAAATTAAGAAATCTCTGTACAGATTTACCGATTTATTCAAAACATTTAAAAATTGATTACACACAAATCTGCACACAAATCAAAATACACACATGCACAAAATGTTTTGCCACAATGATAGTCTTATACAACTGCTAGAAATAGAACTAATTGAACTTGCTGAACCCTGTACAGGGAGTGCAGAATTATTAGGCAAATGAGTATTTTGTCCACATCATCATCTTCATGCATGTTGTCTTACTCCAAGCTGTATAGGCTCGAACGCCTACTACCAATTAAGCATATTAGGTGATGTGCATCTCTGTAATGAGAAGGGGTGTGGTCTAATGACATCAACACCCTATATCAGGTGTGCATAATTATTAGGCAACGTCCTTTCCTTTGGCAAAATGGGTCAAAAGCAGGACTTGACAGGCTCAGAAAAGTCAAAAATAGTGAGATATCTTGCAGAGGGATGCAGCAGTCTCAAAATTGCAAAGCTTCTGAAGCGTGATCATCGAACAATCAAGCGTTTCATTCAAAATAGTCAACAGGGTCGCAAGAAGCGTGTGGAAAAACCAAGGAGCAAAATAACTGCCCATGAACTGAGAAAAGTCAAGCGTGCAGCTGCCAAGATGCCACTTGCCACCAGTTTGGCCATATTTCAGAGCTGCAACATCACTGGAGTGCCCAAAAGCACAAGGTGTGCAATACTCAGAGACATGGCCAAGGTAAGAAAGGCTGAAAGACGACCACCACTGAACAAGACACACAAGCTGAAACGTCAAGACTGGGCCAAGAAATATCTCAAGACTGGTTTTTCTAAGGTTTTATGGACTGATGAAATGAGAGTGAGTCTTGATGGGCCAGATGGATGGGCCCGTGGCTGGATTGGTAAAGGGCAGAGAGCTCCAGTCCGACTCAGATGCCAGCAAGGTGGAGGTGGAGTACTGGTTTGGGCTGGTATCATCAAAGATGAGCTTGTGGGGCCTTTTCGGGTTGAGGATGGAGTCAAGCTCAACTCCCAGTCCTACTGCCAGTTTCTGGAAGACACCTTCTTCAAGCAGTGGTACAGGAAGAAGTCTGCATCCTTCAAGAAAAACATGATTTTCATGCAGGACAATGCTCCATCACACGCGTCCAAGTACTCCACAGCGTGGCTGGCAAGAAAGGGTATAAAAGAAGAAAAACTAATGACATGGCCACCTTGTTCACCTGATCTGAACCCCATTGAGAACCTGTGGTCCATCATCAAATGTGAGATTTACAAGGAGGGAAAACAGTACACCTCTCTGAACAGTGTCTGGGAGGCTGTGGTTGCTGCTGCACGCAATGTTGATGGTGAACAGATCAAAACACTGACAGAATCCATGGATGGCAGGCTTTTGAGTGTCCTTGCAAAGAAAGGTGGCTATATTGGTCGCTGATTTGTTTTTGTTTTGTTTTTGAATGTCAGAAATGTATATTTGTGAATGTGGAGATGTTATATTGGTTTCACTGGTAAAAATAAATAATTGAAATGGGTATATATTTGTTTTTTGTTAAGTTGCCTAATAATTATGCACAGTAATAGTCACCTGCACACACAGATATCCCCCTAAAATAGCTAAAACTAAAAAAACTACTTCCAAAAACATTCAGCTTTGATATTAATGAGTTTTTTGGGTTCATTGAGAACATGGTTGTTGTTCAATAATAAAATTATTCCTCAAATATACAACTTGCCTAATAATTCTGCACTCCCTGTATTCCCCAGGTAAGGGGAGAAAAGTGATGACAATTCAAAGAGCTCAGGCCTGACAGGGAATGTACAGGTTTTGGTTTTTTTTGTTAGGCTAATCATTTTCATAAAAAAAAAAAAAAACAACCAATCACAATGAGATAATGCTTGCTTCACATGGTACTTATAAACGTGTTGATTTCCTAGCATTTTATTTTTGGCAACAAAGAATAAATTAAATTAAGTCTGACTCTGCTCCCCCCTCCTTATTTCATGATTTGGTTTAGTCCAAGTGGTGCTGATGCTGAGCATTAAAGTAAGGATGGCACCTTAAAAGTAAAGTCTGGGTTTCAAAAAAGAAAAGAGAGACAGTGGAAATTAAACTCATAGCAAGCTCCACATGAAAGAAACAGTTTGACATTTACTAGTATCAGTTAGCTTACTTCATTTCTAACAGAAAATGTGTTCTGTTAATATAGCCAACATGCAATTGGTGCAGACAGACCCTTTCTACATATGTACGCAAAATCAATTCTCTGACAATCCACTGCCAGGCCAAACAGATCAAACCCCTGGCTCAGGCTTAGTTATAGGTGAGCTTTTATGTCAAACACTGTGTCTAATTGCAGGAGGGCCTTTGGGAATTTAGATTAAAACCTTTTTGAGTTTAACTAGGTCTAAGGACAGAGACATATTTTAGTTGGCTATACTTTGTTTGAAAATTAATATACAAAGGATTATTAAAATTATAAAATTATATTTCCTAAATAACACTAAATATTATATTTACACATTTAAGGAGTAAAAAAAACCCCAACTTTTACTTTTTTATTTTGGTATAAGGTACCAGTCAGTGTAAACGAAATGAATGAGTAAATAAATAAATAACTTTACCATTAAAAAATAAAATGTAAAGAAAATGGCACATGTCTCAACAATCTTGAGCAAAATCAAAATCTAAGCAAAATATATATCCATGTTTGCAATGTGCTATAGTTTTAGTGCTGGAATGGTTTCCAAAATTAAACGGTGGGGCCCAAGGTGATATTTGTTTTCACGGGTCCCCAAATCCCTGCAGGCACCCGTGCTGGTCTGTATCAGAAAGGCGACACAGCCTCTCACCGATGCTGCCTGCATCTGCAGCTTCAACCACGTACAAATCTCCAGTTTTGTAACTCATGTTCACGATTTCAATTCTGTCCAACCAGCAAACCGACACAACCTAACCTATAGCCATGCCCACAGAACAGGCCACGCCCCTGAGTGTCAGTTTTCGTTTGACAGTGAGTAAAGTTTGTTGGGAGTCGTTGAGTTGTCAGTGATTTTAACCTTTTTGCTTAATTTCGCCTGTTTTTTTTGGATTTTACTATAACGATGGAATAACAAATAAGAATGGTGGTGAATTCAGTCCACTGGTTTCGTAAATGTCTGCGGTTGCACGATAATCCTGCGCTGCAGGAGGCCCTGAATGGAGCGGACGCAGTGCGCTGTGTTTATATTCTAGACCCCTTTTTTGCTGGAGCTGCTAACGTGGGAATCAACCGATGGAGGTTTGTGACTTCATATTGTGACAGTTTGGGGTTATTAAACGCTAACTTAACCCAGTGAAATACAGGAAGAGCATTTACTAGGTCAATATTTACACGATCCATTACTCTTGGGCCTCTGCTCCACGTCATTTAGCTAATGCTAGCATAGAATGCAACCCGATTAATGCTGAGCGCCATTGAAGAAATACATAACTTTAACTTATCGTCGCATATCAGCCAAGTATGTCCACTTAAAAGGCGAAGTGTTTAACGTAAATTAAATACTGTACATTCTTGTTCGGCTTACACCCAAAATTACATTTAAAAAACATTGGCGCTAATTCTTGATGGTGTCTGAAAGGCTTCTGCTAACCAAGTTAACTTAGAACAGTTTGGTACAGAAACTATGGAGACAACGATGTCCATTTAACATGAGTAAAAGAAAGGTTCGCATGAAATGGCAAAGCCCGGTTAATCACGCAAGCGGAGAGAGGTGCACTATGGGAGTTGATGTCAATTTCGATTTGCTTAGTGAGTAGCTATGCGAAAATTATTACAAAATAATTCATTGTCACGCCTGCCAAGGAAACATAGAGGTTGCTATAGTAAATTAATTGATAATGACGCTCCAACACGACATAGCTGGAATAACTGCATAAACGTCAACACTCCACCACGTTTCAGAAGAGAACGCTGTACTTTCTGTTTACTACAGGTGTTTGGCAATAAATAAACACATTTATCCAAAATTCATCAAATGTCAGTGCTTCTCAAGCACAACGGTTTGATACGTTATGTTAAAATTTATACCACTATAAAGTGTATTTTAAAATTCTATATATTTAATAATATTGAGGTTGTTGCATATTCATCAATTTAATTTTTTCTAGTTATAATATACTAGTGGCTTGGATATGGGTATTTGGTAATACAAAGTACTGTGTTCACTCAATAGTAGTGCTGGAGCTATGGATTATGTTTAGTAATCTGTCTATTGTATCACTTATTACTTGGTTACTTGAGTATTTGGTAAATATTAAAAGGTAAAAGACAAAAAACACCCACAGGTCTTTTAAAAAGAACTGCTCATTGGATTGGAATATAGAATTTATAAGGTTTTTAAGTTTAACTGCATAAATTTCTTATATGCAAAAAGTAAAACAATCTCAGGTACAGTCAAAGGTCAGTCAAATAAAATAAGGTACACACGCAATCTAGATCAAGGTATAAATTAAATTTGGCTTTATTAGGCTTTCTTACATTAATAGAAGGCAAAAATCATTCTGACGGTATTATATCACCTGGATGAGCTAGATTTTGTGTCTGTTTATATGTATGTGGTTTTTGTGTGTGTGTGTGTGTGTGTGTGTGTGTGTGTGTGTGTGTGTGTTTAAGTCAATTAGTGTATATTTTGTGTCTGTAAGCCTTTAAAGGAGTATGTTGTGGCTGCAATAAACAAAAGCAACAAAATCAGCATTTGGAAGTTTGCCTTTTGTGTTGATGCAAAAATTTGTGCTGCTGAAAACAGCAAGTTATAATGCTGTACATGTTAATATGTAATTATTAAGAATTATCAATACTTACAACTAATTTCCCAGTCTACTAAAAAAAAAGTTTAGTTTAGAGGAAAAAAAATTGAATAACCGACTTGTCTAAAACTAAGAAACACTCAGATATTACGTTCAATTTGAGAACTGTTTAATGAACAGTGTCAAAACCAACAACAAAGATATTTGAACCCATTAATCCCATTCTTCAGTAATGAATCATGCAGCACCTCGCATCGTTTAGAGCAGGTCCCCTACTGATCGGAGGGTTAGTGGTTCAATCCTAGGCTCCTCCAGTCTGCATGCCAAGTATCCTTGGGCAAGATACTAACCCCAAGTTGCTCTCCGATGCATCCATCGGAATCTGAATGTGTATGAATGAAGTTAGGAAGTACTAAGTTTAGAAAGAAAGTGCTTGTGTGAATGGGTGTGACTGGGTGAATGGGGCATGTTGTAGAAAAGTAGTTTGAAAAGAATCAGTCCATTAACCATTTACCATCCCACACACTGCGAATGCAACATTAACCCCCGGCCTCCCAACCGGAAAATCTTCTACCCGGCACGCTGTGCTGAGCATGTCTGTTTATGTACTACCAGATAGGGAAAAATATGGCGACAGCAGGAGTTTCAGATAAGTGAGAGAATGACACTTGCTGTCGTTTGGATTTCACTAGGAGGATGTTGAACAAAATGTGATAATTACCAAAACATGCCTTAAAGACCATTGCTGCAAAAAGTAGCAGTAACACTAATTTATCCAACAAGCTGAAAAGTCATCCACTGCAAAATGAAGCCTGTTTTAAACGCGGCATATCAGCGTCTCCCCACACAGCAAAGAAAACATTAAATAAACCAGCTCTGATATCTGCCACTGTTGTTTCTGAATGTTTCTGTAATTTGAGGTCAGCACATTTTTATTTTATGGTTTTTACATGTTATAAGCACACGAGTACCTTTTTAAGTTCATTTAATTTTTATCTTGTGTATTTTTGCTTGATGTAGTTTTTTTTGTTGTTGTTGTTATGATATTTTGTTTGGTAAAGGTTTAGTGTTGACCACTGAAAGAGACTTTCTGTGGCAGTATTGTCATTTGTGAAAAACATCTGTGTGCAAATATTGAATGGTCGATTTGAATGAGTATACCAGTGCAATTTTAGGCACTATATGATTGAAAAAAAACCAACTTTTTTTAGGATGCTATTGAAACGTATCGTGATATGTATCATTATATAGCCCACAAAAATTTGCAAAATTAGATTTTCCTCATATCACCCAGCCCTAACTCCAAACAGACAAGAAGAAAAACACTTAAAATAAACTGATCTTAATTATGATGTTTAAAAAAAATCTCTTACTATAAAAGATGTTCACGTTTTAATATAATATGACAAATTAACATCCAAAAAACTAAAAAGCTGCGACTGAAATGTGTGGCACATTGTGCTGTGGATTATGAATGATCCACACTGTTCAAAGCTGATTGACAGCTACTTTAATAAAAGTTAAAACCTAAAATAATTGAACAGTAGGACATTATCAGCTGCAACACCGTAGCTGGCTCATTTCAGTGTGGAGGAGTAGCGCCTCTACTCTCAGCCCCTCCCATGTGACTAAACCCCCGGCCTATCGTCCACCTTGAACTTAAATGTCTCTAGGGCCAGATATCAGTACGTCCCACTGCAGCGGCGCATGGTCTGAGCACAGGGTGAACGGGCGTCTCAGAAGGTAATAAAAAAAGGGAGTCTACCACTCACTGGATTACCAGACACTTTCTCTCCACTGTACTGTATCTGACCTCTCTCAGACAGTCTCCGGCTGATGTAGTAAATGGGGCAACCAAGTCCCCTTACCTGCTGGGACAAAACGGTCGGAGTAGCCTACTACACACAGTTTCTGTTGCCTGAACAGATAAGCAGCTACAGCTGTGGTTTGTATATTTTAGGCTTACTGTAGATTTCCTTGCTGTAAAACAAACAGTGCTGGATTGAAGCTGCAGCATCACATGATGATGACTGAGCATTAAAGATTTTAAGTAAAGCATTGACCCAAAAAAATTGCTCAGGGTTTTTTGTCATGTTATTTAATTTCAAATTCAAATTGAATGAATAGTTGCAGCCCGACTGAATAAGCTGCATTCCTCACTCTGAAAAAGAGACTGGAAATCTTTCTTTTATGTTTAAGAAAAACATTGCTTTCTTGACTTTGTAAATAAAGACCACAATCACAAGAGCCAACCTTCACTCTCTACCTGCACAATGAGCCTCGGCCACCTTTTTTACTGGTTCATCGCTGTTCTTTCCTTGGACCACTTTTCATAGATACGAACCATAGGTGCTGATCACTGCAAACTGGAAACACCCCACAAGGGAGTTTATGTTCATGTTTATGTCTGTGCAGGTTTCTCTTGGAAGCTCTGGAGGACCTGGACAGCAGTCTCAAGAAGCTCAATTCCAGGCTTTTTGTAGTCAGAGGCCAGCCTACAGATGTGTTCCCCAGGCTTTTCAAGGTCTGTATTCCTGTCAGTTGCTTCTCCTCTGTTATTCCTCATCTGCAAAGAATGTTCAGATAGTACAGATGCAGAATTTGCATGTGGGATATATTTATTTTTACATTTTTCTCACTGAAATTGCTGTTCTAATATTTTTCTGCATCTAAAACTAGATTAAAGATCTAGAACTGAACAAGTTCACATTCATACGTCTATCATTTGCATACAAAAACCAAACCTTTCATCTATGTTTTCAATGCTTTTAGCTAATGCATTACAATCAATTTAGCTCTCTGTTAACCATTTATCTAGTTATAAGGTAACCTTTTATGCTACCTTATAACAAACCAATTCTCTGGCCATTGTTTCTTTTAGGCCTGCCAATGTGTTTCGCTGCTATCATCTGCTACCATCAGTGTGAACAGGAAACACAACTGATGAAGTGGTTGTCAAATACATTTCATTTTCTTTACTTCTTATTTCTGTTCAAACTGACCCATTTGGAACAATCCTGTTTGGCATTGTAAACCGAAGCTTGAATGCACAACTTGAATACAAAAGTTTGACTTGGTGGTCTGGGTTATAAGTATAAGTAGGCACATGGTAGATCTATACAAGACTTACAAACTGTTAAAGCCAAAGATTTAATTAGTTCTTTGATCACTGTTACTATTTAACATCCTTTTTTCGAATTCTTTTATTCTTTGCTGCAGGAGTGGAACGTGACCAGGCTGACCTTTGAATATGACCCAGAGCCTTACGGGAAAGAGAGGGATGGCGCAATCATTAAGTTGGCCCAAGAATTTGGAGTGGAGACCATTGTCAGAAACTCTCATACCCTCTACAACCTAGATAGGTTTGTGTTTTCCACACAATTAGTCTATTTCTAGTGGTATCCCCACCACAAACGCAGGTATTATGCAACTCCATTTAGTCTCTTCCTTCCTGTATCAGCAGTCCATTCTTGTATAACGACAGGAGCTCTTTATTGACAAGTGTTTGAGAAGTAATTTTAAAAAGTAATTCTTTTACCTTAACAAAAGGTAATGAATAAGTTTTCATAGTCTGCTGTAACCAGTATTTGATAGCAAGCTTATGGACTTAGTTATCATTTTCCTTTTGTTTTGTTTTTTTAACTTGTTAATCCAATTCTCAGTTACGTATAGTCAAGCCCATTTGGAAAATGACAATTTTGACCTCATACAACAACAACAGTGGCTTTAAAATTAAGCAGTTGTGAATTAAAGTGTCGACCTGCACCTTTAATACTGAAACTGATGACTGGGTTTCCTGCCTTGAGGTGATGGCCTAGATTTAGCTTCTGCTGTTTTTGGTTGATACTTGAATACCTTCCTTAGTTTTGTATTCAGGAAGTGAATCACATGCTCAGTCAAACTGAAGTCAAGTGACTGACTAATCCTATAACAAATATGTGAAATTAATCAGCTAGCTGATTAAACACAGATGCTCTTGCAAACTTACATCTTAAGAACAGTTCATTAATAGTTTTGTTTATTAACTGTTGTAACATTACTCAGTGTTTTCCTTGGTTAATATCACTATGTGGTTCACCTGGAAAATAATTTCCTGATGGCTTTTTGGTACCAACATCTGGCAACTCACTTAATACAGTCTGTCCCTAATCATTAAAAAATGTGGTAATGTCAGTGTTACATCAGGGCGCACCAATTGACCATTGCTTTTAATCACTTGTTCAAAGGCTGAGCATAGAGTGTTGTCATGCTGTGTGGAGCCCCTTTACATATTGCCACACACTGTATTTCCCAGACTTCTCTCCCAGAGAGGCCACTGGTAAACTGATACAGATATGTTGCTGTGTGTTACTCAAATTTTCTTCCTTTTCTGTTTTGCTACAGGATAATAGAGATGAACAACAACAGTCCTCCTCTGACGTTTAAGCGTTTTCAGACTATTGTGAGCAGACTGGAGTTGCCTAGGAGACCTCTGCCTCCCATCACTCAGCAACAAATGGACAAATGTCACACCAAAATAGGAGACAACCATGACCAGCTATACAGTATCCCTTCTTTAGAAGAATTAGGTATGCATAATTTATGTTTTCACATAAAGTTTTTCTATAACATTTATGTTTTTAATCTGATTTTAAGAAAAATAATTAATGGTTTGCACACTACACAACTCTACTTTCCTTATTTATTGAATCTAAAGTTAACACACTGATCTGTATTTGAACTTATTTTGATGTGCCCAGGTTTCAGGACAGATGGTTTACCTCCGGCTGTGTGGCATGGAGGAGAGTCTCAGGCATTGGACAGACTCGGTAAACATCTGGACAAAAAGGTAAAGCTAAAGTCAAAGTGCTTTAATTGGTCTAATCCAGAATCCAGGAGTTTATTTTGAATGCTAAATTGCATTGGCTGGTTTTTTTTGTTTCTTTGTTTGTTTGTTTACTTTTGTCCTCCTTGTTCTTAAACTTTCAGTAAATGCCCACAGAATAGGGATAAATTAGTAATTTGACAGTGTTGCCTCCTTGCTCTGCTATCCATACCTACTTACCTGGTAATCTCCGGATGTAATGCAAGTTTTTCCGTGTACGATGGTTAAAATGGTTTTATCGTAACAATCGAGTATACAAGATGGCTGCTGTGTTTGCTTCGGATTACTCCTCACCCCCTACCCACCCCTGTTGCTTGTCACGTGCTCCATAATGTTGTGCTGTGGACATTTATGTGCTTTCTGTGTAGAGGAGTGTTTTTGTTTTCTGTTCTCATGCTGTCCTCCCAGGAGCCCAGCATGAGTAGAGGTCTCTTTTTTTCCTTCTTGGACTTTCCCATTGTAGTGTACATTTCAGTGTTTTTCCGTAATACTACCGATCTCCGACCTGTCTCCCCATGTGATGTCTGTGTTGTGTATGTAAGGTCAGGGGGGGGTTCCATTTCACTGCAGGGCAACTTGCATGTGACAAATAAAGTTTTCTTGAATCTTGTATAAGTTGCCATGGCAACATTAAGCCTGTTTGCATGTAGTTCACTGAGTTTTTTTTTCTTCTCACACACACTGCGAATGCATCAAACATTTTTAAGTTCATTTGTTTAACTTTTGTCTCATGAATTCTTGCTTGATGTAGTTTTTTTGTTGCTATGATCTTTTGTTTATTAAAGGTCTAGTGTTGACCACAGAAAGAGACTTACTGTGGCAGTATTGTCATTTATGAGAAACTTGTGTGTGCAACTGATGGTTTTTGTATTCAAAGTAGAAAAAAAAACATTGAATGGTTGATTTGAATGAGTATGCCAGTGCAATTTCAGCCACTATGTGGTTGAAAATAACATTTGTTTTTGTAGTTTATTTAAACATATGGTGATATATATCGTATATTGTGATATAGCCAAATAATATCATGATTGTGACTCCATAAGGCTTTCATTGATATACTTTTTTTTTTTCCGTTGTAATTTTGCATTTGTGAATCACTCCCTACTTTGACTCCTGAAAGCCTTGGTGTCTTTAAGGTGCTCTGTTTGTATCCAGTCATGCTGTTTACCTGTAGCAATTAATTTAGAGTTACTACACATATTTCTGTAAGCATTACACAGCTAGTCTTGTCTTGCTTCTTTTCAGTTTTTACCCCTCACACGTAAAAGGCTGATGAGATATTTGCGTGACCCCACTTGGGTTGGAAAGAATATATCATAAAATATAAAATACTTTTTGGCATAGTGGTTGGACAGTCATGATTTAAGTGTTGTGGACAGCATGGATAGCTAAGTTTGTAAATGTGATAACTCAAAAATGAGGCGCTGTAGGAGCTTCAAATTCATATCATAGGTGTATCTGCTAGGAGGCTGAGGGGTCACACTGGTGGGGTCAAGCTTTTTTTTTTCTTTTCTTTTTTTCTTTCACATGATACAGCCTCAGCTTGAAGATGATGATTCCTGATTGTGTCTGTCTCTTTAGGTGTGGGTAACCAGCTTGGAGCACTCCCGTGTTAACACCTGCTCTCTATATGCCAGTCCTACCGGTCTCAGCCCCTACCTGCGTTTCGGGTGTCTGTCCTGCAGAGTTTTGTACTACAACCTGAGAGAGCTCTACATGAAGGTACTGTCACAGATAAAATGACTCAAAACAACCGAAGGGTGGTTTAAAATGTCTTCAATTAATATTCATCTAAAAAAGGCCTTAAAAATGTTACATTGACCTAAATTTGTATTGGATAGTTATTGCATGTTTCTCTTGACTACATCAGAACTTCCAGCAGACAGTGATTCAGTTTATTTTTTTAAGGTATTTATTAGTTTAAAATTTTTTTTTAATTTTTTTTAAATTACTTTTGCCAAGGAGTTCCCCTGTTTAAGAAGAGGCACCGAGGGGTGTGCTCCTACAGCAGGGGGATTACACTCTCAGCCTCTGGGAAAGTCTATGCAAGGGTATTGGAGTGGAGAGTCCATCTGTTTGTAGAGTCTTGGATTCTGGAGGAATAATCTGGGTTTTGTCCTCCTTGCGGACCTCTGGACCAGCTCTAAATCCTTTCGAAGATATTCGAGGGTGCCTGGGAGTTTGTCCAACCAGTTAAAGAAATGATTTGTTGACATGGAAAAGACATTCGACTGAGTCCTTTGACATATCCAGTGGGTGGTGCTTCGCAAGTATGGGATCTCTGGCCCATTGTTACTGTCCATTCGTTCCCTGTAAACAAGAGCTTTATTCCTATTGATGGTAGTAACTTTTCACTACTGATATACAGCAGTGACAGTGGAGTGTCATTCGGACTGGAGAGGTGTAGTCTGATGGTAACAAAGAGAGGGAAGGTAGTCAGAACTGAGGGGATTGAACTACCACAAGGCAACATTGCAGACACTGAGGACAGCTACAAGTACCTGGGAATCCCGCAGGCAAATGGGAACCACGAAGAGGTCGCTAGGAAACGCGCAACCACTAAATACCTGTAGAGAATCAGGCAAGTCCTAAGGAGTCCGCTGAATGGGAAGAACAAGAGCTGGGTTATCAACACCTACACCATGCCCGTGATCAAGTAATCAAGGAGGAGGTGGAAGCCAGTGGCGTCAAGACAAGGAAGCTACTCACCATGCACAGAGGGTTTCACCCCTAATCCAGCACCCTGAAACTGTACACCAAGCGGAAGGAAGGAGGCCAGACACTAGTAAGTGTTAGTACCACGATCAAGGATGACACAACGAACATCCATAAGTACATGAGGAAGATGTCCATGTCCAACCGCATGCTCAATGAATACTTGAGGAAGCAGAAACCCAAAAAAGAGGAGCAAGAGGAAGAATCATCATGGAAGAACAGGCCCCTGCACGGTATGTACCACCGGCAGATAGGATTTCTGGATGTCAGCCACTTCCTCTATCAGTGGCTGGACAAAGCTGGATTGATAGACAGCACGGAGGCACTAATCATGGCAGCACAGGAACAAGCACTGAGCACAAGATCCATAGAGGCTGGGGTCTATTACACCAGGCAAGACCCCATGACAAAATAATAGTGGCTAACTAACTGGACATAGTGCTGGTAGACAAGTAGATGTAGTGATTCCGAATGACTGCAACATCAGGAAAAAGGAAAACGAGAAGTGCCAACTGCTCAGAGAAGAGCTCAAGATGATGTGGAGGGTGAAGGTAACAGTGGTCCCAGTGGTAGTTGGAGCACTTGGTGTGGTGACTCCCAAACTAGCTTGCACTTCAACAACCCCTCATTAATGGGGTTTTAACACAGTGTTAACTGAAGATGAATTACTTTCTCATCCCAGTTTTTCCCCCGTCTGTTTTTCCATCAGGTCCGCAAACGCTGTACTCCTCCTCTGTCCCTGTTCGGCCAGCTCTTATGGAGGGAATTCTTTTACACTGCAGCCACCAACAACCCAAACTTTGACCGTATGGATGGAAACCCCATCTGTGTCCAGGTGAACCTTTGCAAGGAGTGGATGTGTAAATAAGCATTACTGTAGGTAAAAGAGTTATTAGCACCTGTCTCTAGATAAAGTGCCACAAACTGACATTTTATAATAAGCCCCCCCCCCCCAAAAAAACCCCAAGATAAACAGCTGCATTATCAATTTTGGAACTAGGTGAGAGAGACTGAAAAGTTGATTTCTCAGCTTATAAGTACAGGTAACATGTTTATCAGCCTAAATATATGTCTAAACACAGTTACTTACTATGTAACATGTTTGTTTCCAGATCCCATGGGACCAGAACCCAGAAGCACTGGCCAAGTGGGCTGAGGGTCGGACTGGTTTCCCCTGGATCGACGCCATTATGACCCAGTTGAGACAAGAGGGCTGGATCCACCACCTGGCGCGGCACGCTGTGGCCTGCTTTCTCACCAGGGGAGACTTGTGGATCAGCTGGGAGAGCGGCATGAAAGTAGGACTGTCTGTTTTTTCATTCAATCTGAAACCTGTTGTCTCCCAGGTGATGAACAGGTAAATTGACCTTATAAGACACGGTAACAGTGCTCCTTGCAATCTGGTTCTGTGTTCCTGCAGGTGTTTGAGGAACTGCTGCTGGATGCAGACTGGAGTGTGAATGCTGGTAGCTGGATGTGGTTGTCCTGTAGTGCTTTCTTTCAGCAGTTCTTCCACTGCTACTGTCCTGTTGGCTTCGGAAGGAGAACTGACCCGACGGGAGACTACATCAGGTATCTCGTACCATCACATTCTGAACACATCATTACCTCTGAGGGGAGGTAGCATGTAATCAATTCTTTTTGCTTGTTAGTCTGTTTTGTGACAGTCTAGCATCCAAAGTTTTCAAGATATAATTTCCAAATTTTGTGTTATAGTATATACCAATAACAGCTCAAAACATTGTGCACATGAGGACCAAATTGCTTTCTTTTTTTTGTCCAATATAAGCTTGACGTCAGGGGCTTTTGAGCATGTAGATAACTGATGTCGTAATGCACTCATGTGAAAAGGGTTAAAAATGTCTGTAAATTCTGGAATGGCTGATTAAGCTCTGCTATAGGCTGACTTAAAGTGATTTGAAGTGAAACACATGCCATATTAAAGTTCAGATTATATTCTTTTGAAATCTCTGCAGGCATTACATCCCCATTCTTAAGGACTACCCGAACCGGTATATCTATGAGCCATGGAACGCCCCCGAGTCACTACAGAAAGCAGCCAACTGTGTGGTGGGAGTGGATTACCCCAAACCCATGATCAACCATGCAGAGAGTAGTAGGCTTAACATTGAGAGGATGAAACAAGTTTACCAGCAGCTTTCCCACTACAGAGGACTCAGTAAGTCATCATACCAAAGGGCAAAGTGTGCCACTCCCTTCATGCTGAGATTGGTTTGGATTAGGGCAGTGCAATATGAGTAGAATCTCACTGGTCCTGGTATAAGAATTTGTTTCCCTGGATTACGACATATATCACATCACAGTGCATTTTCTGTACATATATTACATAGTTAATGTAATCATTACATCAAAAGCACTATTTCTGTTTTACATTTAAATAAATCAAAAATGAAATGAACTTGGGGGCTTATGTGGCGTTATCCCATAGTGATACATGCTACATGGCCCTATGGAGTCACGCAATTACTTCCCTGAGGCCTCTGCCTTTCATTACTGCTCCTGTATGTTTGTCAGGAATCTAGCTTGTGTACAAACACTGACTGCAGAGTGTCCAGTCTCGGTTGAAGTGCACCATTAAGCTAATACAGGGATGTGTTGGGTGTACCGACCGACTCTAAAAACTGCACAATAATGCAACACAACAAAAATGTCCATTATGAAAACTCAAAATGGCATTATAACAGTTGCTCTCCTACTGCTATAAGAAGAATAGCACCTCAAGATCTTTTAACTGTGGGCCTAACCCTGCTGCAGGATATTTTTTCTTGAAAATTCCATCAGTAATTCATTCTAGGAATGTGCAATTCAAATAAGAGAGAGACTTCTGTGGATTGACTTCTATTGGACATAATTTGTTTTTGCATTCATGCACCTCACAGATGGTAACAGTAGCAGCATGACATGACAGTCTGTCTGTCGATAACCTGAACAGACTGACAAAACACAGACACCCCAAGTCAAAATATACAGACACCCCAGGCCCGATTTAACAATCCAAGAAGGCGTCAGTTAAACAGAAGAATCTGTACTGATAATGTTGTGTGCCTGTGACTTGCTAAATAAGCCATATGCAGAGCTGAATCCGATTGAGATGCTGTGGCATGACCTTAAAAAGGTGGTCCATGCTCGAAAAACCTCTAGTGTGGCTGAATTAAAACAATTCTCTAAAGATGAGTGGACCAAAATCTCTCCACAGTGCTGTGCATGACTACCAGTTATCACAAACGCTTGATTGCAGTTGCTGCTGTTAAGTGTGGCGCAACTAGTTATTAGGTTTAGGGGGCAATCACTTTTTCACACAGGGCCATTTAAGTTTGGATTTTTTTCCCCTTAATAATAAACACCTTTGTGCATGGAGGGAGTGTCATGTCATTATCTACCAATGACAGTGCTACCACAGTATATAACAAATAATTGGGACAATATAAGAAGATTTCTCACTTTATCATTAGACAGGACATTAAATCAACATTGCACTTATAAAGTATGTATGTGTGTATGTTAGGTCTGCTAGCATCTGTACCAACAATCCAGGAAGAAGCAGAGCCACCGATGACTGATGAGTCCCAGACCAGCAGTGGCCCAGGTCGGAAGAAACAAAGAACCAAGATTCATTTTCTCCCTAAAAAGAATGTTCACAAATAAACTGTACGCAATTTGCTCATTATTGTTTTCTGTTTTCTTAGATTCTCCTCAAAGAGTTCCTGCAAACACAGAGGAAGATGTCTGCTATGAAGCTCCTGATTCTTCGACAGTCTGTCCATCCTCCATATCAGCCCCACATCCAGACCAGGAGTACCAGGCTCCTTGCATCTCCTCAGGTTGCCACACTGATCCCAGTCATCCTCCTTCCCTTTCCTCAATACAGGGACACAGCCCACCGTTAAAGTCCAAACCGTGCTCCCCTTCATCTTCTTGTTCATCTCAGTCATCCTCATTGGGAACAAAGAGAAAAGGCCTTAGCCGCAAGGTGCGACGTGGCCAAAGGCAGCGAGGGCGACAGTACTGCACTCTAACAACTCGCGAGGAGGCTACAGGACAAGAGGAGACGATGGAGGAGGACATGGAGCAGGAGGAGGAAAGAATGGAGGAGGAAGAGGAGACTTGTGCAGAAACTGCAGGACAGCTAGAGTGATAAAAGGTGAAACATTTGGTGTCTGCGTTTGTATTCAATACATAGAAACAAATAATTATTTACAAAATGTGGATTTTGTTGCTAGTGACTGACATGCAAGCTCAGCAAAGTCACCAAAAGAAATGAGAACAATACTGAAAAGTTGAAGTTAAGATATCTGCTAAAAAAAAAAATCCCGTGCTCCTGTACCATGTCACACATTCTAATATGGCATTGCAGCACCTTTAGCTTTTATGTTGTATGCTATTGCATCACTTCAATAAGCTTGTGCATTGTCACATTTCTGGAGGGGAGTCAAGAACCGGTTGTCCCATTCCTTGAAATTGTTAGTCTGCTTGTTTGTCGATCTCACGTATCAATTCTAGTTGCACTTGCACTACAATCAGGTGATTTCAGTTTGTGTGTTGGAGGAGGATATTACCAGTGCAGTGAATATGGATATAACATTCAATTTTTATTGCACAAAAAGACAAGAGCACAAGGTAAGTTCAACCTGATCCAGGACAGAAACTGCTGCATTATACTGCTTCAGAATATCACGTTGCATAATCTACCAGACCTAATAGAAAGCAATATCCCTGTGTGCTCTGGTGAAATGGCCTGATGAGGTTCGGGCCAGTCACTCAAACAGGACCTTAAGGTAGAAGGTCATTATTATATTCCCTATGCCCTGTCATCGAGTTATAGTGAGCTGCCTGGAGCAGCTCCATCAGTGGGATGTGTCCCAAACTCCTGGCTTCCAACACCTTCAACACTCCTGCCCCTACGTTCATGTTGCTCTCAGTGGGTGGGGCACAGTGTCCTTAGCTGCCAGGGCAAAACAGCAAACGTGGCACTACATACAATATATTGTTTAGCTTGTGTTTGGGGCCTCTGAAGCAGCCGGTCATGATGGAGATGGACCCTAGAGCCTCCTCCTCTGGGCTGGGCTTGGGACTGACTGACTGCCCGCAGTGTTGGGGAGTAACGGAATACATGTACCGCCGCTACGTATTTAAAATACAAAATATGAGTAACTGTATTCAGTTACAGTTACAGTTTAAAAAGGTGGTATTCAGAATACAGTTACTTTGTTGAAATAAATGGATTACACGGCGGTACTTTCCTGTTTCATATTGTCGCGGGTCAGGACTGTTTGGGTTTTGTTTGACAGCTACGTTCTATTGTTCCAGGCGGCAGCGTGCGGTTGCCATGGTTACAGGGCGACGCTCTCTCTCTCTCTCTCTCTGCGACTGTGTGTTTCCTGGGTGAGAGAGCGCCTTTTCGTTGTTGTTGTTGTTGTTGTGCTAAGCTAACAGGCAGAATGCTACAAGCTCTAAAGAATGTAGCATCATGGGCAGTGTAGTCCGTGTTGCAGGGAGAATGGACTGCCATACACGTTATGGGTCTGTGAGCGCGAGGAGGGAGAAAAAGGGGAGTGGAAAGGTACGAGTTGTCATCGAGCAAAAACGGGAGCTGGAAGCATGTAAATATAATAATAACCACTGCAGCCAAGAAGAGTGCCTGACGAGCCCAGTTGTAAGTAAGCTATTAAGACTCGACTGTACACCGTGTTCGTGTTTTCCTCCGAAAACAATAAATTCCGCTGGAGCAGTCTTTCAACGCCTCTCTCTGTTGTCTGGGTCAACTTTTCTTGCGAGAGACAAAGTAAAGCTATTTTTCGGCTACGAGCCGACAGGGACCCCGCCGTATTAGTCAGAGGTCCCTTTACTACAGTTCGGAGTCGTGGACCTTCAGTAATAGTAATAAATCACACAGCAATAGTACATTCACGTTGTTGTAAAAAGCATGATAATATATTAAGTAATCCAAAGTATTCAGAATACATTACTCTCATTGAGTAACGTAACGGAATACATTACAGAATACATTTTGGGGCATGTAATCTGTATTCTGTAATGGAATACATTTTAAAAGTAACCTTCCCAACACTGCTGCCCGCCACTGGTTGTGGCAGTCCCACTGGCCCTATGTGTATGCGTAGTGCTCTCTCGGCTGGGTGTTCCTCTGCCAGCGTCACCACTGGGTCCAAGCCAGCTGGGCATTGGCAGTGGACCCATTCAGTGCCTGGTAGAAGTCCCTCCACGAACTGCTCCAACACAATCAAGTGAAACAGGTTATTTGTTATAGTTATTTATTATATACACAAGTGGTCAACTGACCTCATTTTTTGGGGCATATAATGACTTGAAGCTCAAAATAATCAAAATATTTGGTAATACAAATGCAAAACGGAAACACTTCGGCATCATCCTGAGAAGTTTTACTTACTGTACAAACATTAACATAAGGCATCAATGCGACGCACTAACTTAACTGTCAAAAACTGGCCCGTTCAGAGTGGACGTTACAGCTCCAGGGTGCTGGCATTTTGAATGCTGACGCACTGCAATAGTGCTGTCATGGAGGGAAACCTTAGATTTGATTTCAGGAGATGACCTGACCTCTCCTTTTATTTTTCAGGGTATTTATCCTGGACTTTTTGTCTTTTATTACATGGATTATTTACCTAATAAATCCTAATAGTTCAGTACATGTATATTCTTTATGTATGAGCTGCTCAACTTGAGCCTGACCTTTCTTGTATTGTGTGTAAAATAACTGAGTCTCTTTCTCACAAAGAGGGTTACAGATTATTAATTCTCTTTAGATTCTGCGTATCGAAATGCTCTTACCTTTACAACGCGGCAAAGACGTGAATTCTATTGCTGATTCTTATTTTATTACTTTTTATAATTGTGTTTGTTTTACAATTTTAAAATCTTTCCTGCTGTTTTTTCTTCAGGTGGAATGTAAAAGAAGAATGAGGGAAGAAATAAATCCCGCACACCGGGACACGTAAAGACACACAAAGAACAATCTTCTGGATATGTGGATAAATACAAACAGAAGCATGTATACAACACTAGTGAAAGATGTACAAAAGCATTTAGATCCTACTTCAGTCAAGAGAAATGCTAAAAAGCTGTCTAGATGAGCATTTTAATAATATCATTAAAAGTAACTTGACTGAAACTGATTCCAGCATGTGGAGGTTCATTTTCCTCAGAAATTCTTAAGTATGAGTAAACGTTTATAGAATTCCACCTCTGAAGCACACGGTGAATAAGAAGCAATGTCAACTTCTTCACACTGAAGCCATACAACACACAGTGGCACTTGTTCTTCCCTTAGCACTCAATGTGTCTGTCATATTTCTGCACTAGACAATCTCTAAGGTGAAATGACGATTTTACATACAGTGACTTGTTACTATGCTTTACGAGCTTTAACGAGTGATGATCTGAATTGCAAACTAAATGAAGATTAACAAGTAAAGCTAAGTATGCCGGAAACCATCTTGTGCTCTTTGATAGAGGAACTTCAACGTCACTTCTTCAAGTTCAACCTGACATAGGCCGGCCATCTTGAGAGTTCACAATTATATTTTGTACAAGGATGGTTAGCAGTAGACAACTGTGCACTTGTTGTAGCATGGGGAACCGTTCCAGTTAAGAACTGGTACCACACTGCACAGTCTTCATCTTTAACTACAGCTGCAGGTATCAGCCCACCAAAAGCTTCAGGCAAGTTTTACTGGGTTATACACTAGGTTCAGATTTTGCAGCATTCCAATATTCCCTTTAAAGGAAAGACCAAGGGTAGATTGGCTTTATTTTGTGCACTGTATAAAGTTGTATCTTCAACTTTTTGCCATCTTTTCTTACCAAAGACTGAGCATTAGCCCATGTGACATGGATTTTCTTGTCAAAGAAACAGACTAGACTTAACTTGCTCTCGACCAAGTTAAGTCTAGTTGTTAAAGCTCAAACACCTTCCGAACTGAAGTTGCTGTAACACATACAGCCAAATTCAAAAAAGTTTCGGGGGCTTTTTTGTTTTTGTAAATAGTTTTGATGAAGAAAAGCACCAGGACTTCTTTTTTTTTTCCTACTCAAAAAAATACACAGACGTGAAATGGTTTTATGCTCATGTTGAGCATTAAATCAGCTGGTTTTTTTCTTCTTCTCTTTTTTCTTCTTCTCAGTCTGAATCTTGCATGTGGCTTCAGTGTGAAGACAGTTTTTAGGAGGCACTTGTTTACACAGTTGCTCAAAGCTCCAACTGTTTGTAAATACTGTAAATCCCCAATTTTGAATATATCTGATATTTTTTGTTACTAACTATGGTAACTAGGGAATTGGCTAATATTTGATTGTCTATGAATCCTTTGTGTATTTGGTGGTTTGTGGAAAAAATGGCAAATGGCTGACTGAATATGACAGTGGATCCTGTAGATATGGTGCAGGGGATGGCAGGCATGAAAGAGAGTCATTTTCCTCTGTGGCAACTTAATGGTGTGTCACCTGCTTGTGTCACCTGAATATAGCAGAAACAAGTGTTGTGCTTTTCTCCTCACATTTATCTGTTTGTATATAAAATTAAATATCATAACCTGTCTATTTTGCTAGAAATAGTATGGAGGGGTTTTCATAAAGGCTCATGGCTGCCCAGAGTGTCCACTAGAGGGCAACACCAGATCCAGCAGTGAGTGTACTACAGTGATTCCACAGCTTGTTTTTTCTCTTAGCCTGCAGGAATGATAATGATAATAATAATAATAATAATAATAATAATAATAATAACGATAATAATAAAGTTAAACTGACTATCATTCCCTTGTTTCCTTCAACCAATAATTTTAAAAAGAAAGTGTTTTACTTTTTGAATAAATTGGATTAGCTTAATCGCTTTCTTTCACCAGCAAAGTTCAAAGATCTTCAGGATCATGGCTCAACAGCTATGAATAAGTAAAGTGACACACATCGGTACAGCCTGAAATAATTTTGCACTTGATATATTATCTGCTGATTATTAGTAATTAAAAAAAAAATTCTAGGTGACAACTTTAACTTTAGCATAAAATATTTTTATGAATAATTAGTCACTTTGCCAAAACAATTGCAGGAAATTGTATTTTTTTAAGTCAGCTACCATAGACATCTCCAACTTATATTGATAGACAGAAATAAAAGACTACTTCAATAAAAGATTCCTTTGTGTCAAACAAATCTCCGTAAATGTAATTAGTAAATATAATTATGAAGTCTATAACTTGTAATTTATATGCACATGTTTGTGTAAAACAAAAAAGGTAAATTTGACAACCATGCATAAGTCAAATTTACCTGCAGGAGAAAAAACAAGTGGAAACTGTACGCTGGCCAGAAAAGTTCAGTTCCAACTTTTCCTAGAAGCAACAGCAGTGCTGACATGCTGGTGTGCTCCTTCACATTCTACTTGCTGACAGCATAATGTGTTGCCTGAGTCCAGCATGAAATACTTGGATATTTATTTGTTTTGTATTCTAAACATAATGTTTATTTTCATTAAAACTGATGAAAAGTTGTGACTGGAAGGTGTGTGGGTTTTTCTTTGTTTGTTTTTAATAATGTGCTCTCAGCTTGGTCCATAAAAGGATTCCTTGCTACAGAGAAATGCCTTTTCCAAGTCCAAAAAACACGTGTGGACTGGTTGGGTAAAATCGCATGCACCCAAATATCACCAACACTGTAAACAGTGTTCAGAATAACGCTTCCCCCTTTGTGGCTCTGGCAGTGATTCATACAATCTGCTTGGCCTGCCGTACCTGTCAAGCGCGTCTGGAGTCCCACAGGCTAGCTAAGCCCGATAAGTCTCCTATTTCAGCCTAACGTCTTCTTTCACCTCTGGTGTCCACCATATGGTTCTGGGATTACTGCCACCACAAAAGTTGTGTGAAGAACCTTGTAGCTGCAGATGAACGTGGAGCAGAACATGGTCCACTTGTACTCAATGTCCCCAGCCCCCCTTAAAATGCAGTCTGCCGGAAGCGGGAGTTGAAGATTTCGCGGAGTGGGCCTCTGACATATGTTCTCAAGCTATGCATTGAGCTGAGCCCAACTATTGGTATCTCCCAACCTCACGCACCAGCTCAGGTTCCTTCCCCACCTGCAAGGTGACATTGTACCAAAGGCCAGTTTTGGAAGCTGAGGATTGGAGCACCACGATCTCTGCCTCTGACGGACAGCTTATAGATGTAGCTTGGATCACAGTTAGTAGCATTAGCTCATAGCTTAGCACTCTACATTCTTTCAAAATATCAGCTACAAAATGTGGAGTTCAAAATAAGTGATGTCTCAGTGGCTGCAAAGTCTTTTTCACCTCTGGTGCCTGTCCATTGCTTTGTAAGGTATTTAAACTCATACTCATTTAGCTTGATCTGCTGCTGCTTACCAATCATCGTCTTAACCTGGCTCCAGCAACTCTCTCCCATAGCTTTAAAGAATGGCTCATCTCCTTAAACCCCCAAATCAGTTCCGATACACTTCTCGATTTCTCTGTTCCTCACGTGTTCTCTTATTCTCCAAGATTGTGTTAAACACAGGACATAAAGTCCACTGCCTGTTCTCCTGGGCATGTCTGTACCTCTACAGGTATGTCATCTGAACCAACTGCCTTTACACACTTATTTTTTACAACTGTCATTGTTTCCTCCCTAATAATCCTCTGCACTTGCTGCTTCACTAGGGGTACTGCATCTGTCCTCATTTTCTACATTCATGAGCTCTTCAAAGTAATCCTTCCATCAATACTCTGCACTTGTTAGCACATTTCTCTTTTTCATTTTCCCTCTTTCTTTGGTAACTTCTTACTTTCAGTACTTTCCTATACTTCCTCATTTCCACCACCACTGCGCATCACAAGGACAAATGCACACACAGTGGAGCCCGTTCTCACTCCTGACGCGTAATATACCGACGATTTGTCACGTCCCAAAGTGTTCCATGGGAACGCGGAAGGTGTCCTTCTGCGTTCATATGCTACGCGCTGGATTGTGGATGAATCTTAACCACCACCTTAATCATGTTAGATAGTACGGAGCCCCGCAGGGGACATGGGAGAAAACAAATTAAGACGGACTTTTGCAAGATCTCGCAAAAGTTTTGCGAAATCTCGCAAAACAAGCTCGGGATCTCACAAAACTTTTGCGAGATCTCGCAAAAGTTGAATTCCAACAATGGCGGCAGCTACTTAGTTGTAATATTACTCTTTCTGGGTCACAAAATAAATACACTTTTAAGATATTTTGAGGCGTGAATGTAGTTGTGTAAACGTCAGATACCTGCTCGGTTTACAAGACATCACATATTTGCAAAAGTGCTCCGACGTTTTCGAAGATCTGACACCCACCATCTCGAAGCTAACGGGAGGTCGAGACCTACTACAACCGGGAGGAACACCGCTTTCCCGGCACATCGTGCCTCGACCTCCCGGTCGGCTTCGATCTGGCGGCCTCCGAAGAATGCAGCTAAAACTTTTGCGAGATCCCGAGTTTGTTTTGCGAGATCTCGCAAAAGTCCGTCTTAATTTTTTTTTTCTCCCATGTCCCCTGCGGGGCTCCGTAAGATAGTGTTTTCCAAAGCGATTTGAGTAAAATAAACATACATGCGTAGATTTGTTCCAAACTGTTTTGATGTTTTCTAATTTTTCCAAACTCATAATATAGGGACATGTTGGGTGGCTGAAAGCGTAATATAATATAGGATAAAACACTTTTTACTAAGTGTTTTATCCTATTGTAAAGTGTCCTTGGGTGACTTGAAAGGCGCTCATAAATAAAATTTATTATTATTATTATTATTATTATTATTATTGTATCCACGATTTGTCACCTAGCGTAAAATGTTACGTTTTGGGACTGAGAACGTGTTGCACATTGTGGTTGTTTTGTGTCTTTTATGTTTTTTATTGTCACATTTATTTACTCTTTTTAATTCACCCAGTTTGATCTTTATTTTGTTCTATTTTATTTTCATTTTACAATTTATTTTTTATTTGAACTAAGCGGAGTGCTCCGCAGGTGTCGACACCTGCACGAGAGATGTAGGCTACTGTTGCAGTTTAACCTACAGAGTTTATCTCGTGTGAAAGATGTCACACTACAAATTCTAAATTTGTAGTGTGACATTTGTCTCTATGATGGCTTATGGGAGGCATATCGATGCTGCTTTGATGCTTGCATCAGATGCCTCGGAACTCAGATGTTGGAACTTGGGAGTGATGTCAATCCCAAGTTAACCCAACACTTACTGATGTCATTTGCTCTTACACTGTGTTTTGTAGAGACATGATTAGTCTTTCTATTCAAGTTTTTTCTTTTTTCTTTTTAATAAAATACCCTAGTAATTAACCATTGGTGACTAAATCTGTGAAGTCCATCATACTGAAAAGGAATCTTGGTTTTAAACATAGTACTGTGGTGGTTTGTTTACCAAGGAGGCTCAACAATGAGTCGTCTCTTCCAGGGTGCCAGTCAGGTTTCTCTCCCTGACATATAAACCTAGTTTGTTTTGCAAACCATACACAAAGGAAGCTCAAGCACTTTAAGACCTGACACTTTAAACATCAAAAGAAAACCAGCCCAGTATACTTTGTGAACACCAAGCAATATATTAAACGCTGCAATTGCACATAACAATTCCCAAAACACCCATCTACCAAAATATGTAGTTAGTAATTCTTCTTCCCATTGATTAAACTCTTCATATTGATAACCTTTTTAATTTACCAGGTTTAGCTATAGGGAAGCCTTACAGGACCGAGCTGCAGACCATCTTCCTGGACTGTGCCTGGAAAATAATCCTGAAAACCACAGCGGTTTTCTCCTTGGTGTTTTACAAACACGAGGTAAGCTAGCACGGGAACTCACTGAACGAGGTGGCCAAGTGTTGACCGTGATGCGTTGCAACAAACTGATCATTTCCACTCTGATCTCTCTCGCACTTCATTCTGTGTGTTGGTCCATATGAAAAGGAGTGATTGGCTGATTGGCTGGTTTCATTTTTTGGAGGTTGGGCAGTTCAGACTCCTTGCATAGTGAATGTAAAAGAACACAGTTTTTAAAATCAGCTTTTTTCACTAACCATCACTCAACAAATTATAGCTTTGTTACTTTGTGGGTTACATGATGCTGAAAATTATTATTAGTTCTTGTTTTTAGTACTTTGTACTATGTTTATTTGTTGTGTGTTGTTAGTGTGCATGTAAGGATGCATGACTCATGCCTGCAGAACAGGTGCAAATAAAGTAACCTGAACATGAACCAAATCTCCTTGTCCTCTTTTTCTCGTCCCGAACATGCACCAAACACCTTCTTGGCACTTTCCCTCAGCACTACAGCTATATTTTCCCAGTCATCTGGTAATACTTCCTTACCACTGAGAATCTGGCTCAACTTCTGGAATTCTGTGCAACATTCGTCCCTCTTCATCTTCAACCATTCATTGCTGCCTAGTCATATTCTTCCCTGCCACCACCTTACAGCCTCCTGTTTCTTTTGCACCATCAGCATTAGATGTAGTTCACCTGTGTGCTCCTTCCTCCACTCTTATATTCTGTTTCCCCATCTGTTTGAAGTATGTGTTCACCTCAGCTTTAACACCATACCACTCGGTTTCCTTCACCTACATGTTAACCCCAATCACCCCAGGGGACACAATCTACCACTTCATCCAGCTTACTCCAGAATTCCTTTTTCATATCTGACATCCAATCTGTTAGGCATACTTATTGATAACAATTAACAATATCTCTTTTCCAGCTTCAAATTCATGATCCTGTCAGACACAACACTATACAATATTATGTGTAGTTGTAGCAGTAACCAGTGTGTTAAGTGGATGCGTTGTACAGGGAGATGGCCACAGGCAGGAAAGATTTCCTGTGTCGTTCGGTGGTGCTTTTCGGTAATCTCAGTCTCTCACTGAACGTGCTCCTGTGACTGACCAGCATGTCATGGAGTGGGTGGGAGGTGTTATCCAACATTGTCTTTATCTTGGACAGCATCCGCCTCCCCGACACCACCTTGAGGGAGTCCAGCTCCATCCCCACAACATTACTGGCCTTATGGATCAGTTTATCGAGTCTGTTGGCAACTGCGACCTTCAGCCTGCTCCCCCAGCATGCAACAGCATAGAGGATCGCACTGGCCACAACAGACTCGTAGAAAATCCTGAGCATTTTCTGGCAGATGTTGAAGGACCTCAGTCGCCTCAAAAAACAGAGACGACTCTGGCCCTTCCTGTAAAGTGCTGTGGTGTTTTTAGCCCAGTCAAGTTTATTGTCGATGTGTACTCCAAGGTATTTATAGTCCTCCACAATGTCAACACTGACCCCCTGGATTGAAACAGGGGTCAAGTGTTTCCTGGTCTTCCTGAAGTCCACGATCAGTTCCTTGGTCTTTGCCACATTGAGCTGCAGATGATTCTGCTCACACCATGTGACAAAGGAGTCGACCACAGCCCGGTACTCTGTCTCATCATCCCTGCTGATGCATCCAACCACCGCAGAGTCATCAGAAAACTTCTGAAGATGGCAGGACTCTGTGCAGTGGCTGAAGTCTGTGGTGTAGAGGGTGAAGAGGAAGGGGGAGAGGACAGTCCCCTGTGGTGCCCCTGTGTTGCTAATTACCTTGTCAGACACACACTGTGGGAGACGTACATATTGTGGTCTTCCTGTCAGGTAATCAACAATCCAGGACACCAGAGAAGCATCCACCTGCATCACTGCTAACTTATCACCCAGGAGGGTCGGCCTGATGGTATTGAAAGCACTAGAAAAGTCAAAAAACATGACCCTCACAGTGCTCGCCGGCTGTTCTCTTCATAGAACAGTTGAATCCACCTCCAATGTTTCCAGCCTTGCTTTTCTTTCAACTGGTCTTCTGCACACACAGTATAGCTACCTTGCGTCTACATTTAGAGTCCCTACTCTCACATCCACAATCTCACACCCCTCCTTCTCTCTTGCTGCCTCCTAACATGCTTTTCCCTCTTCTTTTCCTTTGCTCCAGCCAACAGTACATGATTGGGCAAAATGGTAAATAAAACTTATTTGTCTAAGGATTAACATTCATCTGTCAATTCTTTTGGATCAGTATATGGGGTTGATGTGGATTATGGTAAAATCACCAAAAAGTAGTTATGGAGATGACTTTCCAAGTGTTTTATAATGAAATTAATGATCTGTATACTGTTATTTACATGATCCTTGCTCTGGCCTTGGTTTTAGTCACTGACTACTGTGAATCATGTGAAAAGGCTTGTTCGCGATGTTCACTGAATAAGTAACTGATTTGTGGACTGTTGTTTTATTTATTTATTTATTTTTAAATCTGTGTGTTTCACTAACTGGTTCTCAGTTTACTGGCTGATCTTTTCTTCAGCTGTGTTGTAGGCTGACTGTCTGGTTTGCTCACTGGGCTATTTCCTTTGTTTGAATTTTCATATTACTGTCTAATCTTACTTTACTGGGTCACAAGCACATATGCATGCCCACAACATCACAATGTTTATTAGCCTCAAATCAGAAAGCACCACAGGCAGATCAGTTGATGATGTCATGCTTTTCCCTGATTGGCTGGTACAGAACTCCCCCTCCTCCCTGCATCTCTGTTCTTTTCCTCCTCCTCTTTCAGCCCTCATTCACTCCATCACTACCCAACACCACCCACTTCTCTTTCTCCTTCTGTCTCCTCTCGTCTCCATTTCCACATCATCAGGAAGATAACTGTGGTGATGATGATGATGATTATGGTAGTCTGACGCTGTGGATGCCGAATGATAACGCAAGAAAGGACTGAAAGAGATGTGCCCTGAGGCTGAGCTCAGCACTGATCGATGCTGAGAAGACAAAAGGAAAATAACGGAAAGAGAGGGAGGTAGAGGTGGTTGGAGGGTGGGGTGGGGGGGGTGGGGGGTCTGTCTGAACAGCAGTGCGAACATTGGCTTAATAAAAGAGAAGAGGAGGGGGAGGGAGGGAGAAAGGAAGCTGTCATTTGTCAAGGGGGGATCCGTCTATGCTGTCATGGACAAATATCGACCAAAGAGACCAACTACCTTGGCCCTGTTCCCACAGCTGCCACAAGCCGGCACCCAGGTAGGAGGCCTGTTTTTAAAAGGAGCTGTGGGATGCTGTGGAAAGTGTGTGTCATGGTTGGATTGTGTATTTGGAATGAGACATCTGAGGCATCCAGCTGAATAACCGTATTTCTGTGCATTTCCGGGGAGGATCCAGTCCTGAGGATGAGACAGCAGTGGCTTGTTGTGTATCTGTGTATATTTTGTGTTTATGTGTGTGCTGGCACATAGTCAAATGCTGTAGATTCCTGTTTATTGATTGTTATTGTTTTTTTCACAAATTCTCCACACATGCTTTTATTTAGAGAGGCGGTCCTGATAAATCGGTCTGTATCATGGCAGCTGAACGGCTAGGGGTTGGGTTAGCTGGGGGATTTGCTCAAGGACACTTGGAAAAGCAGTTTTTTTGTTGTTGTTTTTTACCATCCTATTAAATATATACTTAATATAGGTATACTGCACTGCCTTGCCAACCTCGAATACCTTAACTAACTTCTGGACATTTGATTAAAATTACACCAGAATAATCTAGTCTATAGGATGGTAGCTAACACCCCTTCAGTGTTATCCCTTCTTTCTGTCATTGCATCTTCCTTAGCTTTGTTGAGTTACTTATGAGTCAACACATTCATATAGGTTATTTAAATTATACATATTTAATGTCATGTACAATCAAGTAAATTTACAGGGGCTGCTTTCTCACTCTCCTTCTGTTTTTCTGAGCAAACTCTTTACAGTAGTGACCTGAGATTTTACACAATTCCTTTTGAAAAACATACCTTTACCTTCTCAGGTAAATCTGAAATGGTCTGGTGGAAAGTATTTAATAAATTGGTATAAAGTAATTCTTATGTGCTTATGTTGCCTTTAAATTGCATGCTTTCAGAAGTTATTAAACTATAGATAAGTATATTTTGCTTGTAAACACTAACTTTCAGACAGCTTGTCTATTTTTAAGGTTTCAAATTGTAAAATAAAACAGTTAAAAGCTAAATCAAGCTAAAACCACCTAACTAACATTTAACTAGTATGCTTTTTTTGTGTTCAACTAATACATTTTTACATTTTACATTATTTTTTACATCTCCTGTGGGCTCACCACCCACAGAATGTGCCATAAGTTTCCAGTGCCAGTGAGTATGTCAGCAGTCAAAAATGGAGGCCCTGACAGTCCAATTCCTGACTACTAAAACTAGCTCTTGGTACATGAAACATCAGCTCTTTGGTGGAAAAGAAGCCCCAGCTAGTGCCTGACGTTGAGGAGATGGACTAGATAAAATAGGATTTACCTCAATGCATGGCATAAGCTCTGGAACCAGTCTTGCTGAGAGGAACTGAACTCTGTTGCAGTCTGGAGTTACCCTCAGTGAATGGTGGTATGAAGGGGTAGGACAAGCAAGACAAGTTCTAGAAATTCTGTATATAAAAACTGTAAAAAGAATTAGTGAAAAGGGCAGCCCTGGTGGAGTCCAACAGCCATCTGAAAGAAGTTCAACATGCTGCCAGCATTAGGACCAAACCTCTCGTTATGATTATACAGGGACTGAAGTGCCTCGTCCAGTGCTCCACGACCAGGATGAAAACTGCATTGTTCATCCTGAAGGTTCAACTAAAAACAAGGACCCTCCTCTATAGTACCCTTGCCTAGAGTGCTGTGACAAAGTGTTTGCCCCCCTTCCCGATTTCCTATTTTTGTGTGTGTTTGTCACACTCAAATGTTTTGGAGCATTAAACAAATTTAAATATTAGACAAAGATAAAAATGCAGTTTCTAAATGAAGGTCTTCGCTATTAAGGGGAAAAAAAATCCAAACCTATATGTGTGAAAAATATTTTGGAAGGTGTGCGTCCCATTACATCTGCCATACAAATAACATAGCATTTCAGAAAAGGAACATGATACCAACAGTAAAATATGGTGGTGGTAGTGTGATGGTCTGGGGCTGTTTTGCTGCCTCATGACCTGGAAGACCTGCTGTGGTAAATGGAACCAGGAATTCTGCTGTCTGCCAAAACATCCTGAAGAAGAATGTCCGGCCATCTGTTCTTGGCCTCAAGCTGAAGCACACTTGGGTCCTGCAGCAGGACAATGATCCAAAACACACCAGAAAGTCAAACTCTGAATGGCTTAAGACAAACAAAATGAAGACTTTGGAGTTGCCTAGCCAAAGTTCTGACCTGAATCCGACTGAGATGCTGTGGGATGACCTTAAATAGGCAAGTTCATACTCGAAAACCCTCCAGCGTGGCTGAATTACAACAATTCTGCAAAGATACATGGGTTAAAATTCCTCCACAGTCCGGTAAAAGACTGATTGCTAGTTTTTGCAAATGCTTGATTGCAGTTGTTGCCACTAAGGGTTGTCCAACCAGTTATTAAGTTTAGGGGGCAATCCCTTTTTCACACAAAGCCCCTTAATCACAAACACCTTTATTTCAAAAATACATTTTGTGTTTACTTGTGTCATTTTTGTCTAATATTTAAAATTTCTTTCATGATCTGAAACATTTAAATGTGACAAACATACAAAAAAATGGGAAATCAGGAAAAGGGGCAAACATTGTTTTCACACC
The DNA here is from genome assembly GCF_900408965.1 of Simochromis diagramma. Lineage (NCBI taxonomy): Eukaryota > Metazoa > Chordata > Actinopteri > Cichliformes > Cichlidae > Simochromis > Simochromis diagramma. Next base: position 24,219,956 of record NW_024386801.1, read on the forward strand.
ACTATAAATTTTCCCAGTGAATCACAAAGAACCACCATCCCAGTCTGCCAATACAGAGGCACTTCCCCAGACCTCCACACAATGTTGCAGAGATGTGTCAGCCAGGACAGCCCTACAATATCCAGGAACTCCAAGAACTCTCTGCGAATCTCATCTACTCTAGGGGCCCTGCAGCTGAGCAGTTGTCTAAGTAAATGAGTGACCTAACAGCTAGCGGTAGAACAGTCATTCCTCTCACCCCCAGAGTTTGCCTCTATCACAGAAGATGTGACTGAGGGATTTAAGAGATCTGTGAAACTGTTCCTTCCACTGCCTGACTATAGTCTCAGTTGAGGTCAGCAGAGTCCCACTACGGCTGTGTGCAGTGTGAGTGGAGCACTGCTTCCCCCTCCAGTCACCTGATGGTTTGCCAGAATTGCTTTGAGGCTGACCAAAAGTATTTTTCCATGGTCTCACTGAACTCCTCCCACAACCAGTTTTTGCATCAGCCACTGACAGAGCCACACTTTGCTTGGCCTGCAAAATGTAGAAATATTTGATGGTGCAGTTTCTACATGTTATGATTTTCCAGACCTTTGCTTCAAGAAATTTTCTCTAACTGGATCCCGTTATATTTTTTCTATATCTCTGCTATAGATCGATGCTATTGATCAAAAACAAAACATAAACATTTGAGCTGCCAAATACACATTCTCCTTTCCATTACTGCATGTTTGCACATAGCAGTAGAAAGGAACGTCCATACATGTTTGCATACATGATTCTATGTTTGTTCATCTGCAGTAATCTGCAGGTCATCAAATCATGACAGAGGAGGGGATGTCTGGGTGGACGCCCTTAGTCAGAAGTGTCTCTCTGCTCTTTGCAGATGATGTGGTTCTGTTTGCGTCATCAGGAGGTGACCTGATGACAAAGACAGAAAATGTTATGGATTAACATTGTTAATGTTAGGGTCATTTGTGTCACTTTGTGTCACTTAGTGGTTATTGAGTGTCTGTGGTTGTCTTTTAATATCCATGGTCATTTTTTTCTATTTTGGGAATTATTTTCGGTGTCTGTCATTATCTTACATGATTTTGTTTTTTTTGTATCTGTTTTTGTTTGGTACCTCACTGACAGGGTAGTGTATTTCAATGCTATACATGAAAATAACATGTATATAATGTATATTGTAGTCTGGTACAATGCCCTTAAAGTATATTCTTCACTAGACTTTGTATTTGTTATTGATAAAGGGTTTCCAGTGTAGGTTTGTAAGCTCCTCAGTCTGAAACAGCAAAATCTTTGAAACAGCAAAATCTTGAGTCTCTAAAGCTGTTTTGTGCTGTTTTGTTATTAATGTGCTGAGAACATTGTCTGAGTATATTCTGCACCACAAATGCACAAGAATAAAAAACACCTCTTGTCCCAACTATATTAAATATGAATGATATAGATTCTCTATGGACAGAATATATTACATGTGCAAATGTCAGGGTTCTGGGTCTTTGTCCCAGCCTTTTGAGTTTATTTAGAATTTAATTCTTTCTTTATATTGTAATGATTTAAGTTTCATACAATTTACACTTGAGGTTAGTCCTTTTCATCTCTCTGAGTTTATTGTACTTTCTGGTTGTCTATTAGGCACCCTTTGTGCCTTTGCCCTCGTCCTCTGTGTTTCTTAGTCATGTCGCTGTGTTTTGTCGCCTGAGTCTGTCTTGTTCACATGTCTGTTTCTTCCCTGTGTTTTCGTTTGTTTCTCAGTGTGTTTCCTGTCTTATTTTTGACAGTTTCTCGTCCTGTGTTCAGTGTGTTTGGTTTTGCCTCCCCTGTCATGTCACGTCTAATTTATTTCTGCTGTGTTCTCATGCGTTTCCACTTCCCTTGTCACCTTTCAGTATATATATTGTCTCCGTCTTATTCAGCCCTTTGTCAGAAAATCTGTTAATCCTCTTTCTTATCTTCATGTTTCCAAGTCATCGAGGTCTCACTTTTTTCCCCTCTTATGTTGAACCCCCCTACTTTTTTGTTCAGTTTGAAAATTTAGTAGTTGTATCTTGTACTGCCAGGATTTTGTACCTGGGTTTAAATTGAGTCACGGTCATTTTCATAGACATATAGAGGTGCTCATTGTTGATCCTTGAACATTATTTAGTTTTGATTTTGTTCAATGGGCCTCACAGTTGTGTGTGGACCCAAACAATGTCAAGATCAGACCTAAGAAATCTGTCCCAGGGACCATTTGAGGCCAGGAAGTGGAAGAATCTGTTCTTTCAGGGCCACGTCTGCTTGGAGATAAACCAAATGCATCTGGAAAGGCCCAGCACTTACTCATGCATTTTTGCTTTCCACTTTTTTTTTTTTTTAAAAAGAGTTTTTAAACAATTTTTTCCTTATTTTATTCTCACTTTCTCCATCTTACCTGTCTTTTTCTCATCTTTCTCTGGTGGACTCATCTGTATCTCTCCCTTTACATGTATCACTATCTTTCTTTTACTTTTCTACCATTTTTTTCATGTGTAACTTGCCTATCATCTGTCTGCATTGATTGGCTTAGTGGTGTCTTGTGGGCTTGCTTAACTCACATCCAGTTGGTCTGTGCATTCCCTTATCCACTAAACCACTACCATAAAGACTACAAAAGCACCACCAGTTAAAATAGATGCGCCTCGTCAGGTTTTAAATCATAACCTTCAGTTTTGGCTCTAGATCCAGGTCCATATGTGACAGTTTCTAAGCCCAGACCCAGACCGCAGTCTGCCTGTTGGTGACCTCTGATCCAGGGACTCCACTGTGTTATTTGCAGTGCGTACTGCCTGGAATGCACAGACTTGATTAGCTCAGTGATGTCTTGTGGGATTGCTTAACTCACGTCCACTTAGACCATTCATTGACGACCAGTTAAAATTGAAGCTTCACGTCGGCTTTTAAATAATAACCTGTTTTGGCTGTGGCTCCAGGTCCATATGGGACAGAATACAGGTCCACCTGTTGGTGACCTCTGGTGTATATTATAAAAAATAAAGACAAGTTAGGAGTGTGGATCAGAGGTAACCCTGATTACCCTCTCAAGGTGACCTGGCATTGCTCTGTCCTCTGGAGCAGATCCGAAGCACCTTTGAGTGTGAGGTCATTTAGAGGGCTGGTCAGTGAGGGATTAGCATACCTTTTCGTGATGATGCCACACACTTCCTCATCAGTCCTCCTACCTCTTCCTGGCATTGCTGTCATTAGAGACTTTGGGCCTAGTTATGTACCTAATGTGATAGAAATAAGATTTCACACTTTTTGTGTTAGTAATCCAGTCATTTGTTGTTGTTGGTCTTATTCTTATTGCTGCTCTGTTTCATACTTTCTTTTCAGGACTCCATCAACAACAATTCTTTAGGCAAGGCCAGCTGGAAAGACTCCCACTCTTCCTCCCCACATATCACAGGTACGAAAACTCAACACAGGTTCAAAATACAAACTTATAGTAGTTCTTAAGATCCCTCAGATTATTACAGTATAATGCAAAATAGTGTATTTGATGATTTAGAACAGAGCAGGATAAATCACACAGTGCTCTCATATACAAATCTTAAACCGTAACTAATATAGAGTTCGTGGGGCCGATAGCTTTTTACAACTAGTGGGTGACTGCAATATTTTACTTTCATTTGGCTATTTCTAGGTTTAGGGCAGGGCATAGGTCAGCAAACTTTATTTTATTTCTTTATTTTCTAATTCACTATCTAATTCAAACCCAGGAAGCAGACTGTGGGTGGTTTCGTGCTTAGTTTGTCTTTTTACAGTTAATACAGAGAACTCCAGAGATTGAGCTGCTGGCCGTTAGCATGTGATTAATCAACCACTAGCAGTGATGTCTGTGAAAATCTAGTTGGAGGAGGCCTGTGAAAGGCTGAGGGGCTGCTTTGAGACCACAGACTGGGATGTACTCTGCAGTCCACATGGGGAAGACACTGATGGTCTGACGCAGCGCATCACGGATTACATCAGTTTCTGTGTGGAGAGCACAGTACCCTCCAAGAAAATATGGGGGGTTTCCAACAGTAAACCATAGGTGACCCCTGAGCTACAAGCCTTGCTAAATGAGAAGAAGATGCCTTTTAGCTCAGGGGACAAAGACAATCTCGAGCGAATCCAAAAGGAACTAAAATGCAAATTAGGCAGGACAAGAACAGCTACAGGAGGAAACTGGAACAGCAACTGGAGCAAAACAACAATAGGGAGATCTGGACAGGGCTGAAGAAAGTTTTAGGTCATAGAAATAATGGGGGTACTACACAGGACAATGGCAGTAAGGAGTGAACAGATTATTATTTCAACAGGTTATCAAAGAAGCTTTGAAAGAAAAGTGACTGGCATTCTCAAAAGAGTGACCTTTATCCTTTAGATGGAGATGTAAAGTTGAGTCTTGTCCTGTCGAGGTAGCGCTTCAACATTGTCATCCCTTATACAGCAGGTTTATCAGAGACAGATGCCAATGTTGACATTTTGGACAGAGGAGACAGATGGTTTGAAAGAGGAGTGAAAGAAGCCATCTATGTCCACTGTGAGCGACCATCTTTGAACAGAGGAGGTGGTTTATGAAACCAACTATCAGCCACCTACAATGCAGCTTTGAGATCCCTTCCCAGGCACCTGATCGCCCACTAACATTTTGAGTTAGGTGATCTCAATGGGTGTGGTAAGGTCTCACAATGGCTTCACCTGAAACCTCTGCATATAATGACTAACACCCTTTTTCTCACCTGGGCTCATGCAAAGAGGCACATGATCAACAGTAGGTCAGCGACCCTGCTAAGGGACAGATCCCACCAGGGTTTTAATACCTGGGCTGAAGAAGCTTCTAGGATGAGAGATGAACCATCTTCAAGAAAATTAAAGAAGTCGAGTTGCTTTTCTTTCCAAGCTCCTTAGATTACCATGACCTGGATGAGTGAGAACCTACAAAGACATATTCAGCAGGTTTGATTCAGACCATAGCCCTCCCCCACCCACATCTGCCACTGTGCCCCCTCTTCACATCACCCTAGGCTGCCAGACACTATCCCCAGATTTGATAAACTGTGAATTTAAAGCTTGCATGTAAGTCCTCATGTGTTTAAATCAAATATTGGGTCTGTACATGTGACACTGTTTTTCATATGGTGAAACATGTTGCTAAACAAACTAAGGCAGACTAACTGTGTTATTTAAAGACTGCAAGAAAATACATTGCAGGTTAGTGCAGGATAAACGGGTTAGTCTGTCATGGATTTGAAGTAAACAACAGTGTGTGACTGGTGCACAGTGGCTGTGGTGCTCGTGGTCTGCTAGATCAAGAGTAGCAGAGATGAATATGACTCTTAGCTGATGATGCTTAGATCTAGAAAAAAGACAGCATCAACAGTGTACTGTCAGTGCAGAGGATAGAAATCAGCCAGGACAACTCGTGGAACACCTGCTTAGATCTTGTTGAATTCAGTTGTGTAAATCTACAAAGAGCAGGGAACCTCAGAGTGCCAGTCGCCCAAATCAACTGATCACAGCCTGCACACAAAGAAAATGTACTGGAGCTCTCAATAGAAGTTATTGTGACTTCACTTGTGATTTTCCCCCCACACTGAGTCACTACAACTGATCTTAGGGCTCCCCCACCTGCTAGATCACACTTTAACCCCTGACTGTACACATTTTCCTGTTTAGAGGCAAAGTCAAGCTAAGTACAATTAGAATTAAAAATTGGACTAAATTATATATTCTTATATACTAATTTTATTTTATTATTACATTATGTACAAAGCTTTGCACTAAATATAGAAGTCTAAAAGCTTTAAAAAATAGTAAAAGTAGAAAACTGATAGTTAAGGTAAAATTTTGTGTAAGGTCAGACTCAAGCTGCAGATCAAGCATACCAGTAAGCAACTAATGGCATAATAAGTCTGTTCATGCACTGTTAAAGTCTCTGTTTTCCTTAGTTCTTTTTTTTCTTGTTTTTTCTTTGGAATCCGCAGCTGTCATCCTTTTGTCTAATGTAACAGTGGAATTATTTGTGTGGCAAGCAATGATGACATAACAGAACAACAACTCCTTCAGTCAGGAAAACATCATGTGTGTTTTTTTCTTCTGCTGTTGCTGTAACAGGATTAACAGCTTACCATAGGCTACTTTGAATATCCCTCTGTATGCCGTATATCTGATTGCCTAATACATAATCTGCTGCTTTTGTTGTTTGTGTGTATGTATTAAGGGGATCTCGCTCCACTAGATGTCCAACCAAAAGCTGAGGACAAAGTCCAGCACAGCACTCTGCGCCGGCCAGCACCCAAACCTCCAACAGCCAATGTATCCAACAGCAGAGCCAATGGTCAGGCTGCTGCCACTGGCTCAGACACACGAGCTCGACCACGGGAACAATCAATGCCTGGAGCTATGCATACACAGTCTTCCCGCACACTAAGGAACCAGAGGAGAGCAGGAAGTGGAGGAGGAAGAGGGGGAGGAAAAGGAGCAACAGTGATGAGAGACAGGGGCCTGGGCGACCTCAGAGGAAAAGATGGAGTGATAGATAGAAGAGGAGGACGACCGTGTGAAGAGTCAAAAGCAAAAGACAAGAATGGACATCAGAGGCCAAGGGAAGAAAACGGACTGAAAGGCCGAGCAGCTGATGGGAGAGGAAAAGGAGGCACTAAAGGAGGCAACAGAGGAAGCGCCTTAAAGTCGAATAAAACTCTGTCTAATAAGGAAGTCTATCTGCCTGCTATGGTGGTGCCGCGCACACCCATAGTACAGAGAAACCTGGAGACAACACACCAAGGTATTGAACCAAGGTTCACACCAATTTTTTTTTATAATCATTTCCTGTTTGGCAGTTTTAGCAAACAGGATCATGGTTTCGTCTGTGAAACACATTATGCTCTCTGCAGGCTCCTCTTTTTATTTATTTTTACATTGATTTTATTTTATTATTGACCTTAATGTCTGCGTGGATATTGGACAGAGGGTGAAGACCAGGTTGGTAAAAGGAGAAGAAGTTGGAGGAACAGAAAAAGAAAAGGGACAGAAAGAAAGAGAGAAACATACCTGGAAATGAGAGTGAGAAAATCTCTTAACGGACCATCACTATCAGGAGGAATGTTATTATTAGCATTGAAAACTAAAGTCAGAGAGACGTCTGTGTTGAGATAGATATCTTTTTTTAATTTCTTTAAGTCATTACATTTGAAATGATCTACTTATATTTCTGAAATCAATTAAAAAATATTAAGTAATTAAAAATACATTACTAGAGTCGACTAATGAAGGATTTCTGTGCCTGATATTGCTTTTGAGCCAAAGCTATTAAAAAAAAAAAATCAGAGATCCAGGGTTACGCTTGATTTAAAATCTTGCATTAAATATATGTTATAGTCATGGTATACCCTTAAACCCTACAAATGCACCTTTTAATAAAGTTAAGTATAGTTGTGATGCAATCTATAGTACAGCATAGGCTCTACTGAGGTCCAGCGCAGTACTAGAAATGTAGTTTCCTAGAAATTTCTCCTTTTTTTTTTCCTCTCTTTTTTTGTTTCTTATGTAGCCCCCAATGGTCACCCCTATGAAAAAATTCTGAAAAAACTCACCCTGCATAAGAAACTACTTTAGAGCACAGAAAATATTTGCAGGTTTAATAACTGTTGCAGTGAACAGGAAGCCTATAGTTGGGTTGTGCGAGGCGGCACCAGAATGCTAATATCAACCTGCTAACCTACATTTCGAAAGCTTCCTAGAAATTTCTAAAGGCAAATAGTCCACACAATTTTATTTATATTGGTTGGTTCACCTGTATTAATTAGACTGAACCCCCACTTTACTAATTAGAATTGTTTTAGTATTAGCAGTTGCCAGCTTTCACCATTCATATCTCACTGAGCTCAGGCAAATGTTCCATTTATAGCTACAGGTAGAGATATAAATGGGCTATCTATAAATAATTCCCCGTGTTTGTGCAGTGCGCTACAATATTTGATGTTTGAAAATTATTCCCGTGGGATTTGATAAATACCCAAGTATACTGTGGGACTATTGTAAATTCTATTACCTAAACCAGCAAACGTATTCTGGAACCTTTGTTAACCAATTGTTAGAATTCCCTTGATATCAGCTATAAAGAATATTGCAAAATAAAACTATCTTAGAGTATAACCATATGTGTGAAGTTCATCTGTGTTATCTAAAATTTTACAAACTGGAAACATTTGACAATGATGCTCCGTGTTTTGTATTCTTAGACCAGAACCATGACAGGACCCAGGACAACCCCTCTGTCCTCTCCCGGTCCAGCAGTGAGGGAGGGTCCAACAGGATGTCCCTTAGCTCAGACACAGAAGGACCCCCATCAGGGCCTCTGCATCCCTCTCTGACCTACCGAACTAACCCTGACATCAGTGAAGAAGAGGGGGAGGGAGTTCCAACTCCATGCCTAAACTTACAGAATGATCTAACGTGCTGTCCCACAGGTAACAGCAAAACGGACTGTACCACTGAAACAGGGGTAGACCCCAAGAAAGAAAAGGATGACAATATCATGGCCTCTGTGGCTAATCAGACTGTACCAATCCGTGAAACTTTAACAGGGTTAAATTATGACTCTGTTAAATATACTCTGGTGGTGGATGAACATGCTCAACTGGAGCTGGTGAACCTCAAGTACTACTTGAATGGTTACAACGAGCACAATGATGACAGTGATGCAGAAACAGTCTATCAGTCAGCCAATGAGGATGAAGACCCACAGTATGTGGAGGAGAAGAAGAAAAATGAGGAAGCAAAAAAGAAAGGTAAATACTTCTGCTAATTTTTAACATGCCCCTTGCACATTTCTGTTTTTAGAAAAGAAATAAGCATATTTTATGGCTACAAAGTGTAGTAAGGTATATCTAAGGCCTACAATCTCACATAACATTATATATATATATATATATATATATATATATATATATATATATGAGTAATAGCAACTCCCATTTCTTCTGGGATTAAAACACTTTTTCCCTTTTAAAAAAAATATAGGGAAGAAAACAGGAAGACCAATTTGCCACCATAAGGTAGCTGGTGATCTGGCAGAAAGTAAAGGTCTGAGCTTAAATACTGCCGCTGCTGCTGATGACCTGGTTGCAGCAGATGGTGGTCTTGGGGCTCGAGTTGCTGGTTGAGTCTGGTTGAGTCTCTCTCTATCAATTTGTCTGAGGATGAAAACCAGAACTTAAACATTGCTCGTACCTCAGGGGTACAATAAGTCTCCCAGACTTGGGAGATGAACTGACGCCCCTTGTCAGCCACGACTTGTACTGTGATCCCGGGTAACGTGAAAACATGGGCAACAAGCAGTTTGGCCATCTCAGGTGGACAGTTCAGAGGGCAAGGAATTGAAAGGATGACTGTCTTACTGTTTGAGGCAGGTAAACTGATGAGTTTAATGTGTGACGATGGCACAGTCATAGGGTCTGTGCGGGGGCAGACATAGAGCCTTGTCTTTGCTAAACATTTCTTGTAGGTCATGGTATTCCTCCAGCGGATCTGATAGATTAAGAGGAGGTGTGTGTACTGAACCTGGGCTGGTGGGACCACAGGGTTTTGGAAAGTCTAGAAAACTATTTCTGAAGATTTTGCTTAAGAGCGTTAAGATTGTGTTGATGAATAAAAATGGTCAAATACGGACTTGAAAGCTTGTTATAATTATACAAACTCCCTTTTACCTTTTGCACACACTTCAGTAAATCACTGCACCTATGTCCGATTTTAATAGCAAAGACTTTTGAACAGAAATAAGTATCTTCTGAATATCAACAAACATTGAAAGCATGCCATGCTCTTATTGAATTACAGAAACAAGTAGATAACTTAGTACAAAACCTCGTGTAACACCACTGACCAGATTAAATTATGACAATTTAAAAAGAGAGAATACTGGCGAAGTTGAAATCAAACCTACACCACCTGCTCGTTCCTCTCTGCTCTCAGTATAACCTGTCTTTTCTACTGCTCCAAGAGAGGAGGGAAGTGGCGGAAAAAAGAAGAAATGAGGAAGACGTGAAGAAGAGGAGGGAGGAGGAGGTGAAGAGGAGCAGGGAAGTCATGCCAAGATCCTGCAAGCTGTCCAAGGTAACATCATCCACAACGTCAGAGGAAGAAGAGTCGAATGGTGGAAGAGCTTGTGCTCCCATAAGCAGAAAGTTCCTCAACCTGTTTGCCAAGAACGACAGCCAGAACAGTGCCACAGGTGTGTATTTCCAAACATTTAAACATTCATAACTAATGTGGTAGAATTAACTGCTCTTTGGCTAGGAAAATTGGAAATAATTGGTACCCCACCAACCAACCCACCCACCACCACCCTCCACACACACACACACACACACACACACACACGCACACACACACACACACACTTTTTTTTTCATACACATCAATACATGCCATTGCCAAAAGATTTGCTGTGTTTCCCAGAATAGTAAGAAGGAGATTCCAGAAGACAAGTAGTTACTTTAGGGGAAGGTCTTTAACCCATCAGGAAGACTGGAGCAGCAAGACCAATGGTTTAATTTAAGCCTTCCAATACTACATTATTAGAAAATGATGCAGGGTAGCCATAATTTTACATAAAAAATGAAGCTTTTCTAAATAAATGTCAGTGGATGCTTAATTTTTGTTTGTTTGTTTTATTTTGATTCATTGCTTTTCTTTTCTTTCCTTGTTTCCCATTAGATGTTGAGGATGGCAAATATACAAACTTTAAGTAGCTGATTGTGAGTATAATGCCAGTGATGTGTTGTTCAGGTGCTGGCTCGTTTGGTGTGTTCTCCTGTGTTCTGGATGGAGTGGAGAGGCAACAGAGTCACAGAGCTGTCTACAGGTCAGTACACATGAACTTACACAAATTAACTGTGCCATGTGCAAAGAGTCACATGAATCTGAAATCCTGTACTTTTTCTCTCTATGGTTTTAGGTTTGTTCCTCGTCATGCAGATGAGCTGGACCTTGAAGCAGATGACCCTATCTTAATGTTGAACCAGTCTAAGGACCTGTGGTGTCAGGGTTACAACATGAGGACTGGGGCTATAGGCATTTTTCCCGCCTTCTATGCTGTCAGGGTGCCCAAAGAAATTGAGCAAGGTGCGTTGCAGCACACTGGATTGTGTAAAGAGAATTTCATCAGCTGCAACGATGATTAAAAGCATGTTTTCTTCTTTCTTCTTGCAGTTCAAAAGGATGGTTGGATTGAGAAGTTCCTGGTGCAATATCTGGGTTCCGTTCCGGTTCCCATCTACACAGGCAAAGATGTGCTGTGTGCTGCGATGCAGAAGGTACAAAAATAAACTGTTTAATTAAAGCTCACAGCTGAAGTATGGACTAAACAAATTCATTAGCATAAATTATCAAAATCCCCCAAGAATCAGATAAAATATTTTTTTAAATAAAAAACAAATGAGATAAAGGCAGCTCTTCACACTGATATAGAAAAGGGAAGTTTTAAGCCTAATCTTAAAAGTAGAGATAGTGTCTGTCTCCCAAATCCAAACTGGGAGCTGTTTCGCCAAAGAAGGGGACTGAAAACCGAAGGCTTTGCCTCCAGTTCTACTTTTAAATACCCAAGAAACCACAAGTAGGGCTGCAGTCTGAGAGCAAAGTGGGTGATGCAGTACTATGAGGTCTTTCCGATAAGATAGGGCCTGATTATTAAAGACCTTGTATGTGATGAGAAAGATTTTAAATTCAATTCTGGATTTAACAGGGAGCCAATGAAGGGAAGCCATTATAGGAGAGATCTGCTCTCTCTTTCTAGTCCCTGTCAGGACTCTTGCTGCAGCATTTTGGATTAACTGAAGGCTTTTCAGGGAGTTTTTAGGACATCCTGATAATAATGAATTACAGTAGTCCAGCCTGGAAGTAATAAATGCATGAACTAGTTTTTCAGCGTCACTCTGAGACAGGATGTTTCTAATTTTAAAGATATTGCGCAAATGGAAGAAAGCAGTCTTACATATTTGTTTAATATGTGCTTTGAAGCACATATCCTGGTCAAAAATGACTCCAAGGTTCCTCACAGTGTTACTGAAGGCCAAGGTAATGTTATCCAGAGTAAGAATCTGGTTAGACACCATATTTCTAAGATTTTTAGAGTTGAGTACAATAATATACAATAATAACTTCAGTTTTATCTGAATTTAGAACCAATGTCAAATTATGACTTTTTAAGTAACAGTTAAGTAACTGGCAGCTTGAAGGCCTGTGGTACATAGACGATTAATAGAGATGGGTTAATCATATTTAAGATTGAAGCATTAATTAATGGCAGAACTTGCGCATTTGAAAGTAATACAAGGGAGTCAAATACTTCTGATTTGAGGCTTTTTTTTAAAGGAGTTAAAGTGGTATTGTTGTAAGTTAAATGTTATTAGGAAATGATCCAACAAAAGAGAGTTTTCAGGAAACACTGTTAAATGTAAATGTTAAATGATCCATTTCAACTAACATCATCCTGCTGTAACCAGGTTTCTGTAAGTCAGAGTAAATCAGTGTGTTGATTAGTTATTAATTCATGAAGTAACAGGGACCCGTTAAAGAGACCTAATGTTTAATAATCCATTTTTGACTGCTCTACTCTATGGTGCAGTTGTGGATACTATATTGTTCTTTCGTTGTTTTATTATGTTTAAATTGTTTTTTACTCATTTTTTGGTTGGTTTTTTAGTGGTCTGGGAGACCCAGTTTCTAAGGGAACGGGGCCTTGAGTGAATAAAAGGAGGAAAAAAACTGCGGATAGGCGTGTAAGACTGTAACTTTGCTTCCTGGTTCCAACTCAGGACAGTCATGATTTGGGGGGGGGGGGTTAATACATTACTAGAAATGAGAGCTGCTCCATCCAAAGTTGGATGGAGCAGCTCTCCTAACAAGACCACGTTTTGCCCAGAGAGCTCATATGTGGTGTTGGTATGTGCTGTTCTAAATTTCATTTAAAACTTGGGAGGGGCATGGTGTCAACAACCAGATAGCAGCTTGTGTCAGCACGGCCCCTCCCGAGAACCCTCAATGTCTACATAAAATTGAGAGGTGGGCACCGGCACCAGAGGTGAGGTTGAATAAACAGAGTGCCAAGGGCCTGTACGTATGTGTCATGACAATGTAAATAATTTGAGTGTCTAAGTTGTGGAATAAAATTGAGGCACAGGTGGCCAGGAGGGGACGGAGGAGGAATGCCTCCCCTGCACCTCAGTGACGCACCTGTACCTCAAGGCCCTGCATGTGTGGTGGTGTGATGGAGCGGAAGGGGGGAGGCAACTGGGCATGGGAATGAAAGGATTGGCTAGGGGCAGCTCCCCCGCTGACCTCCATGGGCACGCCCGTCCCCCTGAATCCACCAAGGGCAGGGGGCCTGGGTCCATTCACACCGGGGCTCACAGCAGCAGCACCTCCAAGCCCCACAGAGCATTGGGCAGCATTACGTGCATTTTCCATAGAATTATGTCTTCATTACTGACTTTCATTCAATATATTGAAAGTTTAGTCCAGTTTCAGTCAGTGTGTTCACAGTACTGTGCAAAAGTTTTCAGAAGGTGTGAAAAAATGCTGTAAACAAAAAATGCTTTCAGAAATATAAATGATTGTTTACTGGCCCCATTCTGCAGCAGGACAATGACCCCAAACATACAGCCAAAGTCATTAAGAACTAGCTTCAGCGTAACAAAGAACAAGAAGTACTGGAAGTGATGGTATGGCCCCCACAGAGCCCTAATCTCAACATCATCGAGTGTTGTACATGAAGAGACAGGAAGATGTGAGGATGCCTACATCCACAGAAGATCTGTGGTTAGTTCCCCGAGATGTTTGGGACAACCTACCAGCCAAGTTCCTTCAAAAACTGATGCTATTTTAAAGGCAAAGGGTGGTCACACCAAATATTGATTTGATTAAGATTTCTCTTTTGTTCATTTGCTGCATTTTGTTGATTGATGAAAATAAATGGTTAACACTTCCATTTTTGAAAGCATTCTTTGTTTACAGCATTTTTTTCTCACCTGCCTAAAACCTTTGCACAGTACTGTATACTGTTTGATACTTTTTATTTGTTTATCACAGTTTCTCTTTCTTTCTTTTTTTGTACATAAAATAAAAGTTAAATTGAATGGGGTTGCATATAATTCTATTGTGCTTTTGGCATAATGACAATAAAGATTTTGATTCTGAAAAAAGCTTTTGAAGAGATGGTTAAAGAACATTTTCCCGATGCCACTTTCATACTTGATTCATGCGGGATTAGTCCTGTTAGACTCAAAGCAAATCTCGCCTGGCATGATTACTAACTAACTGTGTGTTTGTGTTAACAGGTAGCATACAACAGGCGGTCAGCGGGTCAGCCTCCATCAGCCTGTGCGCTGGAAGTCAGTGTGAAAGGGGTGAAGATGAGTGTCCAGGATCAGTGCCACTCCGCTCACAGGGTACAGCACTATTCTCTCTCTTCACACTTTTCTTTACTCACAGAATAAAAATGGAACTCTGATTTATAGAAGGAATTTTTAAAATGTATGTATTTTACAATAAAGTAGTATTTGTTTAAACAGAGAGCACATTTGAATATTAGACTACTGTTAAAATGGTGCTAAAACCATTAAAACAAATAGTGTTTAATATGTACAATAAACAAAAATAATAAACAATAATATACCAATGTTAAATCTCGCGACACCGCACGTGATTTAATCTCGCCTGCTTTGGATCGTGGTTTAAGGAAGGCATCCATCTCAGTCAAGTCGAGCAGCCGCCTCTACTTTTTTTCCAACATGCTCTTGAACACCCTTGAACGGCTAAAGAATTGGTGCAGCATTTCATGATGAGAAGGAAATCCGCATTATTTCTCCAGAATCCAAGGTTTGACTAACGGACCTCTCATTCAATAAATTTCAGTTTTTTTTATTTTGCAAATCACAACAGTATTCATTAAAAGTTCCTTTACATTTTAAGGTAAAAATCCTACAATAATAAAGAGAAAACCCCAACAATCAGACAGCCCCTTATAAACAAGCACTTGGCAACAGTGGGAAGAAACCTCCAGCAGATCCAGGCTCAGGGAAGGGAGCCATCTGCCATGACCTGTTGGGGTCGAGGGGAGGAAGACAGGAAAGCATAGACCTTCCTAAAGAGGCTGAGTGGTGTAATCCTATAGTTGGAATAGACGCGTCAGTCCCCCTTCTTTATGATGGGAATTATGAACCCAGTCTTCCAATCCAGAGGCACAACCCCACATCTTGAATGAACATTGCAGAGGCTTGTCAAGCAAAACATCTCTACAGCATCCAGGGTTTTTAGGAACTCAGGGTGAATCTCATCCACCCCTCTGGCCTCTGCCACACTCCTCTACATGCCTTTCGTAAAATAAGCAGAGTCTGGGAACAAGGATTTAGAAGATCCTCAAAGTATTTCTTCTTATACATTTTCTATTCAGCGGCTTTAATTTAGCATTTTCTATTCACGTTTCCCATTTTGCTTTATATGTATTTCCATTTTCCATCCTAATATTTGGTCTCTACGGAGCCCCTCTGATGACATGGTCCAAAAAATAAATAAATTGTGGCCACAAAATACTACTTCGTGGGCACGAAATGGGTATAACGTGCCCACGAAATACTTATTTGTGGCCACGAAATACTATTTCGTGAGCACGAAATAGGTATAACGTGCTCACGAAATTCTAATTTGTGAACACGAAACACTTGACCGATAACCGTGATCCTTCCCAGACCCTTGCAGTTGGTTGACAATAAAATCTATCCCGGCGTCCAGGTCGTACTTACATCTGTAAAGCAACTGGGCTCTCAATAATAATAATTGCTATATAACTTTTGCACTGTCCACTTCCTGCTGTGACAAAACAAATTTCCCACGTGTGGGACTAATAAAGGTTATCTTATCTGATCTTATCTGATCTTATCTTATCTTATCTTATCTTATCTTATCTTATCTTAATATCCTGTTTAAATGTCTCTCTGTAATAATCGTTCCTTGCATTGCCAAGCTTTTCAAAATGCATTTGTAGCTCATTCCCAGCCTAAAATAAAAGTCAATCATACTGTCTCTGTCCATGGTGTATAGGTTTAGCCTACTCTTATGCTTATGTCTCTACGCAGCTGTCCAGGAATTGTATCAATATGGTGTGCGCACGTTATCTATTTCGTTGCCACAAATGCGTAATTCGTGGGCACGTTATACTATTTCAAGGGCACGAAGTAGTATTTTGTGGCCACGATTTATTTATTTTTTGGACCATGTCATCAGAGGGGCTCCGTAGGTCTCATATCTCTACTTGGATAAATAATTAAAACAAGGATGGATTTTCCTCCTGGGATTTTTTGTTCACCATTTCACATATGCCATTTTAATTTTTAAAATTCCCATCTTTATTTATTTATTTATTTTTTATTTATTTTTATTGAAAATATTTTTTTCTGTTGTTTTAGTCTTCAGAAAAAAAGCCATTTTCATCCACATTTATATGCTGTTTCAGTGTGTGGTTTGTGGCTTAGCATAGGAGGGGTGGAGCAGTGAGTTCAGGGTGTGGTGTGTCAGAGGTTGACCCACACAGCTGTTCTCCATTACAGGGTCATTCCTTCCCTATTTCAGGAGGATGCTGGCATCTAACGAGAGAGCGGTGTGGTGTGCTGAGCAGGAGATGGAAGTGTGTCAAAAACCCTTTTTAATAAATCACTTGTCAACGTGCAACACCGTGTGCATGAGTCCTTATTCCTGTCACAGTGTTGCCGAAAGTGTCTCTGAGCGTGGAGCAGCTTTGTGGATGTCTGCCATTTGCCAGGCGGTAGTGGAACATTTGAGCCTTGAGTCAGAGGACTATTGCAGGTGTTTCCAGGAGGAATAAATGGGTCTGGAGGGCCAGCCTTTCGCCTATGCTAGGGGGCTCTGTGACGTGGTGGCGGTGGCTGCATCCAACCCCTGCTGAAAGGGACGCTTGCATCGTGGAGCTGGTGGTGACAAAGCAGTTCATAGTTGGGCTCACCGCAGAGACCTCAAGGTGGGTCCGTTGCCAACGGCCAGCCAGCTTAGACGCTACCATGACCCTGGCTGAGTGCAGTGGCTCTATTACATGAAGGATGATAACACCCAGATCACCTGGTGGTATCTGGCTCTCTGGCCTTTTAAGTTCAAGCTAGTCTAAGGTGGTCCATCACTGGGTCATGCTTTTCCTATTTCAGGAAAAGGCAGTTAAAAAGCTGCGCGAACAAAGTGTGTCAAAAACCCTTATCAATAAAACACCTCTCAACGTGCAACACCCTGTGGGTGGGTCCTTATTGTGGTCACACTGTGATACTATGTCAATTGAATACATTGAGATGGGTTTAATTTCTAAATACAACAAACCCAATATTAAATATTGCATTTTCTTGTGTACTTACAACCTAACATAACCTAACATATTCACATGGTTCACGATTTAAAGCTTGTCATCTTCTAATCAGAGGCCTCCAGCCCATTTGTCAAAGTGTCATTAGGCAAGCTACAAATCCTCAAATTGCTCAGAATGAAGGCACAGATAGAAGCAATGTATTAATGGCTGAATGTGGTTGCATTCTTAGTTAGAAAAGTCCTGCATAAGTTCAAATTTAAGAAGTTATATTCACTATCCATCCATCCATCTTCTTCCGCTTTATCCGGGCCGGGTCACGGTGCCCCTGGGTCACGGTCTGGGCTTCTCAGCCTAAGCAGAGAAGCCCAGACCTCCCTCAGGCGTTCCCAGGCCAGCCAAGAGATATAATCTCTCCAGCGTGTCCTGGGTCTGCCCCAGGGCCTCCTCCCAGTGGGACATGCCAGGAACACCTCGCCCAGGAGGCATCCTTGTCAGATGCCCGAACCACCTCAACTGGCTCCTTTCGATGTGGAGGAGCAACGGCTCTACTCTGAGCCCCTCCCAGATGGCTGAACTTCTCACCCTATCCCTAAGGGAGAGGCCAGCCACCCTTCGGAGGAAGCTCATTTTTGCCGCTTGTATCCGCGATCTTGTTCTTTCGGTCACTACCCACAGCTCGTGACCATAGTTGAGGGTAGGGACGTAGATCGACCGGTAAATTGAGAGCTTCGCTTTTACGCTCTGCTCTCTCTTCAGCACGACGGACCGGTGCAGCACCAATCCGTCTGTTGATCTCCCGCTCCCTTCTCGCTTCACTCGCGAACAAGACCCCGAGATACTTGAACTCCTCCACTTGGGGCAGGAACTCATCCCCGACCCGGAGTGGGCAAACAACTGTCAGTGGCATCATAGCCCCTCTAGGTAGAAGGTAGAGGACTTTAGTTCCAATAGATCTACTGGTAGTTGGTTTCTCCAGTTGTAAGTTACCATTTAACAACATTTTCTAATGTTATTCACTGTAATGAATTAATTTAAATTCTAGCTTAACAAAAGTTTCTAACTATGATGTTAATTTAGAGTAATATTCCAGAATTACATGTTTACATGGCTCTTTGTCTTTGTTGTTATCAGGGGGACCAGTGCTTCCATTTCTTCCAGTTGAAAAATATTTCATTCTGTGGTTGTCATCCAAAATACAGCAGGTGAGTCAAATGCTTTAGATGGCTTGTATTACAATTCCCTCACCTCGTGAGAGATTAGTTAACTTTTATGAACATGAATCTTTTCTGTGTGCTGCTTGCTCTGTTGTTTTTCGTCCTGCAACAGGCTTAATTAAACCTTTGGAAATAATTGTTTTATTTGCACTGCAGGTACTTTGGCTTCATCACCAAGCACCCTGACCAGCAGCGCTTTGCTTGTCATGTCCTGATGTCACAAACAACTTTACATCCTTTAGCAGAATCTGTCGGGTAAGTCCTACTCTACTGTGTTCTGCTCTGCATTTAATTCAGTTATATTTAAGATTCAATGCATATGACTGTCCTATCCATGGACATGCTGCAGAGGGATTATTACTTCTGTAGACACTAGTTTATAGTGTTACGATTTCTATCAGGGTTTCAAACTCTGACAGATGAAAGCTCTGAGAAAGTAGTGTCTTTTTAATTGTTTTATGGGGGGGAAAACACATCACCGAGGTTAAGTACAATTCACTATGGTCACTATGGTGTCCAGTAAGTAACAAGGCTGATGTTGGGAGGCTTTTATTAGCTACAGTTTTGTTTTCATCCTTAACAAAACAACATGGAGATATAACCTGTTTCCAAAAAAAGATGTTAGGCTGTGTAAAAGATAAATAAGAAAAAATATAATTACATTTTTTTATTAAAAGAACAGTGGAATATTTTCCAATGTCACATTACAACCTTATCATCAACAAAAGTGCTGGAAGCTCAGGAGGCCAGTTGTAGTTTTAAAAGCTAAATGTTTTCATGCTAGATATGAGATTTTAAATACCCAATTAATACCTATACAGCATTTATACAGCAGCATTTCTGGGTTCCTTTTATGTCTCGTTATTTCTTTGCCATGTAGAGTTTTAACTTGCATTAGTGGCTGATGAGAATGGTCTTCACTGGCACGATTTTCATGAATTGGCCTGCGAAATGATTTCTACAACAGAACTGTTAAATGCAGAAACCTGCGGGCCTTGACTACTTGGTTAGGTTCAGGAAATAAAAACATTAGACAATAAAAGGTTTATAAAAGGATCGTGTTTTGGGTTCAAATATAACAGCTGCCATGTCATTCAAAGAGCTTTTTTCTCGATGAGTTCCCTTTGAGGATTCTCAGCAGCACATTCACACACATAAACACTCTTCTGTTGAAATATATTAGGTTTAAAGCTGATTTTAAAACAATTTTTGTTTATGTACACAAAATAAGTACAATAGGGTGTTTCACATTTTGCCATAACACTGGCTGGACCATTAGAACAAGTCAGTCTGGCTTGTAGCTTGTAAATCAACCATTTCCAGTGACCTGGTCTGCTTGGTTATGGAATCTTTTGTGCTATTTTTCCCAACAGGAGGGCATTCCAGCAGTATTACAAGGAGCACGTCGGCTACTCCTGTCCCACTGAAGACATCTTCATTGAATAATGCCTCCTGTCCATCCATTCTATGAATTTAATATTCACTATGTGCATGTAAGCCTGGTCTTATATACCACCAACTGGATTACCGATATATCTTCTTTGCATGGTGGGTTATTTCTTTTCTAAGCTGCATCCACTAATACAGCAAGCTTCTCCTTATTTTGGCCATATCACAATATGAATAATTCTATGGATTGATAGGGACACGTGGGATTTTTCACACCACAGAAAGTTACCAATAGTTAAACAGAGATATTGAATATTAATGCATTTTATTTGCAAAAATTATCTTAATTAACTATGCATGGATATTGCATATATACAGACTACCTTCAGAGCTACTCTAGCCCACAAAGCCAAATCTCAGCAACTACAAATGTTGTTAGAAAAAATCGGAATCATCTTTCTGATATTAGCAATTACCATACAAACAATCTGGCACCATAGAAACATGTCAATATCTGTCAATGATTGTAAGCAATCTAATGAGACAATGTTTAAATAACAGTGTTAGTCATTGAATCACATAACATTATAGGAGCTCAAATAAAACACATGAGTAAATTCTCATAAGATTTAAAGTAGTGGTCCTAAAAACTAGCTGGAAGTGCAGCTTCTGATTTTATTTGATTAAACAACCTTTGAAGTACATATTTAAATGTTCAGAGATACATATATTTAACTTTAGCTCATAAGTTCTGGGCAACAAAGCTTTAAGCAGAATAAAAATTAAATTATATAACTTAAATATTTGTTAGATTGTTTAAGAGCCTTAAAACTTAAGAGCCAGGTCGCTGTGGTTCAGGTAGGAGAGCAGGTGTCGACCAATTTGGTTGGTAGATTGAGCCCTGGCTCCTCCAGTCCACATGTCAAAGTATCCTTGGACGAGACACTCAACCCCAAGTTGCCCCTGATGCATCTAGAAGCACTAGATAAAAGTGGTGTGAATGTGTGATTGGGTGAAAAAGACTTGTGGTAGAAAGTCCTTTGAGTGCTCATATTGAGTAGAAAAGAGCTATATAAGTACCAGTCCATTTAACATTTAAGTGCTGTTTGCATAGGTAATCATGTATGACTTTTTAGGGTTAGTATGGAGTTCAATGAAAACAAAAATTTTAAATAAATTCTTCCTGAATTTGCAAAGAGTGCGCAAAAGAAAATAATCACTTTGATGATTGATCAAACAACCACAAATAACATCACCCGAAAGAGACTTCAAATAGTCACAAAACAACTACCAAGAGATGCAAGACGCAGGTGAGAGAACGTTTAAGTGTATTTAGGGGCTCATAGTCTCAGGATGAATCTATGGTCACCAGCCATTAGGATTCATGATCATTTGTTTAAACTCACATGGCAGTCTGTCCACTATTTGTATAGTCTATGAAACTGATGGGTGACACTACACAGTTCAACAAATGGAAAAACAAAAAAATCTGGTTCTTCTAGTTAAACAAATCTAGAGATGTTACTGCTTTTCTCTTTTAGAGTGGGGGAAAAATTATCTGATGCCCTGCTGAATTTGTAAAGTTTACTCACTTATAAAGAAATGAACACTCTCAAATGTTTATGGTAGTTTCATTTTAATGGAGAAAGAATGACACACAAAAATCCAGAATAAAAACATAAAAGTTCTAAATGTATTTGGACGCCATTGAGTGAAATATGTATTGGATTTCCAAGCCGTTTTCTAGTTACCTGAAATGATGGATATTGGGAATGTCATTACTCCAGAGTTGAGTGCATTCTTATAGTAAAGTCAGAAACACAAGGAAAAACTTTTTCTCGTCTTAGGACGATTCATGTATCGTTATCAATACAATACAGTACTTTTTTTGCACTTTAAAACCCGACTGCTGCAACACTGGCTGCACGGATTAAAGATTTTACAGGTTTTCTAATGTTTGATGTTCACTGCCATCATCTTGGACTGTTAACTTGGGGTTAATTCCACAAATTCAGCTTCTGACTTGTGGACATGAAAAACTGCATGTATAAAGGCTAATTTACACTGCCTGTAGCCCTGCTCTCAAAAACTGACATAGATGTAACTCTGTATGTGTGGCTGGTTTTAAGAAAGAAATGCTTAAAGTTCAAGTTTTTAGAATATGTGTAGCGCCATCTTGTATCAGTTACAGAACATTACATCATCGGGTTGGTTGGAGTCAACAGACATTGCATTAGTTTTATGTTAGCTAACTAGTAACACAACCAATAACCCAGGGAAAAATAAGGACTGTAAAACTTTTGTGCTGCTTTTCCTCACCAGGCCTGAACTGTGCAGTCAGCTGTTAAAACAGTTTCTCACAAGGTGTGATCAGCACTATTTTATGTAATAATATTCTCTTTTCCCAAGCATATCCAAACAGGTTTTTTTTTTTTGTCACACCACAAACATAACTATGTTTTTTACCAAAACACGATTGAAAATCTTAACGTCCATCAGCATGTCCATAGGAAAAAATTTTTTTAAATCTCCACTAGTGCTGTCAGCGTTAATCTCATTAAAATGACGTTAATGCCATAACCGCATTAACGCGGCAAATCTCCGTTAGCGAGTAAGCGCGGGTCGCCCCGTGCGTGGGGCTGCACGGCATCAACGCATTAGCACGGTTAGTTCGTTAACGCATTAGCGCTGTGCAACCCCACACAAGGCGATCCGCGCTTACTGGCTAACGGCAATTTGCCACATTAGTGCGGTTATGGTGTTAACGTCATTCTAACGAGGTTAACGCTGACAGCACTAATCTCCACATTATGCTCCCCCTCACTAACGTTTGGGCTTCACTTTTCTTCAGTTCAGTTCATTTTTATTTCAAACATATACATTCACCAACATTTCATAAAATCTTTCCATGCAGTTGTTTGAAAAGGCAGAAGTATATACTTATTTAGCCCGACCCCCTCAGGTTTACATCCTCATCATCTAAATTTGAACAACAAAAACGTATACAATGCCTTCAACTTAGAACATAACATCACAAAAAAATATTTTCTCATGTTCAACTAAAACTATATTTAGATTTGCTAATTTGCAGAAAAAAATAAACGTCACTTTGACTGCTGTCTTGGGTTAATTGCATTTTCTTCATTCTTATACTTATTTAAAATTTCTTTTTTGAGTTTTATTTTAAACTGGTTTATATCACATTCTTCACTTCTAATATTTGTCCATCACACACATCGACACATTTTTCCTGCAGTTCATGGGATTCCCAATCGTGCTTTGGTAAGAAACGTAGTTATGCTTGTGGTGTGATTCGCGTGTAGTAATCTGTTATGCTGTAAACTGTCTGGATGTGCTTGGAAAAAAGAGAGACTCTTTTATTGCATAAAATAGTGCAGATCGCATCAGCTGATTGCGCAATTCTGTACAGCCAGAGGAGGAAAAATCTGAGTTTCTTACTCCAGCTTGTCCGTCCAGTGAATCATCTGTCACCTGACTCAAAAACAGACTCTCCTCCACACTGTTCTCATTCAAAAAGTGCTTTGCAAACCCGAACATTACGCCTTACAGTTCTATTTTCCTGTTTTAGTGTAGCTAGCCAAACATCGAAGAGCCAGTTACTACTAAAGAGACAGACAGTGAAAGTGGACAGTATATGCTTATATAGCAGAAAAGTGATCCCCTCAAACTGATTTTTAGCTTTAGTGCTCTTAGTGCATTTATTATCCCCTCAGTTATTGGTTGTGTTACTAGTTAGTTAACATAAACTAATGTAATGTCTATTGACTCCAACCAACCGATGATGTCTTGTTCTGTAATGGCACAAATAGCACTAAAAATGTTCTTTAAACTTTAACGTTGAGCACTATTTCTTCAATAAATAACTCCAGATACACAGACAGAGTTGCATCGATGTCAGTTTTTTGAGTTCTGGGCTCGATGGTGTAAATTAGCCTTTATACATGTAGTGTTTCATGTCCAGTGTTGGTCAAGTTACTTGAAAAAAGTAATCAGTAACTAATTACTGATTACTTCCCCAAAAAAGTAATCCCGTTACTTTACTGATTACTTATTTTCAAAAGTAATTAATTACTTAGTTACTTTTTAAAAACACGATTTACAACCTGAAGAGGTGATAAAGTGATAGCTCTCTCAGCCCAATTCTACTTTTTCTGCATAATCCATCATACAAAATGTAATCAAATGGAAAAGTCCCTTTTTTAACTTGTTTTATCAGTTTTAATCTTTTAACTTTATGCATCAAGCAAAAATGTAATTATATGCAACATTCTCTGACTTGAAGAAATTAGTTTAACATTTAAACCTATTTTCTGCACATTCCAGCACATAAAATATTTTTTTTTTGTGTTTACACTCAGTCTTTCAAATAGATGCAAGTAAAACACAGCAGAAAATAAATAAAGTCAAAGACTCAGCGGTCCTGTTGCTCTATTTTCACCTGTAAAGCAGGTGTGGGGTAGGCGGAGGTTTACCCTGGTGCAGGTGTGCCGCAGCAGTCAGTGGAAGAATCCGCGAGTTTCTCTGTGAGTTTCCCATTACGTCGTTGCGCACTCGGAGCTTGCTTGGAAGTTTAGGGGTTTTTTCGCTGTAAAAAGAAGTTTTCTTCCCACGCACAACGAACACTAATGTTTTTGTGACTTTTTATGGAATCAAACTCAAAATAAGGTCAGTACTTCCACGCTTTAAACGCTGCACGCTCATACTCTCTCCCACAATCGATATGTGATCCATTGTTGATCTGCACACAGCTGTTGTCACAAACGTTGCACTTGCTTACGTCATTGTCATGAGACATTCTCGCAAAAAAATCACGGTTTTAGTAACGCAGTAACGCAGCGTTCCTACGGGAAAGTAACGGTAATCTAATTACCGATTTTGAAATAGTAATCCCTTACTTTACTCGTTACTTGAAAAAAGTAATCAGATTACAGTAACGCGTTACTGTCCATCTCTATTCATGTCCACTTTAAACTAAAATGCACTTTTAGTACTTGGTAGATAACTCCTTATTGGCAAGCACAGCAGTAAGATGTTTCTTGTAGTTGGTCACCATTTTTTCACACATCTCAGCAGGGATTTTGCGCCCACTCCTCTTTACAGAAATTCTCCAAATCCTTTCATTTTCTTGGCTGCCTGTTGGCAA
The DNA here is from genome assembly GCF_900408965.1 of Simochromis diagramma. NCBI lineage: Eukaryota > Metazoa > Chordata > Actinopteri > Cichliformes > Cichlidae > Simochromis > Simochromis diagramma. The sequence goes on from NW_024386801.1 coordinate 24,245,085, forward strand.
CTTCAAGCTTCAGTGCTGATTCTCTCTACAGATCAGATTTATAGGATAGAGGTCTACAGACTGGCCACTCCATGATCATAATGTTCTCCTTTTTTAGCTGCTCTGTTGTTTACTTGTTTGTATTTAGATCATTTTCATGCTTTAAGACCCATGTACAACCGATCTTCAGTGTTCTAACTCAGGGAAGAAGGTTCTCATCCAAGATCTTACAGTACAGCTCTGTCCACTGGCCCACTCAATGTGAAATTGTTTTGGTGGACATGATTAATGTATAAACAATGCAGGTTGAGACCAGGAGTATCTCCAGTGTACTGAATGATTGATTTATTGTGGTTTGTGTGCCATGTGGGCACTCAGAAATCTGTGGGACCCAGAATTCTTACTGGGTCGTAGGGGATCAAATATTTTTTTCGCTCAGGGAACATGTAAATCAATTTAGGACAGTTTTTTTTTCCTGGATTTTTGGTTGACATCATGTTGCTCTCCATTTGAATGAAACTGACATAGAAATTCAAAACTGTTCTTTTCTTTGTAAGTGAGAAAATGTACATGTTCAGTAGGGATTCAATTAAATATTTGTATGCCACTGAACACTTAGACCACACTTTGAGCTCCAGGAACATAGTCATTCATTTTTAAACAAACTGAATAGTTAGTAAAACAAGAAACTAGTGCATGAATGCTCTTTCTTATTATTAACATTTGATGTAACTGAGTGATACAGGCACTTGAGTTCAAATGATAACGCTTTATTTTACAAGTTTTATATTTTCCAGCTAACGTGGTAAAAACAAAAGACTATAAATTACAAGGATATTTTTTTAAACCCCTCATAAAGCCCCTTTTAAACACTTTCTACTTTCTCCCATTCTTTCTTATTTTCTCTGTAGTCATTCACAACTTAAAGTAGGATTTAAAAAATAGCTGATCTATTCTACCTGCTGCAGTGATGTGCAATGATGATCATCTCAGTGACGTAACTACATTCTTCTGATCAAACGAAATTCTTTTGACAATCTTTGATTCAAGTTTATTTTAAAGGTTCCCCTGCAGTTTCCAAGACAGTATTTTAAAGGACAATAAAAACAAAAAACATTTCTAAAACTAAACTGTGTATTTTCTGAACCCCAGACATGACAGTCTACTGTTGATGATCTTTGGAGTTCTTGTAAAGATGTCTCATTCGTCTTTTTTGCTGCTTTCCTTTTTCTTCCAAATGTGGCTCAACTTCAACTCTTCATGCAGCTTTCTTACACTGCGCACTGATGTACTTGATGCAAACTAATGGGAAGGACCGCATTATTTTAAGCTGAGACATTTTCTGTATTGCTTAAAGCATACATACTCAACCCTTGCTAACAGTTGGAGCTTTAAGTTATCAAAAAAGAGGTAGAAAGTGGCACATGTGGTTTCACAAATGGAAGCCACATGTGCTGGTCACGCTAGGTGGTTGGGTGGTGTGGACACCCAAGTTTATGAATGTGATAACTTGAGCACAAGGTGACGTAGGATTTTGAAATTCATGCCATAGGAGCACGTACTAAAAATCCCAGATGAGTTAGAATCTCAGTGAATCTTCAGTCAGAAGTAAAGTTTTCTGAAAATCCTGTGAATGCAACAACTTAAGAACAAGGGTGATGGAGGATTTTCACAAACCACTAAATATCTTGGACAAGAATGAATCTCAGTGACCTCGACCTCAAGGTGAAGGCCAGAGGTCAACTTTTCTGAAAATCTTTCTGAATGCAATAATGCAAGAAGGAATTCACCCAGGATTTTGAAATTGATACGATAGGTGCATCTTCTAAAACTCTCGGACGAATTTGAATCTTGGTGACCTAGACCTTAAGGTCAGAAGTCAGAAAATTCAAACTTATGCAATAGGGGGCTCTACTAGGAGGCTGAGGTGGTAGCAGTGGCAGGTGCCAGCATTTTCTGTTCTAGGTGATGCTTCACTTTCTTACTGGGGTAAATCACCATGATACTCGCTGACCTCATATCACTTTTGCAATGGTGACTAAGCCTATTTATAAATTATGTTTTAATACTAATCCTTACTCTCTGACCCCTAAACAATGTTTATGTTTTATAAGTGCAAGTTTTTAAGCTGTAGTTCATCGTTAATTGTTAATCTTGTGGTTTTGCACACAGAACAAAAAACAAAGTAAATGACATTTTGTTGCAGATTAAAATTACATGCAGCAATATTTAATATTTTTTCCAAATCACCAAACTAATACAAGAACATGCCTGTGGCAATGTGACTCGCAGTTTTGATTCTTCGAGCTGTAGACCCTGTTTAAAGACTTGAGAGAAAACATTAAATCTAAAACCAGAATTCAAAGGTAGTCTACTTACAAATTTCATATGAGGTCAGCAGGTACAGTGTAGGTGTTCTGTTTTAGGATCAGATATCAATGCCAGTAAAACAATAAAATTCTTTGTTACAGTGAGAGAAAAAAATCAAGGAATAAGTTTTCATCTAAAAGTTATTTTTTATTACCGATGCTCATTAAGGAAACAAAGACAGTTTGTGCTAGTAAAAATCTTCCTCTTTTTAATGCACAGAGGTCCGAGTGACCTTGCAGGCATGGTAATGCTATTTTCTGTAGAACTGATTGGTCAGTAGGCAGTGATTTTATACCTCTCGATCACCAATCAGGATTTTAACCTACAGGTTAGATTCACAGCGTAAGTTACCGTGGCGATTTACCCCAGTAAGAAATGCACCGCCTTCATAGTGCAAAACACCCAGGGTGAAACCTGAAGTTCCCTGGATACGCTGAAATCCTGCTTCCTAGTTTAGGCCTCTGGTCATATAAAATGTAGACAGCTGTTCTGCTACCCAGATGTGGCAAAAATCTACTTACTGCAGTTATAAGTTCAGGAATTTGAATCTTTGGTCTTCTATTAAATGTATATGGAATAAAACGATTTGAGCAGATTAAGCCAGTGGAAATAAAGGTGGAAAAGTTTTACACTATATCAGAGCAACAGTGCCTTTTTTTCTATTTTATTTTCTGGTGTAATGATGATGGCTTTCCTCTTTGTCACAGAATCGAAATAGAAACAACAGCCAGTTACAGACAAGCAGTCTTGTAGCTGTACAGGACTTTAGAAGAGGGACAGAGAGGGTGGAGCTCTTATTAAGGAAGGCATATAACTGTGTGGACGATCCCCGACCAAAAACAGATATTAAAAGCAAATATTCTGGGGACTGAAAATAGGCATCTTTCTGCTATTATAGGTGGTGTGTTTTGCCCAAATATTAGGAAAAGACAATCAGTGCTTCATCTTGGACTCCTCATGCTGTCACTCTTCTTGTATGGGCACTTCTGCAACTTGTCCGTGAGATTCACTAGTAGGAGCATTGCAGCTGCTGTCCTAACACAGTAATCTCAGTGATCTTTATGGTCCTCTTTGCATAAAACCTGAATTTTTCAGGACAACCAAAACAAAGTGGCCTGCATCAAACACACTGTGTCACACCATTCTTGGCTTACATGTTTGTTTCAAGAATTACATTTGCATTACACACAATATATAAGACAGCAAACTTTGTTTGTTGGTTAAGTCAAATATGTACGACTGTGGCTGTCATCTTAGCTGCATCATGGTGAGAGGCTGTACCAGAAAGTGCCCTATGTATTCCACTTCTGTGATTCTAACGCCATGGAGATCAAGTGCACATAACTCAATATAGATATATCCTGTATAGATGTTTGTATAGAAGTTATTATTGTATGCTGCTGGTTTGACAAAAATCTGGGTGTGACACTGCATAATATCAGTGTTGTAAAACAAAGTCAAGATGATGCTGGTGGTGGTTCTTGTCAATAAATCATGTTTACAACTTAATTTCAAAGCAAGACATGTTTTTTTCATAAAATATAAAATGTGTTTAATTCCTAGAAATATTTATTGCATGAAGTTTGTGTGCTACTTTCAGACCTGATACTTTTGATATGTATGTTGCAAGAATACAGTTGAATTATTCAGTTATGACATACACTTTTTTTTCTGGTTTCCCAGATAGAAAGATAACATTGAATGATGTTTAGTTTTCATCTGAATCATCATTGTGGTCCAGATTGAAATCTCAGTGCTAAATAAATGTTGAATCAGTGTTAAAATACCGATCAAACCGACAGTGTAAAAGTAATGACACTGAAATAACACAGATTCAAAGTTGACCTGTTATAATTGATTAATGATCTATTTACAGTTGACCAGGTGACAACAATGATGCTCAAATGTCATGGATTTATAGTTGACCAGAAAATTAAAGCTATTATCAGATGGACTGTTCCATCGCACCCCTCTCAAAGTGGTACATCCCATCTCTCCACCATTGAAACATCATGGATTTATGGTTGACTGGGACATTACTACACCCCAGAGATATCCTCTGTAATACATCAGGTAAGCATTCACTTATTTTTTTCTGTTTGAATTGCACCAAATATATTTTTAACCAACTGTATTTCATATATGTTGTCGAACACTCAGTACAGTGATACACATTGTAGATGTGTAATTTAGGCATATTATGTTAGCTAGGGTGAGTTAGAGAAAGGCAGAACTATATATTAAGTAGAAAAACTTAAATCTGAACAAAATATGCTCTTTCCTTATTTTTTCATATTAGTTTTTTATTTTGTTTTCGTTTTGCGGATAGGGGCGACTCATCAAATGGAGGCAGTGACAGTTCTGAGTTCTCCTTTACCTACAGGCAGTTGACAGTTAGGATCCAGACCAGGTGGAGGCAGGACGTCATTCAGTGTGTTTGATGAATTCACCAGAAATTATTCAATTATTAAACTATTAAATGACAGCTGGGATAGCCCCACCCCGCAACCCTGAAAAGGATAAGCGGGAGCGGCTGGATGGATGGTGAAGTTGTCTGTTGTTTATATGTTAGAGCCTAGTGTTTAATAGTAGAGTTAAAAATGTTTTCATCAACATCCTTATATCAATTAATACAATATTAGACAAGAAAATTACATTATTTTGAAATATTGTAAGTAATTTGTTTTGTTTAACATCACTTGAAATGCCACTTATGTCCACTCGATCTTTAGTAGTGGCGTCCACATTGCTTCAATATTAACTGAAGGTGCAAAAAAGATCGTATTCGTGTTGTATCTTTATTTTGAACATGTTAAATTAATACAACAACAACAACAGAGAAAAAAAGAGACAAATAAAGCAAAACAAAAGGGAAAAAAAGGAATAATAATTATAAATAACTTACATGTTCAAAAAGGAGTAGGACGCAGCATAAGCTTATTTAATCCCACCCCCTTTCCACTATTTAGTAACTAATAGTCAACCATTTTATCTTCCTGTTTATCTTCCTATTCATCAAAATTTCTGGGCCATGTGCAATTCCTGAGCTGGGGCTAACACCTCATTGGAATCGGGCCTTGCTTAGGCACTTATGATGAACTGATATACTGTTTCTAAGATAATTTGGTTGCAGTGGTACCAGTTATTTCCTTGGGGAAACACTTAGTGGATGTAATAAGTGTCCCCATGTGATCGCATTTATTTAGGGTTTGTTTGTTTGTTTGTTTGTTTGTTTGTTTGTTTGTTTGTTTGTTTGTTTGTCAAAGAAACGCACCTGTAAGTTTCCTGCTGGTGAGAGCTAACAGCCACAGTTTGCTTTTTACAGTTCTGTAACAGCTTCATGGGTGGGACACATTGTCCAAGAGTGATACTATCTTCTGTCTCCTACCACCTGCACTGGCTTGAGGGGGCATCCTAGGACAGAACTGGCCTTCCTGATGAGCTTATCCAACTGCTTCCTCTCAGCTGTAGATAAGCTGCTGTTCCAACCAATGACAGTAGAAAACAGACAACACCATTTTTGAGTGAGTTTAAAAAAAAAAGGTCTTCAGGAGCGCCCCTACACTGCAGAAGATCCGATTCCTGTAAAGAGCATCAGTGCTGTGACTCCAGTCCAATTTATTGTTCAGGTGAACACCCAGGTACTTGTGTAGTGATCAGAAATACACAATAAACGTTGAGGCCTTGAGCCAACTCAGCCAAATTATATCTGATTTATTTATTTAAAGGGTTTACAACAAAATTAGACCATCTGACTCCTTAATTACAATAATTAGAATATATTGTTTACATCCCTGCTTTTAATTGCAGTTTTTCCAGTTTCTGTAAAAAGCACAAATATACAGCACTTTTTGTATATTTTTATTAATTATCCTACTCTGTTGCACAGAGGGGTTCTGAATCTGAGTATGCTATTTAAAGTGTAAATATGCCCTCTACAGTCTTATTTATTTTCTGTTTGTTTTTTATTTCATCTTTCTTCTTTGCATGCTCTATCTGCCGGTCACTTTGCTACCTGGATTTCCCCCAGTGAGGGACAATAAAGGATATTTCTATTCTTTTTTTGATCGTTATTCGTGAGTTTAGACACTGATGCTGGACAACAAGGCCTGGCTCACAGTCTCTGCTCTAATTCATCCCAATGTGTTCTATCGAGTTGAGGCCAGGACTCTGTGCAGGCCAGTCAAGTTCTTCCACACCAAACTTGCTTGTCCATGCCCTTATGGACTTTGCTTTCTACGTTGGTGCACAGTTGAGGTGGAATGGGACGTGGCCGTCATCAAAATATTCCCACAAAGTTGGGAGCATTTGTCGAAAATGTCTTGGTATGCTGTAGTAATAAGAGTTTCTTTCACTGGAGCTAAGTGGTCGTGCCCAGCTTGTCAATATGCAGAACCATCACCCCAATAGTCTTTCTGTTTAAAATCAAATCAAATCACTTTTTATTGTCACATCACATGTGCAGGCACACTGGCACAGCACATGCGAGTGAAATTCTTGTGTGCGAGCCCCACAAGCAACAGAGATGTGCAAACACAACAACACAAACGAGCAAAATACAAGAATGGCCGACCTGAAACTAATAAATATATGTACAATATATAATAGTGTATGCATTTCTGGATGTGTATACTAAATATTTTCCTACGTGTGTGTGTGTGTGTGTGTGTGTGTGTGTGTGTGTATACACATTTTTACAAATTAAATAGTAAAAAAAAAATAATAATAATAATAATAATAATAAAATATATAAAATATACAGAGTTGAATATGTGCAAAACAAGTGGCATTTATATACAGTGTGGAGTGCAAAGGTACAGTCTCTGATCCTATGAATATTACCAGTTAGGCAGTGCAGAGCTTGGATGGAGGTGATAGGTGATGGGAATCGTACCAACCAAACACACCTGTTGCAGCAGCTCTCCTCTCAGTGCCCTTGGAATATGACTAGGTTTAATTAAGTGGTCTGGAGAGGAGTCCCAGGGGATCTGTTGTTTTTAAATTTGGAGTAACCTGTAAGAGCTATTTATAAGATGTAAACTAATAGTCAGATTTTGACCTTTCCTGTTTAGAATGGGAACATATAGACTTTTTGAATACACGATGTCTTTGTAAAGAAATTTTGGACTAAAGCAAAACCTAATTCAAATAATAAAAGCAAAACAATCAAATCACCTTAATTGTATTTATCTAATAAACCTACTCTGTACTAATTTTGATTTTATTTCTGATCTTTGAGGGGAGTAAGATTAAAGAGAAACTGGGCACGCCTTGGCCAAAAACACAATCTTTCTTTCATTCATGCTCATAATGACCCAACAAGAAAGCAGTATCCCCTGGAAATTCAACTCCTCTGGAACACTTTTACCTTCTCCACAGATGTAATGAGAGGTACACCAGGGCAGCTTGAAACTCTTCCAATTCCGGCCTTTTCAACAAAAACTCCTGAAGAACAACCCCTGGACTGTACAGCAGTAGAGATGTGTTCTCTGAAGTGACGCTTCTCCATCTGCCAATCCCGTGCAATTCATGGTTCAGGGGTGGCTGTAGCTCAGGAAGTTGGTGGTTTGATCGCTGGCTGTTCCAATCAACATAGCAAATATCACAATATACACTTTCCCATTCAATTTTATTTATACACTGCAAGTTCACAGCAAAGTCAAGGTGCTTCATATACTAAGGTAAACAACCTACAGAATTAGAGAGAACCCCAACAACAGCACTTGGAGTAAGAGACCTCCAGCAAAACCAGGTTCAAGAAGTGGGAGTCATCTGCCTCGACAGGTTGGAGGGTGACGGGAAAGAGCAACAAGAAAAGTAAAAGTATGTCGTTTTGTATCTTTCAAAGTTGCAAGGCCTTGTTGCTTAACAAGCTCACAGAATTTTATTCTGTATACAGTTTTGTGTTTACAGTAAGTTTGTAGATGTATTTTTTCCACATTGCTCTTGTGATAAACAGCCTCATACAAACATGGTTACATATACAGAAATGGAACGGTATTCATATAATGCTTTCTGCTTTTCTAGTCTTATTGACTAAAAAGCATGCTACAAGACAGGTTTGTATTATATATTTACTATTTTTGGATGCAGATGTGTGTGTATTGATGTTTGGAACTCATCTGGTTCCTTGTTTTTTGCATTCTGCACAGTTTGAGCCACAAACAGATTCATCAATAAATTATAGTGCAGTAGTGATTGGTGAGAGCTGAAGTCTGTATGTTTTCTAATGCATGTTAGACACATCCTGCTTTCTTTAATATTATTTGCATTATTTACAATCGTAAAAGTTAGAAGGACGTCTTCTTCTTCAGTCCTGACACACTGTCGATTTTCAACAGGCGTTCCTTTAAGACGGCAGGCAACAGGTCACTAAGTTGTCAGAGATCAGTTTTCAGATGAATCGGTCTCTTCAGTGGAGCCGTCACTCTCCACCTCCATCCTCCTCCTGTGGTGGATGTTCCTCCTGGGTGATGCCTTCTTCTGCACTTCTTTTAGCCCCCCCACAGCACTACTGCTACTGTTACTGCTAGGACTCACTACGATTTGAGCAATCCTGGACAGCAAGAGAACAAAAGATTACAATTAAAAGAAGAAAAGAGCAAAATGTGAAAAAAGCAAAGTGAAAGTATGTAGAGATTGTACTGGAGCTCTATTACATTTGAACACGAGAGTAGCAGCAGAGTAACTGTTTTCATGCCAGTGAACAGAAGTCTAACAATATCAGAATCAGCAGCTTGGACATTAATTAGATTTTGACCTTTGAAACCCACAAATTTACATATAAAAGATAAACCAGGAACTTTGAGCAATCCTGGACAGCAAGAGAACATCACTGCTGTGATTTTTCAAAAATTGATAAGTGTTAGCCATTATTGACATAAATGTATAAAAACTTATAAATTATATTATTCAAGGGAGTTTTTCTTGTTTTATAGCCTTGTGCTGCTGAGGGGTTTAATTTCAGATTACTTCGATGCTCTTCGCTATCAATCCAATCTACCTTACTACAATCTATACTAACTTTATACTGTCTAGGGGTTGAAAAGCAGCTCTGAAAACTCTTGTAGCATCTGCTTCTAAAATGTAGAATTCAGTTCGCTTAATCCTTAATAAGAGTAAAACAGAAACAACACAGGTCAGCTGAAAATAGTACAAATCTATTTTTTTCTGTTGTAAGCCTCCAGCAGATCTGAGGAATCCCTCACTTGTCATATAACACATTAACACCTGGTTACAGCTGCCTAATATATGGAGTAATGTTCCTGTTGTTGATATGTTTATTACTATGTGCATAGATGTGCAGTCTCACAGTTTGTCCAGTTCCTGGTCCATCTCTGGGTCAATGAGCAGCTCTGCCTTACTGGGTAACACTCCTGCAGAATCAGGGAAACGAAAAGGTTCAAAATTCAAACATTTGAAAGCAACACTAATGTAATACAAACCAAATGCACATTTTTTGACTGATGTAATGCTTATGCACTGTGTGTCAATAAGAGCCAGTGTCTCATTGACACACAGTGGTGGTTGAACCCACCAATAGTTTGGTTGATGGCCTCTTGTTTAGCCAGACTCATAAGGAAGCTGTAGTAAGAAATTCTGTCAGTCTGGTTCAGGATTTCCCTCATACATGACCTGGGCGGATGACTGCACACACACACACACACACACACACACAAATAATGACAAATCAGTACTACAACTGGTACAGAAATTGTTGTGTGGTGAGGTGGGAATATTTTTGCAAATATTTAGTGTATACGCACAAAAACGCAGTGATTTATCAACATTTTTGCGCCACAATTTTTTCGTACTTCACAAACAAATTTAGTGTACGGACAAAATACAGCCTTACTGTCTTAGTGAATTTAAACACGTGTCGTTAAAATTAATACTTTTTTTTAAAATTCATCATTATTATTGCTTTTTGGTCATTATTTATTATTTTATATATTTTTTTATTTACAGATTACAATTAAAATTTAAAAAATGAAGCACCTAAATACTGGCCTAGACGCACTAGATGCAAAGTTACTTCCTTAAGTCATCGCATTCACAAGATTTTAAGTGAATTCTGACATTGACCTTGAAGTCTAATGGTAGGAATTTGAAAATATTACATCAGCTACATCACCTTTGAGAGTTATCGCCTTCACAAGATGTCTACAGGAAACTAAAAGAATATAGTGGTGAGTGAGAACTGAAGTGTTTACCTATGTTTGGACCTGTCGCACAGGGCGTCTATACACTGAACCAAAGTGGAAGGCTCCACCCCATCTTGTGGCCGCTCTTCTTTGTTGTTCTCCTCTGTAGACACAGATGGGATCTGCTCGATGGAGGTGGATGTGGGGACGATGACAGTGTTGGGACTCTTACCTGCTAGCAGATCTTGGTAGATTACCAGCACACAGTCCAGGAACTCTACGAACACAATGGATGAATTTAATGGACGTTTCCTTTAACTTAAAAACAAATCACATATTAACATTATTACATACATTTTATATTTATTGTTATTACTATATTTTTATTAATATTGGTTTGTTTATTCCCTCGGGTGAAATAACTGAGAGAATGGGTTCTTAAAACCTATTTTCTCAGTTATTTTATCCTTTATTATCCAATTTAATCAAATCTTTACATTCTTATCTGTTACCCAAGTTAAATATTCTCTTTTTCTAGGCTACTTATTTTTTCAGTTAGTGGTGAATTCTTTACCCCCCTCAGTTTATTACACAGTCGTTATGAATGAATCCCTTTATTTTATTAACTCATATTACCATTCGGTTCCCTGGATTAACATTAATCTACTCCCTTTAGTAATTTTTTCAGTCTGTTTCCTAGATTTCCTATTTCATTAACTAGGTTCTCTTCATTTAATAATCAGTGCACATGAATTATTACCATTTTCCCTTATTTTCTCTATATAATCCTTTGGGTTTTTATTCTGTTCCTTCAGTTTATTGATCCTTTCCCTCCCTAAGTTCATTAATTTGCTCTCTTTAATTATTCTTTTCATCACTTGGTTTATTACCTTGGTAGTAAAACTGCAGCTGGAAAGCATAAAGAAAATCAGAGAAAGACATCAGACAATCGATGGTGTCGTCCATCACAGCAATTCTAGAGGAGGAGAGAACAGCAATCATTACCCAGAAACTTTCAGCCTGTTAAGATCTGTTGTGTTCAAAATGTGCTACATTGAAAATGTGCTCAAATGAATTACATAGGATTATATATTGTGCAAAGCACTCAGGTTTCATCTTGATGTGAAATAATCAAGATGAAACCTTGGGAAGTTACTCTTTTGCTGACCTGGCGGCACTCTGAACTAACACCACTGGAAAATCTGGACAGAGTAACTGCAGCAGGGACCTGTATTCCAGCATGGAGAGCAAGTCTGCAACACAAGACACAAAACATATGTTGGCTACAAATTACACAATGACTAACCACCAGTTTTAAATAGAAAACTCATGACAGCACAAAACTGTAACACATAAAACTGTCAGTGACAACTAAAACAATAATGTAACACTTATGACATAAACATAGTTTTATATCAATTTTTTTTTATTAATTACAAATACACTGACATCAAAAACTGTCTCTTTGATCTGCAAGGATTTGTAAATTCACTGATTTTGAAAAAGCATGTTGTTTGAGGTCACTGCAACCACATCAAGAAGAAACATACAGCATCACCCAGATTTAACTCCTCCTGTGTCCATTTAATGTCTATGTCTACATTTACCAGCTTCCTAAGTATACCATAATAAACTTTAGATCTAGTCAATGTGTCCTGCTCGGATGTTTCAAGAGTACAGGGCTATTTGGTCCTTGTACAACTGTATTCACACTTATTTCTAGTGGGTAATGGAATCTCCCAAGGCTGCTTTGACTGATTTTGTCCATGATTTTTATGGACAAAATTTTAAGTTTTAAGGTCAACAGGTCCAACCAAAGGTTGTAGTGTGTCAAGGTTGGTAGCCTCATAATCTCATGTCTGCTTTTTACAAGTGATGCTCACTCAGTTGTCTTCATTAAGGCTCAGGTGGTAGAGCAGATCATCTAATAACCGGAAGGTTGGTGGTTCGATCCCAATCTGCCCTAGTCTGCATGCAAGATGTTAGTCCAATGTTGTTCTCTGGTGTGAATGCATGTGAATGTTAGACAAAAAAGAACTTAGAAACAGGATAGAGAAAAAGTGCTTGCGTGAATGGGTGAATGAAACAAGTTGTGTAAAGCAGCGGTCTCCAACCTTTTTTGCACCACGGACCGGTTTATGCCCGACAATATTTTCATGGACCGGCCTTTAAGGTGTCGCGGATAAATACAACAAAATAAAACTAGTACCGGTACCGAAAAAAAGAAGATTTATACATAACACACGTGAAAAGACCCAGGAAGACAGAGTTAACGATAAAAACGATAACAAAATAACGCTGAAAACCGATAAAAACCCTAAAAACCATACATTTCACACCTGAGCCTCAACTCTCGCGGCCCGGTACCAAACGACTCACGGACCGGTACCGGTCCGAGGCCCGGGGGTTGGGGACCACTGGTGTAAAGCACTTTGAGCTCAGGCAGAGTACAAGGGCGCTATACAAGAACCAGTCCATTTACCATTAATTGTTAAGAGATACCCTCCAGCTCGGAGGATTCCAGAGTTTGATTCGAAGCTAAGTGTTAAGTGCCTTGAATGAGAATTAGGACCACAAACTGTGAGGCCAGAGTTCTCAGCCTTAACCCAGAGTGCACATTCTGGGTTAAGAAAAAGTTGCTGTCCCAAGTGGTGAGGTCTTAGTATCTCAGGAGAGTGACAGATGGGTAAGTCTGTCATCAGCAGTACTGTACATCAGCAGTAGCACTGTACCTCACAGCAATAACATCTTGAGAGTGAATCCAGGCTGGGATATTTCTGTCTGTAGTTTCCATGTTCTTTACTATGATTACATGGTTCTCCCCAGAGGTACTCCAGCTTCATTTCACAGTCCAAAGACATTATTGTGTTCTCACCTCCACTTTTGCCGATTTGTCTGTAGCATTTCCAGAATACTCGAATGAAGGATGCTCTGTTATGTGGAGTGGCCTGGATGTAGTTAAACTCTCTGAAGAGGACGTGGTTACTGTTCTTTACACTGCTGAAACTACAGAAACATTACAAACCCAGATATATTATATATTTCTCTCACACACACACAGACACACAAATTTACTCAATTGCTCTCTGCGATTAATGAAGTCTCTCTGACTCTGATATGTCTTTATAAATAACTTTCTGTCAGGACATGGAAGGCAAGCAGTGCTTGCATTGTTAAAGCTCCCCGCCTGTCTATTAGCATGTCCATCCATCCTTTACATTACTGCCACCTTGTGACCACACGGAGCTAGAACAATGCATCTCTCTCTGGTTTGAGGGCGTGTCCATCTCCCGTAACACTGACTTGAGCTGGGCAAGCTGAGAGGTCAGCAGCTTTTTTCTGGTCGTTTTGCGCATGTGCACTGTGGATAAACTGCTAGTCTTCAACGGTAAACTGATGGGAGACCAGTGTGCGAAACAAGCTGCTGCTGGCTCAGCTTTCACTGCTCTGACACCAGTAATGAACTGTGCTTTGTCTGGAAACACAGCCACCATTACCCTGTGAAATAGCTTCAGTCAGATTCATCATAACAGATGAGTTTCTTCTTGGTAACCACCTTGGCCAACATGTGTAATGTAGAGAATATGGTGTGAGAAAAAGTTGTTATTAACTTCTTTAGTACTGTGACAATACTCAAGATGGGATAGTAGCTCTGACCATGTCTGCTCTTTTCAGATTTTCAGATTAGCATTTCCCGAATGTAGATTTTTTCATTAATGTTTAATTCCTCAATAGACATATGCACAAGCTTTTTAATTCAACTGGGTTTTTTTTTATAATTAATGTATTTTAATACACTTAAAAAATCATGATGAAGGACTGTGAAACTGAGCTCTTAAACAACAATTTCTTTTTCAGAGATATGTGATGCTCACACAACAGCCACACATATAATGACTATGATGAATATGATACTGTACATTAGGGCTGCAGCTATCGATGATTTCAGTAATTGAGTAATGTATTGATTATTCCATCTATTAATCAAGTAATGAGATAAGATAACTTATTCCACCCTCCGTGTTCCAGATGCTTGATCCACTGATTCATCATTTTCACAGACTCTTCCTGTCTGTCTGTCACTGTGTAATGCAGGATTAAAGACCTGAGGGGGGGTCTCCAGCTCGTGCAAATGCATGTAAGTATCAGTATGATCTTCAGACAACAATGAAGTAGTATTGATACGTATAGCCTATGCATTTGCACGAGCTGGAGATGATAATCCTTTTAAACCGTATGACACACTGGCAAACAGTGACAACCATTCCTTGAACATGACGATGTATCACCAAATACACGGAGAGTGGAATTCGTAAACAAATCTAACTAGTTAACGTAAAAACCTGTTAACCTAAAGCACCGGAGCTGCAGTCTCACTGTTTCAACAACTGTGTGGAACCTACTATTCAGCGAAGTAGCGGATCACTCCGAACTGGTTGTATTCCTCTTTGTGTTCTAGCAGCTGGATCACAGCATCATTCAGGTAGAACAGCACATTGCTGTCCGCTGGAACACAGACACACACAGAGATTATAAAGTTAGCCTAGGAGCTAACTTACACAGCTAACAACACACGACCTACCGAGATACTGATCAGCGGGAACCGTGGGGTTCAAACGGTTCATTCTGCTCTTCCTATAGAAACCCACTGAAACAAGACTTAATAAATACGCAGCTATAATCGGTGAACAGTGCAGCTATTTACTGTATGTACACTGTGTTCTTATTACTCTGAATTTTGTTAGCTACCTGTCCTAACATGGTGAGCTGGTGGACTTCCATGGAAACCGCCGGATGTTGTGAGTTACATTAATCAGAGCCCCTCGAACAATACTACTTACAAAGATTCCGCTTTGAAAGTAAACGTTTTACAGAATTTAAGAGCTTTAAAAACTGAGAAAAAATTGGAACTTGTATTTTGAAATTCACGTGTACAGATTTTTTTAACACACTTGTGTTTTTAATTTATAGTTACAGAAAAATATTCACAAATGTGTAGAATGATATTTTCACAAATAGAATAGAATAGATCTTTATTGTCACTGTTACAAGAACAATGAAACACAGTTTGCATCTCTCCGTTGGAGACATTCAGATTCTTTTAGGATGGACACAGGGAATGTGTTGTAATACACAATAATAATAATAATAATAGTAGTATGTACAGATCAACATAAGAACACACACACACACACATATATGAGTGATCAGTGTGCAGTATAAGGTGCAATGTGATCAGTGGTATTCCGCATTGAGTAAGGGATAGGAATGCTGGTTACTACTATAATAAATACGGTTCATAAATATGCTGTAAATGTCCATGGATTTTAACAGCACAGTTAACCTTCGATCAGGGTGGGGGTAGGGCATGTTTGACAGCCTTGACATTGACATTGATTCTGTTTTTCTTTGACCTGATCGACCTGTAGCGTTTACCAGAAAGAAGGAGGGAAAAAAGTGAGTGTCCAGGGTGCAAGGGGTCCTTGATGATGATACTGGCTTTCCGCTTTAGTCTGCTGGTATAAATGTCTCTGAGGGGGGTTAGTGAAGTTCCAATTGTCCGCTCTGCCGCCCTCACCACCCGTTGCAGTTTTCTCTTGTCTTCCACAGTACAGCAGTTGAACCAGAGTGTTCAGCAGATAGGTCAGAAGACTCGCGATGGTGGAGCGGTAGAAGTTAATTAGAAGTCTTTGGGGTAATTGCACCTGAGAAAGTACGGCCTTTGTTGTGCTTTTCCTACCTACTGTGAAATGTTTGTGGACCAGGTAAGGTCAGCCGAGATATGGACCCCGAGGAACTTGAAGCTGCATCAATGTAGAGGGCGAAGTGCTCAGATCGCCTTGTTCTCCTAAAGTCGATTACCATCTCCTTGGTCTTGGCTGTGTTCAGATGTAGGTTGTTGTTGTCACACCATCACTTCAGATGCTGAACTCTGTAGGCTGAAGCATTAATGTTCTCAATCAGTCCTATGTAGGTGGTGTCATCAGCAAATACACTGTGAGCTGCAAACTTCTCATTTAAATTTTACGGAATTTTTTTTTACTGCTTACAACTACAACTCTGTGATTACAACCTCTTATATCAGTGAATACAAGCACTTGACTGCACCCTCACAAGTCAGATTCACATATTCTGCAATTTTGCAACACTTCTTGGGAGAAAGGCATTTCAAAACTTGCACTTGTAGCTGAAGGGGGATAAAAAACAGAGCTGTTGGTGGTGGTGGAGGGAAGATACGAGGGGGGCTGGGACGGAGGTAACGACAGTAGAGGTCAGCCAATCAGAAGGCCTCTGTCCTCTTTTCACCATGTTGGATTCGCAACTACAAAGCACAGAGCCTGGTTTCCTTCAAAACTTTGTTTAGTACATTAGCACTGTGGTTGATCAGGAAATTAACACAGACACAGCAGTCCCCCATTCCTCATTAGGAGCAGCAGCAAAAACCAGAGCGAATGATCATTTTAGCTAACGGTACTAGCTAACTAGCTACCCAGCGTACACTGATCAGTAATACACTCTTATAACTGTTCTAATCCTTGTTAACAGACCTGAATGTTGCAGCTGCATAAAATACTGTTGATGACGACTGTGATCTGTTATCTTTGTACCAGAATAAAGAGGGAACCCAGAGTATGAGCAAGTCCAGTGTCTCAGTGCCATCCTTTCTGCAAATGAAGTCACATCCACCATAGACTCTCAGGACCACAACAGCTACACCAGCAGTATCTTCTCTCTCAGTTTATCCCACTGTTGGCAGTAAAAGAGGACTTATTTAATCTCTGAGCCCTCACTCTGAACCACAGCACTTTCTGCAGGGACATCAGTACATCACACTTTAAATCACACTAAACTAGTCTTCCTCAGTACTTTCATGCTGACTTACCCACGTTTATTATGCTAATAGGAGACCAAGTTCATAGCAACACTTACAACATAGGTGTCAAACTCTGGCCAGCGGGCCAAATTTGGCCCGCAGCCTAATTACATTTGGCCCGCGAAGCCATGCCAAATTACTATTAGAGCTGGCCTACTGGTAATATACAGCTAATATATATATCGTTTAGTATTAGGCTTTGCTTGTTCCATATTCAGTTTTTCAGCAAAACTTGTTTGAGTCCATAACAAAAGATTCATTCTTATATCTGGAGGAAGATTTTTTTTTCAATAAATATTAATGTTAGCCCGCGACTTTGTTCCAGTTTTGAATTTTGGCCCACTGTGTATTTGAGTTTGACACCCCTGACTTACAAGTTTACAAGTTCATAATAAATCCCTGAACTCAACAGATAAAGCTGCCTCTGCTGTCCTTTTTTGTTCTTTTGATTGATTGGTCATTTTGTTTTGGTTAGTCTGTCCGGCTGTAAAGGCCGTTATGAATGATTGAGAATGAGTCTTGTTAAAGAACCCAGATTGCAGTTCATACATAGCGCTGATTCCCAGCTACGCTGTTTGCAGTGCGTGCCCACTGGTAAATTTATTGCAATTTCTCTAAAACTGGGTGTGACGGTTTGCAGTGTAGTGCTATTTGCCTGCTCCTTTGGTTTGATAGGTCTCATGTGCAGCTGGGATATTAGTAGAATTTATTTCTTTGGCATTTCATTCGACACCTTAGTGCTTAGTTACATAAATGTTTAAAGTATCTTTAGTTATTTTGATTCAGAAACAACACAGAATTATAAGTCAAATGTCTCCTATGTGTGTTGTCCGTTATCCGTGACTGTACTATCCAAGTACAGTCTATCCAAGTCCTCTCTATACTTAAATGTTTCATAAACATTCTTTAACCTCCTAAGACCCGAACTCTTCCACAGCATGCATTTTTAATTTCTCTTTGATATTTGAGCATATTGGGGCCCGATGAATGTAAAAAGAAAGAATTACCAGATTTTTTTTTTTACCTTTTTTTTGTTTTTATGAAAAATAAGAGCCACATATGAGGATATTTGTTTAAAATTTTGATAGAACAGTAGCAGCATAATGTCCTTGTAAGTGGATATCAGGCCCTTGTAGAGCAAAATTGAGTATTTTGGTCTAAATAACCCAAAATGTGATGTCCACATATGTGGACACCAGGTCCTAGGAGGTTAAGATACTAAAATTCAAATCAAATTAGAGAGGCTGGGATTTGGTGACTTCGTATAACCAACAACAATATTAGAGCTCTTTTCAGCCCAAATTGATTTTGGGCAGTCAGTTTTGTCTTATCAAGCAGCTCATACCTGGAATACAATACCCTCGGAAATAAAGACTATATAACATTCTTTATTTCTTTTTCTAAATTTGTAAAACAGTGATTATTGGATAATCAAACATGACATAATGCCCTTGAAAATCCTTGATTCTAATGTTTTTTTTTGGGGGGGGGGGGGGGTGTAAGTGATTATAGGGTTTGATCTTTAATAATGGTATATGGACATTTGTTTATGTCACACGTTTTATGTTCACACGCTTCTAAATGTTTGGTTTGTTGCTTTATTTAATATGCCATTAAACTGCCAGGGATTGCAGTGGGTAAATCTGGCATATTTACATGATGAGTTTAAGTGCTCATGTTAATTAATAAGTATTTTCCCTTTTAAATAAACACAAACATTTACAAATTGTATTGATAATCACAGCCATCATTAAAAAAATAAACTGTGAATGGCCCTTGGTGTGCTATGTCCAGCTGATATTGAAATGTGTGTACTCATGTAATTAAAACATATGAACAAATGAAATGAAATTATCTCTACTCTTTATCTTGGCAGAGGGCAGTAGGAATGACAGAAATAACAGGACTATGTGTCTATTGTATATTTTGCGTTATTTTACATTTTCGTCACAAAAACTCGCCAAGGTTGATTCCTAGTGAGTGCAGGCCACTGTCTGCTGTTTTAGCCCCGCTGTCAAAATGTCAAGTGCCCACATCTGTCTTACTGTGGAGGGAACTATAAAACCTTGTGTAACATTTTGATAGAGATCAATAAGTCACCTAAGCTCACTGCTGTCTGTTGACAGCAATACTCTGGTGAGTTTTCTGTAAGTGATATTTTTACTGCTGTTAGTTGCTGGTCTGCATTACTGCATTACTTCTTTGAAGTATAAAAAATATAAATTGTATAAGTATAAATTTTCATCTGGTGTGAGAATTTAATCAAACTGTTTATCAGAGTGAAAATGCAATACTTTTTGGACAGTAGCGGGCATAATGTTAGCTTAATTGTCAGCTGTTATTGTTGTCAACAACAGCAACAACCCACAATGAACGGGTCCAGACCAGTGTCTTGCCAAGGTAGGGATCCCGACACAGTTACCCCTGTGTCGGGAGCATGCGCTGGACTGTCCAAATCACGGACAAACAGTATCCATCATTCTTGATTTTTAGTTCGCAAACACTTCTTATAATGACTTATTACTACTGAAATTTTGGAGGTTTTAGCTCTTTATACAATCAAGTTATAGAAGGATACATATTACCAGGCAAAATGTCGTCGGTTTGTTGAAATAATCCAGTCCGATAATACCTGAGAACAATAAATGTATAATTTCTGTTGTAACCCACAAACTGAACGGTAAATTAACGACATTCATCTTTTACTTTCTCACTAAACTAAAACGTCACGACTTCCACGTGTGGTTAGTTGAAATGGAGGCGAAGTCAACTGGATCTGCTTTCCCCTGCCCAGCGCGTGCTCCACATGCAGGGGAACCTAATTCCTTCAGAGATACCTACCTTTACCTACCTTGACACGACACAATCATTTTATGGTGGCCATCAAATTCTGCACTGAGCTTTGGAGAGACTTTTATATATCCTTTATTTACCCGGATACAATGTGTTGTTGACATTAAAAATGTGTTTTTCGAAAGAGATCAGTCAATGGATCAAGCCAAGAGGGTAGCAGAAATTAAGATAAGATAGAACTTTATTAATCCCTCGGGTGGGTTCCTCTGGGAAATTCGATTTCCAAAAAGCACAGCACCGACAGAAGTTACAGTTACAGAATATTATATATATATATATATATATATATATATATATATATATATATATATATATATACACACACATACACACACATATATAAATACAGAGACAAATATAAATAAAATATACGAAGGGGATAAATAGAATAAATAGGAATAAAAAATAAAAATACAAGTGAATTGCACATTTCAAGTATTGAGGTCTATTGCACCATTGACTATTTACAAAAAGTATTGCACAGTGAGGTGAAGAGGCACTACAGCTTAGTTGTTCCCCCCTCCTTTGTCCTCCTGTTTCCCCTCCCTCTCCCCTCCAGAGAGGAGTTAAACAGTCTGATGGCGTGTGGGACAAAGGAGTTTTTAAGTCTGTTAGTTCTTGTCTTGGGGAGAAGCAACCTGTCACTGAACAGACTCTTCTGGTTGTTAATGGCCGTGTGCAGAGGATGCCCAGCATTGTTCATAATGTCCAGCAGCTTTTTTAGTGTCCTTTTCTCTGCCACTGTCACCAGAGTGTCCAGCTTCATGCCGACCACAGAGCTAGCCTTCCTGATCAGTTTCTCCAGCCTGCATGAGTCCTTCTTTGCTGTGCTGCTCCCCCAGCACACCACAGCATAGAAAAGTACTCCAGCAACCACTGACTGGTAAAACATCCTCAGGAGCTTCCTGCAGATGTTAAAAGACCTCAGCCTCCTGAGGAAGTACAGTCGGCTTTGGGCTTTTTTATACAGGTGCTCTGTGTTGCATGACCAGTCCAGTTTATTGTCCACCCACAGCCCGAGGTACTTGTACTTGTTGACCACCTCCTCCCCCTCTATCTGAACCGGCAGTGGACCTTCTCTGGACCTCCCGAAGTCCACAACCAGTTCCTTAGTCTTTGAGGTGTTGAGTTGCAGGTGGTTTGTGTGACTCCATGCGACAAAGTTCCTCACCAGACTTCTGTACTCCTCTTCCTGATCATCCCAGATACACCCCATGATGGCTGTGTCATCTGCAAACTTCTGAATATGGCATAATTCAGAGTTGTAGCAGAAGTCAGAGGTGTACAGGGTGAAGAGAAGAGGGGACAGCACAGTTCCCTGTGGTGCTCCTGTGCTGCTGACCACAGTGTCAGATGTGATGTCCTTCAGCCTGACGTACTGTGGTCTGTCGGTGAGGTAGTCGGAGATCCAAGCCACCAGGCAGGGGTCCACCTCCATCCTGTTCAGTTTTTCCTGAAGCATACAGGGCCGGATGGTGTTAAAGGCACTGGAAAAGTCAAGAAATAGGATCCTGACCGTGCCTTTCCCCATCAGGTGTGAGTGGGCTCTGTGTAGGAGGTACAGGATGGCATCCTCCACTCCGACACCCGCCTTGTATGCAAACTGTAGTGGGTCCTGGGCATGTTGTACCTGTGGTCGGAGGAGGTTGAGGAAGAGCCGCTCTAGAGTCTTCATAAGATGTGACGTCAGTGCCACCGGTCGGAAGTCATTCAGCTCATTGGGCCGGTTCCTTTTGGGGACCGGGACGATGCAGGATGTCTTCCATAGGGCGGGCACTCTCCCCAGTCGCAGACTGAGATTGAAGACTTGTTGTAGCGGCTCCCCAAGTTCAGCAGCACACGCCTTTAGCATCCTAGGACACACCTTGTCTGGGCCTGCTGCCTTTCTGGGGCGAAGCTTCCTCAGTTGTCTCCTGACCTGATCCACTGTGACACTGGGAGATGTTTGGGAGGAGGGGAGGGGGGGAGATGTCTTGCTGCTGAGAGAGGGATTGGAGGAGGGGGGTGTCATGGTGTCAGGAAGGGGGGGAAGCGAGGGAGGTAGGAGAGTGGGGAGAGGACTCTGTAGTAAAGGTGAGGGTGAGGGTGGGGGGGTTGTGGGCTGGTCAAACCTGTTGAAGAAGTTGTTGAGTTCGTTTGCCTTCTCCACAGTCCCCCCCCCACTGTGCTTTTCTTGGTGTTGTGGCCTGTGATGGTTTTCACACCATTCCAGACCTCCCTCATATTGTTCCTCTCCAACTTCTGCTCCACCTTCCTCCTGTAGGTGTCCTTTGCTTCCCTCAGGCAGCGTTTCACCTCCCGCTGTGCTGCTTTCATCTCCTCCTTCACTTTGCTCCTGAAAGCCTTCTTCTTCATGTTGAGGCCAGCTTTGACTTCCTGTGTTACCCACGGTTTGTTATTAGGATAACACCGTACCGTCTTAGCAGGGGCGACTGTGTCCACACAAAAGTTGAGGTAGTCTGTAAATTGTAACAAACATAACACCACAGTTCTATAAACTTACTTAAAGTGACCAAAAAGGACTGCATTGAGGACAATGTGGGTACAAATACGCAGAGTTATAAAGATACTTCAACAACAGGTTATTTCTTTCTTCTATATATAACCCAATCATAAATCATGTTCACTACTGTCTATTTACTAATATGAGTAAAAATATTCGAAATACAAAATACACATAAAAACATCGGAAATCGGTTTTTGGCATAACATCGCTCATCACTAAAGTTTAAAGGGCGTACACGAAACAAACAAGTAGTGTTTACATAGACAATCGTAGTTTTGAGATAGACTTAATTTCAGAGTAGCCAATGAAATCTCTTCTGAGAAAGCAATGCACGCGTTGTTCCAATCAGCTAAGGAATTTCACACATTGAAGGCGGAGCATATTTCAAACGCAACCAATCTCTCTCCACATCTGTCTCCGTCTAGTGAAAAACAAAGAAGCCCATTAGATGAATAAGTAGTCACATAAGTAAAATGTCACTGTATAAACGTAGCATTTTGTTTGTGTGCTGCTTCTTCACTGTCCATGACAGGTTGCTTATGCAGTCGGACTAAATATTAAAAGTGATTCAGCACTGGAGTGACGTCGTCGGGGTGGTGTCCCGCTCTCCGCTCCGCCTCCGTCTGTCCGGCTCTGGAGAAATTTGAAAAAGCTGAAAGAAGTTGGACGTATTTAGCGAAATCGGAAGTGGGCGTTCATTTGTGTTTAAAATAAGAGTTCAACACACGCATATTCCACAGACAGACAAACAAATATTTTCATATCCCAGCCCAGAAATACTTTTTCGAAGTTTTTCTTTTAACGAATACGCAATTTCTGTAAATTATATTTATAATTTGAATTAGATAAGAAACAGCGCAACTGTCTGTTTTATTCTGTACCGGAAATAGTGTTGAATCTCCTTCGAGGCAGGGAAGCACTTGTATAAAACTCGGCTGGACCCCGCTTCAGTGATCTTTATCATCCTCATCGAATTGGGGAAGCAGCATCGTATTTTTTAAAAGACGCAAACAGGTATTATGTTGAAGATTTTAAATATTATTATTATTTTAAGCAACTACAAATCAGGTTTGAATCGGAGCTAGTTGTGATGTAATGTGTGTAGCTGCGAACTGCGCTGTTAGGCCTGGTTATGTTGGCGGGGATGGAAGGTTAGCTTGTAGCCTTCTTTCTAACCAGCTAACAGCTATTACCAACCGACAATAAATTAACGGCGAGGTTTGACTTTGAAAATAACTTATGCATAATACAATTTTGCACGATATGTTTAACAATGTTTATTTGTCATTAGCGATAGCCGTCTGTGTTGATGCGGGTTGGACCTGAATGAGCGGTTAACGGGGTAACGTAGCAACTGTCACTGTTGTTGCTAAGTTAGCTAGTTAATGGCCCTCGGTAACTAACGTTAGCAACTAACGACCGCTAGTTATGTTTTGCTGGCCACTCCCAGTCAAACCGGGAAAGTAAACAATCGGTGATATGGTTAATTGACGGCACGGTTGATAACCAGAGTGATAATGACTGGTTGGGTGTATTTAAGGGGGAGTCTAGTTGATAAAGGTTAGCTGTGCTCATTTGGTTGTATTTTAGTTTGCATTCTGTAATACTGAGAGCTAGAGGTGTAGTGCTGCTTTTTTTTTTGAGTAGGAGAGCTTATTGATCACACGTGTTGAGTTGTAATTTGTTTCTAAGGCTATTTCACTAAAGTCACAAATTTACATTACTCTGACCTGAGAAAAGCAATCAAACGTGAGACTGAATTTAAGAACTTCATCAGTTTTTACATGCTGTTTACAGCTGTTTCCTTCGTGGATGTCTTCTTTTTCCATTCTTTCCTGTTGGGTAGTTGTCAATTCTTTCTCTAACTCATCTCTCTCCCTGACCTGTTCTCTGTGTTTTGGATCTCTACCTTTCACAGCGTTAAGCTCGTTTTCCATTAGTACCAACTTGGATCGACTCGCCACGGTTTTTAGGGTTTTCCATTAGGTCATAGTATCTGCTCGGCTGCAGTTCCAAGTGATTTGAGCAGGTACTAAAATGTGATGTCAGACTGCATGCCACTGATTGGCCGAGTCATGAGAGCGTCTCATTCACGAAAATCAAAACTGCAGTCTTTGAAACCCGACAACAAGGGAAATGGCTACAAAAAACAATGCCATGGTCCCAGAGTCCGATGAAAAGCTACAGACTGAGCAGCAGGTATGTTCTTGCCTTGAACTCCATCTTTGTTGTAGTGTTCGTGTCGCATATTAATTACATCACTGGACACTCTGCAGCATGGCTATGACGACAACCACGGATATTCGATGGTACTTGATTGCAAACCAGTTGATCTGAGTCGAGTCGATCCGAGTAGGTACTAAAGGTAAAGGAGCTTTAAAGCCAGATTTATAGATTTATCCAACAGCTTAATTGATTCATCCAGAGGACACCTGCTTTATATCAAGCGCTTCAACTGTTTAAACCTAGAATCTCTTACACCTGACTTGTACGATGTGCATAACACAAAACGTTATTTACTGTCAGATC
Source organism: Simochromis diagramma (assembly GCF_900408965.1). Taxonomy (NCBI): domain Eukaryota; kingdom Metazoa; phylum Chordata; class Actinopteri; order Cichliformes; family Cichlidae; genus Simochromis; species Simochromis diagramma. The sequence continues at coordinate 24,270,340 of NW_024386801.1, forward strand.
CTGACACATCCCTGTATTGAATTTAGAAGGTAACCGTGTCACATGCTCAAGTGTGCCATTGCCCTTGTTTTTTCTTGTATGCCAATGTGTGGTATATTAAAGTCAGCATGAATATTGCAACTCCATTAAAGTGGTTTGTGGTTTTCATCAGCCAGATTGTGCTACAGTAAAGCTCTCTTTCAGCATTAAAAGGCTACCGTCAGGATATAAGAAAGTGGTGCAAAGTGGTTTGGACTGAAAAGTGTGGAAACGGTAGATATTTTATTTGGTTGGCCTTGTTGCATATGTATTTATATGAATTTCCCTTTAACAGGACACATTTTTCAGAGAACAGTTATTAAATAGATCCTACGAACATGATTAATTAGGATTTTTGCATTCAGTTCCATTGTAAATGTAACAGTGATATTTTGGTGGTGGAATTTGTGATGGTTTGAATCAGAGGAGGAAATGTTGTCAGAGAGTGCCCAAGTGTCACCAGTGGATGCCTCAAAGCTAGCAAAGTTTTTAGTCATATACTCACATTGTTAAAACTTTGGCTATATACTGTACAGAATATGATTTTTGTGTCATGGCAAAGGCTATGAATTTAGAGAGGGAGCAGTCAGAACTGAAGCGACTGTACTACCAGAAGGAAATGGCTACAGCATTAGACATTGAGGGCAGCTACAATGACCTCTGAATCCCACAGCCAAATAGGAATTGTGAAGAGGCTGCTAGGAAAGCCACAATCACTAAATACCTGCGGAGAGTAAAGCAAGTCCTAAGGAGTCAGCTGAATGGGAAGAACAAGATCTAGGCAATCAACACCTACGCTCTGCCAGTGATTAGACACCCTGCTGGGATAATAAGCTGGTCAAAGGAGGAGATGGATGCCACTGACATCAAGACAATGAAGCTCATTACACTGCATGGAGGGTTTCACCCCAAATTCAGTAGCCTGAAGGCCTTTTCACATAGGCTCTGAAATCCATTAATCTCTATTGCATGTGTCGCACGATAACGGTTTCCTGCTGAATTAAGCAAAGTACAGCGTAATCTTGCCAGCAAGGAGTTCTTGCACAGCATCTGTGCTGTGACGTGCCTTTGCATCACCAATACAAATGAAGCCAACAGCCACGTTAAGTTCAACCACTTGATGAACAAAAACATTCAGTGCATATCAGAGTTCAGTGAACTTTTTGACAGAACTTTATGTGTGTATGTAGAGACCTCCAGAGCCTTTGAATAAGCCATTCCTTTCAACAGTTCTGGGGACCTCGGGAGAAAAGCAGTGTTGCGGAAACGACTGTGTCGAGTATGACCTGGAAGTCGTGATGTTAAACTGGGACATGCTCTTTAGGGTTGTCGAGAATGACCGAGCTAAGGTTCTGTGGGACTTCCAAATACAGACAAACTGATGTTGGCTAACCAACCGGACATAATATTTGTGGATAAACCAAGGAAGGCAACTGTAATTGATGTTGCTATACTAAGTGAAAGCAACAAAGGATCATGAGAAGCTTGAAAAAAGTACCACAGGCTGAGAGAAGAGCTTGAGAAGATGTGAAGGCAGCAGTGCTCCCATTGGTAATCAGCGCAGTGACCCCAAGCTGGACAAGTGTCTCCAGCAGATCCCAGAAACAACACCCAAGATCTCTGTCCAGAGGAGCGCAGTCCTAGGAACAGCAATGATGCTACGCGGGACCCTCAAGATTCCAGGATTTGGGTAGAGGACCTGAGCTTGAAAGGGGACATGAAATGCTACACATATTAAGCCTAACTTGCATCATAGAGCCCTGCTCTCAAAAACGGACAAATCTAACACTGTCTGTGAAGCTGGATTTAAGAAATAAGTGCTTAAAGTTTTAAAAACATTTTAGCGCCATCTTCTCTCAGTGTAGAACATTACGTCACCAGGTTGGTTGTTTGGTGTAGGCTTGCATTAGTTAGTTATTAGTTCTGTCATTAGTTGGATAACAGAGTGGAAAGCAAGGGGACTAAAACTAAAAATCTATTTAATGGGATCACTTTTGTGCTGCCCCTGGATATAACAATGTTAAAACAAAAGATATACTGTCCACTTCCACTGTCTGGCTGTCTTGGCTTTCCAAACTCAGCTTTTCAAAAATTTTACATTGGTTCAAGTGTGATCAGTGATCAGTCCAAGTCAGTTTGCAACTGTTGGCACAAAGGTGAGATGCGCCCTCCAGTTTATAGTGCTCCCAGAGTATTTTAATTTATTCAAAATATTCATATCTGGTGTCCCTGTATTGACATATCGCCACACAAAGTGTGTCTGTGTGTGTCTGTGTGTGTCTGTGTGTGTCTGTGTGTGTCTGTGTGTGTCTGTGTGTGTCTGTGTCTTTCAAACCCTAGTATTTACCTGGATAAGCCCAAATCCTGCTTGGTAGTCCAGGGCTAAGGCCTTAAGAAACCAATGAGTGATGCCATGGTAGCTAAGCCAAGTTAACAAAAAGTCAGAGCTCTGTTGAGCCATCATTCTTTTAACCTTAGCTAGCAATGACGTCATGAATTTCTTAACTTACAACGTCCCTGCTGTTAACTTTGAGAATCCTTTAATGGAAAATGTCAATAACTAATAAAAGCATTTTGAACCATTTATCGTATTCTTCAATAATGGATCATGCAGCTTAACTGTGCATGCATCATGCATTATCAACATTATAATCTAGAGAGAGCCCATCTACCTTTCAGAGAAAGCTAATTTCCAACCTTTTTTATCTAAAAAAATTCTTGAAAGTGTTGTTGCAAAACTGCTAACTGATCACTTGCAGAGGAATGGTTTATTTGAAGAGTTTCAGTCAGGTTTCAGAGCTCATCACACTACAGAAACCATATTAGTGAAGGTTCCAAATTATTTTCTTTTTGCATCTGACAGTGGGCTCATCTCTGTGCTTGTCCTGCTAGACCTCAGTGCAGCATTTCATACGGTTGACTGTTATTTTATTACAGTAATTAGAGCATGCTATAGGTATTAAAGATACTGCACTGTAGTGGTTTGAATCACATCTACCTAATAGACTCCAATTTGTTCATGTAAATGGTGAGTCCTCTTCACACACTTAGGTTATTGAAGGAGTTCCACAAGATTCTGTGTTAGGACTAATTAAACTTAAATTATGCATGCTTCCCCTTAGCATTAGATGGCATAGCATACATTTTCCATCATTTGGTACTATATAAATAAAATTGCATTGAAATTAAATTGAATCTCTGGGCGTTTCCCAGTGGAGTTTGGTGCTTCATCTAGCCAAAGAAATAGCTACATTATGTACATTCACTTAACCCAAAACCAAGTGCCTCAACTGATCTGGACCATGATAATGGTGTCTGTTTGGGCGTGACCTCAATTGCTAAATTAATTATCAATGGGCAAATGTACTGTAAGTCTTTTTCCCAACTTTAGTTGCTATCAAATGACAGTTACCATTAGCTGCCATTAGCATAGAACACTACGCTGTACTTACTCCTCCTCCTTTCCTTTTTGTTTTTCTTTCTCAGAATCCTGCTACATCTATTTCTGTTGACTGTACAGTGGGAAGATGAGGCGATCGAACTGTAGAACATTATCCACTCTAGATACATTAGCAGATGGTCATAATAAATTTTTAACCAGTTGCTTAAAGCCTCACTTTCCCACTATGTACCACATTGTTTCTGAACCACTGTTTGCTTTTTCTGTCATATGGACTTCATCTAAGATGTTTGGTTGAGTCATTTGTTTACTTTTTGCTTTTTAGAGGTTGCTAAAATAGGCCCTGCCCCACCCCACCTCGTTTTTTTTTAAAAATATATTTATTTTTTAATAAAGGTATTAAATTGTAATTTGAGGCTGACTGACTTGTCAGACATGCCCAGGCTTGTTTTGTGTATGTGCAAAGGAATGTAAACAGATGGCATTGGTAGAGTATAGCTTGCTATGATATTTTTGTCACATAAAAAATTTATACCAGGATTACTGGTATAGGGAGAGATCTGGCTGATGTAATGGAGAGAGGGAAGGTGTGTGTGTGTGTGTGTGTGTGTGTGTGTGTGTGTGTGTGTGTGTGAGAGTGTGTGTGAGACCAGGTTGAATACAAGCAAGGCCAGATGCATTGGAGGTGGATTCAAACTATTCTTGATGTGATATATTCTTATGTGATGAGAGATAAGAGTAGGTATAATCTTAACAGAAGTGTGTGAGAATACTGTTGTGGATCTGGATTGTCAGGTAGGGTCACGACTTTGAAGCTGGAAGTCGAAGGTGTGACGTTGAATATTGTTCTTATACCCTACAGGTTGGATGTCAGTTAGAAGAGAGTAATTCTAGACTAAGGGTGTTTGCACACTTATAGTTTGTTTACTCTGGTCCAGATATATTGAATTTATAAACTTCTAGCTTTCTTCTGGGTTTGACCCCCCCCCCCCCCCCCCCCACCACATAGCTGACTTTTTTTTTTTTTTTTAAATTAAGCATTGCCACAATCAACTGGTCAGTGATGTGCTTTACCTTCATAATGCTCTAAGCTTGTAAATTTGAGTTAAAAATCAGGGGTTTCTTCCAATGTATACATTGTATAAAAACTTCAGCAAGAATTTGAGCTCTCACTTGAGAAAATTCTAAAAGAAATTAGTTTAGATTTGAGAAAAAGAGTTCATGCTCACAAAGCAGAACATGTATCTACAAGGTTATCACAGCATTTCCAAGTGTGAACAACTGGAGTGTGAAGTATTATCAAGAAATTCAAAGAGCCAGCCAAGAGTCTTCAGATGATGGCGCAAGTAAACCGCTTTAGGCTTCCAGTGTGCACAAGAAACTCTTATACGTATTATTATAACTGGTGCACTGTGGTGTTGGTTTGATGTTGATGGTGTAAAAGTCCCACTTATCATAACTGCTGGTTAGCTTACAAAGTTAGAGGCTTCCCAGATTAATTAGGATATCTGAATAACAAGGACTTTAATTTTTTTTTTCTTGGACATGCCGTGTAAATGATATGTGTGTCCCACACCTCAGCAGTGTACCTTTGGGGAAGCTGAGTCCCCAGGCAGCCACCATGGGGGACGAGAGCGAGTGGATGAAGCTCCCCATTGACCAGAAATGTGAACACAAGGTGAGCCTCTCATTTATGCTTGTCCTCTGTGAATGTATTTATTTTTTCCTTCAAAAATATTTGTAAATGTTTCTACACAGCTCTTTTACTTGATATTTGATTTTTAATAAAAGTTATTTCACAATTTGTCTTGATCCATGTAAGGAAATTATAAAAAGTTTACTGTTCATCTGGAATTGGCGTTTTCAGCGGGAGAAACGTTTTGTCACTCAAGATGAAACACATTTGCTCAGTGCTGAGAGTGGTCCTGTTGCTGAGGTTGGAGTAATCCTGTAATCTCTTATGAACTACCTCCACTCTGCTGAAACTTCTGTCCGCAGTTGCTCTGCTTCTACATCTGCAATGTTGTTTCTAATTCAGGTTGGGTTGACACACGCAGCTTAGAGGAGCTGTTTGGGGTACTGCAGCTGTACGCCCCAGTACTTTAGAAGTGTGTGTGTGTGTGGGGGGGGTTTCCTTGTTTGTTTGTTTTTAAGTGGGTTTTTTGTGTATTAATAGCTACTATAGCCTGTTTTACAATAGTACCTACTTGAATGGACTCCGTATGGTTCAACAGTTTTCTCATTAGGTTATTGTACCTGGTACAAGGTACTTATTTTAGTACCTGCTTGCCCGGGGTTCCAAGTGATCCAAGCGGGTACTAAAATCTGACGTCGTCAGACTGGATGCCACCGATTGGCTGGTCAGTAGCGTCACACGATGAGTCATGAGAACATCTTGTTCATGAAAATCAAAACGCTCACTTTGGTAACCCAGCAACGGGGAAATGACTACAAAAAACCCCCTCAAACAATAATATGGTCCTTGAGTCTGACGAAAAGTCACAGACCAAGCAGCAGCTATATTCTTGCCTCGAAGTCCACCTTTGTTGTAGCATTCGTGTTGCATATTAATTATGTCGCAGGACGTTCCGACACGTTGCTATGTCGACAGTCACGTACTCAAGGCAGTATTATTTTGTACTGGAAAACCTGTCGAGTTGTGGCGATGTGTGGTGGTTCGATCAGAGTAGCTACTAATGTTAAAGGGGCTTTTATTTCTTTGGAAAGAACCAAAGAATTTCGTTTTCTAGTTTGTGTTCTTTAACACATTTCTGAAATGTACATTATTTTTCAGTTTTGGGTAACCTTACCTTTTTTTTAACCTCTGGCAGTTCACCACTTTGTACTATTTCAAGTTATTCATTGGACTTGAACGACTTGAAATGCAATAAATAAGTATTGACTGATGTGGGGAAAAAATGATCCTATAATTAAAATGGTTCACCTTGTTAGATCTGAAATCTGGACTATGCTGAGATTAAGCCTCCGTTTTATTCTGGTTGTAGCCACTGGAAGATGATACAGCTACTCAGGCAAACGAACCACTGGACATGGTTAGCATAATCAGCTGGAATATGTTTTATATAGAAGTCCCCCCCCTCCTGAGCATGAGAGCCACAATTTTTCTTTTTTATTTTGTTTGGGTTTTTTTTTCTATACCAAACAAAAGGCTTTTAAATGAACCACACCCTGAACTCAATGTGATTAGTGCTTTTGTGTTTAACATGGGCAGGAATGCCATTGTGGTGTTGTAGACTGTACAGAGAATGTGAGCAATCCAACTTTCTAAAGCTAAAACGAAACTGCACCCTTTTCCTTTGTTATTCTCTTTTAGCTCACAAATAAGTTTGACTGAAAAGCCAGCAATCACTGTGCCTACAGTAGATTTAATAGGCATATGGAGCATACAAGGATATACACTTTCTAACTGATGTCTGAGATTTTTCTTAAGGCAGTTCACCTGCGCAGAAACTTGAAACACTGTATGTCCATTTAGTTTGTTGTTTCTGAAAGCATGACTGAATAGGAATATTTGAATGGTTTTTAATCATGGTTTTATACCATATCACTACATCAACACAAGCTGTACTTTCTTGCCCCCCCCCCCCCCTTTTACAAGAGTGAATTGACAAAAACCAAGCAGTAGTAGCAAATATGGATGGAGCCACTTTGCATCACACACTGCTTAGTGAAGCCCTCTTATGAAGCCTCAAGCTAAGCATTGGCATCACCATTCCTTCATCTCCCAGCATAATGGAATTCATGCTGAGTTACATGAAGTCTTGTGATGCATGAGACTGAAGAAGTCAGTTGAATGAGTGACAAATGTTTCTCCCACTGAGAACGCTGCATACGAATCAACTTTTTGGGATTCCGGAGAATCCTGTCTGCCTCTTAGAATTACTATCATTTAGAATGTTTTATCATTTAAATTGATAATACATGTCAGACTTCAAGGATTCATGTTGTATTTTTAGTTTTAGGCTGACTGGTGATGCATGATTTATCTAATTTGGCTTTTTTTTTTTTTTTTTTTTTTTTTTTTTTTTATAAACCAAAAGCAACATGTGAGATCAATGTGTGATGTTTTAAGACTATTTGATCTTGGGATTGCAAAACAAATGTTTTGTCAATATAAGTTGTCTTGAGTATCTTTTACCCTTTTGCATCATTTAGCATTATTGTCCAAACAATGTATGAAAGTTGGAAGTAAAATATGGTGACAACACTAATTCTCAGTGTGTTTGATTCAGATTTGGAAAGCCCGCCTGAATGGTTATGAAGAAGCACTGAAATTGTTCCAGAAGATAGAAGATGAAAAGAGTCCAGAATGGGGGAAGTACCTGGGACTGATTAAGAAGTTTGTCACAGACTCGAATGCAGTGGCTCAGCTCAAAGGTCTGGAGGCAGCCCTTGCCTTCATTGAGAATGCCCACTTTGCTGGAAAGTAAGTAACAGTAACAACAAGAGTTTCTTCTGCAATTTCTTTTAAAAGTCTGGAAAAACCCGCTACTGTGCCTCTAAACAAAGAACAGGCTTTCTTGGTTTTACATAGTCTGTTGCGTGTTGAGTTGCACTGCAACAACAGTGGTTTGCCTTGTGATTCAATTAATGTATAAAGGTAAACTGGACTCAAAGACGGTGCCAGTTAAATTGGTGGTGTTTAATGGTTATTAGTTTTTCCCTTGCTAACACCAGCTTTGGACCTAGTCTGTAGAGTTTCTGTTAATCTGATGAAAATATAATTGTTCATCAGAATGCAGACTTAATTTGTTGCCATTAGCCTGCATTTATCTTGAACTGCAGAAACAGTACAAGGTTTTTACTTTTGTTTTGCCAGAAAAACGGTGTTTATGACCACAGAACAGAGTACATTAATGCTGAAATTCAATACAGAAATCTGCTGGGTATTTAGTTTTTGCTGTAAGCAATTAAACACATTATTTGAGGGTCAGATTTTTACAGCATTGATTTAAGGCATTAATATGATTTGAGGGCAACAGTCTGTATTGTGGTGCGCTAATGACAATTAATAGTTGTTTTTAAGAAACTGTATTGCTGGTGTTGATTAGTAAAGTGTCATTGTTTGTTTGGCTAATCCCTCACATCGCTAACTGCAGTCCTATCTGTAGTGAGTGATATAGCCCTAGAAATTGTACCACATGATTTTGTGAAAATTTCTGATGATGAAAAGGTGTAAGTACATTTGTAGTCAGATGTTTATATACATTCATCATAGGCATGAATGTCAGGATAAAATGAGGCTTTTAATAATTTCATTGAACATGTACAGCATGCATGTTTAATTATTTTTATTTTATTTAACCAGGAAGATCCTATTGAGATTAAAAAAACCTTTTTTAAGGGAGACCTGGCCAGGAGAGGCAGCAGCAAGTGTGACACAGTTACAAAAATTACAAAGTTCAACACACACACACACACACACACACACACACACACACACACACACACACACACACACACTTGCTGAAGGATGAAATTAAAAAACATTGCAATTTATAAAATAGAAAACAATGAGCAATTATTTAGATTTTTTTTTTCTCTTTTGAATAGTTATTATTGCTCATTAATATGACACATATTTATTTTTATTGGATTACTGAATTAATTGATTGGATAATCAATAGATTAATTGATTAAAATAATCAATAGCTGCAGTACTACTCTTTTCCTTATGGTGTGTTCGGGGGACATATTTTTATGTTCCTGCTATGTCGTTATAATTTTGAGCACCTGGTGAAAAAATGTGTTTTTAAAAACAAACACAAATGTAACACAAAAACGTAACCTACGTGGAAGCTGAGGGGTAGCACTGGCAGCTGCGAAGATCCTTTTTTGGTATTCAAAAGTTTGAGTCAAATTATTAAAGAATAACGAAGGTAGCAGTAAAGCAGCAAATTCACTTGTGAATTTATTTATTTTTCCCCTTTTAAGCTGGTTGTGTTAAGTGTGGACACAGTTTAACTTCTGTATTTTTAATTCTGCTAGCATGCTATCATGAACTTGTATATCTATCTATGTATATGCCTATATCATTTTTTGTTTGTTTGTTTTTTGTCTTTGTCACTCTATAGGACGACAGGTGAGGTAGTGTCTGGTGTGGTGACCAAAGTGTTCAACCAGCCAAAAGCACGGGCCAAAGAGCTGGGTATGGACATCTGTTTTATGTACATTGAGATAGAGAAGGCTGAAGTGGTTCAGGACGAGCTGCTCAAAGGACTCGACAACAAGAACCCCAAGATAGTGGTGGCATGCATCGAGACTTTAAGAAAGGCTCTCAGGTTAGTGTAACTATACTGAGAATCCTTTAATGTATAGTCACAGCAAATGTAGTATGTCATGTTAATGTTGCCTGTCAGGATCAAGCTCTAGCTGCCACACAAGACCAAATAAACAAAAAGCATTGACTAAGTTTGATCAAATTGCTCATTTCTGACCAGTGGAATCAAATTGCTGCAAGTCAGTCTATGTAAGTGTCAGTTCTGTAAATGACAATAATCAAATGTCATGTAATTGTCTTTTCACAGTGAATTTGGGTCTAAAATAGTAACATTGAAGCCAGTAGTGAAGGTTTTACCCAAACAGTTTGAGTCTAGAGAGAAAGCTGTGAGAGATGAAGCCAAGCTGCTTGCAGTAGAGATCTACAAGTGGATCAGAGATGCTTTGAGACCTTCACTTCAGAACATTAATTCTGTACAGGTGGGGCCCATTATTACACACATTTTGCACACGTTTCATTCATTTTTGTTCATTTCAAGTAATGATGAACTGAATAAACCTGTCCTTTTTTTTTTTTTTTTTTTTTTTTTTTTTTGTCTCTCTGCAGCTCAAAGAACTAGAGGAAGAATGGGTGAAGCTACCTTCATCTCCTCCCAAACAGACGCGCTTCCTGCGCTCCCAGCAGGACCTGAAAGCAAAGTTTCAGGAGCAACAGGCTCAAGGAGGAGAACAGTCAGATGGTAGGTTTATAGAGTAGAGAATTGCTTCTTTGACGTGTCGTTAGATAAAGAGGAGATAAGTCAGTCATAGTGTGGTATTGACTTTTTCTTCCCCCCCCCAATCAATCAGGAGATGATGGGGAGGAATTGGTGGTGGCAGTGGATCCTTATGAGCTGCTGGAGCCTGTGGAAATTCTATCAAAGATGCCCAAAGACTTCTATGAGAAAATTGTAAGTTTATGCAGCTTTCAGTTCAAAAACCTTCCCAAACATCAAAATAAGGTAATGGACATGGTCAGCAATAATACTCAGGTAGGCTGTAGCATTTAAATGATCTTCTTTTGGTCCTACAGAGCCCAAAGACTGTATCCCCCACATCAATACAGCTATAACACCAGCAACCTGAATTGTACAATGACTGGATCAGTCATTCATGTTGATAATGCCAAAATTTGACCCTACCTTTTGCTTTCAACTGATCCAAGCTGGAAAAGAGTAGTTGGACCTCTGGAAGAGTTCCCAATATGTTTTATACTCCACCTAGGGGGGTGTTTATATACAACATGGAAAAGAGCCACAGGAACAACTAGGGCTGTGCAATATGACCAAAATCTCATATTGCGATATAAGACATTTATTGTCCCCAACAACAATATATATCACACAAATTTTACATTTTCTGTTAATTCTTTTAATCTCCGGTCACTTGACTTGAGTGAAGTGTTTTCAGCTGGGCGTCGTGTACCTGGAGTCCAGTGTTACATAAGTTGAAACAGCCACAAATTTCTTAGTATTTATTACATGGCGTGATGCAGGGAAAACTCTGTTTATTATCGGTTTATTTTTTAGCACCTGACGGCTCTTTTTAGCTCCTCGTCCGTAAACACTCCACATACCTTTTCATATGATTCGGTTTATTTTGAAAAATCTCAACAGGATCTTCAGCTTTATTGTGAAAGGTTTATGTGGAAAATAAACAAGCGGACGACGGAGCCACGCGATGGTTTTGCCTTCGTTGTTGCTAACGACAACTCATAAAAACAGGCGCTTGTCCGTCCGTAGTGTGGTTATACTAAATATAAGAGAAAGAGAGAACTTTAAGAAATTCTACAGTGACCATCAAAACGATGAAAAAAATATTGCCGTAAACAGTTTATTTTGCGACACCACGAAACAAACGATAGTGTAAAATGAAAAGACAGATGTTGTCATATCGTCATCTGATATATATCGTGATATTGAACAGCCCTAGGAACAACTTGTTAAAACTGTTTTTATATGACAAGGTTACAAGCTGCAGTAGTTGAAATGGGGCATTTTCTAAAGAATATAACCAATATAACCAAGACAACCCAATAAGAAGAAAGACAAATACAACAACTTGCTTCTCTAACATAAACAGAAGTGACGTAATTGACCTTCAAATGCATCCTTTGAAGGACACAGCTCATAAATTGGGACACGGTTATTGAGCTCCCCGTCTGCCTTGGTTTTTCTGTTTTTGTTAGTTGTAATTATTAGCATATTAAAATAAATATTCAGTTCAGGTGATGGTACAATCGTGGAGTTTAAATGCTGTTTAATAACGTGTGTTTGTTCTATCTATTGTAGGAAGCTAAGAAGTGGCAGGAACGAAAAGAGGCACTGGAGGCTGTCGAGGCTTTGGCCAAGAACCCCAAACTAGAGAACGGAGACTATGGAGACCTTGTCAGAGCCCTAAAGAAGGTAAAGGTTCAAAGTACTCTTGAGTGGCTTCAAAAAGCATTTTTTTTTTCTTCTTTTTTTTTCACAGGTTTGGGTTTCGCGATTGTCTCTTGACAAGTTTACTGTGTTCTAGGTCGTAGGGAAAGATGCTAACGTGATGCTGGTTTCAATGGCAGCTAAATGTCTGGCAGGACTGGCTACTGGACTGAGGAAGAAATTTGGAACATATGCAGGACAAGTAAGTTGAAGTGCCTTTTCTTGATCTAAATAACAGCACATTTTTGAGAAGAGAAAATGTTCTCTTTAACCTTGAAACACTAAACGTATGCTGTAGGCTGAAATGATCAGCATAGCAACTTTAGGAAATAAAACAAAAAAAACAAACGTGTTTTATTTCAATTTTTTTTTAAATTCCTTTTATTCATTAGGAATAAAAACAAACAAACATGATGCAAAGCTGTATAACAGATTGAGGTATCATAGTTTTCTCTAGTGTTGGATGCTGCACAGCAGTCATAAGTTTTGCACTTTTAAACTGATCTGTTTTGCATCTTATATCACCTGTTTGTATATGTCATCGAATAGGCTGGCCCAGTTTGTTACTTTCTAATGTGAGATCTGTCTTTTAAGGTGGTTCCAACCATTCTAGAGAAGTTCAAGGAAAAAAAGCCACAGGTTGTCCAATCCCTGCAGGAGGCAATTGATGCCATCTTTCTTACTGTGAGTAAATTCTTTACATCTCATTGACAACAGACTTCAGCATGTAAATCTGACTGAAAAACCTCCAGTTCTTGTTATGTGTACTTTCACTTAACAGCATAGATCAGCATGTTCAGTTTTTAGCCGTCGGCCATAAAAGGCTGTTAGGTTATTGTCACCACCCCCACTAGGCCGGTGCTGTGAACAACTAAGTCTGTGAATGCAAGAACGAGGTGACGTAGGAGCTTCAAATTGATACCTAAGTGCATCCACTGAGAATCTTGGATGAGTTTGAATCTCAGTGACCTTCTGAGGTCAAGTTTTCATAAAAAATTGTGAATTCCATAACTTGAGATCAAGACGGCATAAGAATTCGAAATTGAAAACATAAGTGTGTTGACTTATAGCTGAGAGGTAGCACTGGCAGTTGATGGTATTCTTTATATTATATGCACTTTCCCAGTAGTTATAAACTTAGAACTCCTGTTAATTGTAGAGAATTTCACTGACTGTGCAGACTTCTCCCCCCTCCAGACAACTTTCCAGAACCTGTCAGAGGAAATCCTGGCTGTGATGGACAATAAGAACCCTTCAATCAAGCAGCAGGCCTCTCTTTTTCTCGCCCGCTCCTTCAGACACTGCACACAAGCCACATTGCCCAAGAGCATCCTCAAGCCTTTCTGTGCTGCTCTCATCAAGGTGACTTAAGAGTACAATTTATAATTTACAACTGCAGCATTACAGTGTAATGCCTTTTAGGATGAACCTATAATTAACCCTTTCATGCATGAATTACAACCTCAATCAGGATTTCTCCAGAACCTTGAGAGGTTTTTTTTTTTTTTTTTTTTTTTTTTTTCCCAATAAAAATATTTTTCTGCAGTTTAATGTTAAATTGCACTCTGAAAAAAAAATCATGGTACAAGTAAGCAATTGGAGTGAAAAAATAAATTGTGAAATCAATTTATAGACCAAAATGTATTCTAAACTTTTGACTCAAAATAGCCACCTTTGGCAGATATAACAGCTGAACATACCCGTGGCATTCTTTCTACAATAGAAATCAAATATTCTTCAGAAAGTTCTTCCCATATCTGTTGGAGAAGTTCTCATAAATGTGTGGCACTTGCAGGTTGCTTTGCTTTCACTGTTCTGTCCAGTTCATTCCAAACAAGCTTCAAGTTTGAACCCCTGACCAACTAGGCACATATCAGAGGGTATAGCAATGCTGTGGTAGCCATTTTGGTTCAGGGAGCCTCCCACTCTGTACAAGTCAGTGATCCTGGATCCAGCAAAACAGCCCCAGACTGTCACACTTCCTCCTCCATGTTTGACAGTTGATGCCACACACTGTGGAACCATCCTCTCGCCTACTTAGCGGCATACAAAGATCCTGCGTGATGAACCAAAGATTTCAAATTTTGATTCATCAGTCCGTAATAGCTTCTTCCAGACTTCAGTAGTCCAATGATGGTGTTTCATGGCCCAGGAAAGCCTTCTTGTCTTATTCTGACATCTTAGCAATGCCTTTATTGCTGCAACTCATCCTGTCAAATCTGCAGCTCAAAGTCTTGTCTTTGAAACTGAGACTTGCTTACTACCACCACTATTAAGCTGTGCTTGAAGCTGTTGTCCTGTGAGCTGCGTATCACACAGAAACTTGTCCTCTGGTTCAGTGGTGGCTTTGGGTCTGCCAGACCTTTTCCTGTCAGAGTTTGCCCCAGTTTCTGAGTGCCCTTTGGAATCACTGACACCTTGACTTTCTTTGCAATTTGTCTGTAGGAAAGACCTGCATTTATAAGTGTTATAATGGTCTGTCTCTCTTCAATCAATTCTATTGTTAATTGCCTTTTTCTCTCCATTTTTGTAGCAGTACACTACTCCTGCAGCACAATACTGCTCCACTGATGCTCACGAGGGTATGGTACCACAGTGTGTTCCAGCACTGCTTTTATGCAGAGGGGATTGTAAGTAATCCCAAAAGTTGGAACACCTGTAGGAATTAGTAGCACCAGCTTTCAAGGCTTGATCAACCTCCATTGCTGCAGAACTGCTTTACATTGTTGACCCCCCCCCCCCCCCCGTTTCCTTTTCCTTTCTTTAAAAAAAAAAAAAAAAAAAAACGAAACAAAAAAACCTGGCAGTTCTCCACTTTTGTATCATTTCAGTCTATTCTTTGGACTTGAATGACTTGAATTGCAACATTCTTCTTTTAGTACTGAGTGCGATCTTGGCAGACAATATAGGCGAAACTGCACCCATAGTTTCCTGAAGTGTATTGCTGTTACAAAAATACGTGTACATGGTATTAGTATATGACAATAAAATTCGATGAATTTGTATAGTCAATGTCATCGATAATGGTGAGGATCGTTGCAGCCCTATTTGTGTATATCTGTATGAACTTGGACACCTCCTTAACAAATGTTTGCTGTAACATTCACAGATACAGTGATGTTAAGTTCTATGTTTGCATTTGTTTTATGTTCAATATATGTCACCTGTATGTAACTTGACCGACACCAAAATTTGTATCGCCTATTGAATTTTGTTCTAGTCACCACTAAATATGGAATGGAAAAATTTGAAAAAGCACTGCAAGTCTGGCCAACTAATTCTAAGTGTACCTATGTTTTCCTCACAGCAAGTAAATGACTCTGCCCCAGAGGTCCGTGATGCTGCTTTTGAAGCTCTGGGGACTGCCATGAAAGTGGTGGGAGAGAAAGCTGTGAACCCTTTCCTGGCTGACTTGGATAAACTTAAATTGGATAAGGTGAGGATCAGGAAGATGTGAATTCAGATGTGAATTCGGTTCAATTTTTTTTTGTTGTCATGAACTGTTCACTTTGTTTTTGTTGCAGATTAAGGAGTGTGCTGATAATGTGGAGCTCTCAGGAGGTAGGAAGGGTGCAGGAGGAGGCGGCACAGTTGAGAAGAAATGTGCAGCTAAAGCCGTCGTCCCTGCTGAATCTGTATCCAAATCCTCTGTTCCATCAAAGAGCCAGACTTCTGCCAATAAGGTGTGCTGGGAGCAATGCATGTACAGAAAAGTCAAATTAGTCGAAGGAGAAATATTGTTGCCTTATTGTATATCAGCTTTGTTATTGATAAATAGGATGGTTGGCATCTTTACCAGTCTATAGTTCTACTTGAAACTTTATCCAGGTGTCAGCAGTGCCACCTAAGAAAGGGAAGCCAACCTCTGCAGCTGGTGCCAAATCCAAGAAGTCCTCCGACAGTAAAGAATTCACGGAGTCTGAACTTTCAGTAAGTCATTACTTGACTGCATGCTGGTCCTCTGCAGCAAATGTCCGGCATATCAATACATGCTAGAACACTTGCTGTCTCCCAGTCCAGTGTGAAACTCATTGAAAAGAGAGGCAGCTATTCTAAGAAAGCTGGACAGAGCTGTAGAAAGTCTTTAAGCCATCAGCAGGGGGAAAAAATTTGTATATACTTGTACTATCCTACTACAGTGCACAGTTGACTGTGTACAGGGAGTGCAGAATTATTAGGCAAGTTGTATTTTTGAGGAATAATTTTATTATTGAGCAACAACCATGTTCTCAATGAACCCAAAAAACTCATTAATATCAAAGCTGAATGTTTTTGGAAGTAGTTTTTAGTTTGTTTTTAGTTTTAGCTATTTTAGGGGGATATCTGTGTGTGCAGGTGACTATTACTGTGCATAATTATTAGGCAACTTAACAAAAAACAAATATATACCCATTTCAATTATTTATTTTTACCAGTGACACCAATATAACATCTCCACATTCACAAATATACATTTCTGACATTCAAAAACAAAACAACAACAAATCAGCGACCAATATAGCCACCTTTCTTTGCAAGGACACTCAAAAGCCTGCCATCCATGGATTCTGTCAGTGTTTTGATCTGTTCACCATCAACATTGCGTGCAGCAGCAACCACAGCCTCCCAGACACTGTTCAGAGAGGTGTACTGTTTTCCCTCCTTGTAAATCTCACATTTGATGATGGACCACAGGTTCTCAATGGGGTTCAGATCAGGTGAACAAGGTGGCCATGTCATTAGTTTTTCTTCTTTTATACCCTTTCTTGCCAGCCACGCTGTGGAGTACTTGGACGCGTGTGATGGAGCATTGTCCTGCATGAAAATCATGTTTTTCTTGAAGGATGCAGACTTCTTCCTGTACCACTGCTTGAAGAAGGTGTCTTCCAGAAACTGGCAGTAGGACTGGGAGTTGAGCTTGACTCCATCCTCAACCCGAAAAGGCCCCACAAGCTCATCTTTGATGATACCAGCCCAAACCAGTACTCCACCTCCACCTTGCTGGCGTCTGAGTCGGACTGGAGCTCTCTGCCCTTTACCAATCCAGCCACGGGCCCATCCATCTGGCCCATCAAGACTCACTCTCATTTCATCAGTCCATAAAACCTTAGAAAAACCAGTCTTGAGATATTTCTTGGCCCAGTCTTGACGTTTCAGCTTGTGTGTCTTGTTCAGTGGTGGTCGTCTTTCAGCCTTTCTTACCTTGGCCATGTCTCTGAGTATTGCACACCTTGTGCTTTTGGGCACTCCAGTGATGTTGCAGCTCTGAAATATGGCCAAACTGGTGGCAAGTGGCATCTTGGCAGCTGCACGCTTGACTTTTCTCAGTTCATGGGCAGTTATTTTGCTCCTTGGTTTTTCCACACGCTTCTTGCGACCCTGTTGACTATTTTGAATGAAACGCTTGATTGTTCGATGATCACGCTTCAGAAGCTTTGCAATTTTGAGATTGCTGCATCCCTCTGCAAGATATCTCACTATTTTTGACTTTTCTGAGCCTGTCAAGTCCTTCTTTTGACCCATTTTGCCAAAGGAAAGGACGTTGCCTAATAATTATGCACACCTGATATAGGGTGTTGATGTCATTAGACCACACCCCTTCTCATTACAGAGATGCACATCACCTAATATGCTTAATTGGTAGTAGGCTTTCGAGCCTATACAGCTTGGAGTAAGACAACATGCATGAAGAGGATGATGTGGACAAAATACTCATTTGCCTAATAATTCTGCACTCCCTGTACCTGCCCAATGAAATGTACACACAACGCAAGACTTTACATTCCCACGTACTTTATTTCTTGACAGGCTTTACAACTTAAAAACAAAGACAATGATGTGAATGCAACAGCCTACTATACTGTAAAACAACATGCTAGTAAGCACAATTGAAAATAACAGATTTAAACAGCTGATTAAAGTAACTAAAACAATTCCATGTTTTCACTTGGGATTATATGAATATTGTCTTAAAGTTGGTTATCTTAGTTAATCAGTATCCAGTCCTCACTACTGACAAAGAGTGCCTAGCAGCATTAACTCATGTTATCATAGTAATATTTTATCCCTGTGGGATACAACATTATCAGGCTATTGCTTTGGAATTTCTTATTGTGTGCTTGTGTGTTGTTATATCAGGCTGAGGTGTGTCAGGACTTGGCTGCAGGTGTACTTCCTGCCTCCTGTCTTGAACAGCTGGACTCAGCCAACTGGAAGGACAGACTGGCCAGTATGGAGGAGTTCCAGAGGGTAAAGTCTTCCTGTTCTGTCCTCATCAGCTGTGTCATAAACAACTTCATCACAGAACAAAAGCTGATTGACTCATACTATCCAGCAGTGATTGCAAATAAATAAATTTGTATATCCTTCTAGGCTGTTGAGACAATGGATAAAGCTGCAATGCCCTGCCAGGCCTTAGTCAGGATGTTGGCCAAGAAACCAGGGTGGAAGGAGACGAACTTCCAGGTAATCATTGACAAGATGATGTTAATGAAACATTAAAAAAAAATATCAATGAAAAGCTGCTGTAGAGGGAACCAAAGTTTTGGCACTGCACTTGAAACCATTGGCATTCTTTGAAAGCCAGTGTGTAAATGGCAAAATAAAGCACCTGTTATAGGACAGATCAGCCATGTCTGATTACTTACCCTTTTCTTGTTCAGGTGATGCAGTTGAAACTGCGGATTGTGGCTCTCATTGCTCAAAGGGGACAATTTTCCAAGACCTCAGCCTCTGTTGTTTTGGATGGCTTGGTGGACAAGGTTGGAGATGTCAAGTGTGGTGGAAATGCTAAAGAAGGACTGACTGCTATTGGAGAGGCCTGCTCACTGCCATGGACTGCAGAACAGGTAAGGATCAATTTTTCTGGATTGTTAAAGATTGAAAAGGTCTTTTTATATGTGCAGAAAATGACAGAAACTTCAACAGATACTACTGTAGCAACAGCGCCTTGATACAACTGTTGTTAATACAATTGAACTGAGAATGCACAGTATTAATGACTTATGATTTTTCTTTGTCAGGTTGTTTCTATGGCTTTTTCCCAGAAAAATCCCAAAAACCAGGCAGAGACTCTGAACTGGCTGTCTAATGCTATGAAGGAGTTTGGCTTTGCAGGGTAACTTCCTGTCCATCACACATCACTTTATTTGTAACATAATTTCCAACTGATTTTGATTTGGGGGGCGGCGGGGCTTCTTTAAAACGTCTTCATTTAACATTTTGCCAGGGAAGTTATGTTTTTGTTCCCAGCTGCCACAGGCTGAGAGGCAGGGTAAATCCTGGGGAGGTCCATTCACACTTATATTCACATCTATAGACAATTTTAAAATCACGAACTAACCTAACCGTACTAACTGCATGTCTTTGGTGGTGTTAGGAGGGGGAATACCTGGAGAAATCCCACCTATTCCTGTTAGGCAACAATAACACCAGTAAATAAATAAAAGGAAAAACAATTCTACAAAAACAGAGTGGGCCAAAGTTTTTCTACAGCAAAGACTCCTTGCCAGTTATTATAAATGCCTGATTGCAGTTCTTGCTTTTTCATATTGCAACTAGATCGCATATAGAAGATTGAGATGGGCACCATGACATCAGTTGTTTTCCTGGCCTCATGTATCTATGCCATTTCACCCTGGAAGTTGTCCTAAAGACCTCTGTTAACATTTGACCTCCCTACTCTCCAGTATCAATGTGAAGGGTTTCATCAACAATGTGAAGACAGCTCTGGGAGCAACCAACCCCGCTGTTAGGACAGCAGCCATCACTTTGCTGGGAGTCATGTACCTCTACATGGGAGCTCCACTACGCATGTTCTTTGAAGATGAGAAGCCGGCTCTCCTTGCACAGATAGATGCAGAGTTCGAGAAGGTAGCACTTCCAGAGATTTCTCTAAATTTAACTATGTGCTCAGTTTAGCAAGTGTGACCGGTTTAATTATTGTAGTAGTATAATAACAACAACGGGAAAAATAATCACAACTAGTGTCTCTTTATCCTGTCTCCTGTTTTAGATGCAAGGTCAATCTCCACCACCCCCTATCAGGTTCACCAAAAAAGTGGCGGCAGAGGAGGAGGGTGCTGAAGTTGAGGAGCAGGATGAAGATGCTGGAGGTGGAGGACAAAATATCATGGACCTGCTGCCCCGAACAGATGTCAGGTAACCTGATTGTTTCCTTGAAATTTATTTAACCATGCATCCATGTGCGGCAGCTGGAGCATGGCTTCTCCGATGGCGACATTTTCAAATTCTTAGGTCCACACAGGGTTGTTACCCATCGTAAGAGCTTCTAGACTGTTGCGTTTAGACATTTATCTGGCTAATTAAGCCATCAGTAGGATGTTGGGCCTTAAATCTGTAATATGTCATGTTTGCTATCCCCCTTCTTTCTTTAATGTAGCTCTTTTTCCTTCTGTCTCTAAGTGACAAGATCACGACTGACCTTGTGTCTAAAATTGGAGATAAGAACTGGAAGATCAGAAAGGAAGGTCTGGATGAGGTTGCAGCCATCATTTCAGAGGCCAAGTTCATCATGGCCAACATTGGAGAGCTTCCTCTGGCCCTGAAGGGACGTCTCAGTGACTCCAACAAGATCCTGGTGCGTAAGATGGTGCTCTTCACCTGACCTACAGATCTCGTGTGCGTGCGTGATTTGAGGGGGGAAATCACCTGTACTGTATTTATCTACTTAACCTATTTGGTTCTTATCTTTGGTGAGGAAAGTATGGAGATGGGATGAGAATCCAGGCCTAAAAATTATCGCTTTGTGTTCAAGCATTAGTGCTCCTGCCTTCATTTAAAATCATGCATATCGATGGTCTGGTGAAAAAAAAACATTCAATCATTTTTACTACTCACATTTCTCCTTCTAACATATTGGTCAAACGTATATTTCGATTCATCTTTGATTAAGAATTGGAGTACTTAATTGGATCATTTTTACTCACACAAGACTGAATGTTAAGATCCTTTAACTCCTTCCCAGCTGTGACAACAAGGAGCAGCCAAGGGGCACTATGCAGGGTAAAAGTCACTTTTCTTTTTTTTTTTTTTTTTTTTTTTTTTTTTTTAGGATGCTAATGTTCACATTTTGAAATGAAAAGGCAGATGGTTTGGAAGACAGGTAATAGAGGCCATCTGTGTCAACTGTCGTTGAACAGAGGGGGTAGCTTACGACACTGACTATTAGCCACCTACAATGCAGATTTGAGATCCCTTCCATGGCGCCTCAACCGCCACTCACATCTGTAAGGTGACCCCAATAGGTGATGGGGTGAGGCAAGCTCTTAGTGGTTTGATCCGAAACATCTGGTGATAATGATCCATGCCTTTATTCATGACGTGATGAGGCACATTAACACCACTAGGATTTAAATACCCGGAACTCCATTTGGATTTTGAACTGAAGGAGCCTCTTGGATGACAGGTGAAATGTCTCTGTGAAACTTAAAGAAGTCCAGTTGATTTCCTTAGATGAAATCACAACGTGTTTGTGTCTGTCTCAAAAATTAAAAACTCTAACAGTTTAGTGTGGAGCGATATTATGTGAGGTAACTATGTAGTAATACTTAAAATAAATAGGCAGTAAATGTTAATAAGGGTTTTACTTTGTGTTTTTCAGGTGCAGCAGACTCTTTCTATTCTGCAGCAGCTGGCTACAGCCTTGGGACCTGGACTTAAGCAGCACGTCAAAGCTCTGGGAATTCCCATAATAACTGTTCTAGGAGACAGCAAGGTACTCAGACCACCGATGATAGTATTCATGTTCATCTTGTTGCAAACTCTTTTTTTTTTTTTTTTTTTTTTTTTTTCCCAAGCCCTCCATTCCAGAGCTTTCCTGCTTTTGAGACTTTTACATGAAAATTTCATAACAATATGAAAGTGCCATGAAGCAATCATGTTAATGAAAACAATAGTAAGATATATAGACCTAGATTGAATTGTGCTGGCAATTATTTCTGCAGCCAAATGTGAGGGCGACTGCCATGACCACACTTCAGGCCTGGGTGGAGCAGACTGGGATGAAGGACTGGCTGGAGGGAGAAGATCTTTCTGAGGAACTGAAGAGAGAGAATCCCTTTCTGCGACAAGAGGTACACACACACACACACACACACACACACACACACACACACACACACACACACACACACACACACACACACCTATTCTTTTTGCTGTGCGGTCTCACAGAACATAACTTTGACTGTTCTGTTTTCTAGAGATGGATTGAAATTTTAGTTGTTGGTGTTCCTTATTGCATGAATTGCAGCACAACGGGATGTAAGTAAGAGACTCATGTTTTGCTGGAAACCTCTCTGCATTCCCCAGGTGCTCGGCTGGTTAGCAGAGAAGTTGCCCACACAGAGGACTGTTCCAGGGGATCTGATGCTGTGCATTCCTCAGCTTTACGCCTGTCTGGAGGACAGAAATGGAGATGTGCGCAAAAAGGCTCAGGATGCCCTTCCTACCTTTATGATGCATCTTGGCTACGACAAGATGACCAAAGCGACAGGCAAACTCAAAGTACGAACCTACGGGATATTTTTGCTTCTTGACCACAAATAGTGAGTAGGGATTAATGTCATCTTACTCTCATCTCCCCTCAGCCTTCCTCTAAGGATCAGGTGGTATCCATGTTGGAAAAGGCCAGAGCAGTGATGCCAGCTAAACCTGCGGCGCCAGCCAAAACGGGGGGAGGGAAAGGATCTGCAGAGCCAAATAGAGCTGCTTCAGGTATTTTTAATATTTTAGCATAGTCCCGAGTACGTGTTCAGAACATTTCGGTGGTACTCAAATTTATCTAAACAATGGATTGCATTTAATATTACAGGAATGGTAAAAAATAAAGTAAATGCCACCAATACAGCCAGTCTTTATCCTGATGATAAAGGTGAAGCTTGGCGGTTGAAGGTTGCTGTTGTTAAGACTGTATTGGACTTTTTCTCATGTGTAACTAAATAATGATGGAACCCTTTTTAGCTTTTAAATCCCCTGTTTTGTTTTAAGTGTACTTGTTCATGTTTAAGAGTGATGCCTTTTTTTTTGATCTCCTCTCCTTCACAATGAACCCTCTTCAACTGGTCTAACAATAGAACTCAGGATTTCATTGGAGAGAAGTTTGTCATTTCCTGTTAGGCTTGCAGGTATGAGCTAAAATGGCCAGACGATTCTATTAATTTGAATCTGTCCTCTGCAGCCTCCAGGTCTCAACTACCAAGTGAAGACGTCGCTGATAGTAAACCAGAAGTTAAGAAAGTCCGAGGTGGAATGGCTGCTAAGAAGGTATTTATGCTTCTCACGTGTGTGTGAGTGAACATTATTCATTTTGTGTACTGCACTCAGCAGATACAAGGTGCTTTATAAATTAAGTCAGTACAGTATGGTTTGCCATGCCATGCACATTTGCGACTGGGTTTTTTTTTTTTTTTTTTTTTTTTTTCTTTTACACTATTTTCTTATCACTTAATTCAGGACTAAGAAGTTGTAAACACAATATGGTTTTTCTACTCACCCAGCCTCCCTCCCCACCTGAGGAACCCATCCCTCCCCCTTCTTCCAAGGACAAGGACAATAATGGTAGTAAAAAGCCTTCCAACAAAGGGAAGGCTGCTGGTGGCAATCAACAGGTAGATGTTCAAGTGGTGTTTAGTGATGAAACTCGGCTCAGAACTTCATTTGAACTGTCCCTGCTCTCTCCCAGTACACCAGGAGCAGAGTTTCTCACTGGGCTCTTTTTAGCTCTTTTCAGCCTCTCTCTCTCGCTGTGGTTGTGTCAAAAATGCACTAACTTGGTTGCAAAAACAAAATTGATAGTTCACACAGGATTCAGGTTTCACTTAACTGCATGAATGTGTGTGTCAGACTTCAGCGTTGCAACCTGCCTCGCATAACACCTCCTATATTTCTTCTTTCTGCAGTGTGTTACTTACAAGCTCTTCCTCTCTTCATTTGACATTAGAAAACATTACCATGCTCACACATCCACAGGCAGAACAATGTTTAATTCAGCTGTTCTCACTATGAATTTGCTGTTGCTTCCCTCAGGGTGCTGCTGGTAAGAAGCCTGTGTCTAAAGGTCTGAAGGATGATGAAGATAAGTCTGGGCCACTCTTCATCCTCATCGCCAATGCGAAGGAACAGAGGATCAAAGAGGAGAAGCAATTGAAGGTACCAGTAGCTGGAAAAACAGCAATAGGGCATGTCTTTGTGGACTTTGTAATTGTAGGTATATCCTTTGGGCTGCTGGACTTTGTTTTAGACTCGTGAAGTCTAAAAACATGAAATTTAAGAACTAAGGTTATTAATTATTTATTTATTTATTTATTTATTTATAAGCTGAAATTTAAATTGAAAACATTAGATATTGTTCTGTGTGCAGTGCACTAAACACCACAATGAAACAGAGAACCAACCTAACATGAAGTGACAGGAAGCTAACATACTCAACAACACATCAAAAGAATAGAAGTCCTATAAAAGAACACAAGTTTTATTGGCACAGACAAAGGCTTTGACTTTGAAATGAAACATACACAATCTGGTGATCAAAATATGCTGGTTGTACAGCTGACGTCAAAGTTTAATAGACAAAGACCAGTGTGTTGTCTCTATCGATGATGTACACGTGAATATAATTTTGGCACAAATGGAACTTCCAGAGGAGCCGTCATAGGGCAATAGGCGGCCTGCACTCTGGGCAGGTCACCAGTCCATTGCAGGGTCCATACAAAGACAGGCAAGCACATACTCATATCCTCATATCCTCATGTATAGCTAATTTTTAGATGCTCCAATTTAACCAAATTGGAGAAATGGAAGAAAACCATCACAGATAAGAAATCTCTATGCAGCATAAGATCAGGTTTGTACCCAAACTTTTATTACTTTGAGGAGAAGGTACAGGAGAGAAGAAGACTTGAGAATTAAAAGCAGCTCTAAAAATATATAGAAATACTTTTGTCTTATTAATGGGCAATAATGAATATTAGAGAGAAAAATGTCTTTCAAATTGAACTGCTCATTGGTTTCCATTTTAGACCCCCCCCCCCCCCCCCCCCATTTGTTTCATTTTTCCAAAAAACAACCTTTATTTATGAATAACTGAGTTTGTCTGTAAGCCTTTAAAGGAGAATGTGGTGAGAAGCAATAATAACAGCATTCTGAAGTTTCTGTGCTGCTGAAAACAAGATGTTATGAAGGTGTAGCTATTAATTAATATTAACAATAATTCACTGTTCGGTATAATAACCCTCAGGTCAGTGGCTCAGTTTTACTGGCCCAGTTTTACTGGTACACACCTACCCAGTAGTCAAACAAGGTGGTTACAGGAACAGCGCCGCTGTGTTGGATACTACAAACACGTTTTGGTTTTTGGTGTGTTGTGTTTTTTTTTTTTTTTTTTTTTTTTCTCTCTCATTCTACCTGAGCTCAGTCTGTCTGTAACTGCTCCGCCTCTTTGCTCTTCGCGGTGTGTGTAAACAGACTCTGGCTCCATGTTAAACTACGCCAGCGTCATCATCACTGCTGCTGTTGTCTTATCAGGGTTTCTGTTTAAAACTGGGGCCTGTGTGGCCTTAATGTCACACCTTTTATTTACACAATGCTCCTAAATAAGTTTGTATTACAGCCCCGTTTTTAGTTGCAAATGTGGGTGAAACACTTGAGTTCCCATTTCCATCGTGCGAGCGGCACGCTGCAGAGCCGCGGTTTATTCGAAGTTTTTATAATCAGATGCTTCAAAATACTTGATGAATCATTGCAGCTCTATTTTTCATGTATGTCCAAAATCATTTGCACCTTTTGTTCTATGTTCCCTATTAATTACCACCAGTACCACTTTAAATGCTACAGATTGTGGTTCACTTATAATACAGAAACCCATTTGCTGCACACGTGTATATAGCTCTTAAATGGAATAATAAAGAGCTGTTGTAACGTATTGTACTGAAAAAAGCAGCATCAGCTCCAATTACAGTATCTTAATTACGAGATACTATAATTAAGATGCTGTGTAAACTACACACTAGGGATGGGTATCGTTTAGGTTTTATCCGATACCGGTGCCTAATCGGTACTTTTGAAACGGTGCCGGTGCTCAAACCGGTGCTTAAAGAATGGAGAACACAAAATTGGTCCAAAAACCTCTCACGTTCAGCTGGTTTTTTGTAAAAAGATAACAATGTTAGCCTTTTCTGCAGCTGTGGGGCATATATGGCACCACTCTTGGCTGGAAGCAGTGCTTAAACAATGGAAAAAAACACAAACTTTGTCCAAAAACCTCTCATGTTTAGCTGTTTTCCACTTTTTCTTTGGTCATTTTAGCCTTTTTGGCCGGGGTGAAGGGAGTACCTGCCATCAAACAAGAAGACAGCTGCATGTAGCTATGATGATGTTTGCTAGTTCACCTTACATGCATTAATTTAATAACGTGGTTAGCCTACTCAACTTAAATTGCACCCGAACAACATTAAGCTACTCACGCAGAGAAGAACGGCTGCTGCTGCCATCATCATCCGTCATCACTACATCACTACACTGGCAGGGCTAGGAGCCAGGACTCTCCTCTTCGTGTTTTTGGGGGATGTTGCTAACTCCGGGTCCGATAACAGGCACCACACCCGCAGTAGATGTGCTCGGTGTGAGGTCTCGCAGCAAGCTATCAAATACGGCGCATTTCTCGGCTTTTTAAAAAAACGCTATGCGTCGCCAGGTGTTTCATCGGATTTGAGGTGTTACCTCCTTTGACAGTATCACAGTATCACCTTAAAGCACTTGTTGCAGGCTGCTGTTTGCATCTTTTGCTGTGAAGTACAGCCAGACTTTTGACCGCTTCGCCCTGGGCATTTTTAATCTGTAGCTCTGCTCTAAAAGAACGTACGTACCTGGACCCGCCTACTATCCTCGGAAACGTAAAATGATTGGCTAGAAGTGTATCACAGCTCAGGAAAAAAAAAGCACCGAAATAAAGCACCGAAATGTGCGCTGCTTTTCGGTCTGGTTACTACCGTTTATGTCAGAACCGGTGCCATCATGGCACCGGACACTGGTACCCATCCCTACTACACACTGTAGTTAAGAAATTGTTACTCCTGTTTTTTTTTGTTTTTTTTTGCTTTTCTTTTTTTTTTCTTTTTTTGTGAACAGAACACCTCCAGTTTGATGTATGTCAGAGAAAGGGAGATTGTAATCATTCTCATCATCATGATGCAAAATGAATGAAATGGTAGAATACATGTAGCCTCTGTAGGACTGTTGAATACCAGTTAAACCATTTAAAGGCATTTTCATAGTGTTGCATTGTGATAAAATTAGAAGTGCAAAATGTATTTTATTTTATTTTTTTGGTGAAATATGACATGTCTGCTTAAGTAAAAAGAAAACGTTTTTGTTGTAGATTCTGAAGTGGAACTTCATCACCCCTCGAGATGAATATGTGGAGCAGTTGAAAACTCAAATGTCCACCTGTTTTGCAAAGTGGCTGCAAGATGAGCTGTTTCACTTCGACTTCCAAAGACATGTCAAGGCCATTGGAGTCATGATTGAGGTATTGGCTGGTCCTCTTCCTACTGCAGTGCGTTTTGTTTGCGTTTCACTAATGAAGTCTGTTTAACAGAGGTTGGAGAGTGAGAGTGAAGCCACCATCAGCTGTCTGGACCTGATTCTGAAGTGGTTCACCCTGCGGTTTTTTGATACCAACACCACAGTCCTGATGAAGGTGCTTGAGTATCTAAAATTGCTGTTTGCCATGCTGAATAGAGAGAACTACCACCTGACTGAGTATGAAGCCAACTCCTTCGTCCCCTACCTCATACTTAAGGTGAGTACATATCCGAATGGGACCTCTTCATTTATTTTCTTCCTCACTCCATCCGCTGAGCATCTTCCCTCATATTTAGGTTGGAGAATCAAAAGATGTGGTTCGCAAAGATGTTCGGGCTATCCTGGCCATGCTATGCAAGGTTTATCCAGCATCCAAGGTCTTCCCTTTCCTCATGGATGGAACCAAATCCAAAAACTCCAAACAGAGAGCTGGTAGGTTTTCTTTGGTTACAGTCTTTGCTGCACCACATGACTATCAGTCCTCTTCTGTTTGTGCCAAATTTTTTTTTTTTTTTTTTTTTTTTTTTTTTTTTTTTTTTTTATAGCTATAAAACAAAAATTGCATTAGAAATGAAAGCTGTGTGGCAGGATTTTGATTTGGGGAAGGAAAATGTTCTTTTCAAGCTCTGTCAGCTCCAGCAATTCAGGAAGACATCTGTAGCGATAGGTTGGGTGTTAGGAGAAAGACGAGGGCAAACAGAAACGGGACCGAAGACTCACTATGGGAGAAAGGGCCAGAGTTTACTAATTAAATGTAGTAGTGGTGTATAAACCTACAGGGAGGAAAAAGAAATGCTCAGTGCATTATGGGAAGCCTAAGCCTATTGTAACATAAGCCTATAAGCTTTATCAGAAAGAAAAGTTTTAGGCCTAATCTTAAAAGTAGAGCGTGTATGTCTCCTAAATCCAAACTAGGAACTGGTTCCTTAATAAATAGCTGAAGATTTTGCCTCCCATTCTACTTCTATGAAACACAAGTAAGTCTGCAGTCCAAGTGCAAAATTGCTGTTAGGTTAATAAGGTACTATAAGGTACTGAGGAGGCCATTAGACTGGAACATGGGGGAGAATTCAAGTGAGAATGGACAACTGAAACACCAAATGGCTTAGGGAAACCACAGAAGACATTTAAGTGGGTGATTGCAGGAAGGAGAGAGAGAGAGAGAGAGAGAGAAATAGACAATTTATCGACTGTATGGCCTTCACATTTATGTGAAGCTGTATGTAGAGAAATGCAGGGGAAATACTGTAACACATTGTAATTGTGTTGTGTTTTTGTTTTTCTCAGAATGTCTGGAGGAGTTAGGTTGTTTGATAGAGGGCTATGGGATGAATGTATGCCAGCCTACTCCAGCTAAGTCTCTGAAAGAAATTGCTGTGCACATTGGTGACAGAGACACATCTGTACGCAATGCTGCCCTCAACACTGTGGTGGCTGTCTACAACGTCTGCGGGGATCAGGTCTACAAACTTATAGGAAATGTAAGATGAGCACGGGTCCTGGTCATGTTTTGGTAAGACTTCACATGAAATTGTACTCTGCACTCTTTGACATGCTTCTATCCCTGTGCCTCCAGTTGTCGGAGAAGGACATGAGTATGCTAGAAGAGAGAATAAAGCGATCAGCAAAGAAGGCACCCACAGCTGTGGCCAAACAGACTACAACAGATCGGTCTCAGAAGGAGCACCCAACAAACTCCAATGCCACCTTCCTCCGCAAGCCTGCACAGGAAGACCCTAATAAGCTTAAGTATGTCCCCTCTGATTATGAGTTTGTCTCAACTAAATAAAAAAATAAAAAGGACCCTCACCAAGAGATAAGAATATTGATGAGGGGGAAAAATCATTGTGTGATTACTGCTTGGTGACAGTGCACAGCAGGCCTTTGAAACGGCTATTCTTCAAGTTTAGCGACTGGTTACAGTAGGGCAGAAATACTAGAAGTTTTCACATATAGTTTAAAGCATGATACAAATCACTTAAGGCACTGGTCTTGTAAAAATGACCCTTGTTGTAATGAGGTTGACGGTTTCTTGGTTGTGCCTGCACGAATCCCAACACATTAACAACTCAATGCTGAAACTTTACTGACTCTTCAGTGTAAAAGTAAGCTTCATGTCAGCTGATACAGTTATAATGCCCCAGAAAAAAATATTAGTAATCCAGGAGAGCAGTTTGAAACTACTATACATCTTAGAGTCATAGTGGGGAAAGACTGGACTGGAGTACCTGGAGAGAACCTACGTAGGCACAGGGAGAACATGCAGACAAAAACAGGATGCAGTCAGCTGGCAGATTCAAACCAGGAACCATCTTGCTAGTAGGTGACAATGCTGCCACTACACCTCTTTGCTGGCAGCATTTTATTTTCTGTGCCACTAAAGTGCCATTAGGTAACTGTTGTTGTGATTTGGTGCGTTATAAGTAAAATTGAATCGGTTTAATAAAGCTGTCATAGTTTGAGAGTTACTGGCTCAACATTGACCCTTTCATTATGCACAGTGAATTATTGTAGCATGTAGTTTTGTGGACCAGTGCACAAGGGAGCAGCTTCAGCTTCACAGTAAACTAAATGGAAGACCAGTATGACCAGTATAACATTAACCTCCTAAGACCCGAACTCTTCCACGGCATGCATTTTTAATTTGTCTTTGATATTTGGGCATATTGGGGCCCGATGAATGTAAAAACAAAGAATTACCAGATTTAATTTATTTTATTTTATTTTTTTTACCTGATTTTTGTTTCTAAGAAAAATGAGAGCCACATATGAGGATATTTGTTTAAAATTTCGATAGAACAGTAGCAGTATAATGTCCTCGTAAGTGGATATTCAATTCAATTCAATTTTATTTATATAGCACCAAATCACAACATAAGTCGCCTCAAGGCGCTTCATAGATGCAGAGAAAAACCCAACAATCATATGACCCCCTATGAGCAAGCACTTTGGCGACAGTGGGAAGGAAAAACTCCCTTTTAACAAGAAGAAACCTCTGGCAGAACCAGGCTCAGGGAGGGGCGGGGCCATCTGCTGCGACCGGTTGGGGTGAGAGAAGGAAGACAGGATAAAGACATGCTGTGGAAGAGAGACAGAGGTTAATAACAGATATGATTCAATGCAGAGAGGTCTGTTAATACATAGTGAGTGAGAAAGGTGACTAAAAAGGAAAAACTCAGTGCATCATGGGAATCCCCCGGCAGCCTACGTCTATTGCAGCATAACTAAGGGAGGATTCAGGGTCACCTGGTCCAGCTCTAACTATATGCTTTAGCAAAAAGAAAAGTTTTAAGCCTAATCTTAAAAGTAGAGATAGTGTCTGTCTTCCAAATCCAAACTGGAAGCTGGTTCCACAGAAGAGGGGCCTGAAAACTGAAGGCTCTCCCTCCCATTCTACTTTTAAATACTCTAGGAACAACAAGTAGGCCTGCAGAGCGAGAGCGAAGTGCTCTAATAGGGTGATACGGTACTACAAGGTCATTAAGATAAGATGGGGCCTGATTATTTAAGACCTTGTATGTGAGGAGCAGGATTTTGAATTCAATTCTGGATTTAACAGGAAGCCAATGAAGGGAAGCCAAAACAGGAGAAATATGCTCTCTCTTTCTAGTCCCTGTCAGGACTCTTGCTGCAGCATTTTGGATTAGCTGAAGGCTTTTCAGTGAGTTTTTTGGACATCCTGATAATAATGAATTACAGTAGTCCAGCCTGGAAGTAATAAATGCGTGAACTAGTTTTTCAGCGTCACTCTGAGACAGGATATTTCTAATTTTAGAGATGTTGCGCAAATGGAAGAACGCAGTCTTACATATTTGTTTAATATGTGCGTTGAAGGACATGTCCTGGTCAAAAATGACTCCAAGGTTCCTCACAGTGCTACTGGAGGCCAAGGTAATGCCATCCAGAATAAGAATCTGGTTAGATACCATATTTCTAAGCTTTTCAGGGCCGAGTACAATAACCTCAGTTTTATCTGAATTAAGAAGCAGAAAGTCAGCAGTCATCCAGGTCTTTATGTCTTTAAGACATTCCTGCAGTTTAACTAATTGGTGTGTGTTATCTGGCTTCATGGACAGATAGAGCTGGGTGTCATCAGCATAGCAGTGAAAATGTATGCTATGTCTTCTAATGATACTGCCTAAGGGAAGCATGTATAATGTAAACAGAATTGGTCCTAGCACTGAACCCTGTGGGACTCTATAATTAACCTCAGTGTGTGAATAAGACTCTCCATTTACATGCACAAATTGGAGTCTATTAGATAGATATGATACAAACCACTGCAGTGCAGTACCTGTAATACCTACAGCATGTTCTAATCCCTCTAATAGGATATTATGGTCGACAGTATCGAACGCTGCACTGAGGTCTAGCAGGACAAGCACAGAGATGAGTCCACTGTCAGAGGCCATAAGAAGATCATTTGTAACCTTCACTAAAGCTGTTTCTGTGCTGTGATGAGCTCTGAAACCTGACTGAAACTCTTCAAATAAACCATTCCTCTGCAGATGATCTGTTAGCTGTTTGACAACTACTCTTTCAAGGATTTTTGATATGAAAGGAAGGTTGGAGATTGGCCTATAATTAGCTAAGACTGCTGGGTCTAGAGATGCTTTTTGAGTAAAGGTTTAACTACAGCCAGCTTGAAGGCCTGTGGTACATAGCCGATTATTAGAGATAGGTTGATCATATTTAAGATCGAAGAATTAATTAATGGCAGGACTTCGTTGAGCAGTTTTGTAGGAATGGGGTCTAAAAGACACGTTGATGGCTTGGAGGAAGTAATTATTGAAGTTAACTCAGAAAGATCAATTGGAGAAAAAGAGTCTAACTTAACATCAATGGTACTAAGACTAGCTGTAGATAATATTACATCTGTGGGATGATTACTGGTAATTTTTTCTCTAATGATAAAAATTTTATTTGTGAAGAAGTTCATGAAGTCATTACTAGTTAACGTTAAAGGGATTGTTGGCTCAAAAGAGCTCTGACTTTTTGTCAGCCTGGCTACAGTGCTGAAGAGAAACCTGGGGTTCTTATTTTCTTCAATCAGTGATGAATAGTACGATGTTCTGGCTTTGCAGAGGGCTTTCTTATAAAGCAGCAAACTATTTCTCCAGGCTAAATGATGATCCTCTAAATTTGTGACACGATATCAGGCCCTTGCAGAGCAAAATTGAGTATTTTGGTCTAAATAACCCAAAATGTGATGTCCACATATGTGGACGCCAGGTCCTAGGAGGTTAAGCTAAAAAAAACATTCAATATGGTTTCTACAGTAGCCAAGTTAATCGTGTTTTATGTAAAATAAATAAATAAAAATCTTAGAGGGATTTAGATTGCTGTAATATCTGCCGTAAATAGTTTGCATTATGAATTGTAACATGGCATTTCAAGGCAATCTATTCCAAATGTTTCCTGTGAGCATGTTAAACATTTGGTCCATTGTGTTTTGGTTGGGATGACTCTAATGCAGTCATACATCAGTTTGAATGTTTACTCACAACTTTGTCTGTCCCCTTCTTGTCTTGATATTCTGAGTCATTGCATGTTGGGTTCCTCTCATAAGGTTACTTGTCTAGTCTTCAACTTAGTTCAACTAAAATCACCTTTCACTGGCCGACTGCTTGCCTTTCTCTTAACCCTTCATCTTTCTTCCTCTGTGATTTCCTCCTTTTTTCTGCCTGCCTTCCTTTCTGGAGCAGAATAATGTATCGCACGTATAGGATGTGAGTACCAACTCCTCCTCCTTCCCCTCTTTTCTGTCTGTAGCCATTGTAAGAACTCGTCTCACTGTATTCTTGTTCAGTGTGTTCAGTGTAAACTTGTTATTTCTGTTCTTTCTCTCTCATTTCTCTACTTTTAGAGGGTTATTTTTGCCAAATATTGTGGTTGCTGTTTCTTCAAACAGAAGCATGAAAATGTATCTTTTCCCCTCCTCTGTATTATGGTGATCTGAATTTTTTATTTTTGACCCATAGGTGTGAATCACTCTTGCAGCCTTCTTGCTGATGTACATCACCCACCGTAGTACACTGGTTAAGCCAATGAGCTTTTCTGACATGTTTGTCTTTTTAGTTTTTCCACTGTCCACTTGCACTTATTTATCCCAGACACATTTATCACTTTTGTCAGTGGATTATGGTAAAAATTTCAGTGTGTGCTGTTCTTTATTTTTCACTAAAAGAAGGGCCACTGTTTAAAGAATATTGTGATGGGCGTGTTGCACCGGCACTTAACAATATCTTATTGCAGCCTAACCTAAATTTTCAGGGTCTTTGGACTGCTGTGAAAATAGATTTCACCAAATTATGGGGTTACTTCAAAGTTCATGACATGAGTTTTAGAAGTTCCTGGGTACTTTCTAATTTTATAGCATGCTGTCTGCCCACCACAGTTGCACATTGGTGCGTTCCTAAATAAGTCGTAATGAGTTCGTAGTTGGAAATCTTTGTTTGTTTGTTTTTTTTTTTGTGGAACTCCACCCTTAACTCAGATTTCCCACTCAGAAAATCAGAGCACACCAACATACCCTGAGTCAGTAATCCAAGATAACTGAACATAAACAGTAAAAAGCAAAACTGTAAATGTTTCATCTGTACTACCACTGCTGTATTTGTATTGATCAGGCTCTATCCATCTATAGCAAAAAAAAAAAAGTAATATGCTAATAATAAAAGCACTATACTGCATTGCTAGTGATGCCTGAATGAGCTAACTCAAGAGTGACATTACACCTTCCTGAGGTATCTGGATTTGTTCCCTCATTCTGGCCAAAACAAAAGGTTCCTTAAAATTTCAGTCTTGTTATAAAAGTACAAAGTTTTTCTTTTTACAAAATCAATGTCATAGGTCCTTTATGCAAATAGCTGAGGCTATGCTGCTGAAATACGTTACCAGCTGGATAAATCACTTTCATCAACCTGTTATTTGTTATCAATGTAATGAACAGTAGCCTTTTATCTGGTTGTCCACATGACTTTTTCCCCCATCTCGCTGAAGGATACAAACTCAATGTCTTTAAAATCAGTGCTGCTCTGTTTCTGTTCAGACAGTCCCAGTGAAATTTGGTTGATCAGACAATTCTCACACATACAAGTCCTGTGTTGGAATGCAGTGATTCATAGAAATGTGACATTTGAGAGTTTCAAACTCATTTATTAATCATATTAAATTGGATAAACCCTTCTTTAGGCTGAGGATATTCACTTATATCCACATTATCTCTCAAAGCTTGAAGTTGTGTGAGGACTGGAGCTAAGCAGCACTGATGGATTATTATGCTCAACTAAATTTAGTGTCTTGTCTTCTTTTCCCACCACCTGTCTTCCAATCCCTCCCTCAATCTATCTAGCCAAGCACGTCAGAATGCACAGCACACAGAGTCCCTGCATCCATCCATCCCCAAGGAGTTCCAGCTAGACCTGGATATGATTGAGATGGACCAGGGTAGAGTGTGCGAGCTGCCGGACCTTGTCCAACACAAGCTGGATGAGCTGCTGGAGCCCATCATGATCCCTGAACCCAAGTAAACAACCTCAGTCCTGATAATTAAGCGCGCACACAAGCAACACAAACAAGAAGAAAGAAGTGAACATTTGTTGAGGTTTAATGCTTCTTTGCAATTTTGTGTTCAAAGGATGCGTTCGGTCTCGCCACACTTTGATGAACTGCACAACAGCACGGCTTCCACCATCAACTTTGTCATCTCTCAGGTTGCGAGTGGTGACATCAACACCAGCATCCAGGCGCTGGCACAGGTAAACAAACATATTTTGCACAGAGCACATTTTCAACTGATTGGATGTGAAATATTTAGTAAACTGTCAACCACCACTCGCAATAATCATTAATGAAGCAGAAGAGTTTCTTTAAAAAACACGGTGACTTTGCACTGCTAGGAAAACATGGCACAGGTCTTTCTTTTCAGGAATGGATATTTTCACATGATAGTCAGGATGTATTTATTTGTTTATTGACACAAGCACTACAAAGATACTCCTATCACAACTTGATGCATAAATGTTGGTGAATAAAAGTATATAATGGTATCCCTGAACCCATGCTCAGTGTTCCCAAATAGCATTTCTCTCTAAATCTGAAGGATTTTACTTTCCTCTGCAGATTGATGAGGTACTGCGACAGGAGGACAAAGCGGAAGTGATGTCGGGACACATTGATCAGTTTCTTATTGCAACCATCATGCAGCTGAGGCTCATCAACAGCACGCACATGGCTGACGATCGGGTGGATAAGAAGGATATCATAAAGTTGTATAGCTGCATCATAGGAAACATGCTGTCTGTGAGTTGTGCCTACACAGTAATCACATCTGTTAGCTTGATTTGAGAGGAGGACGCTGATGTCTTTATGGACCTCCTCTTGTTCCTTTCTACTAGCTGTTCTCTATGGAGTCCCTGGCCAGAGAGGCGTCTATGGGTGTGTTGAAGGACCTGATGCATGGTCTGATAACGTTGATGCTGGACAGCAGAGTGGAGGATGTAGAAGATGGAACACAGGTCATCAGGTCTGTCAACCTGCTTGTAATCAGAGTCCTGGAGAAGTCTGACCAGACCAACATGATCAGGTCAGTAAGAAGAAACTCCTCACTGCGATAATTTCAGCCAACTTCTGTGTGTGTATCTGTATTATTATTTCATTCTTTCTTTTACGGCTTTAAGTCCAGAGAGGTCAGTTTTGTGTTACTAAGGTGGGCGGCTGAATCACCATAATAACCTATTCTGAACACACAACCTGGTTGGAGCCAGTTACATTCAGTGTTTCAGTTTACGATCAGCAGAAAGCGCCACAGTCTTCCATTTTATTTACATAAATAATTCATCATCAACATGTTTCCCTTTATCTTGCAGTTTTTCAGCAGGACCCTGCTGGAAAACCAGCTGCACAGCTGATAAATGAGCCTTTTTTTAGTTTCAAAGAGACAGATTTTGGGGTATTACCCAAAGTCTGAACTGCATCGATTCACGTGCTCAGTGTCCATGGTTACCATGGTTACTGCAGAAGCTGCTGTGAATTAAACAGCTGGCACTGCGCTAACTTGCGGGTGGGATGAGTGTTTGTTTTTCATTACAACAGAATTGTCTGACTTGGTTGACTTAAGTTAACTTGTAGTTTAGGAGTATCATAGATAACGCCCACGTGAGTGTGTCCTCAGAAATCTGGACTCGTGTGGACTTTCCAACGACATAGTGGTAACTGTACACCACAATACTGAAATAGACTATTACTGAAATTACTGCTAGCATCCAGAAATCTGATGTGTTTCATAGTTTCTAACAAGTCTTTGACAGTTAAACGTAACATGACCAAAACGCCAACATTAAAAAAATAAAAAAAGCACACACCACACAAATCAGATGTTGTTCTGATTTCATTTTTATTTTAGTAAACTCAGAAAATTCTAACAGAGAGCTGGTGCTTAGATTACCGCTGAATAAACATTTCTTTTAAAACAGATGATGTAATAATTTCTGGACAGGCTGGAGTCTTCAGTATCCACGAACAACGTGTTGGTTCAGATGCTTCTCTGCTTGTGATTTGAAATGCATTCTGGGATACCTGGCTGTCCCAAGTGGTAGGGCTGCTCAATGAATCGAATTTTAATCACGATTACGATCGGGGCTTTCAACGATCATTAAAAATGACTGAGCCGATTATTAGCCCCTCCCTCGTGCTTTACTCTCGCGCTGCTTCGTGTGACAAATCGAGCGCACCTCTCTGCATTTCGAACATGTGTCACAACAATTAAGAGCAGCGGTCCCCAACCTTTTTTGCGCCACGGACCAGTTTATGCCCGACAATATTTTCATGGACCGGCCTTTAAGGTGTCGCGGATAAATACAACAAAATAAAACTAGTACCGGTACCGAAATTTTTTTTTATTCATAACACACGTGAAAAGACCCAGGAAAACAGAGTAAACGATAAAAACGATAACCAAATAACACTGAAAAACGATTTTAAAAACCCTGAAAACTATACATTTCACACCTGAGCCTCAACTCTCGCGGCCCGGTACCAAACGACTTACGGACCGGTACCGGTCCGAGGCCCGGGGGTTGGGGACCACTGATTAAGAGGACCCGAGGGAAGCTCTGAAAGCTAAGCAGAAGTTATTTGGAGAGGAGAGTGACTGCCGTTGGTTGAAAAGAGAGGTAAAAACCTTCAGTGGTGTGGAAACATTATGGGTTCAGTCAGACGTGGATCAAGTAGACACAGTGTGTAAACTTTGCTACGGTGTCGTAGCTGCACCACAGAGCAACACTGCAAAGTTCACTAAACATAGATGTTTACATTTTTCATTTATTTTTTATATTGCAAACATTTGCACTGTTATCAGTATTTGCACACTGTTTTATATTATTTTTTGACAATCTTTAAAGTCATTATTCAATACATTGTTATTGTTAAATAAATATCGTCAAATAATCGAGATCTCAATTTCAGTGAAAATAATCGTGATTATCATTTTTGCCATAATCGAGCAGCCCTACCAAGTGGACACTACCACCAGTTCATAGCAATCGATTATCTCGGCTCGACCTGTCTTGACTTAATTTAATATTTGCTTCTTTGGACTTCAACATGTAAAACCTTTGTCTTGTTCCTGTTTCTTTCATTTAAGGAACATTTTTAAATTGCTACAAATGGTCTCCTTATTCAACGCATTTATGTCATTCATTTAGATTATTTTAGTGCTGGACTATTAACACATTCTAGCATCACTTTCTCCTGAGATTTTTTTTATTTATTTTTTTTATTGAATTGCTATTTGTTTGTTTTTAAACTACCAGTTGATATTGTGTTTACTGGCTGTTATAGTCCTTAATGTTCCTGTTTATTTTACTTGTTTTGTGTACGGGTGCTTTGTGACTGTTTTTCTGTGAAATTGACTTGACAAATAAACTTTACTTCTTTCCTTCCCGTCCCTTGGCAGTGCTCTGCTGGTGTTGCTTCAGGACACACTGGTCTCGACAGCTGGTTCCCCCATGGTCTCAGAGCTGGTCATGAAAGTAAGGGAACCTGATGTTAGTGCCAAACCTGCTGTCCACTAAAAATGCTTTAAACTGGACTTCTAACTCATGTTTATTTACATTCAGTGTTTGTGGAGGGTTATCCGCTTCCTCCCAGAGACCATCAACAACATAAACCTGGATCGGATCCTGCTGGATGTCCACAACTTCATGAAAGTTTTTCCCAAAGAGAAACTTAAGCAGCTCAAGAGCGATGTCCCACACAGGACCCTCAAGACGCTGCTACACACACTCTGCAAGCTCACCGGGGCAAAGGTAACACACACAGTAGCTGAGTGGTTAATACTAGCGCTTCACAGCAAAAATAAAAGTTGCTGTTTTGAATCCCTTGGTTGGCTTGTGTTCCATTTGTGGAGTTTGCATGCTCCCTTTAGAGTGCCATCTAAATGTATGGTTCAGTGCAACTTGTTGTCTAAAGAGCTTTGAATGGACACTAAAACAAGAAAAGCTCTTATAAAAGTTATATAAGAAAACTGCAATACCGGTTTAGTAACCCATACATGGGTCCAGGTCACATTATTTTACCATTCATTCATGCTTAATGCTTTTGATAAAGTTTTGAATTGGACTCTTTTTAAATGAGTATTTAAAATGTTCATTTATTGACGACTCTTTCCTATTGCTTTGTATTAATGATGATCAGATCCTTGACCACCTGTCGATGATTGAGAATCGTAACGAGTCTGAGTTGGAGGCCCATCTGAGGCGGGTAGTCAAACACTCTGGAAACCTGGCGGGACTCAAGAGTGACCGGAGCAACGAGAAGGGGGGACTGCGTATAGTAAGTAACGCATAAGACTCTGCAATGATTCTATAAATGGAGAATTTTCCATCAGTCAGTTCCATCAGAGTTGTGAGTTTATATTGAGCAGAATGCTGATGTACAAGTTAAATAAAATTCTACTTTTTCTTGTGTGAATATGTGTTTTATTCCTCTGGGGTTTTTTCTCTCTTCTCCTCCCCGGTGCTTTTCTTAGACGATCCAGTTTTACCATTTCTTCCTGCACTAAATGTGACGGCAGTGTTCAGGAAAAAGCATGATGTAGCAAATCCATTGAGTCCAGAGGGTTAAATAATTGAACTGTCAACTACTACTGAGTTACACTATCCTGATGTTTCTTTTGCAGGACGATCGGATGTCAAAGGCAAAGGTCAGTGACATTCTGTCTGAAATCTTCAAGAAGATCGGCTCCAAGGAGAACACTAAAGAGGTCAGCATCGCTCCTGTTTGAAAATCAAAGCAGCAGTGTAATTAATTTTGAAACACGTTTTATGATACTTTTGACCCTGGACAACAAAGTGAAGCATGAACACTCTCCTTTTCAGGGTTTGACAGAGTTATACGAGTACAAACAGAAGTACTCGGATGCAGACCTGGAACCGTTCCTCAAAAACACATCCCAGTTCTTCCAGAGTTACGTGGAGCGAGGCCTTCGCATGATTGAGTCTGAGAGAGAGGGGAAAACTCGAATCCAGACCACAGCAGGTACAGCTGTACCCCATGTTGTCATGGTGCTCTTTGGTTATTATCAATCAGGAATGTGTAGTAACATCTGTGTGTATGCTTCTCTGCAGTGATCCCTCAGCATGGTGTTGACTCCAGTCTGAGCAGCAACGAGGAGCTGAAGCCAGCTGTTTACTATGAAAGACTGAAGATTCTCAGACAAAGACAAGGCCTGGAAAACACTTCCAGGGTCAGTTGGTATTATTCATTTAGTAAAGTCACAATGCACTGATGAGCTACAGCTGCTTATCAAAGTAGTGTAGTGGCTATATTAATTTCTTAAAGTTCTCTCTTTTATACGAGAGAAGTGCAGACGGACAAGCGCCTGTTTTTATGCGTTGTCATTAGCAACAACGATAAAACAATGGCTTGTCCACTTGTTTATTTTCCACATAAACCTTTCACAATAAAGCTCAAGATCCTGTTGAGACTTTTCAAAATAAACTGAATCACGTGAAAGAGCATGCAGACTGTTTACGGATGAGAATTAAAAAAAGAGCCGCCAGGTGCTAAAAAATAAACCTTAGACTCAAACGTTAGAACAGGCTTTTCCCCGCAGCACGCCGTGTAATAAATACTCACAAAGAAAACTGCGGCCATAACAACTTGTCTAAAAATGTATCGTTTCATGCATCGGTTAAAACACTCGACTCCAGCTATACAACGTGCAGCAGGAAACACTTCACGCAAGTCGAGCTGCCCGAGATTCACAGAATTTACAGAAAATGCCACATTTTTGCGATTTATATCGTTACCGGACGATAGATGTCTTAAATCGGGATATGAGATTTTGGTCATATCACACAGCCCTAATTCCAGGATGAGTGTTTGTTAGTAGTGGTATGCAGCCGAAGCTAACGTGTCTTTTCGCCCTCTCTCTCCCTCCACCAGCAACAGAGTGTTGGGGGAAGTGAGGATGAGGCTCAGCAGCGACCCACCATCTCCTCCCTGCTGTCCTCAAAGCCGTC
Organism: Simochromis diagramma; assembly: GCF_900408965.1. Taxonomy (NCBI): domain Eukaryota; kingdom Metazoa; phylum Chordata; class Actinopteri; order Cichliformes; family Cichlidae; genus Simochromis; species Simochromis diagramma. The sequence goes on from NW_024386801.1 coordinate 24,311,565, forward strand.
AGTGGCATCATCCACCGACATGCTGCAAAGCAAGCTGTCACAGCTGAAAGAGTCGCGGGAGCTGTACATGCAGGAGCACAACGTTCACTCCCCGACACACACCAACACCCGCTCAGCTTCACCAGCTGCCAACCTGGATGACCTGAAGAAACGCCTAGAGAGGATAAAGAGTAAACGGCAGTGAAGCAGGAGCACCACATCATCTCATCCATTAACCTTGTGGAGTCCTCTAGTAAGAAATGGACCATCCACCTTTTTAACTCATGCTGTCTTTATATTGATGTTCTGCCGGAGGGAAAGAGAAGGACACAGGACCCCGCCTCAGATTTGAACCTGACTCCACCCACTGTGCCTGTATGTTGTTAGAAATAAAACGCACCCTGTAGAAACCATACAGGTGTTTTCAGCTACTGTTATCAGAATGTGAGTTATTGTTCATCAGAGTGAAAAGCTGAAGCCCCTCAGCAATATGAGAGGAGGGGCACCGGTGGTGTTGTAGTTGTTAGAGAATTAGGATCATGTACTTTGTTCTGTCTTTGCCCTCTATGTACACTCTGTATTATGAAGCTTCCTCAGCCACTTGTCTGCTCGTTTTTTTTTTGTTTTGTATATATTGAACAGTTCAACACTTCTGTTGGCTGCAGGGGAAAATGTCAAGGACACAACAGTAGCAATATTCAGGTAGACGCCCAAAATGAGGTGTGTGACATGAGGTGAGTGCCCCCTATTGGTCATACATAGTTTCTGTGATTTCAGCTTTGCATCAGTTCAGTATGATTTTAAAGAATGTGTTCAACACACTGAATTAAATTTACCTCAGCAGGAAATCTGAGAAGATGCTCTTAAATTTTATTTGCAAAAGCCTTTAGTTTTTCCCCTTTTCTGCCTTAGTAACACTTTATATTCTGATGTGAATCCAGTTGTCAGGTTTCATTCTCCACCTCTGAATAGGAGATGTCATTACTGGGAGAGTGAAATTTGCTGGTACAGGCTGACTCACTGCTGCACTGCTCAAGAGTTTAGCTTCAGTAATGAGTCCAGGTCATATTAATTATAAATAGGAATTAATGTTATATTCAGCTGAAAGGATAACCTTCAAAAAATTAATGTACTTAAAACCATTGTTTCACATTAACGGTCATTAACTAAATTACAACTGTATAGCTGCATGAAGTCAAAGTAATAATAATAAAGGCTTTCTGTCCTCTGGCCCATGGTTGGCATCTCTAAGTGACACTGTAAAACTCCAGCACCTACTTTAATTAACGTGTCTAAAGTTGTTTTTGTTTTTGTTTTTTTTTTTGTGTCAATTTCAGACTTGAAAATATTGTAAGTTGAGTTGCATTTATTCAGATTCTGATGGATTATCTGCATCTTCTTTAACCAGATATTCAGATGATGGGCTTTCAGAAAGTATCTGGTTTGTTTTGTGGCTTTTTCTTGAGCTTTGTTATCACAGGAAGAGCAAAAGTGTAACCAAAAACATTGGCTGGTCCACACTTCGGTATAGGGTTTTAACTACTAGATGTTCTCTATTAATCTGCAGGTTATTTTCTCATTTTAGTGTTTGCAGTGGTTGACCCATCAGAAAACAGTGGGAAAATGTTTCAAACTCTCATCAGCTTGCACTGAAGGACGGGCTGATCTCATAATGGTCTCCTTTTGTCTGGATCTCTAAAGTAGACTCCTCCAGTCCACTTATTAGTGGTTTTGTAAACTAAATGAATCAGATCCATTGTTTTAGTAACTTCATCTGTTTTTGTAGTCTTGCTTCAGAGTCTAGAAGCTACTGTTTTTTCCCCTGAAATGGGTTGGAGCTGGTGTACAATTAATGGTGCAGTTTAAAAAAACAAAAAAGGCTTATTTTGTTGAAGGAAGGAAGTGACCGCTGAGAATTTTTCTTACATGTGTGCAGTTGTGTTGCGCTGTGCTGTGGGTTTACACTCAGCTGTAAATAATGTATGTAAAACTCTCCATTAACCTTCACTTAACAAACCGCAGCCATGAAGCCAGACTGCAGGGTGAACGTGGTTGCCACTGTAAAGTGCGTTGTCCAAACTGTTGTTCAGCAGAAGGAAGCACTCTGTGTTTGTAGGCTGTAGGAGCATGGCATGAGCCTGTGATTTTTATGTTATTCTGTAAATAAAGTTTACATCAATTAAACTGCTTATTACATCTCTTATTTCCAGCCCTCGGCCAATGAAGATAACTAAGGCTGTTAAGTCATCTGTTCCGTAGTTAATATTAAATACTTACTCAGCATCTGTTTTTGTATGTAATTCCTTAGCCATGCTTGTATAATATGTTGTGGAATATTTTTTTTTTTTTTCTGCCCTTAAAGGAGAAAATTTGTTGTTTTAGAGCTTCTGTATTTGTAGGAGTGAAAAGACTCATCAATGGTTCTTTTGGGTTTTTCCAAAATTCATTATTATTTGGTCTATAAAATATTAATACCCTCCCTTTGGGAGGGGAAAATGGTTAAAGTACTATATGATATATAGTGACCACCAAATAACTGATTTTACAATGATGAACTTCACTTCTTTTTTTGGAGACCTGAAATGTAAACATAAGCTATAAATAAAGTAGACCTGACAGTCAACACAAAGATTGAGACATTCCAGGATCTGCACACAGACACACAGCAGGACAAAACAAGTGTAATGAGGAATTAAATCCAAATTTGGCAGCACTGAAAGTGAGTGAGAGAGAGAGACCTTTGACCTTTTAACTTGCCCCTCAATAAGATGTGAAACATGATGTAAAATAATCCCAAAAGTATCCAGTGGCAGTGCTGGAATTTTTTTTTTTTTTTTTTTTTTTATTTTTTCCCCTGCCTACACGGAATGGGATGACGCTTTGATTTCTGTATGTAATAATTTCACACTTCTGCAGCCATATCATGTGAAAATGATCACAGATGTACACAAAAACATTTTTAAGAAGAATATGGTGGTGTTTGCATGAAACCAGTAAATTCATTTTTTTAAATGAATTTTTAAGTATGTGCTGATTTAGCAGTGAATGTGGGAGTTCTTGTGATTTCTAGGATGTAATGTCAAAATGTTGCAACCATAAAACTTGAAAATGATCAATGATCCACCCAAAGACAGCTTGAACAACCATAGGGTTGATATTTGATGACAGTTGATAACAACTTGGTTGTTATATTCTTTGAAATGTGTAAATATAACCATTTACCAGTTGGTATTTTGTGTGTATTATTTGTATGAGTGTGATTTTAGCACTGAATTATATGAAACCTGGCATCAACAAGAACAACAAAGTGATTACAGATATACAGTATTTTTCTTATCCCCACAAAGGAAAATTAAACAACCTTGTGTCTTTGGGAGTATAAATTGCAGAATTTACGAGGTGCACCTAAAGACATCATGAAAAGCGAACCCACAATGAGCCGTACATAGTGATGTAGGTGGGCAAATTATTGCGTAAATTTTCAAATGTGGACGGCGGTCTGCAGTTGCCAGTCAAAGCTGTTATGATGAGGTTGCACCCCGGTTTTACAGCATTATGGTAGTAATTACAATCAAACTTATGAGAAAGGAGACCCCTTGAACACAAATCAGCATGATGAGTACTAATAATGGGAGAAAGCATATTTGCAAAAAAAATTATTTGTAAAGAACTTGTTTTAGCGACCCCAGTCCCATTCACTAACATGGAGGAGTCAGGGTTTATGACCTATACTGCAGCCAGACACCTGGGGGCGACAGAAACGGTTTTGCTTCATTTTGGGAGAGCTGTTAGGTCGTCCATGTTTTCTACAGTGATTGGTCTTATCACAACAGGTCAATAATTTCTTCTATTTTAAAAGATCTATGTATTAATGTACTATGTACTAAGTGATCCATTTTATACACATAGTCATTTTTCTGAAAACTATTAAATATTTTACCTCAAACTAAGTTCATCACTAAGAGAATAGCTGCTATGTTTGCAGTATGCGGTGTTAACATAATTTCTTTGTTTCCAGTATTCCTGCTGGTGAGCTACAGCAGGAATATAGCAATAAAATGTAAGGCTTAATAGAAGTTTTGCATTAGTTAAAACTTTTTGTTTATAAAGATTTGTTTATATTTCTGATTCAGGTACCTGGCAGCTCCAAAATGTGGCTCCAAGGAAAAGACTTTGTTGGTACACTGATGTGAGCAGATCAGAGCTCCAATCCTGCCAAACATGTGAGCGAGGCTGTAAAGTAGCACTTGAGGAGCTCGACCACACACCCTGCCCTCTCTTAGCAACCACAATTGAAATCTGTAAACACCTCACAAAGCTGCTTTTCTTATATTTCTCAGACCAATTTTCAGGGTTTTTTCTAATCTCCTAATCAGATGTACCAAAGGCTTCCCAAAGACTCCAAGCAGCTGAAATTTAACATCAAAAGAATGGCATTGTGAAGAAGGTTTGATTTGTAGTGGAGCTATATTGTTTGACGTGGTGAATGTCTTCTTCAAGCACTTGAAAAGACAAATACAACCGTAGCTTGCATAGAAAAATAAAAGCTCTCAAGTGTTATTGCAAAAGATTAATGGCACTACTTCAAGATGGAACAAAGGGAAGCAACACACTGAGGCCTACTGGGAAAGTCTTAGAAGGGATGATCCGGTTGATAACCAGAGCAGGAAGCAGCAAGCTATTTTTACTGCCATGTTTTTTCAACAAAACCCACACTGATGGTGTTTTACCTCCAAGTTCAGAAATTTGACAACATTTTTAGTAAGTACAAGGAATAATTCTTGGCTTCATAGAGATGTGGAGACATCAGAGACCAGATGATGAAAGTTTTGAAGGAACTTGTGCGTCAGCTTGCATTATCCTGCTGAATGAGACTACAGTCCTCAGGGAGTACTGTTTCCAACTTCACTGGCACGACTGAAATTCTGACTACTACTCTCATAGTTTGAGTTTTGTGCTTGTATCTCTAATTTTTGGGGTTTTGTCTCTAATATCTAGAGCCTCCAATCAAGCAGTGCTCTACTATTATATGCCATTTTTTTCTTCTCTCATAGTTTGAGTTTTGTGCTTGTATCTCTAATTTTTGGGGTTTTGTCTCTAATATTCTAGAGTCTTTACCTTAACATATAAAGTGCTTTGAGGAAATTGCTGTTGTGAATTGGTACTATACAAATAAATCCTAATTGAAGTGAACTGATTTGAAATTAATCAGTTATCCAGTTCAGGGTCATCCCGGGACTGGAGTCTATCTATGGTGTTGAGATGAAATTGTTGAGATGAAAGTAAGTGGATCAATCACGCCTAAGGATAATTACTCTTACACTTTTCAGTCACTATCCACAGCAGTCATTATCCACAACAGCCAATTAGTTCATTACCAGGCCTCTGGAGAACTTCATGACATGTTGAGGAGAAAATTTAGCCATTTGAATCAGCTGCGTTGGATCAAGGACACATCTAAAACTTGCAGGACACCAGCACTCGAGGCCTGGAGTTGCCTACCCCTGGTCTACAGCATTCTACCCCCCAAGGACACATGGTCTAATGCCTTTTTTTTCCCAGGGCCGTGTCAACTTAATACTACACTATATGGTTATATGGCATTTTAGTTAATATAAAGCAAATACTTTCATTTCAACAATGGTCGTAGAGCATAAGGCAGGTGCATTCTGCCAGTCCATTAGAAGGCTTAATAACAACCATTGTTAAATAAAATACATTCATAGCTAAATTAAATGTAGTTTAGTAAAATGATGATAACTTTTTAGCCTTACTGACCACTCAAAATCCTTCACACAAAATAATATAATAATAATAATAATATATATATTTTTAATATATATAATTAAATAATCATATAAATATAAAAAATAATATCAGCAATAATTTATATACATTTTATCATTTTATTGTTGTTAACAGAAAGAAAAACAATATTTACTGAAGTTTAATTAAATGTTAATGTACCATTTGTTTTAAATAATATTTTTTATAATTATTTTATGCAGCAGATGGCCGCCCCTCCCTCAGCCTGGTTCTTCCAGAGGTTTCTTACTGTTACTGTTGCTCATACGAGGGGTCATCTGATTGTTGGGGTTTCTCTGTTTTCCTTTTATTGTTGTAGGTACAGTCTAAAGGGCCATGTGGCAACTGCTGTTGTGATTTGGCGCTATATAAATTAAACTGAATTGAACTAAAGTGAATTGAATTGGCTTGAATAACTATATATTAAAGTCTTGTAAAGTTAATTTACTAATGATTTTTCTTTTTACTTATGTGATAGACACAGAGCAGTGTCACCATTTATGTTTGTTCTGGTGTTTGTGTACACATAAACACATGGAAAAAGTAACGAGCTCTTTCAGGGGGAGGATGGAAGATGTTTTTATTAATATTAAAACAACAAAACACCTGCTTATTTGTATTTATAAATTACCATTAAGTCTGAAAGCTAGTGAAAGCCACTCTGAAAACTGGTAATTGTGCTCCTCATGATGCCTTGTTTTAGTTGGTGACCAACTTTAATTAACAAGCATAACTTGGTGACGTGTTTTTCATCTGCCTTTAGTTAGGCTTTGCTAAGCCTAACAACTGATAACTGTTTTGACAATAGTTATTATATATTTATATCTACGTGTCTCACAATAAGGCAAATCATAATTCTAATTTGGGGAATATAAAAAGCTAAAGGCAACAAAATGTTCTGTCATATTCCCTCGGTCTGGAGCCAGATTTTTCAATTTAGGGAATGTTTAGTGTGTTTAGTGCCATCTTGCCAGGGCCTTTCTGTGTGGCGTTTGCATTAGGGGTGGCCTATATATATCAAATATACTCCATATATCAGTTTTTCCATTTATGATGGTTAAAATGGCTTTATCTTAACCATCGAGTATAATTTGCCATGGTAATATTAATCTGTCTGCCTGTAATTTACTGAGTTTTTTTTTTCTTCTTCTACATGCTGCAAATGCAACATGAATGACACTGTTGTGGTGGACGGTCATCCATCCTTCCAATATCATCTTCCTCTTTCCTCACTTTCTATGTGATGAATAACCACTCAAGGTAAATCATAATAACCCTGGAACATCCATACAAAACCTGATTAGACATGCTACTCTTTTCCTAATGAGCTGAAAACTATTGGGCGAGTGTGTTTCTGTGTCCGTTGTCTGCAGTTTGCTCCCTCTGTAACACCTTTGTGCCGTATTTTGCAACCTAGTTTCCAAAAAAGTTGGATTGCTGTGTAGAAAGCAAATAAAAAGAAAATGCAAAGATGTATAACTCCCATAAACACACACAAGCAAAACAGCAACTATGTGTTGCTGCATGTTGGTTTACAATCTAACTATGTGTGAACACTTAAACTATTATGAACAACTCTAATAGATTCTCTTCTCTATCCTAGCAAGACACATAAGTCTTATCAATTTTACAAACTAGATGGCCAAGCTACCCCCAAATATGGCTCATCAAATTGTGATGGTTGAGGCAGAAAAACAGAAACATGACCATTAATTTGGAATTGTGTTTTCATTGAGCAGCCATCCAGCAACAGTGAAGCTGAAGCAAATATCACCCAGTACCACAAGAGGGACCCCTTAGTATTTTCTGATCACCTAGAAAATAATGAGCTTTGTGTACACTTTATATTATATATTATCATCTATAGTTGCTATTTAGAAACAAACAAACAAACAAACAAACAAACAAACAAACACGTAAGAAAAATGCAGAAATAAAATTGCCATAGGGATAACACTGTGCAGGACACTGGCTTAACTGTTTACTGGCTTTAATCCAGCTTTGAAAATTGCTTCTGAAAAAGTAGTCTTTTTAATTTAGCCTTTGAGACACTATTTCATGATTAAAACAAATAATTATATTAAATCTGCCAGCAGATAAATTGATGGAAATCTGGCAATCTGCCCTAAATATTATGTTATGAACATGATGCACAAACATAACACACAAATCAACTTGCATTTGTTTGAAAAGCAGCAATGTGATGCATTACTGTCTAAATTCAATAATCACTTTACTGTTAGTAAGCAGATTTTAATTTATGCTACTAATCGGTTTTGTGGCAATAAAAGGTTAAATAACCCAAGACAAAAAAGTTTATGCTTTCCTTTTGAGAATAAGAATTTATGCTGATATGTTGGCATAATGTAAGGTTTGTTTTTGTACACTATATAGCCAAAAGTATTCATGGTAGCACTTTCTTTTACGCCTCGGTAACAAAGGGGTAATAGTAGGGTAACAACGGGCAAACAAAAATGATTCTTTGTGATCCTATTTGGGGTTTTTCTGTTCTTAATAATTTCATGTGGCTAGCACCTATACCTCAGAAGACATGAGAGCTCCAAATGTTTGAAAAAATAAGATGGTTTAAAAAACACAAAAGAAATTTCAACCCTTCAGTGACCTGTAATTTGGAAAATGTTCATAGTATGAAAGTGCACATTCCAAATATTGTTTTTGAAATAATACTGTTATTATACAAGGAAAATTTTATTATAACACCTGTTGGCATGCCTCGCCAAAATGTACCCACCTCAGTGTGTAATCCTGTAACAACTCCATGAAGGCTATCCTTGAGCTGTCAGTGGCATAAGTGCAATACTGCTGTCTAATCACCACAACACATTGAGTTAAACCTTCAAAAACCTTTTCCAACTTTCTGGTAAATACTTTGCGGGGTTTGGACAGCTTGCGCTGGAAGCAGCAGTGGCGAGGCTGCAGCTGAAAGCTGTGGCTGGTCAAAAACAGGAGGTGGGTATTGGATTACACAGGTAATGAAGCTGATGGAGTCAACATATCTCCTAACTTGGAGATTTTTCATGTTTAAATGTCTTTCTAATTGTGCTTCTTGGAGAGCAAGAGAACTCAATTCAGTTCAATTCAATTTTATTTTATTTATACAGCGCCAAATCACAACAACAGGTGCCTCAAGGCACTTTTTATTGTAAGGTAGACCCTAACCAACCACATCTAAGTCTTTGAAGAGCATTTACAATATATTTTGCATAAATTACAGTTAATGACCCCAAATGTGTTATTTCATACCTGCGATCGCTTTAATTTAAAATACGTGTATCACTTGTCAGTGCATGTGATTGTTTCTATATGACTATAATATTGATAAGTGCATGTTTGTGTCATGCCTTCCCACCCTCTTTAATCCCTGAAATAGAGTGACGATCATGAAAAACCCTCCACCCTCCTCTACTTGGGCTTATGCCCAATTAATTCCTTTCACCTCAAATTATTATTCACATCATTCACTTCACAATCAAAAGCTGTATCCCCTCTTTCTTCTATTACCTCTCTCAATTATCCCATTCTTTTTCCATAGTCATAAGTGCTATTTTCCTAAGAAACAGAGAGAAAAATGGATAGAGGCCCCTCCTACATAACCAGCTCCAGTTTGACTTCATCATCTGTTCTCCACACAGTTGGAGAAGAGTTTTGTTAAATATCTTATTACAATTTGATTCACTCTGTTTAAACTCAGGATAAATGTTATATATGTTCACAAGACAACTTTTTAACTTGACAAAATATCATATATCATATCACATATCATAACATATATTTTATAGTCTCAGTTTTCTATGGAGGCTGAACTGCACTTGTATATACTGTATATAAAGTACATAAATAATGCCAGACTGGGAGTGGGCTCCATCGGAAAAAATGTTGTCTGGAATATAAGAAGTATATGTAGTGATTCAAACTGCAGGGGAATCGGGGACCCGATCCTCAGGAGGGACCAATTTTTGACGCAGCGTGTTTTGGGGTTTGAAGGCCACAGAGATGCGGTGCTTAGAAAAAATGTGTCTCAACTGTTCTGATACTCCTAACACATACGGGATCACTAAGGGTTTTCACTTAGGCAGCAGTTGACCTGTTTATAATGTTGAGGAAACCTGCAGCCAGCTGAGACTGAAGAAGTCACTTGGATGAGTAATGAAACATTTCTCCCACTGAAAACGCTACGTCCAGATGAACAGAATCAACTTTTTGGGATTTACTTATGATGATTGAGCATGCATCAAGTTTATTAGAAAAGACTGGATACATTTTCATATACAGATGATACCCAGCTTTATTTATATATGAGACTAAACAATGAACACCAATTAAACTACAGTTAAATTACAGGCATGTCTTAACCTCCTAAGACCTGAACTCTTTCATGGCATTCATTTTTAATTTCTCTTTGCTATTTGGGGTGATTGGGACCTGATGAATGTAAAAACAAATCTTTTTACCTGATGTAGTTTCTGAGAAGAGGATATCAGGCCATGGTAGAGCAAAATTTAGTATTGTGGTTTAGAAAACCCAAAATTTGATGTCCACATATGTAGACGCCAGGTCCTAGGGGGTTAAAGAGTTAAAAAGCTGGATGATCTCTCATTTTCTGCCTTTAAAGTCAGACAAAACTGAGGTTATCGTAAAATCAAGCCAGATACTTACTCTAGATGGCATTACTTTGCTCTCCAGTAAGACTGTCAGGAATCTTTGAGTTATTTCTGATCAGAATATGCCCTTCAATATTCAATATTAAATAAAAATGTAGGACTGCTTTCTTGCATTTGCACAATATCTCTAAAATGAGAAACATCCTGTCTGAAAAACTAGTTAATTACACCAAACCCAGACTACTGCCCTTCATTGTTTTTCAGGCTGTTCTACAAGTTCCTTAAAAAGACTTCAGTTGATCCAGAATTCTGTAGTTACAGTACTGACAGGGACTAGAAAAAGAGACCATATTTCTCTCATATTAGCCCATATCTGTTTTAACTGGCTACTTGTTACCGTTTCTCTTCTCCCCATCTAACTAATGTCCTAAGAAACTCCTCTAACAGACCCAAAAATACAGGTATAAATAATGCACACAAAAATACTACAGGGAGTGCAGAATTATTAGGCAAATGAGTATTTTGTCCACATCATCCTCTTCATGCATGTTGTCTTACTCCAAGCTGTATAGGCTCGAAAGCCTACTACCAATTAAGCATATTAGGTGATGTGCATCTCTGTAATGAGAAGGGGTGTGGTCTAATGACATCAACACCCTATATCAGGTGTGCATAATTATTTGGCAACGTCCTTTCCTTTGGCAAAATGGGTCAAAAGAAGGACTTGACAGGCTCAGAAAAGTCAAAAATAGTGAGATATCTTGCAGAGGGATGCAGCAGTCTCAAAATTGCAAAGCTTCTGAAGCGTGATCATCGAACAATCAAGCGTTTCATTCAAAATAGTCAACAGGGTCGCAAGAAGCGTGTGGAAAAACCAAGGAGCAAAATAACTGCCCATGAACTGAGAAAAGTCAAGCGTGCAGCTGCCAAGATGCCACTTGCCACCAGTTTGGCCATATTTCAGAGCTGCAACATCACTGGAGTGCCCAAAAGCACAAGGTGTGCAATACTCAGAGACATGGCCAAGGTAAGAAAGGCTGAAAGACGACCACCACTGAACAAGACACACAAGCTGAAACGTCAAGACTGGGCCAAGAAATATCTCGAGACTGATTTTTCTAAGGTTTTATGGACTGATGAAATGAGAGTGAGTCTTGATGGGCCAGATGGATGGGCCCGTGGCTGGATTGGTAAAGGGCAGAGAGCTCCAGTCCGACTCAGACGCCAGCAAGGTGGAGGTGGAGTACTGGTTTGGGCTGGTATCATCAAAGATGAGCTTGTGGGGCCTTTTCGGGTTGAGGATGGAGTCAAGCTTAACTCCCAGTCCTACTGCCAGTTTCTGGAAGACACCTTCTTCAAGCAGTGGTACAGGACGAAGTCTGCATCCTTCAAGAAAAACATGATTTTCATGCAGGACAATGCTCCATCACACGCGTCCAAGTACTCCACAGCGTGGCTGGCAAGAAAGGGTATAAAAGAAGAAAAACTAATGACATGGCCACCTTGTTCACCTGATCTGAACCCCATTGAGAACCTGTGGTCCATCATCAAATGTGAGATTTACAAGGAGGGAAAACAGTACACCTCTCTGAACAGTGTCTGGGAGGCTGTGGTTGCTGCTGCACGCAATGTTGATGGTGAACAGATCAAAACACTGACAGAATCCATGGATGGCAGGCTTTTGAGTGTCCTTGCAAAGAAAGGTGGATATATTGGTCGCTGATTTGTTTTTGTTTTGTTTTTGAATGTCAGAAATGTATATTTGTGAATGTGGAGATGTTATATTGGTTTCACTGGTAAAAATAAATAATTGAAATGGGTATATATTTGTTTTTTGTCAAGTTGCCTAATAATTGTGCACAGTAATAGTCACCTGCACACACAGATATCCCCCTAAAATAGCTAAAACTAAAAACAAACTAAAAACTACTTCCAAAAACATTCAGCTTTGATATTAATGAGTTTTTTGGGTTCATTGAAAACATGGTTGTTGTTCAATAATAAAATTATTCCTCAAAAATACAACTTGCCTAATAATTCTGCACTCCCTGTATATTATATTATAATATTAGTATTTTTTTCTTTCATTATTTATACCTTAAAAGTGTCAGTTTCAAAGTAATTCATTTTAGTCAACAATATTTAAACAACTGCAGTGAAAACTCCATCTCATTTCATGTTTCCTTTCTGTTCACGTCGCCTCTTTAGTTTGAAGTTTTTCCTATAAGTTGTGGAATCCTTGCTAAGCCACGCTGAGCTGACCGATTATTCCTCTCGAGTTCTGCCTCTGCTGCTGCACTTTGAAGTCCCACATTCATTCTTCTGTCCTTTTATTGGTGTCTCTGTCACTCACTCACAGCTAATACCATAATGATGTAAAAATGCAGAGGAGGAGGGGATTGAAATTAGAGCCCTATCTTTCTCTCTTGTTGTGTTTAATACCTCTTATTCTGAGAGCAGTCAGGACATAAGGGAGCTCTGAATGTGGGATAAGGTCACTCCATCTGCCACTGAGCATAACAGATGAAGGGAAAAGTGGCTCAAGTGAAGGAGTGTAATCCGTGAAAGAGGGCTAATATCAATGAAGTGAGATGTGAGATGAATAATAATAAAAAGAAACGGATTCTTGAGTTTTAATTAGAATGGGCCAAGAAATTCTACACAACCCTCGTCTTTGTTTAGCTTGAAGTTTAACGTGTTGGGAAACCTCAACAAGAGAAGAGCATGCTGAAAGCAAATGAGAGGCTGTTTACAGATAAATCCATTACCATTTCTCATTAATCAATTAACCCATTCATTGATAAAGAAAAGACTAATTAACTCTTGGTTAAAAGGCCATAAGGGGTTTGTGTCAGGCGAGCAGCTGCAGAGTGGGAGCGTGTTGAGAGGACAGAGCAAAAAAGCACCTTAAAATATTCATTTTCTTCTATTTTAAAATGCCTCTTTTTTTCTAGGATGGATTGAGATGGCAGTAAAGACTTTTTATTTTTAAAGTAGAGACCTGTATAATATTCCTGTCTGTCCTTTTATAGGACATGCTAACTTGTACATTGCCTCAAGAATGAGCAAATGACAATATAAAAGAGTGACGGCGTAACTCCAGTTCTTCCTATTACAATTTTAATTTTTTTTTTACAATATTAAAATTTTCCATTTGTGTGGGCTACCATGTTGCACTTTTGGAGCCAGAGTCTGCATAGTAGTGACTTGAGTGTTATGTACCGTATGAAGTGGGCAGGATTGGAGGACCCAGAACGTAGACTCATAGGCAGAACTTAACTCAAAAAAGTTGATTCTGTTCATCTGGACGTAGCGTTTTCAGTGGGAGAAATGTTTCATCATCACCCAAGTGACTTCTTCAGTCTCAGCTGACTGCAGGTTTGCCCAATCTTATAAACAGTACATTTTCATAGTGACTGAAACCAGCCCACTGAAGGAACAATGGGCTGTGAGGTCAGTTCCTTGATCATTAATATGTAAATCGTCATGACCATTGATCAACAACGATTGATCAAAGCTCACTGATCAAAGACCACTGATCGATGGCCATGAGTACCATTCACAGAGAGTTGGGAAAATGCTGCAATCACAGCATTGTAAGATGGCGAAAAGTGTACCCTTAGGCGCTCTCCTCTATTCAGAGACTGTCTTTCCCTTTTCCTGTAAGCTGTCATTGCAGAACAGAACCAACTTTTTGGGATTTACTTACCTGGATGATTGAGCATGCATCAAGATGCTGGATGTAATAATACAAAGACCAATGTGAAAGAAAGTAAAATAACAGGCAGAACACACAGTCGGAGAATGAGAGAGATCATAGGACAGAGACGCAGACAGTAAATATGAGAGGGAATGAGGGCAAAGAAGAAACACCTGGGGAACACAGCCGGCAACAATCTAACAGATGAGACAGGTGGAAGCAAAATTGAACATACTGCACACCAGACAGCAGACTATCAAAGTAAAACAGGAAACATGGGGAACACACAGACACTGAGACGCAGAATAATGAATCCCAGCCAGGGAACAGAGGGAGGAGAGAGTGAGGGACGCGAGGCAGAATGAGAGAACAAGGGGTGAGACACAGAGTCCTTGAAAAATCCAAAGTTACTTTAAATATGTGCTGTCAGCTTTAATCTCGTTAAAATGACATTAATGCCATAACCACATTAACGCGGCAACTCTCCATTAGCGAGTTAGCACGACGCTAACCCGTTAATGACCTAACCGCGTTAACGAGTTGACATGGCATGCTAACTCGCTGACGGAGATCTGCCGCGTTAATGCGGTTATGGCATTAATGTCATTTTAACGAGATTAACGCTGACAGCACTAATTTAAATATCATTAATCTGGAAATGAAATGTTGTCCATTGAGATTTTAACACAAGACTGCGGATGATTTTAAACTGAAGATCCATTACACTTACGAAGCACTCTCTTGCCTGGTAATATGGAAACTTTAAATAAAACAACAGGTTTCAAACACAACAGCAGAAGTTTTCATAGAAGTGTAATTTGTTCTTTTCATTTAACAACAGGACCCAGAGTCCACACTATTATCAACAGATACCTTCACCCTGGTGAAAAATTGAGTAAGGGAGACCATCAAGAGCAAGCCTGGGTCTAGAGCAGGAGTGTCAAACATCCAGCCTGCAGGGCAGGAGTGGGACTTTATTTTGATTGGTACACCATGCAGCCAATCACATGCAAAGACTGACTGGAATCAGACATTCCAAGACAGCAAGTGTAGTGGTCCAGGCCATAACTGCATTTCAGTGATATTGGAGTTTGCAAAGCTGAGTGCAGGATTTAAAAATTAGGAGCAGAATAAAGTGATTCCTATTTTTATTTTCAGTCATTTTCCATTGTGGGTGACAAAAGATTTCAAACTAGTCCAGGCCTTAAACCTAATGTGTGTTCTCTCTAGTAGTAGGAAATCCATTAAAAATAAGGCTCATATAAAAACACTGAATTAAAAATTGCTTTCTTGAAAAAGAGTAAAGTTACAGTTCTGTACTGAATATTACATAAACTATATGCAAAGTGTCCTTGAATGGCAGAGATGCAGAAATGTGTGCATGTAGCACAGAGGCATGGCTCAGTGTGTCTAAATGAGTCTCACAGACCTGAATGTGCGCTTGAAGCCATTTATAATTCTTAACTTGTTTAAACTGCTGATCACCACACACAAGCACATTCATAGGTTTATTTTCATAAGTTTTACAGCTTTTCCTACTGATAAAAACCTCCCTTATGGCCATTCATATTACACCAAGTAATTAGGCAATAAACCTGTTGGGGACGGGGTCGGTATCCTGGTATCCCCTTGGCTTGCTGCCTGCACGTTAAGGATTTTTCTGGTGGATGAAAGGCTTTGTTACTCGTGCCTTCAGGTCAGGGAACAGGTCCTGAGTGTCATTTGTGCAAAGACATGATGATGTGGTGCTTTGCATTTGATAGTTTGATTTTAAGAAAAGTCTGGGGTTTTCTGAATGTACATTAAGATTTTTGTATTCGTGTTTAAGGTTTTGAGAAAATGGGTGGATGTTTCACAAATTGTTTTAGCAATACAGAAAAACTGTAATTGGTTAGTAATTTTAACCTTGTTTTTTCCCAGGAACCAACTCAACGTACATTTTATATGACAAACCTCACTGTGTTCAAAAAAATCTTAGAAATATGGTATCTAACCAGATTCTTACTCTGGATGGCATTACCTTGGCCTTCAGTAACACTGTGAGGAACCTTCATTTTTGACCAAGACATGTCCTTCAGTGCACATATTAAACAAATATGTAAAACTGTTTTCTTCCATTTGTGCAATATCTTTAAAATTAGAAATATCCTGTCTCAGAGCGACGCTGAAAAACTAGTTCGTGCATTTATTACTTCTAGGCTGGACTCCTGAAATTCATTAATATCCGGATGTCCAAAAACTCCCTGAAAAGCCTTCAGTTGATCCAAAATGCTGCAGCAAGAGTCCTGACAGGGACTAGAAAGAGAGAGCATATTTCTCCTGTTTTGGCTTCCCTTCATTGGCTTCCTGTTAAATCCAGAACTGAATTCAAAATCCTGCTCCTCACATAGAAGGTCTTAAATAATCAGGCCCCATCTTATCTTAATGACCTTGTAGTACCATATCACCCTATTAGAGCACTTCGCTCTCACACTGCAGGCCTACTTGTTGTTCCTAGAGTATTTAAAAGTAGAATGGGAGGGAGAGCCTTCAGTTTTCAGGCCCCTCTTCTGTGGAACCAGCTTCCAGTTTGGATTCAGGAGACAGACACTATCTCTACTTTTAAGATTACTTTTTGCTAAAGCATATAGTTAGGGCTGGATAAGGTGACCCTGAATCCTCCCTTAGTTATGCTGCAATAGACGTAGGCTGCTGGGGGACTGGAGTTTTTCCTTTTCCTTTTCAGTCACCTTTTTCAATCACTATGTATTAACAGACCTCTCTGCATTGAATCGTATCTGTTATTAACCTCTGTCTCTCTTCCACATCATGTCTTTATCCTGTCTTCCTTCTCTCACCCCAACCAATCGCAGCAGATGGCCGCTCCTCCCTGAGCCTGTAGGTTAGCAGCACTTGCAGTTTTAAATCACTTGATGTTTGCACACACATTCATAGAAATCTTGCAATACAGTGCTTTTCCTAACACATTGCTGATTTGTTTGCAGCAAACGTGGTTCTTTCAGTCTATATTATAGACTTAATATACTTAATAACTGTTATTATTTTTTGTAAATGACAGTGTAATCTTGGCAGCACGGTGGTGCTGTGGTTAGCACTGTTGTCTCACAGCAAGAAGGTCCTGAGTTTTGACTCCACCATCTGGCGGGGGTCTTTCTATGTGGAGTTTGCATGTTCTCCCACAGTACTCTGGCTCCCTCCCACAGTCAAAATACTTTTAGTTAGTGGGCTTAGGTTAATTTAAAAACTTGATTGGGTAATTTGTGCTCAGTGTCTTTCACCTGGGCCACTTCAGTTGGAGGAGGCCGGGATTGAACCTTCCAAATAGCAGTTGTTTATTTATTATTTATAACTAATTAAAATATTTGAATTAATAAAACTACCATAAAATCTTAGCTTCTTACATCATTTGGCATTGTATATTACTTTAATATTTGAAATGTTAAAAATATTAAATTATGCATTTTTTTTAACATAACTGTATTCTCAGTGTCCATTACACATTCATTTGTCAGTGCTCTATGTTTGAAAACTCAGACATTTTAAGCTCCAGTCCAGTCACATTATGTGAGCAGATCTCCGACTAGGCCGGATATGACTGGATTAGCTGTTCCCTGCCCTTTGTACACCAGGACACCAGATCAAACCACACATGCGGCTATATATATGCCTACACAATATGAGGTTATTGTGCATATGCTAAGATGTGCATGTACATGTAGGGAGCAGAAGGGCTGAACAACAACACAGAACAAAAAGAGAGAGGTGGGAAGCTGAGTAGTCACTCAATCAGCCCCATCTCAGTCCTTCTAGGCTTGGACAGATGGCCAGATCAAAAGAGAAACATGAAGTTAAAATCAAAGGTGGGATTAGTTCTGAGTGAAAGAGGTGGGCATGGGACATTTTAGAAAGAGCCATGGGGACTTGAGGAGATGATTTTCAGTGCTCAGAAGAGATCTTCTGCTTTGTAACCTGTATTCAAAATACAAAAGTAATTACTTTATTGGATTTTCAACTTGTTTTCTGGAAGGTTTTACTATAATTATCACAACAATACTTTGTATTTAGATGTAAATGTAAAGGTTATTTCCAAGAAAATCCAAGCCTACAAATTCAAAGGAAAATCTGTTTGTTGGAATAACCGACTGGGTGATTATTCTAACACAACACATTAACACAGCACACAAACATTATATGGCTGAGATAAAGGAGCTTGGAGTCAGTGGGGTAGTTAGGTTGAAGCACTGTGTTGCCCCTCAAATGAAATACTATTTTAATACATGGCAGATCCTGAGATATGCCCAGATGATTTTACTAAATATTTCAAATAAAATGCAATTTTAATATATTTAGTAAAATCATCTGTGCCACTTCACAGAAGGGCAAAAAAATTCTGCCTGTTTTGTTGGTGCTATGAACACTATTGCAATAATGAGCCAATGACAGAAAGAAACCAAGGACTTAATGAAATCTTTATTTTTTCACTTATCAAAAGTTATTAAAACATCCCCCTTTCACAAATGAAAGATTTCTTTTTGATGATAAGGAAACTCTTTGTGCGATTTCTGTTTGAAAACATAAAAAACATACAAACCTGTAACTAAACTTAAAAAAAAAACAAAAAAAACCAACAACTCTTGTCATAGTTTAGTCCAAAATTAATCAGTCAGTTTATTTTGTTTTTTTCCCAGGCTCCATCTGAAAAGATTAAGTTCTGTGTCATCAAATATCTCATGTGACGGTGTAATGTTTTCTCATAAAGACAAAAGACATACTAAGAAAAAAGTACGCTGTCTATGACGCTTAAAACTGGGGTGTCAGTGGAAGTCTGTAGTTTTGAAGCTGTTGATTTTCCTTTCTTTTATATAGCTAATAGTAGTGTCTGTCATTTTTACTTGAATAAGTGTTCAAATAATCAGAATGATCCAGGTGACACTGTGGATAATGATCATTTTATCATCTTTTTACAGCCTGTTCATCAGCATTTATAATATAAGTTAAATACATGGAAAGAAGAAATCTCAGATGTGTTCCCTTTCTTTTGAGTAACAACAAAGTGGTTTGAAAGTTTGAAGTTTTTTTGTCATGAATGTAAAGTCTATTAAAGCATTTATGTTGTCACCAGTTTAGTTCAGCAGGTGAGCAGAGACACATGTGCCACATGGCCAGAAGGTAGCAGCCCGAGTTTGAGTCCGACTTGCAGCCCTTTGCTGTCTTGAGACTTAACCCTCTCAGGCTCAAATTAAACTTTTTGTTGCTAATGCACAACCAAGACCTGCAGTGGTACTTCTAGGTAAAGAAAACTCATAAAATATGTATGTGGGGTAATCAGGTTGTTAGTTTTTAACTGTTGCAAATCGGCAACGCCTGCCTCGAGAGGGTTAAATATAAAGCGCAAATATATACTGACCCACTGACTTTACCTAAATCTAAAGTCCTAATCTGCAGTGTCTGGTGGGGTGCCTCCAAATTTTTTTCATAGGGGTGGGGATACAGCAAAAAAGAGGGGGTGTGCCTGATTAATATAACAGGTACTGTGTATTTTCTGACACTGGCAAGTTTTTTCTTAGGTCTTTCTTTTTTGAGTCCTTCATATTGTTTCTGTTGTGGTTTTGAATCCCTAACCCAGCGACATCTCTGTGTCTCTCATGGGTGTCTCTGGGTCTTGGTTAATGTTTCTGTGAAGACTCTTTGCATACTGCTGCAAATTTGTCATATAAATGCTTTATATCTGTTCTTAATGTGAGTATTTTACTGTAAATATTAACTGTTTCAGGCCTTTTGTTACAAAATTAATGTCAGAAAAAGCGTGCTTGTGTTTTCATTCAGTCTTTTAAACTTCAAAACAAATTTAATCTTAATTTCCTTTATAAATGTTATTTTTTGTATGATTTCAATAACTGTTGCTAAATATTTGAAAGGGATTTTTTTTCTATTAAGACAGAATTTCTTTGGCAAAATAGTTTTGTGTTTGTTCACTGTGGAAAAACAAAAATGTAGAGCTCTTTAGATCTGTAGTAATCTGTAGATAAAAAGCAATATACATGAGCAACACAATCTCTCTGTGTGCTGATCCATGTGAGAACGCTTGTCCCTCAGCATATGCATATATTAGCCTAGCTACTGAAAAGGCAGAGTCCTTTTCCCCCTGTTATGCAAATAACACCAGCTCTTAAAATTGTATGAGTGAGAATTAAATGTGAATTAAATAATGCTTTGTTCTTTTCTTTCCATTCAAATCCCCACGCCATTGCCATGCCTGTTATGAGATTGACAAGACAAGAAGTGACATAAATACCATGGCCAGCATTCAATCCAATTATGTAGCGTGGCCCGCCTCAATACCTGCTAGCCACGGAGTGCTGCATTGGCGTCCTTGTATTCAGAATGTCTAAGAAATAAGACTAGCTGCATTCATCTTCAAGCCTAGCACTGACCTTGCTCTCTTCTCCGCAGCTAGCTCTGAGTCATAGCCCTCAAGTCTATACTCAACCCCTCAGCCTAGCTTAATCCAGGCCTCTGGACAAGGACGCACCTTGTCCAGAGGCCTGGATTCACTGTGAACTGCTCAAAGGGGCCAAGCCAGCTGGAGAAGTTATTAGCCATTTATAAAAATATGCACAGAGCACTAAGACAGGAATTGTTGTATATGTGGAAAATTTTTGTCTTTCTGTTCAATCAGTGGGCACATTTCGCAGGAAATCAGGTTTGGGCTGTGAGATGATTAAAAACTGATGATAATTTAGCATTTTCTGCAACACATGGTCACCTGAGCAGTCACATTTTTAACTATACACTGCTTTATTCTATACACCGCTATACACTACTGTCACGTGACCCAACTGACTTCAAGTGTTTTATCTAGCTCACATCTCTGACCGATTTAGAATCACTTAATCTAACATGAATGTGTTTGGGACTGTGGGAGGAAATCAGAACACCCAGAGGAAACCCACACAGGCACAGTGAGAACCAACAATGTCCACACATATAGCCCACAGCTGGTTGGCCTTCTTGCTGTGAGGCAACACAGGTAATCACCACACAACCGCAGCATTTGAGAGTGAGAATAAGATTGCCTTTTGGCAAATGCAATCCCTTTTTTGGTTTACACAGCAGGCAACAAAAGCAATCTAGGAAAGCAATCTTGAAACTATCATCTAATGACTCTTATCAAAGTTGTTTATTTGCTTTGTTAAATTTATATTTATTTGAAAATACTGACTAAAGTAGCTGTCTGGCCGGGGGCAGTGTGGAGTGCAAAGTTTGCATGTTTGGGTACTCCAGCTTTCTCCCACAGTCCAAAGACTTGGAGATAAATTATCTGAATTTCAGGAGCGGGGACATGCCTCCAAACAGGAAGTAACTAAACTCAGAATCGCTAACAGACAAAAAACTTGACAAGAAAGCACAGTGGATATCATCAAATTAACACCAAAAACAGAACCCAGAAAGCTAAAACTAAGGAGGGCTGAAATTTAAATGCTAAGCACAGAGTAAAAGCCAAACAACAAAAAACAAATGATAAAACACTAAGACATTAGAACTATGCAGAGAACCCAAAACTGGAACTCAGACCTCAGACTCAGAATCAAAACCCCCCAATAGTCCAAACACAGAAACGCTGGGGCAGCGACCCAGAACCACGACACAGTGCTCTGGCTGTGAGCCTTGCAAAAGTGTCTGAAGTTTTAGCAAAATAATTTTTTTATGATTTAACAAATAAACAATACTGTATTTCTCACCACACAGAATCAAAGTAATTGACCACCACTCATCTGTAATGTATACTAAACTGTTTACTTGTGATTTCTGATGTCCAAATTATTTTTTACCAGGATGTCTTTGGTAGTAACTGTTATACACAAACAGACAATGCTTTAGGAGCTCAAAAACAAAGAAAAACAGAATAAGTGTCTAAATATTGAGAGAAAAAAATAGAGATATAGAAAATAGGAAAAAAAATGAAATAAAATTCATGTCATGATAGAGAAATAGACAAAAATTGAATAGAAATTTAGTTTGTTCCAGTTTGTTCCAAAATTGAGAAAAATAGGTAAATGGGACTAAAACAGAGACAGAAAACCTTTCACATTTACAGCCATACATAGTTTAGACTTGCCAATTAACCTAAACCCACTAACTGCGTGTTTTTGGACCGTGGGAAGAAGTCTGGGCACCCAGAGGAAATCCACACAGGTACAGGGAGAACATATTATTTTCACCAATTTAATTCTGAAATGACAGCAACACCCTTGGAGATGCCCAACATTAATATTCCCACATTCATGGAAAAATTCAGGAAAAAAAATGAACTCAGCTATTTTAACTGTTTCTTTGATATGATGTTAATTACACTGAAGCAGGTGTTTAGTACATGTACACATTACCTACCTACAATGCAGCGGTGCTCTCAGTACGCTAGTCTGGTTTGCTTTGGTTCTGAAGAAACACTGTCCAATGCAATGATGTAAACACTGGGTCACGTTCCTAATTCCACTGAAAAAAACTAAATCTAAACTCAGTTTGACAGCAAAGTTGTTCCCCCTCCTCATTTCCCCAGTAGAGCTTGGCTTGTGTTTGCACCCCTTTTAATCTCAGGCATTTACAAGCACCCCTCTAAACAACCTACCAGGTGTGTTAAGCCTCCTGCTGAAGGGCTGTAGAATGTTGAGACTCCAATATGATTAGTGCAAAATGGGCTGTGAATAGAAGAATGAAAGCTTTTATAATGTGAAAGACTGTTAGCACAGTGATGTGCTGGTCTGAGCTCCCATGACCAATCTACAACTAATGAGCATTCAGTGAGCGTGCCCTGTGTCACAAGTGTGATGGAGACACTGAGGCAAGAATTTCTCATATTTGTCAGTAACATGAGCTAAGTGCTTTGGTCAAGTTTTGATTTTATTGTATGAATTCAATATGCCAAGAATATTTGTACACTGTCTTCTGGTTGATAGAAATTCATGGGGCTGGACAATAGTAAGTGAGGATTTTATAGTAAGATGTTTATTTTATGTCTGTGAAGGTTCTCAGTCGTCCTGGTAGTCTAAGGAGCTTTTTGTGAAATCTGTTTACCTGCTCTCATTTGCTGTTTTAGCTCTTTGGCGGTTGTTGAAATAGTTTTGTGAGCTTTAAACTGAGATTCTGACCTTTATGACAAAATGCATCTATACTTAAAAATTGATTCAGTCCCTACTCCCGAGTGCCAGTGATTCTTCTCCAAAATAGTGCAGCTCAGTTGGTATTTACAATTTGTAAATCATTCCATAATCCAATTTGTCTGCTGCTCAGCCACTCCCTTAAATAATGGCTCTTGACAGGGTCATTACAGGCAGGTGTGTGATTGCCAGCAGGTGTATGTAACAAAAATTTCAAAAAGTTCCACCACTGCACAAAAACTAGCACACACAGACACACATGCACACACACAAACTAGGATAGCAGAGGAACGAGATGGAGAGACAGTGTTTTCTTGTCTTCCACAGCATGTCTTTGTCCCCTCTTCATCCTTACCTTACCTTGCAATATAAAGTATCTTGATGCAACAATGTATATAAATAAAACTGAACTGAATTGTTTGCCTTAGGATTTCATTGTTGCTATGTGCAGATGTTGTAGCCCTGTCGGCTTATCAAGTCACAGTGTACAACCACAGTAGACAGATGTTGTTAACTGACAGAGGTTGTTAACCTCATTATCAAGTACATTTCATGACACACACACACACACACAAAACACAACAAGACTGCTGATTTGTTTATTTGCATTTTTTCTCTTCCAGGTGCTGTTTGTTTATTTTATGTTTTTTCTCACAGGTTCAGAGGTTGGTGACCCGTTGTGCTTTTTTTCTTATGGTATTTCTTCTTTTTTCATCCACTTTCTTTTTTCTTTCTGTCTTTTTTCAGCTCTGACATTGTTATTTTCCATATGCATCAATGTAAATAATAATAATATAAATTAATACATAAATAGATAAATAAAAGAAAAACAAAAGCAAGGAGAGTTTATAGAGTGTTTCTTGGAAAAACGTGTTTGGCACAACAGTGCATTCGGATCATAATTCTAAATGCAAAAGCTGCAAGAGGCTTTAAAAAGGCTCAATCATGTTAATTATGTTGTTTTTTCCAAACTAAGTTAAAGAACAATTTGTACCAAAGCAGATGAGAGGATATTTTTTCTGTCTCTTAACAATATAAACACAGTCCATTTTACTTTAATTAAAGCTGTCACCAAAATGTAAATG
The DNA here is from genome assembly GCF_900408965.1 of Simochromis diagramma. Taxonomy (NCBI): domain Eukaryota; kingdom Metazoa; phylum Chordata; class Actinopteri; order Cichliformes; family Cichlidae; genus Simochromis; species Simochromis diagramma. Next base: position 24,335,914 of record NW_024386801.1, read on the forward strand.
TAATGGTGAAACAGAATTTACAACCCAACAAAAAGTTGATTTATAATCACTTTATAACAATGTTCTAACTGAATATAGTCTGCTGTCGGCCATTGACGGTAACATGCTTTTGATTTGCTCTCTATAGCGCTCCTGTACTGTAAACAAACAACCATGATTATTGGACCAGAATAGGAAACTGAGATGGTACATGAGCTCCTGGCTTGCAGCTAACATACACCAGCAGACATTCAGCTCAGAAAGGTAAAATTAGCTAATATTCTCTAACAATCTAGTCCGAAAAAGGTAACATTTTTAGGCTGTTTAGAGAACAAACCAACACTTTTTTCTTCTTTTTTCTATTTTGTTACTTCACAGCAATGGCCTGCATTAACAGAACAATTTGCATTTTTCCTGGCTAATGCTTTACAGGTAAAATGTGTTCCGAAACTGAATAACAGATATGCCTCTTCATCTCCTTTTTTGTGGGGACATCTTATTTATCAATTACAAGCCACTGTGTAGATGTTGGCGCAGGCGTGAGGGCATTAGTAATACCATGACATCAAGAACACTGGACTTGAGTTGTAACCTCTACTGGCTCCAGCAGAGAAACTGGAATATAACATTTGAAAAGTTTTATTTTTAGAGGTCCTGTGATGAAATTTGTGGGTGTTTGAGCACTCCCATAAAGGGTGTAAACTCGCCAATGAGGCAGAGAGATGGGCTGAGGGTTGAACTTGTCCGCGCGCACACGTTCGTGCACAAGTGTGTGCGTTTTTGTTTGTGGAATCGGTATAAAAACCTACGAGGACGAAGAGCCACCGAGCAGGTCGCTGGACTTCCCTATTTCTCCTGAAGAAATCTCTGCTGGACAACAGGAATTTTGTTGGGACAACTATGATGTTTCCCTGCGCTGCTCTGTCGCCTACTCTTTACCCGGGTTTCCTGCGTGTCCCTGCTACTCTCTCCGCGTCACTGAGCGAATCGGCGGCTCAGGGAAGAGGAACCGGCTTTCTGGTAGAAGATCACATAAGCCAACATGTCGGCTACATACATCGAACTTTCTCGTCCCTTAGTTCCGGAGACATTCTGCCGTTCAGTGCGGGGTCAAGGTCCTTTCCACGTACAACAGAACCAAGCACGGAGACATCCGGTCAACTCAGCCGCAGCAGCCCCGGATCTGTGTACGCAGCCAGCCCGGACTACCTGAAGTTCGGCGTCGGTACGATCCTGGCACCTTCTACATGGAGTCGTGAGTTTCTGATACCGATCTCTTTCTCTGCCCCTCTCTCCATAAATTTAACATATACATTTACACACACACACACACACACACACACACACACACACACACACACACACAGAGCGATCTGTATTGACTTATCGGAGACTTGAAAAGTGCTGTTAGTGAATGAATTAGCATAAAAATATTGCTTATTAATATTGTCTTATGATTTTTTTATTTTATTTCTACAAACAATTGGCAGTGTATTTCACTACCACGTAATTAAAAGTAAAAAAAAAATGGTGAAAGTAGCGGTGACGAATTCAGGCCTTCATTCAAAAGTAAAAGCAAAGTTTTTAACTTTTAACCAATTTAATGAAAGTTAAGCAATGGACACGTGAACACCAATCGTCCAATACAGTCGTCTGATGAGGTTAGATCTGAGCTGCCCTTTCAGTGGCACTGCTATTAACAGTCATCTGTGTATATATATCTCTTTTCATGTTAAAATCCTAATCTGCCTGTGGATGCGAATCTGTTTTCTGTTTCCAGTCCAGAATCTTCAGACAAAGTCGCTCTCTCTGCCTTTTTTAGACAGAAGCCTTTATCCTTACATCAGAGCCTCTGATTTCACAGGTAGGTGGACTAGGAATGTTTATGTTGTCTTTTTAAACAAAGGATTTTTGATTTTGATTTTTGCAGCTTGTAAACTACTATATAATGTGTGTGATTTGAAGATATAAGGGAGAAAACATGACTTTGACTCTTGACTCATAATCACATTTACTTTGTGATGGGCTCTAACTAAAGGATACTTGATGTGCACTTAAAGTGTTTTGATTGTTCAGTGAGAAAAGAAATGCATTCACTTTGTTACCATATTCACACGCACATCATATGGCTACAAACAGACACTAAATGAAATGAAATGCCTGGAAAATAATGGGCCTGGATTTTTTGCATTTCATGATCCTTTGGCATCGGCGCCTCCAAAGAAATTATTTAACATTAGAGATGTTGACATATAGTTTTGTAGTTAACTGATATCAGGCTGATATTTACCTATGGAAATATCACATCCATTATCCAAGATACTGTGATGCAGAGATGAAAGATTTTAGAACACCTCAGTTATTCATGGAGAATTCTTCCCTGTAACATTTGGGAGTATAATCTTATACAATCAGTTATAGCCAACTAAAATAAGAAGGCTTTAAATTAAAATTATGGCACCAAATATTTGTGCTAATAATATGTAATTGATTTTATTCACACAGAATTGGTGTCTTTTGTTTATTCAGTTTAATTTAATGTAATGTATCCCTTCTTTCCATTTATTTTGAGTAATAAAGATGGTATTAATTAAATTAAAGAGGTAGGCCAGATTCAGATGCCTCAATCATTAGAGCTGGTTCCTTTCAGTGTAGAGAAACAGTGGCTCTGATCTGACCTTCAAATGACAAAGTTCCTCACCCTTTTCTCCAAATGTGAAACTAATCTCTGATGCATGTACCCACAATCATATTATTTTAATTATTACCCACAGTGTCTGGTCTTAAGTTAGGGTAGCAACATAGACTGACTAGTCTATTGACAGCTTCATCAAATCTCTCTCTACTATAACACACCAATGCAGTGGCGCTGCACTAGCACTCATTCCCCTGTTACACTCTTTGCCCAAGCTAACAAGCCAGCTTAGTTATGTGCATCCAGATACTACAATGATATCAGATGATACTGAGTGACTGATGAATTTACTTTTAATTGTTTTGCTAAAAAAGACCAACTGACACATGTAGCAAACTGGTTGCAAATTAATAAAACTGCCTCAAAGCCACATGTGTCAGTTATTCCTTTTCAGCAGTACACTTAAAAGGAGACACCCTTTAATGCAGCCATTCACACCGACTGTGTAATTTCACTGGACAAATGTGCGGCATTTCCAATACTATTTTACTTCAGACACACTGCTAGATGATACTCTGGGTCTCCGAAATGATTTCTCTGCCTCCTCAGATGTGGTCTGAACTCTGCCAACAAAGGCTCAAACTGCCCCATTGGCGTCCTGAAATATGTGTGAAAGCGGCTTTGATACACCTTCAACTCCTGGATCAAACTATGACATTTTCAACTGCTGCTGCCTTCTCATGAGAATTCCAGAACAGGATGAACGCAAAATCTCTGCTTTTTACTTTTCTTTTCTTTTTTGAAAACATCAGCACCAGGACCATCATCGGTTAATGTCGAACTTTTTTTAGGATGAATTTTCAACAGAAATGCAACATGTTTAGTGTGTAAATCCATTATAAGGCAAGTTTAGATCTGGAAAACTTGGGAGTTTGTGTTGGTTTTTTTTACAACACGTTAGCTGTCTAATGGTCCAAAAAGCCTTAACCTCCTAAGACCTGAACTCTTCCACTGCATGCATTTTTAATTTCTCTTTGATATTTGGGCATATATTTGTAAAAACAAAGAATTACCAGATTTTTTATTCACCTTATTTTTGTTTTTAAGAAAAATAAGAGCCACATATGAGGATATTTGTTTAAAATTTTGATAGAACAGTGTCAGTATAATGTCCTCGTAAGTGGATATCAGGCCCTTGTAGAGCAAAATTGAGTATTTTGGTCTAAATAACCCAAAATGCATGCATGAACTTGAGTTACATAATGATCGGGTTGGCTGTAGCTCAGGAGGTAGAGCAGGTCATCTACTAATCGAAAGGTTGGTGGTTTGATCCCTGGCTGATCCAGTTTGCATGCCAAATATCCTTGGGCAAGATACTAACCCGAAGTTGTTCTCTGATTCTTCCATCTGGCTGTGTGAATGTTAGATAGAAAACACTTAAGCATGGGAAAAATTGCCGGTATGAATGGGTGAACGAGGCATTTTGTGCTCAAGTGCTTTGAGTGCTTAGGTAGAAAAGTGCTATATAATAAACAGTCAGTTTACCATAATACATAAAAACAGTACACCGTTACACAATTGCAGTTCTGGTACACAACATTCCTTTGTCATAAAGCCGACAAGTCTTCCAGCTAAGTTGCATTGGTTGTTAGTACCAACCATCTGAATTTCAGAGGAGCACATGGAGTGGTGATAGCACAAATACACATGCCTTTATACCACAATACTAAAGTTGAAGTCTCATGTGTTTTTGTTTGGTTTGTTTTTCTTCTTCTTTCTCCTCATTATCTATTATTCTACTCATTGTATATTATTTAGTAGACAATCATTGTTTAATTTTAAAAATGCCCTTTTACAGTTTACAAAACCTAATTTTTCTGGGTAACGAGTTCTGACCCATCCAAAGGCTATGACACCAGCTGAGATTTTACATGCTCTTATTCACATAACTGCATGAGGGCACTTGATTTTTAAATGTTAGTAGTTGATTTTATTTTGTTGGTAGTTGTAATACAATGACAAAAGATGTACCCTTAGGCCCCCTCCTCAATTCAGAGATGGTTTTCTCTTTTCACATCACCTCCTTGACTTGAAACAAGAAACCACCGTGAACTTGAATGCTCGTTAAAGTCAGTGCTGTAGTTCAGACATTTGCTCTGCTGCTCTGACTGTAATGAACTGAAGCATGTTCAGTCCTGTAGCTGAAGATGAGACATTGAAATGGTCTTTATAAGAAACAGAAATGTCACTGGTCTGTTCAGTCATTAACTAATTACCATTACTCTGTTTTTTTTTTATGAGTATTATACTGTAAGAGCAACAAGCTGGACTCTTGTTCAGCTCCTGTGCAGAGGTTATTATTAAATATGTGCAAACAGCAGCATCTTTTCTCACTCTCCACATCTGTAAGCACAGTAACACCAAATTTAAAAAGCCTACACTTCAACAACCCCCCATTAACGGCGGATTTAACATAGTTTTAACGGAAGATGAATAACTGAGGATTGAAAATGTTTCTGTAGTATTGTTCACTCAAACTGCCTGTAAAATAAGTTCCAGGTTCTGATATCTCAGTTTGTCACTAACACAGCTTATGTATACAAAGTAAAAGAAGCTGGATTAAAATAGCAGTGCCTAATATTTATGTAGTCAAAATCTATGTTGAATTTTTCCTCTGATGAATTTTACAGCACAGATTCTGTATATTTATTTATAGATTTTTTTAAAGAGTTTTTTTTTTACCTGAATATTTGAAACCAAGTTTGAATTATTCTTAATGAGGTATTGTTTACAACGTTACATGTGCAGTGCTCTGAGGAGCTACCCTCAGATTCAGACCTCAGCATCACCCAGTGACAACAGACAAATCTTCCTATATGTTCACTTTGTATTCTAACTTTTAAAAAGTGAAAAGACTAAAGTACCACATTGCATGCTGTCAGTGAAAGCTGCAATTGTTTTATTGATAACATTAAAAACAGAGTCAAAGGGATTAATCATCCATGTAACTGTGTCACTATATAGGAGCGTAAGCAATTACTTAGTTTGGTGTTTTAAGAAAGCTGCTGATCTCAGACCTGAGACTAGTCATCTGCATGAAGAAGACTTGTAATTTTCCCTGACAGCACGTAATAAAACCCGATGGCAGGTCAAAGGTTAATTTGTATGTTGAATTTAAAAGTTTTATCTGGAATTCTCTTACTGTGTTCTTCCGGGAGTGTGTTAATTTAAGGTAAAGTAATTCAGTCATTTTGTACCAGAGTAATCAGAGAGGAAAATATAATGTATAATATATATATTTTTTAAATATATAACTTTCTACAGGACTGCATAGAACATTATTATTTAAAAGTCAAGAGCCTCTGTGCATTATGCAGTCCCGGTCAAAAGTTTAAAAGCATTTGAAAAATGGCAAAAAATCATATTTTGCATGGTTGGACGTTAACAAGTTTCCAAGTTGAGCTTCAACATGCAACAAGAAGAAATTGGAGTGAGACAAAACATTTTTTTTGAGCATGCAATTTATTGAAAACAACCCTTAAACTGAAATATGCTGTTTTACCACTGATGAAAAGTTTAGGACCATGTGCTCAAAAAAAGGCATGTGATCTTAAACTTTTGATCAGCTGTAAAACAGCCTGTTGCACAAAAAATGTTTTGTCTCACTCCCATTTTCTTGTTGCATTTTTTTTCTTTTAGATGTCGAGACTACCCAATCATTGCCCGACTCTTAAAATCTCCTGTTTCTCTTATGTTTTGTCCATCTAGCCTCTGCCTCTGTGGTTCCTGTCCCAGGAACATTTTCATGGCCCCTAAGCCCCAGAGGGAAGCCCAGGAGGGGCATGCTGCGGCGGGCTGTGTTCTCAGACCTCCAAAGAAAAGGTTTGGAGAGAACCTTCGAGAAGCAAAAATATATTAGCAAACCAGACAGGAAGAAGCTCGCCAGTAAACTGGATCTTAAAGACACCCAGGTACACACCACATCATGGTTTTGGACCATTACTAACACTGTGATTTGACATTTATTTATTCAGTCATGGCCATGAGGAATCTTGTACAATAGTAAAAAAAAAAATTAACACTCAGTTGATTATATTTTTGGAAGACATGCAAAAGTTGTCTGTAAAGGTTCTCAGTCATCCAGGGCATTGTAGTCTAAGGAGCTTGGAAAGAAAAACATCTGGAGCATCTTCAAGAAACTTAAAGAAGTCCAGATGCTTTTCTTTCCAAGCTCCTTAGACTAGATGCCAAAGTTATTTTCTTTGGAATAGTGATAAAGGTTATGAGATAATTACAAATTTCAGTAAATGGTATTTGTGCTATTAAAACATGTTTATGTGGGAACAGTGGTTCAAGTTCTAGTTTTAGTATTTTTTTTAGTTATTCATTTGACACTGTATAAAATAAAAACATGTATAACAATAAATCTTATCCCAAGAAGTTGATTCTGTTCATCTGGACGTAGCGTTTTCAGTGGGAGAAACTTTCATCATTCATCCAAGTGACTTCTTCAGTCTCAGCTGACTGCAGGTTTCCCCAACCTTTTAAACACTGCATTTGCATAATGACTGAAACTAGCACCAGTGGCGAACAATGGGCTGTGAGGTCAGTTCCTTGATCAATAATATGCAAATTGTTATGACCATTGATCAATGGTATATATTGATATTTCTGAATAATGCAAAATGAAACTCATAGGATAATTATTATAATAATCAAAATAATGAAAAAAATGTGTCTGTGAAGGTTCTCAGTCATCCAGGTCATCATAGTCTAAGGAGCTTGAAGAGAAAAGCGTCTGGACTTCTTTGAGTTGCTTGAAGACATTTCACCTCTCATCCGAGAAGCTTCTTCAGTTCTAAGGTCAAATGGTGGAGAGTCCCAGATTTAAACCCAGTGGGAGTTTCCCCCCAAAGAGGGACAAAAGGACCCCCTGATGATCCCCTACCGAATCACATGGGCCAAGACGTGAAAACGGGTGTGGGTCACAATCAGCCAGGGTTTCGGGTGAGCTCATTGTGAAACCTGGGCCCACCCTATCATGTGATTTCCTGAGGTCAGATGGCCCAGTGTGTGAGTGGGCGTTAAGGCATCTGGGAAGGGATCTCAAAACTGGATTATAGATGGCAGACAGTTGGTGTCGTAGGCCACCACCTCTGTTCAAAGATGGTCGTTCACAGTGGACATAAATAGCTTGTTTCACTCCTCTTTCAAACCATCTGTCCTCTTTGTCCAAAATGTGAACATTGGCATCCTTGAAAGAGTGATCTTTGTCCTTTAGATGCAGATGGACCGCCGAGTCTTGTCCCGTGGAGGTGGCTCTTCTATGTTGGCTGTTTGGTCTCTCCAATGTAGAGGTCTGGGCATTCCTCGCTACACTGTACAGCATACACCACGTTGTTAAGTTTGTGTTTTGGAGTTTTGTCCAGAATGCCCTGACTTCTACATTGGAGAAACAAAACAGCCACTTCACAAGCGCATGGCACAACATAGAAGAGCCACCTTCATGGGGTTTAAATCTGGGACTCTCCACCATTTGACCCTAGAACTCAAGAAGCTTCTCTGATGAGAGGTGAAACGTCTTCAAACAACTTAAAGAAGTCCAGACGCTTTTCTTTCCAAGCTCCTTAGACTACGATGAACTGGATGACTGAGAACCTTCACATACATGTCTTAGATATGTACATATTTTTCATTTCAGCCTGAATGCAATCAAAGCACTGCCAGTGTCATGCTCCACCCAGACATTGAGTCTGGGTGGAGCATGTTCCACACCTCTATTGCCAAGGAGTTGCAGCTGCACTGTTGCTAGTGACTATCATTGTGATAATCTGAGAATCAGGTGGTGGACAGTGGAGGTGAAGGGAGCTTTTAGGCTGAAGAAGGATTGGGCTTGGTTAGACTGTGGGTCTCTAGAGGTAGCTGCAAGCTAAGTGGAGTTCAGCTCTGGCAGTGGCTGATGCGAAAAATCAGATGTGGGAGAAGTTTCGGTAGACCATGCAAAAACACTTTTGGTCGACCTCACAGCAATTCTGGCAAACTTTCAGACAACTCAGAAGGGGGAACTGGTGCTCTACTCACACTTAATACAACTGTCCTGGGGACGCTACTGACCTCAACTGAGGATATAGTAAAGTGGTGGAAGAAACACACTAAGGATCTCCTCAATCCCAGTGTCAAGCTATGTGTAATAGAAGCAGAGTCTGTGGATGAAGGGGAATAGTGGCCTCTTACTGGGAGTGACGTCACAAATTTAGTTGATCAACTGCTCAGTGACAGGGCCCCTGGGATAGATGATGTTTGCCCAGACTTCTTTAAATCTCGGGATGTTGTGTGGCTGTCCTGGTTGACATGTCTTCCCAATGCTGTGTGCAGGTCTGAAGCGGTGGCTATGGATGGGCATACTGGGATGTTGGTCCCCCTTTTTAAAGGAAGGGTACTGGAGGGTGTGCTCAAATTACAGGGATTCCTCATACACATTCCTCAGCCTACTTAGAAAAGTATTTGTTCAAATTTTAGGAATCTTGGGGTGTTGTTCACAAGTGAGGGTAGAGTGAAGCATGAGACTAACAGATGGATTGGCTCTGCACAGGCTGTGCTAATGTGTTGTGGTGCAAAGAGACCTTAGTTTAAAGGTGAAGCTGTTGATTTACCAGTCAGTTTATGCTCCTACCCTCAACTGTAATCATAAGCTCATGAACTCGGAGAGAAAGAATGAGGTTGTGGATACAAGTGTAGTTTCCTACAAAGGGTGGCTGGGCTGTCCCTTAAGAGAAGGTGAAGAGTAGAGCAGCTGCTCTTCCACATCAAAAAGGATGATTCCTTGACTCCTCCTAGGTAAGCTGTTTCAGCCATATCCTACGGAAAGGAGGTCCTGAGGCAGATCCAGGTCTCGCTGGAGAGATTGTATTTCTAGACTGGCTGTGAAACCACTTGAAGAGGTGACTGGGGTTATGGAAGTTTAGGATTCTCTGTTTAAGGTGATTGCAAACACAAACCCAGATAAGTTGTAGAAAATGGATGGATGTACAGTACATAATAAATAAAAAACCTACGGTCTCTCCTTTATTTACCTTTCTTTTAAAGTGGTGTAGGTTCTCTCCACTGTTGCCAACTATTTGCTCATAGAATATTATCTGCTCAGGGAGGGTCTGTTATCTTTCTGGCCTGTAGGAGGGTGAGGGGAAATAAATCAGAGAAAAGAGAAGTACAGAATATGGTTTGGTGCTTTTCTTTGGTTTGCTGCTACATATGAAAAAAAGTATACATTAAATACTGAAAGAGCAGGAACTTACCAGCTGGCCACCATTAGTAGTTCAAACTTGAATCACAGAGATATTTTCTACTTGATGTTAACCTATTTTTTGTGTCATGTGAAGGTGAAAATCTGGTTCCAAAACCGCAGGATGAAATGGAGAAACTCCAAGGAGAGGGAGCTGCTGTCAACGGGCGGCTGTCGGCAGCAAACCCTCCCCACCAAAACCAATCCCCACCCAGATCTCACTGATGTGGGCAGCACGTACAGCCACAGGCTGAGCAGGATTGCACCATACAACCACGAGTCGCATCTCTGTTGTCATCATCGTAACCCTTCAACTCTATCAGAGTCAGGCAAACAATCAGAACTGTCACAGTCAGACAGTGAAGAAATCACAGTTTTATAAGAGATTCAGATTAATGGAGTATTCCTAGAAGATGATGGAAGTAAATGAATTAGCTCTCCATTTTGCCCTCTATTTTTTGTACAGTGTTGTGTATATTACATTTATAGCATATCTGCACACACTAATTAAAGTATACTGAGCACTTTTAGATTTAATATTTGTAGGGTTTTTTTTAACTTTAAATATACAAAATGTTCTTTCATTCATATTTGTATTTGTTGCATTCTCTCACACACACAAAAGAAATAGAAAAATAAAAAAACCTCATCTAAAATGTCATGTCAGGTGTCCTGTCTACCTTACCAAATTATGAACACAATGCCAACAACACAAAGAAAGTCGGAAAAACAATCCAAAGGGTTTTTAAAACAATCTGCTCTATGATTCTACTGTAGAAGCAGGTAGGTTGATTCCATGGAGAGGGAGGGTAGCAGAAAATTACACCACAACAGCGAACAATCAATATGTGACTCCAACATTACTGGAGGGCGAGGTAAAGAGTAAGCATCTGGTTAGATACCATATTTTAAAGGTTATTAGGGCCAAGTACAGTATCCTCAGCTTTATATGAATTTAGAAGCATGAAATGAAACTGTTCTTTATGCCTTTAAGACATTCATGCAGTTTAATAATTAGTATGGTTATTTGGATTAATGGATGGGTAAAGTTAGGCTTATTTTGAGTGGCAGTGAAAATACATGCTATATCTTCTAATGATACTGACTAAGGGAATCATGTATAACATAAATTACTCCTAGCACGGTTGGCCGCAAGGTGGTTGGTGCAAGCTGGTGGACACCAGAGGTGAAGGGAGCCATCAGAGAAGCAAAAACTTGGGTGTGGGAGAAAAGTTTTTCTATGGCCTAAGTAATTGCTTTGGGACTTTCGTAAGGCCTCAAAGCAATTATGGCAAACCATAAGGTGACTCAGGAAAGTCCTGCTCTACCAACATGGTGGAGTGTTGCTGACTTCAACTGAGGGTATTGTTAGGTGGTGGTAGGAGTGAAGTTGCGGAGGCACCTAAACAGCTCCTTGGTTGCAGGGCCTGTAAGTGGATGAGTTCCTGAAGCTTGGGTGTTTGCCCAACCACCCTACATGCGTTTTGTGGACTTGGAAAAGACATGTGTCCATCAGAGTATTCTGTGCAAGGTGCTTCGGCAGTCTGGGGAGAGAACGGAGAGAAAAATGATGTCTTTTCAAATGTAAACGTATTAGTGTGGACATGGCCTTGCTGTTTTCAATAAATTGTATGCTAAAAAAAATGTTTTCTCTCACTTCGATTTCTTCTTGTTGCATGTTGAAGCTCTCCTTGGAACCTTGTTAAGATCCAACTATGAAAAATATGATTTTTTTTGCCATTTTTCCAGTGTTCTTAAACTTTTGATCGGGACTGCACAATCTGTGGAAATGAGCTTTCTCGAAGGGTAGGCTGGCCTCTCCCTTAGAGATAGGGTGAGGAGCTTGGCCATTTTGGAGGGGCTCAGAGTAGAACCACTATTCTTCCACATCGAAATGAGCCAGTAGAAGTGACACTGACAAGGATTCCTCCTGGGTACCTCCTGCATGAGATGTTCTGAGGATGTCCCACCAGAAGGAGCCTCCAGGGCAGACCCTGGACATGCTGGAGAGATATCTCTTGGCTGGTGCATGATGCAGTGACTGTTTCTTCTTCAGTCACCTTTTCCACTTACTGCGTGTTTATACACCACTTTAATTATTAATTATTATTTATCTCTTGCTCTATTCCTTAGTTTTTCCTATTCCTTTAAAAAGCTCACGTTTAACTGTTCCCTTTTAACTGGTGCTTCTAAACTGGCTGTTGGCATGAATGTTTGTTTGTAATGTGTGACTCAGACCCTGTAACAAGCTAACAACCTCTCCAAGGTGTAACCTGCCTCTTACCCTATGACTGTAATAGTTCCAGCGACACTGTGACCATGAATTGGATATACAAAACAAAAAAAATGGATTTTTGTGAACTGAATATGCTGGACTTTACTGGACACAATATGACATCAACATGGATTTCTTTTTCCCCCAACATTTTATATAATATACAATTAACTGATCATGAAAATCATTTAAAACTAAGAATGGTATTACTCAATGAGACACTAGACACTAGAAAAGTAGCCTGGCTTTACCTATGATACAATTCAAAAGTCTGTATTTTTCAAAGGATGTTGTTTACAAAGGATGTACAGAATACATTTGAAAGCTAAGGATGGATAAAAATGTATGACCTTTGTAAATAAAATACAAGAATTTTTAATATTTTATAAAGAACCTGAAACCAGTCCTCTGTAAAACATTTCATGAACATAACGTACAAAGCACATGCCCTGTGTGTCACTCTGTCTCACTGGGAGGATTGACAGCAGATCCTTGAATGATGTCTCTGATTCTCTGTGTATCCACCAACAGCGCTTCATTATTAGGGTCAATCTTCAGAGCAGCAAGGAAGTCTTGGAGCCCTGAAATTCAATTGTAGGTAGATCAGCTGAGACCTGGACACCTTTTGAGTCACTGTAAAAAACACGCTCCACATATTTGACCTTACCCTTGCCCTTAGGTAGGACAAAGTTACTGTCATGCAAGTTACAACTCAAGCCTTGAGTCATGGCTAACAAGTTCTAAGTAAAGTCCGAAACAAATCACTGAGTGCAACACATCAACTTATTGACATTTTAAAGCAACAAACCTTCTGGATAGGCCTGCAGCTCGCAGAAGGCAGATCCTCGACGGACAAAAGCTCGAACTCTGGCAGCTGCATTGGCAGGGACTGGTGGAGTCAGCAGATCAAGTGCCTGCAGTAAAAAAAGTGGGCAGATGTTTACTGTATGCTATTCTTCTGGAAAGTAAATAAATCTTGACCATTCATTGTGTGAGTTGGACCATCCAGAGCATCTGTCAGTCCACCTGTGCAACAAATCCAGTTGTGAAATTTTCTTGCTGCTAAAGTCAATGTTTGTGGTTTTATAACAAAGTGGAAGCCACTGGGAACAACAGCAACTTCAGCCACAAAGTGGCAGACCACGTAAATCAACCGAGCAGGGTCAGCCGATACACAGAAGTTCTGCAGAGTCCGTTTATTTACCATTAGAGCAGTGGATTGGTCTTTTATATGTTCCACTGGAGCACTCAAAGTGCTTTACACAACATGCCTCTTTCACCCATTCATAAAAGCAAATTTTTTTACTTGAGTGCTTTGTATCTAAGATTCACACATTCACACTCATACTCCAATTGTCATGGTCTGGCAGTTCTCACCGGCAGACCTGCCCGTTGTGTCCATGTTTGTGGTGTTTTTTGTTCTCCCTCCTTTTCCCCGTTTCCCCGTTATGTGTGTTTATGTTGACGTTCGTGCTCCCGGAAGTTTAGGATCCCCAATGATCATTCGATCCAAAAGTGTTCCTGCTGTGGAGGCAGCCACGCCTGTTGCTCATCAGCTGCCGCCAGCGGCAGCTGATTGAGAGCGTCCTATTTAACAGTGTGGCTGGATCGTTGAGTTTACCTCATCAGTACAGCCGTGGACTTGCTTTTGAAAAACCTCGTTCTGGAGATGGATTGCCTAGCTAACTCACTGTGTTTATCTTCACTAGGAATCGGGAGCAGAGTGTGTTTTCACAGGAGCAGAGTCACGGATTGCATGGGAGTTTGCCATTTCACTGTTCACGGACACAAGCACTGTGTGGGGATTTTGAAGAAGATCACCTTGCCGGGACCTGTATATATTTTACCTGTTGTTTTTCACTGTAAATAAATTCACAGTTTTCTCTCGGAAGAGTCCGGTGTTTGGGTCCGGATCCTACCTACACCCTGACCCCATTGGATGCTTCAGAGAATACCTTGCGGTTAGTATCTTGTCCAAGGATAATTGTCATGTAGACTGAGGCAGCCAAGGTCCTTCTGAATAGTAGATGGCCTGCTTTACCCCCTAAACCACAGACACCCCTTCTCCATCTGGCAATCCGATGGATGAGTTTTGGTTTGTGTCAGCAGAACAGTACTTGTCTGACTGCAAGTGTAAAGTTTGGTGTGGGGTTATTTTTCAGGTGTTGAAACTCTTAATGCTTCAGCATACTAAGACATTTTGGGCAATTTCATGCTCCCAACTTCATGAGAACAATTTGGGGATGGTCCCCATGTGTTCCAACATAACTGCACACCAGCACACAAACCAAGGTCCTTAAAGACATGGATGAAGGTGTTTGGTGTGGAAGAACTTTATAGGCCTGCAGCGAGTCCAGATCTCAACGTACAGAACACCCTTGTAATTAATTAGTGCAGAGACTAATTCTTCCCAGGTCTACTTATCCTTGTGCTGACTCCCAATTAATGTCTGAACTCATAAATGCACTTTTGAAATAATGGTCAAAAATTTCTATAAACACACTCCTAAACATTGTGGAAAGCCTTCCCAGAAGAGTTAAAGCTGTTATATCAGCAAAGGGACCTTATCATCATATCAAACCCCATGGATTAAGACTGGGATGTTAAAACGTAAGTTCATATACATTGGTTGATGAGCGAATACTGTTCGCAATACAGGATATAATGCAGTGATCCTAGTTCAAATCTGCTCTGAGGCCATTTAATCCAACTCCCAGCTTTCTGCCTGTCTATCACAAAAAAGACTAAAAAGGGTAAAAGTAAAAATTAAAAAAGCTATAAAAGAAAAAATACCTGAGAGGAGTCTTCAATGGCCTTGTGAAAATTTCTTAACTTCAGATGGCATGCGGCCCTGTTCGAATGCAAAGCAGGGATCTTCCCCATAACCCTGATAGCCAAGCTATAGGCATTCACTGCTCCCAGGAAGTCCCCAGTGGCAAAATATTTGCTAAAAAATAAAGTTCTGTTAAACAGAGCTGATAACAAGGAAAATACAATTAATTAAACAGTGAAATTAAGCACGAAAAAACAAAACATTTCAGTTACCCCCAAAAATAACAATATTTTGTACTTAGAAAAATAACAAAAAGTAAACCTCCTTAGAGACACTTTGAAAGTACAGGTAAGGAAAACAGTTAGTTAACAGTCAAACTGTTAAAAAAATGTTTTGGAGCTTGTTAAACTCTGCCCCTAGAAAATATTTCAATCAATAAAAAACAAAAGCAAAAAAACCCAAACTAACACTAAACTAATAATAACCAGACTAAAAAAGGACATCCACCCTGGAAACTAAACTGAACTGAAATTGGAAAGAAAATCTTGAAAGTTACTAAAAATTATAAAAAAAAATAATTTAAATGTTTTTTTAAACTAAACTCTGTTTGCTGACACACTTCACTCACTCTCCTTTGTCCTTTAACCAGTAAGGGCTCCTCTCCTCTTCCTTCAGGTCTTTTAGCTCACCAACATCCACATTCACTTTTCGCCGGGTTTCAGCTTGTTTTCTCAGCCACTAGTTGGTTAAAAACAAACAAACAAACAAACAACAAACAAACAAACAAAAAAAGCATATAAAAAAGTGGCAAAGGTGTGTCTTCCATCCTACTGGGTGATTTTCAGTATTTGAAATTATTCTCAATAGCAGGGCCAGCAGTAATGTTATCTGTTTTACAAACAAAAGCCAGATCTACATAAGTGATCAAATAGCAGTGACTGTAGAAAACATGTACAACCTGACAGCTCCCCCAAAATGAATCCAAAGCATCTCTATTGCCCCCTGGTGCCTGACTGCAGTATTAATCATAAACTCCATGTCTTCCATGTTAGCAGATAACACTGGGGTCAAACTGTCAAACTAAATCAAAAGTTGCTTCACCAAGTTGCTTTGCAATCACTAAGAAACCTGCGCATCTCTGCTTGGAAACTGCAAATAAAGCCTGAATTTTGAGAGGTGGTCCAGTATTTACTTTCCAACAGAGTCAAATGTTAGGGTACCACCCAGTGTTTTGGTTATTGGACTTTTTGGACCTTGTTTATCGTTATAATGTTCCATGTTTCTTAGTCTTTATTTGGTATTGTTTAGTTTTCTTGTGCTTTTTAGTTTCATCCTTTGTATTTCCATACTTTTCTTTTTCTATGTATGGAAATACAAAGGATGAGACGTATGTATGAACTGTTTCCCAGTTTAGTCAGTCTTGTCTTCATGTCTGTTTGCCTAGTTGTCTGTTTTACCAGTTATGACTCTGTGTGCGTCTCTCACCCTCTGTCTCTCGTCCCTCGCTCTGTTATGTGTCTCAGTGTGCGTGTTTCTCGTACTTCCTGTTTAGTTTGCCTGTAAGTCCTGCATCTTTGACAGCGACTGTCTGCTCTACACTGACAGCCTGAGGTGTTCTGCAGTAAACTGCACTAACTGTCAGAAAGACGTGTGGCATCATCACCCTTTTTTGTTAAGCTAAAGGTGTTTGTAAGCTAATCAGTAATTAGTCCTTAGCTATCGTGCTAAAATGAACAGTCAGCTGGTGTTTGTTTACTAATCCATGCATATCAAATAAAGCTTATCCTTATCCTTATCAATCAAATTAACCTGAAAAAAAACTACTGTATGTTTCAATGTTTCAAAATATTGTATTCTTCAATCCCTCATAAATAGCACGTTTAACACAGTTTTAACAGAAGATGAAGTACTGAGAGGACTGAAAATGTTGTCACTGTATTCTTCACAATGACTGGCTGTAATATCACTTCCAGTTTGTAACTTCTGTTTCTTGATAACACAACTGATTTTAACTAAATAAAAGACACAAGATTAATTGGAAAAAAAAATGTGAAAAATATAACAAAGTCTAATATGCTGTGCTGAAACCAAATATAAACATTTGGTGTGTTAAAACAAATTGTATGTTTAATTTTTCCACTAATTAATTTTTCAGCACCAGCTGTTTATATTTATTTATATTTTTTTTACATGTCAGCTGTCAGCAGAACTGTAGACTCACGAAATGTGAAGAAAACATTACCTGTCGGTAGAGTGAAGATCCACTTTATTTCGGTTTGAGAGATAAACTGAACTTCACATTTGACATTTGGTGATGATTCTTTTTTCTTTGTGGTAATATGATCTGCCCTCAGATTCAGACCTCAGAACCATCCAGTGATAACAGATAAATCACACTATATATGCTCATTTAATCTTGGAGTAAATTTGTCATAACTCATAAATTAACTGATCAAAAAAGCTAAAGGTACCAAATGATGTACTGTCAGTGAAAGCTGTAGGTGTTTTACTGAGAAAGCTAAAGGCAAAAAGTCAAAGGGATTAATCATCCATATAACTTATAAAGAAAGACACATTAAGAATTGTAAACTGGAGTGTTTGTTTTGTTGTTTAGCAAGCTTCATACTACTAGGACCAAGCTGGCCTTAACCCAGGAAATCCAGACCAGCTTGGTCCTAATGGTTTCTGCAGCTTGTTTTTCCCCAGGGTGAATTTAGCTGCTGATAATATTGTGGACTCTCTTTGTTTATGTCATCCCCAGTCTTATGTTCAAATCGCAAAAGACAACATCTAATTTCCAGATTATTCAGATATTTACAGTAACTCTGGGCCTCTGTGGAGTGTGCAGTTGATGTCGTCTCCAGTTATAAAACGAGGATAAAAAAAACTAAGGAGTGATGAATTATTCAAACATAATGACAGCAACAAAGGTGTGTAGCATGGCTAACTAGCCAACAACAAACCTTTAATGCAGTGCATTAAAAGACCCCATGTGTGAAGTGCATGGGGGCACTTTTGCAGTCACCAGCGTGTGAGTGGATGGGAGTGTGACGCAGCATCTCAGTCCTACTGGGCAGATTCTGGCTTAAAAAAATTCCACATGGTAGCCCTCACAAGTGCACAGTGGGAAGTAGCGAAGCCATGGCATCCATCTTTTATACAGTCAGCACAGCTAAGATGCAAAAATACTCCTTATTATTTTTTTCTATTTCAGTTTTTTTCCCCCCAGTGGATTAATGTTATCTTTGGGGACCAAGGGAGTGTACAGTTATCCAAATACCCGAATGAACAACCACATTTTGTATTATATGAATGATCATGCAATAATTTATTTGCTAGACTCTGTACGTATGTATGTTAAGTGTGATTAAAATCCTAACTCTTAGACTGCAGCCACAGTCCATTGTTTTGTTATTGTTGTTCAAATACTCTCTTAAAATGGTTATTTAAACTCCATTCTCCATAATTCATTTTGGTGGTGGTATTGGTTTTCACAGCATTCAGGAACTCACCTCCTCCTCCTCTGGAAGTCTGGACTCTCTGAGAGCTGTTGGAAAGATTCTTGGGGTGAATGTAACTTGAATGCTTCCACTGAGTCTTGGAGGAGGGAGTTCATGTTGGGCTTTCTTGCTCTTTGCATTACTGTTGCTTCTTTGATCTGCAAGCAGGAGTATGTTCATTAATATCAGCCTGTATAACGCCAAATCTAAGCACCAGGAAAAAACAATGTAGACTGCAAGACAAAATTGGACCATTTGTCATTCTATGAAGCTTCACTTTAGGCACTTTGCCTACCTCACATCCATGGCCAATTTATAATTACCAATTAACCTAATATACATGTTTTTGGACTATGTGGTAAAGCTGAAGTACTCAGAGGAAGGCAGGCACAGGATAAGATGCAAACCCCACACAGAAAAACTCTGGGAGTCTTTCTGTGTGGAGCTGGGACTCAAACCAGGAACCTTCTTGCTATGAGGCAACAGCTCTAACCATGACACCATGCTACCTAAAAGAAGTGTAATGATGGCTTGAGGTTAACAATGTTAATTCAGAGCAAGAGGGTCCTGGGTTCAAACCCAGTTGCAGGCCCTTTCCGTGGACTGCAGGCTCGCCATGTGCTTGCATAGTTTTTCCTGTCCTTGCAAAACATCCTAGGTGAATGCTGCCTATGTCACCTCAAGAGTTGCATTTCCTGCTTTTTTGTTTATTTGTGTTTTTTTTACTCACCCAATTTCATTTTTTCTTGGTTGGGAGGTCCACATTTTTGCCTCTCTGTCTCTGTTCTTAGTTGGCGTGCTTTGGCTTTTTGATTTTGCAATTTTAGCTGGACATCCTGCTCTGCTTTTTGTTGTTGTCTGAAATGCCATGCAGCCAACTCTTGTGTGGTTTTCTCTTGTTCTGCGTCCTTTATCTTCTGGATACTGTCTCGTTCCTCTTTTTCAAGCTGAACTCAAGGAAAATATAACAAAACACTAGAGGCTCTTTTCAGGATCAAACAGGAGAATTTGGTGATTAAACAGAGTGGAAAATTACCTTTATCACTGTCTCCAGAGCATATTTGTTCTCTTCTTGTTGTTTTGCTGCCTTGTTTCTAGACTCTGAAGAAAGCTTTTCGTGGTATTTTAACAGGGCCCCCTGTCTGATCTCCATTTTTTCTTTATTATCTGAAAAACATTATGAACTTAATTTAATCAGGTAATTTCACTAAGATTAAAATCCCAAGTAAAGCCTGCTAGGGTTGGTTGGGCAACTGGGCGAATATCTATCAACAACTGAACTGAAGTAATACTAAAGCTGAAGTAACTTCATGTGCCCAACACGTTTATGAATACTGAACAGGCAGGGCACAGAAAGGGTAGAAAAATATGCAGTGATTCCCAATTTTGATAGAAGCTGTGCACAGAGCATCAGCAGAGGAACAAACAAGGAACAAACTTCTAAAACACTCCTGATGTGATTTGAAGCATTTTGAAGAGCAAAACAAAGCTCGGGATAATGCTCTCCCTCTAGTAAAGGTAAAGAAATAGCAGCTTAATATGAGCTCCAGTGACTAGTTCAGTGTCTCCCACACCTATACCTCACCTGGTATATTTGGTGATTAATTTTAGCATTTCTTATTTTTATTTTTTTTATTAATCTATAAGAACGATCATCCCGGGGATGAGATATTTACCAAAGTATCTGGCAAATAAAATATCTGAGGAGAAGAACCTTATAACCAATCAACCAGCTGGTTAACCAATGAAGTGTGTGTGGCTCTTTTTCTGGTGCAAATATAAACGGACACATATTTATGTGTGTCATGTTAAAAAGATGCTATATTCTTTTTCAATTCTAAGGTTTTACATATCAGGACATAATAGAAAATGGCACTTAGCATGTCTTAAAATGAGATAAACAATGACATGGCTTACCTAACAAAACCCCTGCAAAAAGGCACAAGCACTGTTTGAAAAAATAAGCCTACCAGTTGGTATCACAGTTTTTCTTGATTTCACAGCAGAAAAACATTCTCACTACTCTTAGTGCAGCTCTCAAATCAGTAATGCATTTCCCCACCCATAATAGCTTTTGTCATTGTTTTTATGGACACTACTATTGTTTTCATGTTGTTTTCAACATTAACAGTTTGTACTTTGTCAATCATGGACTACGAAATGGAGCAGTCGTTAGCCATATCCCCTACATGGATGGCATCAAGCTGTATGCCAGGAGTGAAAAAGACATCGACTCACTGACAGATGTACAGCTAGAAGTATAGTTGGATTCTGGGAATCCCGCAGGTAAATGGGAACCGTGAAGAGGCCGCTAGGAAAGCCACAACTCATGGATCTTTGTTGTCTCATGAGACAACAGATGCACAAACTGGTGATGGCTAACCAACCAGACATAGACAAGCAGAGAAAGATGGCCGTAATGACAGACGTAGCTATACCAAGTGATAGCAACGTCAGATGTATAAAGGCTAATTTACACCCCACTCTCAAAAACTGATATAGATTTAACACTGCCTGTGTAGCTAGATTTAAGAAATACGTGCTTAGAGTTTAAGTTCTTAAAAAATGTTTACTGCCATCTTGTGCCAGTACAGAACGTGACATCATCAGGTTTCTTGGTTGGTTGCAGTCAATACACTCACATTAGTTTATGTTAGCTAATTTTAACGGAACCAATAACTCAAGGGAAGACAAGGGAAGGCAGTACAACAACAACAACAACAACCTTTATTTATAGAGCACATTAAAAGCCAAAAAAAGCCAAAAGCCATTAAAAGCCAAAAAAGTACAAAGGTGACCCCTTAGGGGGCCTTAGGGGGCCACCTTTGTACTGCCCCTAGCTGCAACAATGCTTATGTTAAGAAACCAAGAATATACTGTTCACTTTCACTCTGTCTCTTGAGCAGTAAGCGTTTCTTCATTGGACTAGCTGCACTGAGACAGAAAAATCCACCTGTTAGCCATAATTTTCGTTTTTATAAACCATTTTATGAATCAGAACAGTGTGGAGGGGAGCCTGTTTGAGTCAGGTGACAGGTGGTTCGCTGGATGGACAAGCTGGAGTCAGAAACTGTTTTTTCCTTGTGTGGCTGGATGTACTGAGAGGCGCAATCAGCTGATGCGATCAGCGCTATTTTATGCAATAAAATAGTCTCTCTATCCCAAGAACACTCAAACAGTTAACAACATATCAGGTTACTACATGTGCCTCACACTACAAACATAACTATGTTTCTTATCGAGGCATAATTGGGAATCCAATGATGTCACGCTAAACATGTTTTGATAACTTTAACTTTCAGCACTTATGTCTTAAATCCAGCTACACAGTAAGTTTTATATCCTTGTCAGTTTATGAGACCAGGGCTCCATGATGTAAATTATCCTTTATACAGGAAGTGTTTCAAGTCAATTTTACATAATTTTACAAGCTTGTAATTGACAGATAAAAGCCCTCAAGAGACACTGTTCACAGGAAAACATCCAGCTTACCACATCAAAAACTTCAGGACTGCTGCATGACCAACTCTGTCTCTTCTTGAACTGTCACATGTACAAATGTATTATGATACATTATCATGGGTTCAGAAGACCAGAGCCTTGTTGTTTACTGAAATGACCACAAGTTGAAGCTCTTACCCGTACTTATCATCAGATGCTTCCACACTTTGTTGGTCCTTTTTGGCAAAGTGATGACTGCACATCCATTTGCAACCCTTACTGCGATTCTGTCATCATCAACAGGCTCAAACAAGAAGGCTTCAAACAGATAAGGCGGGAAATGCACCTGTGAATGAATACATGTTATACTGTAAGAATTGTTGTTAAGAGAAATGTAAGACCATCTTCTGGTTCTTGTTTAGCGATTAATTTGAATTGAATTTTGAATTTATATGTACAGATATTTTTTTTTTTATACATATATAATTTTATATATATATAGTTATTATGACGTCTTAGCAATGGCTTTTTCTTGCTGCAACTCGTCCGTCAAACCTGCAGCTTGAAGTCTTCTCTTCTCAGTTGAAACTAAGACTTGTTTACTACAACCACTATTAAGCTGTGCTTGAAGCTGTTGTCCTGTGAGCCGCCTATCACGCAAGCTGTTAACTCTCAGAAACTTGTCCTCTGGTTCAGTTGTGGCTTTGGGTCTGCCAGACCTCTTCCTATCAGAGTGTGCCCCAGTTTTTAAATGCCTTTTGATGGTGAAGGAAACTGTACTCAGTGACACTTTGACTTTCTTGCAATTTCTCTATAGGAAAGACCTACATTTTTAAGTGTTATGATGGTCTGTCTCTCTTCCATTGTTAATTGCCTTTTTCTCGAGGGTATGGTACAGTGTGTTCCGACACTGCTTTTATGCAGACAGAGGGGGACGGTAGAAAAATATCCGGTTGGGAGGGGGGCTTTAATGATGCATTTGGAAAATCTCATGCAGAAAGCTTAATATGGTCATGTCAATTTATATTTATATATTTCTTTTCCTTCTTTTCCTTTTCACATAGATGGCTACAAAAGCATTGATAAAAGCGCTCGAAAATATATACGGCAGCTGAGTTGGCTGCTGCTCACAAACTTGATCAAACTGCCGTACATCGTTTCAATATGTCTCAATTCTGTGTGACACAGAAAAAAAATGCTATGCAGTCCAGCTTAGTCTCTGACTGAGACGAGTCCCATAGATATAGTATTTGATACACAGTAAAAATACAAAACTCCTTTATTCAGAACTTTACCTTGAGGTAATCGTCCGTACAGACAATGTCTACCTTCCCGGCATTCGTTCCTTTTAGAGGCACATTAATGTAAAGCGTCGTCTCCGTCTGGGTCCAGACGTAGTCCATCACGACCAGAGGCATTTTTGGTACAACTGAGCTCACTGTTTGATTCACCTGTTTTTAGAAGAGCCAGAAGGTTGTGCTTTGATTTAAAAAATCGCTCTATTTCGTTTCATAAACGTGTCCGACGTGAAGTCCCGTCGCACCTCGCCATGTTACTATGGTAACCATAAACAAAATGCTGACTTTGAGTTTGTCGGAAAAACCTAAACTGAAATTCGTAACGCATAACCACAATGCATTAAATATTTTTTATATATTCTTCTATAAAAATCCGCAAAGCCGAAATCCATAACCTTTCACTTTCTCGGCAGGAAGTGCACTCAACACCTACGTAAGAGGATTAAGGGTGCTGACAAAAAAAGTGGGGGAATCATTTCTATTTGTTTGTTGTTGTTGTATTTCCAGAATCCTGAAAAAAAATCTGTTTCTTCAACTGGATTGGACACGGAGAATTCTGGCTTTTCCCCCCCTTAGAATTCTGGAAAACAAACAAACAAACAAACAAACAAACAACAACAACAACAACAAAAACCCCAAACAAAAGACTCACACAAATTTTGTTTGCCAGTGGCCCTAATGCTCTTTCATAACAACCTCATCTTTGAGGTTAATTTAATAGAAAGTTTTTTCACTGAAGCTTAACTCTAAGATCTCCCTTCAAAGAGGAGAAGCTACCAGACCCAGACTCAGTGGTTCTCATAACTCACTTCAAATGTTGTTACTGTTAATCAGCTCCTGTCTTCTCAGATTCAGCTAAATGCTACAAAACTATTCAGATGGTGCTTGACGGTGCAAATGGATAATGACCCAATGCAACCTAAAAGTTTCCCTAGGCTAACTAATAAGATATTCTTAAATACTCAAGTTAGTCACTGAAGGCTGTCTAGAGCAGTAACAAACAGCAAATGAAGGTGGCTGGAGTAAAGACTAGTGCCGTATGCTACAGAGCAAATTCAACATACCGAGGGTATCATTACATTATCTGGTTTCAGTTACCTTGTCACTGGTGATCAGGATCATGGGGATGATATTGTTAAAGCATGACCTTGATCACAAACTGATTGAGCTAAAACACAACATACAATTAACAACATAAAACAACAATAGTAAAATGGGTAAAATAGAGACATAAAATTATCTATATAACATATAAAACATACCTCACCAACTGACCCATGCTTAGAGGCAGAAATGAGCACTTTACAGATACTAGGTTGAGGTTTTGTGTTTGATTTGTTAAAGTCACTTTGTCTTATGGCTTGGTATGATGTAATGGGATTACATGCAATACATCTTTTCCCTCACTCCCAAAGCCTAACATTTTACGCTAGGTGACAAATCGTCACCATATTACGTTTTCGGCTACCCACCACGTTCCTAAATGACGACCTCGGAAAAAAGAGGAAATATGAGAACCGTCTGGACTCCATCTACACATGTTCGCTCTTTTTCTTCAAATCGCTTAGAAACACGCTATTTAACAGCATTACAGTCCTGGTTAAGATCAGGAATAAGGTTATGGTTAGGGCTAGGGATAAGGTTAGGTTTAGGGCTGGAATACAGGGCTGGAACGTCTATTACCGCGGGAGCGTCATTGCACTGGATTCCAGCCATAACCCGCCGCGTACCATAAGAACGCCGAAGGTCTCCTTTCGCGTTCCTCAGGAACGCCGCGGGACGTGACAAAACGTCGACATGTTACGCCTCGGGAGTGAGAACGGGCTGCTTTTCCTGTGACCTTTGGCCAAGAGTGTAAATTGTCCCTAAAGGCGTTAGCTATTGACAAAAGGCTCTCCATAACGTTCATGCTGCCTCATATGGATCTTCAGAGCCAATCAGAAAATACCCATCTAAGGCTTCTTTAACACAGCTGCCAACATACTTCTGTAAGACAAATATCTTTTCTGCAGTGGAAATGTTCCTTCACAACATTGAAGTCTGAAAAGATGCTTTCCAATGCTTAGACTTAAGTGAATGCCCACTAAATACAGAGGGCTCTGGAATAGGTAGTCTATTAGCTGACATTGCTTCTGCCAAAACCTTTACAAGCTCACCTGCGCTCCGATGAGTCATGTTTAACTCTGTTTGTTGTTGTGAGGGTTGATTAGTAGCATTGTTGAACTCTGTTACCTGTACATTTGCAGGGGCAGTTGCAGGAGTGACTCTTTCTTGCTTCACTGAAATGTAACCTTCCTCGTAAACTTGTAGTTTTTGCTGCCTTGAATCCTTTCAGATTTTCCATCTTTCAATTTCTCTTTTCAAGTCCTCAAATGACTTTCTTAATGCAGCACTTCCCTCTTGTTGTCTCTTTATCACAGCTGCTTTCTTCTTTTCTCTTTTAACATGCCTCAGTTTCCTCCTTCTCCTCTAGGAGGCATTGTGACATTGCAGCAGCATCTTGTTTTGCAGTAAAGCGTTTCTTTTCTTCTTCACGCAATTGTACTCTTTCTCTGTATTTCTCTTATTCAGTCTTAATCTGAAGCAAAGCCTTTGTGGCTTCATACTGCACTGCAGCTTCTTGTCTTTTGGTGGAGGAGGCATTAGAGATAACTCTATTAGCTTTAAACTGGCTATGAACTGAGACACTAACAGAGCAAGAGGATGTAAATATACAGCTGGCATCAGGCCATACATTCTCCTCTTGCTTTTCTCCTTCAGTGTGAACTTTGATGTTTTGTAAAATTAGTGTAGTCACTGAGGTGGATTTGTATAGCTTGGAATGCATATCATGAGAGGGTCCATCCATTGCTCTATAGTCATCATAAATATCATTAAGCTTGGCTACTTCTCTTTGTACAATGTTCATGTGACCTTCAAGAATGTCAAGTAGATCTCCTTTTAAAACAGACTGTGTTGACAGTCATAAATACTGTCAACACAGTGTTGAAGCCATTGTAACCTTTCTTTATGGAATTCTTTTCCGTTTTCTGTGAGCATGTGAGGCCTTTCACTTCTATGCTGCTCTACTTCCACTCTTTGCTCTAAACAGGTTTCATCCACTTGCTCTGCTTCTGCAGCTTGTTCTGCACTGGAAACTTCAATTTCTGTTTCATTTGTTTGTGACATTTTTGTTTTTCTTGAAATGTTATGCACTTATTTCTTAATCTCCTTTTAACTTGACCTTAGAAATGAATTATGAACTTGATTGCATTAATTCCCTTCTTGTTACCGTTTGGCGCTGTTGTTGTCAGGCTTCACACAGTTTCTTATTGTTTCTCTCTCCTTGTGTCACTTTTCCAAACAGAACTTTAACGATTGGCTTCCGGATATCTTTATGAAGAAACAACTGGTGAACCCGTGTGTCCATTATTATTTGCAGCGGGCTGGTCCTTGGTGCAGTGACACAATATTGCCACCAGGGGGCCGGGAATCATGCAGGTCCGAGTTCAACTACCACTTTCACCTGTGCTTTAATGTGAGTTGTACAAACTTGGGGTTGCCATTAAGCTTGCCATCCTCATACTTCAACATGGGTGTGCATCTCACTCAGGGGCACCAGGGGAACCAACATGGAGTACAATAGTTCCTACATGAGAATTTCCACAATAAATGTCGTAATGACATATAAAATATGCGTAGTGCAAAACAAAATATGTTAACTAAAAGTATGACAGTAAAAAGGTGGTCTAGGGGTGGTCTAGCTTATCAGAAAGGGGCTTTTATCAGGCTAATAATGTTTACAGAATACTATAACTGTTGTGGAAGAGATCCAGAACTGAATAATAGCTAATAATTAAATGCAAAGTTGTGTATAAACACATAGTGATTGAAAAACAAGGTAAGTGGAAAAAAATATGCATTACGGGAATGACCCAGCACCCTAGACCTAATGCAGCATAACTAAAGGAGGATTAAAGTTTTTGGTGGGTTCTTAAACATTTTAAGAGAAGAGGCCTTCCCATAATGGGTCTAATAATAGCTTAAAATGCAGTGTTAATGCTGTCATTTTCAGTATCTACATGGATGTTAAAATCTCAGACAATAAATATTTTATCTGAGCAAAGCCCTGAATCAGATTAAAAATAGTCTGAAAATCAGACAGAAACTCTGTAAGGAATAGGTGGTCAACAGATAACAAGGAATAAAACTGATTTTTGAGTTTACCTGTTAGCAAGCAAGGGAAAAAAATTATTTATATAGCACTTTCAGACAACTACAAAGTCCTGTACACTTAACATGACAAAAAAAAAACAAAACAAAACAAAACAAAAAAAAAACCGACAATTAAATTAAAAAAATAAATAAATCTTAAATTAAAAACATTGATTAGATTAAAATAATAAAATCAGCACATTAGATTAAATCAAAGCAGTAAAATCAGGGTCAAACTGTGTCAAGGAATAAAAATTGGTTTTAAATTGGTTTTAAAATGGACAATGAAGGAGCCTCTCTAATGTGCAGGGGCAGGTTATTCCAGAGGTTAGGACCAGCGATAGAGAAGATCCTGTCCCCTCTGAGCTTCCTCTTGGACCTGGGTAGCTCCAAGAGCAGATTGTCACCTGACCTGAGAAACCTGGGGGTGAATAAGGATGAAGAAGCTCAGAGAGTTAAGGTGGGTCAAGACTGTTTAGTGTTTAAAAACAAACATTAGACTTTTAAAATGAACTCTAAGATATACAGGCAGCCAATGGAGTAAAGCCAGGATGGGCTTTCTTCCTTTTCTTTCTTTTGCGAGTTCTGGTTAAAAGTCGTACGTCCAATATAAAATCACTGTCCACTTTAGAACCCAAGTTAGTAACAACAAGTTGTAATTACTCTGCCAGGAGTCCCGAATCAATGGAGGAAGAACCATAAGGTCTTCTAGGACCAAACACGATCACCTCTGTTTTGCTTGAAGGGGTTTAATAGAGAAAGATCTTTCTGCTTCCGAGGCAGATAAATCTGACAGTTGTCGGCATAACAGTAGAAGCACATTCCATGCTCTCTAAGGTTTGCTCTCAAGGGCTGTAAATACAATGAAAAATGCAGATGCCCTAGAATTGAGCCCTACGGGACCCCAAACAGGAGAGCAGCGGAGAAGGACTCGTACCCTAAAAAGTTACCACTAAAAATTCTATCAGACAGATAAGACCTAAGCCAGTTCAATGCTGGTGATGGTGTAAATGAGACAGTAAAATGTTCTATCTGTATTCAGCTCTACGATACTCCCTCCTCACAGCCCAAGTGGTGTCATTAAACCAAGGCTAAGTTTCAGTCTTAGGCTGCCCAGTTTTTAATGGTGCCACAGATTTCAGGATAGTTTGGCAGGAAGATTTAAACCAGGAGTTGAGGACCTCTGCGTCCAAGGGAGTGAGATCAGCAGGGACAGAAAGCTGGCTAAAGGCAGAGAACTGTGCGGCAGTTTAAGGGTTAATGATCTGGCAGTGGCGAATGGTAGCGCTGGTTTGAACTACAGTGTGCGAAAACATAGCATCAAATAATACAGCCATATGTTTAGAAAAAACCTTGCTGAGATTTCCACATTAGACACAGACAGACTGTGCGACAAAACCGGGTCTAATGTGTGTCCATGTTCATGTGTGGGACCAGGTACGGACTGGACCAGATTAAGAGTCAGTAAGGATGAAAAAAAGCTTTCATCATAAGTTTGTCAGGACAGCAGACATGTATATTAAAATCTCACGCAATAAGAAAGTGATCATAGTTGCACATAGTCCCAGCTAGAAATTCTGAAGTTCTTTCTGAACTCCTGAACTAGTTGGACTTCTTATTGTATTTAGGGGGGCAATAAATACCAGCAAAGGGCACAGAGTTAGAGCGATCGACTTCAAAACATGTCAGCAAAGCTGGAAGATGAAGGCTGTAAAAAGCACCGTTTACATTTAAAATCTTTTTAAAGGTAAAAGTACAGAATACTGAATAATAAAATACTGGAACTCATCAGTGTTCCACCAAATCTTAGTGACACACATGAAGTCCAGGTTCCAGGAGGTGAATAACTCCTTCACGATAAAAGATTTTTATCAATCTGGCGTATACCAGACCAACCCTGACAGGAGCTGGGGCAGTTAGTTAACTTGGTGGTGTTGATTCAATCAAACTAGCATAATAATCCTGCTGTAACCAGGTTTCTGTAAGTCAAGTAAATCAATTTGTTGATCAATTATTAATTCATGTACTAACAGGGACCTAGAAGAGAGAGACCCTGTGTTAAATAATCCATATTTTACTGTTTTATACTTTGGTGCAGTTGTGGATATTATGTTGTTTTTAAGTCATGTTTTTTTAAAAATGTTTTCTGATCTTTGGTTTGTTTTTTGTGGCCTGGGAGGAGGTATAGTCCTGACAGGTGGGGTGGGACCTGGGTCTAGTGACCCAGTGTTTATGTTTTGATTATCTATATTCTTTGATTTAGTGTTTCTAATAGTTTAGTCTGTTGTATTTCTAGCTCCCCAAGTTATCTGGTCTGTAGTTCTTAGGGTTTTTTTTTACAGTGCCTTCCCTGTGTTTCTTGTGTCTCATTGACTCAGTTATGTTTTCATGTCTGTTCCTTCCTAGTCCCTACGTCTAGTCCATGTCTCAGCGTGTCTCTTATGTTTCCTGTTTTACTTTGATATTTCCTCGTCTTGTGTTAGTGTATTCTATTTTGCTGCCTCATGTATGTGTGTAATTAGTTCTAGCTGTGTTTCCCTCCTGGTCCTCATTCCCTGGTTAACCTCTTGTAATTATTGTCTGTCACGGCACTGGGTCACAGACCCAAGGCTTTATGTTTAAGTAATTAACTGTTAGTTCAGATTATTACCATGATTTGTGATCTTCTGTTTGTTATATTCTTAGACTTTGGATTAGGGTTTTCTGTGTTGCTTAATCATGCCTGCATTGTCCCCATTACACTGTCCACAGTTGCACAACCGGCAGCCGTTCAACAGTGCTATATTTTCTATTTTTTGTCTATATTATTTTCGTTCACCAACTCTTGTAAAACCATAACATCTATAGAAATAACTGCTAAACAATAGTACATTTGGCCAACTATTGGGATCACTAACTTTAAATTGCAGCAACATCAACCCTCTCAGAGGGAGTATCAATTATAATATTTATATGTATATAATGAAACAAAGCAGCATATCTTAAAGCTAACCAAGTCATAGTCAATTTAATTACATTACATCACCATGTCACCGAGTTATTTTCTGTTTGACTATCAGTTAAGCAGAGAACAATAAGCAAAGTGTCAGGTTTGCCAAATGGCAGAAAAACTGTCACGGCTGCACAGCAGTCGTGTGGTGAATTGAGAAAAGGATCCAAGGTGCAGGCACTGACTGGGGTGCAAGTGAATGTTTATTTGCAGAGGTGATAAGGTGACAAAAACAGGAGGAGCAGAGCGGGGAGTAAACCAACCCAAACTGGGGAAAACTAAAGAACTCAACTTAAACCAAACACGCACGGGAGGAGGAACAAAATACACAATGAAAGATGGCGGAGAGACGCAGACTGAACACCGGGTTACACAGAATGATGCAGCCAGACATGGAGTTAAACAGGCGACGCAACAGAGAGCACAGGAAAACACAGGGCTTAAATACACGGGGAGTAATCAGGGAATGGGCCACAGGAGGGAGACACAGCTGGGAGCAATTAGGCTAACGAGACAGGGGAGAGGTAAAACTGAACACACTGACATGAGACATGAACTTTCAGAATAAAACAGGAAACTAAGCGACACAGAGAACCAGACAGGACACTGAACTTGACAGGCAGACTCATGAGCAGACACAATAACACCATGGACAGACAGAGGGAACACAGAGAGTGGGAGCAGGCAGGCAAAGAACAGAAACCTAACAAATGGCAAAATCACAACAGAATACACACTCGGAATGAACAAAAGCATAAGGAAACACAAAACACTGAGTCCTCAGACTCAGGACCATGACAAAAACAGGACCCAGTCACAGGACTTCCTGAACAGTGACAGTGAGTTTATTTACAGTGCAAAAAACAAGGTGCAAACAGTGCCAACAAAAGGTGATTCCTTCCGTAGTCATTGTTCCAGTGTCAGTTGTCAGTTACCAGTGCAATTATTCCTTGAGATACACGGTTTCCACAGAAACATTTACAAAAGCTGAGAGTTCCCTCCAATACTCTGCACAGAGTACAATACAAAGGGGACAACAGTTAGTTTTCTTCACCAAGAAAAGACACGGTAAGTTCACCTTTTTCACTAACTCGAGTCATTCAAAGACCCAGCTCCGACTGAAGCTCAGCCACACTGTTAAATAGTGCCCCTGTGAAGAGATCATCAGACCCAGGTGAGTGTGATTAACAGCAGATGCGAGTGGCTCCAGAGTGGGAACTTTACCAAGGTCCCGATGCCTCACAAAGGTGAGAACACACACCCAACAATGGGCTAGTTAGAGCTGGGAGACATAGAAAGAGTTGTTTCTCATATTACAAGGTACGTTAGGATGGACAGATAAAGGGTCGATCATTGACAGGATCTCAAACAGACCAATGAAACAGAGGGCAGGTGTCTTGGATTCAGTTTGTAATGGGATGTTTTTTGTAGATAACTACACCTTCTGACCCGGTTGGTATGACAGGGTGGAGCTCCAAAGAACACGGCAACGACGAAGGTGGTGCTGGACTCAGGGAACAGCTTGTTCTACTTCCACGCTCAGGTTGCCTTTCAGGCTGCAGCAATGCATAGTCCATTGCAGGCAGGATGAGCTCGCCTGAGCCCTCGGTGAAGGCTGCTGCAGACTGTAGAGATGGCTCGCACAAGCTCTCATCGGAGACAGGAGGCTGAGACAACCCTGCAGAGCTCTCAATGGAAGCTGCTGTGGACCGCTGGGAAGGCTCGTATGGGCTCTCAGCAGAGACAGAAAACTGAGATGGCCTGGTAGAACTCCCAGGAGAAGTAGCTGAGGGAGGCTGAGAGAGTTCAGAGCTCTCAGCTGATGAACATGGTGACAGAACAGGTGGGTGAGCAAAGGAGTGAGCTAATGGCTGAGCAGACGACAGAGCTAATGAGTGAACTAGTAACAGAACAGATGCCTGACCTGGTAACAGAGCTGTCGACTGAACTGAAGACTAAGCTGGTAACAAAACAGGAAACTGAGCTAATAGCTGAGTTAATGACAGAGCTAGGGACTGAAGCAAAGGCTGTAGTGTATGCGGTAATGATGGCTGTAGTAATGGTGGTGATGGTTGTTGAGCTAACCTTTCTGAGCTTCTAGGACACGAGAACAGGGGCTGGACCGGCTCGCCAGAGCCTCCAGCAGAAAACAGGAACAGGTGCAGGCACCTGCCGGACACTAGCCACTCCCACCCGAGGGTCAGCCAGCTGTGTGGTGGCTGACTTCACCCTGGGGACCAGCACGGGTGCCGGGGCAGACTGGACACCAGCCACTCCCACCCGAGGAGTAGGTACGGGTGCTGGAGGGTGCTTTTCCTTTGCCTCTTTTCCTTTGCAGGAACACAGAGAGGCAAAGGAGAAGGCAAACAAAGACTTATCCAAAGTGGGTTTTGCATTTTTACCACCAAGATTAACAGTCTTTGAAAAAACAGTCTCTGATTTAACAATCTTTGGAGACACAGTCTCAGAGTTATTCAACTCAGGAATGACTAGGGATGGGTATCGAAAACCGGTTCTTGTTGAGAACCGGTTTCCACTGTTTCAATTCCTTGGAATTGTTTGCCATTTTCGCAAACGATTCCCTTATCGATTCCAGTCGCCCCGAATGACGTCATCACGTTGCGGAGCGTCATTTACCTGGCAGGAAACACGGTGCCTAAGCGGCTCAAACGCTAAAAAGTTTGGTTGTACTTTACGAGAACGGATGACAACAGGGCAACTTGCAATACTTGCAAAGTAGATATTTCATTTAAGGGAGGAAACACTACGAATATGCAAAAGCATTTGCTCACAAAACACGCGATGACCTTAAGTGAATGTCGTGTTTTTAATTCCGCTCCGAACTCGTGAATCTCAACCCAGCAGCAGCGGTAACGTTTGCAGGTCCTCTCCCGTTAATGCGGCAGGTAAATAATCAACTAACAGTGCATATTATGTTAGCTCAATCTGCCTTATTACAAAACCTGCCATTACTGTGCATTTAGGTGACCATGATGAGAGAGACAGACAGAGTCTGGCTCAGACGCTGGCAGATCTCGCTGCAGTCTACCGTTAGCGTCTCCTTTCAGGCCAGGATAGACGAATGTCACCGAGCAGGGACTAAGTTTGTGGTCAAAGGCTTGCACCCATTTGCCACAGCAGATGCCCTCGATTTTCGGTAAGTGAATGTGTTTAATTGTAGGCAGAGACATTACTGGATATTCGTGTGTAATTGCTACAGAATAATTTATGTTATACTTTGTTATTGCTACAGAAGAATATTTATTTTATTATTTTACATTTACAATTTTTTCCCCCGGGGACCCTGTGACACCCCATTGAAGAGCCATAGGCTGGATCTCTTAAGGATCTCATAAGATCTCACTGCTGGGTTTGTAAGGCCATGCTTCTCCTAAATTTCTATCTTGTTCAAAGAGAAGATATAAAACAAAGTTCTAAGCTAATCTACCTTAGTGTTGTCCTTTTATAAAAAAAAAAAAAAAGAATCGATAAGAGAATCGATAAAGACTCGAATCGTTAAACAGAATCGAAAATGGAATCGGAATCGTGAAAATCTTATCAATACCCATCCCTAGGAATGACAGTACCAAAATTGACTAAACCTGAACGGACAGAACTTGAACCAACAGTCTTTGCCTTTGACTTTTTTGGAGAGTGATAATGGTCTTTTATCCTTCCCTGCTCAAAGGGAGCAAAAAGGTTTTCCCAGTCCACATCATCATCCAGCAGAGAAACACCAAACCTATCTGTGCTGAGTCTATTGCTTGTTTTGTTTGTGGACTCAGGAGCAGAGTGTGAAAAACAGTCATAATCACCCACCACCAGGAGTTGCTCAGCAGAGTCCGTATGGCGACGGCATGAACGCTGCTTTCTCCGGGAAGTGGAAGCGGGGTAAACAGCTGAGCCTCTGGCGCGCAGAATGGTGACACTGAGGCTGGAGCGTGAACATCCGAAGAAAGGCGGAGAATTCCCACAGCTTGGTGGGGGCTTTCGGTAGCTCCGGGGGACCACTCTGGGGGCCGCCAAGAGCCAGTCGAGTTCCTCTAGAGTGCGCCATGGCCTCAAGTGGCGCTCCTCCTCCAGCTGGGCGATGGCTGCCTCCTGCCGCTCGTACAGCCTGCGGTCTGCTGGGTCCATGTTATTGTCAGAGGGTACTGTCATGGTTTGCAAGACAAACAGAGTGAAGATTGAGAGGGATGGACTCAGGCGTAGACAATGATGCAGGAGAGAATGTTTCAAACTGAAAACAAGCCTTTATTTGTGACTGAAAAGAAACACTACAAAATGCCTGTGAAGGTTCTCAGTCATCCAGGTCATCGTAGTCTAAGGAGCTTGGAAAGAAAAGCGTCTGGACTTCTTGGACTTCCTGGACTTCAAGTTGCTTGAAGACGTTTCACCTCTCATCCGAGAAGTCCCAGATTTAAGCCCTGTGGGAGTATCCCCCCAAGAGGGACAGTGGACCCCCTGATGATCCTCTACCTAATCACATGAGCCAAGGTGTGAAAACTGGTGTAGGTCACAATCAGCCAAAGTTTTGCATGAGTTCATTGTGAAACCTAGCCCCACCCCATCATGTGATTTCCTGAGGTAACACCGACTGGAAACTACACAGGGGAGATGGAGTACGAGAACCAAAACCTAAGAACTAGAGAAACAAAAACAAAAACCATCACAATAGGAATCAGATAACAACAAAGATCAATAATAATACAGAAACCAAAACACTGGGTCACCAACCCAGGACATTGACAGATGAGGACTAAGGCACGCAAGGCTTGGAGATGAGAGTAACTAAAGGAGAAATGTGGAACATAGGTAAGAAAACTAAAGACCAGAAATTATAAATATAACATGAGCAGAAAACAATTAAGAAAACCAAAATCACGAATGATACTAAATCTGAGAATATTAACAAAATCCAAAAACATATGAACACTGTACAGACCCAGTGCCATGACACTTACCAGGTTACCTCAGGCAAGCATCAACTGTGGTTGTCTTTAAATCTAAGTTAAAGACTTAAGATATTTAAGATATTAAGATATTTTTGTAAAGCTTGTCAAAGCGGCTGACCTCTTAAACTGTGGTTGGAAGATAGGCAATTGTTGTGTTAGTTTAATGCAGACCTTCCCAAAGTGTGGGGCCCGCCATTGCAGGGGGGGGGGCGCGGTATGAAAAAGGGAGGAAAAAAACGCTTGGACACTGCTAGCACAAACGCAAAGCAGGAGATGAAGCATCGCTGAATATGTTTCCAAACCAACTTCATTCTAAGCCAAAGACTAGAAAATATGGTGAAGCATATCTTCCCTTTGGTTTCACCTGCACAAGTGCCAAGTTAGGTCTCCCCTGCAGAATTGGTTTTCCCTTCGTCGGGAGCAGCGCTGGGGGACAAACAGTATCCCACATTCTTGATTTTTAGTTCATTACTTGTTGTAATGACTAACTACTCCTGACATTTTGGAGATGTTAGCTCTTTATACAGTAAAGTTACAGCTGGATACAAATAATATCAGGCTGATCCTGCCACGATTTGTTCCCCCTGCCTAAACCACGGACAAACAGTATCCCACAGCTGTTTATGTTTTTAAACCCATTTTGCACAGAGAGGCATTTTTTGAAAAATGTATTGATAGCAATGTTGAATATTATTACACAGGGAAAAACACAACTACATGTAAAATAATCACACCGTGACGCCTCTGCCTTTCTAAATGGAGGGACAGTAACTGCGTGTGTGTATGTAAGCGTGTAAAACCTGAAGATAGAGACAAAATACTGTTAATCTGACTATCTGCCATTCTGCAATTCCTCTCATGTAAGCAATAACTTGGCGCACAGCGTGACGTAAAAAAAGGCGCATACCTTTGACGTTGCGTGACGAACTCTGTATTCCTCGTCCACACGTAAACGCAAAAAATGAGTTTTAAAAAAATCTCAGTTTTCGGTGATTCGAAACGCCGTTTACGTGTGGACGAAACAGCTGCGTTTTCAAAAATACCCGTGTAGGTGTGGACGTCTCGTAAAAGAGTTAGTAGTTTATTTTCTTACTACCTGTAATTTATTGCAGATTACGTGTATTTACTTAATTGTTTACTAAATGTTTGAGGTGTGAAATAAATCGCAATGGAGCAAAATATGGGTGTGTGTGGTTAAAGGATGTATTTGTGCGCGTTTGTGCGCGTCCGTGTGCGTGCAGGGGGGGGAACATTTTTCTTGTAAAACAAAGGGGGCCTTGCAAAGAAAGTTTGGGAACCACTGGTTTAATGAATAGTGTGAATGTTTGTAGCACAAATTCATAGGAACCCTTTTATTTAGTTATTAATTTTTATTGATAATTACTTGAGAGAGATTTAGGACATTGCTCTGTAGAATGGAAGATAGATCTTGCGTTTTCTGACATTAAACCTAAGACATAGAACGTTACTTGTATAAACCCAAAACAGACTTATTTCTTCCACTGAAATCAGAATTTTATATATAGCCATTTTTTGCATTATTTCTGAAAGCTAATTGGTTCATGTTGATGACTGACTGCAGTAGCAAATAATGGCCATTTTACTTTTCACTTTTCGATGTCTCAATTTCTCTAGTAGGATCTGAGAGGATTACCAGAATAAGTTTATCTTGTGAAGCCTTGTGAAACGTGCTGACTCATTTAATTTATTCAGTCTCTTTCTTGTAAAGATGATGCTAATATCAAGACAAACACTGGTCCCCTGCTTTCAAAATCAGCTAGGTCTGATTTTAACAGCTGGCCTTCTGTTCCTTGTCTGGAGCCATTTCACATGATAAAATAAGAGTTTCCGCTTGTCCTTGAGTGGACAAGAGCAAAGTGAGCACTATGAAAGGCCCAGAGAGCTTCCATTTGATGACTGGCAGCCTCAGGTCTTGTATCTGGGTGATACTATGGGCCACTTTAAAAGCCGGCCTTTTTTCCTGCTGCAGAATAACACAGAGAAAAGAAGAGGTGGGACGTGAAGAGAGGAGGGGGGATTTAGTGGAAAAACAGGGCCAGGGGGCCTAGCTTTTGAAATAAGACTGCTGCAGATGTCTGAGCA
This sequence comes from Simochromis diagramma, assembly GCF_900408965.1. Taxonomy (NCBI): domain Eukaryota; kingdom Metazoa; phylum Chordata; class Actinopteri; order Cichliformes; family Cichlidae; genus Simochromis; species Simochromis diagramma. The sequence continues at coordinate 24,373,338 of NW_024386801.1, forward strand.
GAAGGATTAGGCTGCAGGCTTTGGCTATATTGTCCAGCTTCACTCGTCTTCAGTTGTGGCCCCTTGTAGCTCCTAGCAGCCTCGGGGTGGTAAGCTGTTGGTCAGAGTGCCAGCTGGCCTCAACGTGTACCCCAACAATGGTTGAGCAAGTCCCACAATTCACTCATCCTCACTCTCTGTAACTCAACACATAGAGTATGTAATGCCACTCAGATAACCATCTTGGTGTTGTTGGTCAGAATGTGTGTCAGTGGGGCCACAATCGTGTGAGAACAACGGGGCTCTACACTCTATGAGGTCCATCAGTTTATTTTTCCCCCTTATCCAGTTCAAGGTCTGGAGTCTATCATAGCTGTCATAGGGCAAGAGGCGTGATACATATTATATACTTCACTTCATTTTTTATTCACTTTATGCAGTCTCTCAATTAAATTTCTCCTCAGGCCATCCTCACATGAACATCTCTTTTACTCCATGAATGCCTTTCTTTCATTAAATCATACATTTAAAAAGTAAGCTCACTCACTCATATCCTTCCTCACACAAAGCCTTCAAAGTCATTTCTACATGGGCCTCTCAGAGGCCTATTTTCTAGTATAATTTCATCGATTATATTTTCTTATCAATCTCCTTGTGTTTCACCTTTTGTCTCCCTGTTTATCCCTGTTTCTCTGTCAAGGTCGTGTGTTTGTGTACTTTCTGTTTTACTTTGGCAGTCTTTAATCCCATGTTCAGTGTGCTTGTTTTTTTCTTCCCTGTTCCGTCAGGTCTAATTTGTCCCAGCTGTGTTCCCATTTGTTTCCTCTTCCCTAATCACCCTTATGTATTGTGTCAGTTTCCCCTTGTCCCTTGCTGGTGCGTCTGCAATCCCTCCTTGTGTCTCCAAGTTTCCTAGTGTACAGGTTTTCTTATTACTTGAGTTTTAGCTTCTAAGTGAAGCAGGCTAAAAGATCTCAAGCAACACATCGTCCCACAATCTAAACATATAACTGTGACACACAAACAGCTTGTCCCCTGGTAAGAAAAGTAAATCAAACCAGCTTTATTGCTGGACACAAGGGAAATGAACTAAACTGAGGATACAAAATAAGATAGGCAGGCTGGCAGGCAGACACACAGCAGGGAACAAGGGAGATCGCGACACAGGACCAAGGGAGACGGTGACATAAATACGAGGGATAACGAGGTAAGTGAGAACAGACGGGGAACACAGCTGACACGAATTAACATGACGCAACAGGGGAAGCATACCTAACATGGAAACACAAGACTTTCACAATAAAACTGGAAACGGGGGAAATAACCAGTGTTGGGCAAGTTACTTTGAAAAAGTAATTAATTATAGTTACTAGTTACTAGGGATGGGCATCAAAACCCGGTTCTTGTTGAGAACCGGTTCCCACTGTGTCCAGTTCCCACAATTCCTTGGAATTGTTTGCCATTTTTGCAAACGATTCCTTTATCGATTCCAGTCACCACGTTGCGGAGCGTCATTTACCTGGCAGGAAACATGGCGGCTCAAACGCTCGAAAGTTTGGTTATACTTTACGAGAACGGATGACAACAGGGCAACTTGCAATACTTGCAAAGTAGATATTTCATTGAAGGGAGGAAACACTACGAATATGCAAAAGCATTTGCTCACAAAACACACGATAACCTTAAATGAATGTCGTGTTTTTAATTCCACTCCGGACTCGTGAATCTCAACCCAGCAGCAGCGGTAACGTTTGCAGGTCCTCTCCTGTTAATGCGGCAGATAAATAATCAACTAACAGTGCATATTATGTTAGCGCGAGAGTCTGGCTGGCTCAGATGCTGGCAGATCTCGCTGCAGTCTACCGGTAGCGTCTCCTTTCAGGCCAGGATAGACGAATGTCACCGAGCAGGGACTAAGTTTGTGGTAAAAGGCTTGCACCCATTTGCCACAGCAGATGCCATACCGATTTTCGGTAAGTGAATGTGTTTAATTGTAGGCAGGGACATTACTGGATATTCTTGTGTAATTGCTACTGAATAATTTATGTTATACTTTGTTATTGCTACAGAAGAATATTTATTTTATTATTTTACATTTACAATTTTTTTTCCTGGGGACCCTGTGACACCCCATTGAAGAGCCGTAGGCTGGATCTCTTAAGATCTCACTGTTGGGTTTGTAAGGCCATGTTACTGCTAAATTTCTATCTTGTTCAAAGAGACGATATAAAACAAAGTTCAAAGCTAATCGACCTGTGTGTTCTCCTTTTTTTAAAAAGAATTGATAAAGAATCGATAAAGAATCGAATCGTTAAACAGAATCAAAAATGGAATCGAAATCGTGAAAATCTTATCAATACCCATCCCTACTAGTTACTTCTTCAAAAAAGTAACTGAGTTAGTAACTGAGTTACAAGATTCTAAAAGTTATTAATTACTTGAAAAGTAACTATTGCGTTACTTTAAAAAAAAGAAAGAAAGTTTAACGCTCTGGGGTCCAGGGTATAATTGGCCATTTTTAACTACTTTTGATTTTCCGTCTACATTTCACCTTTAAAACCTATTTACTTGCCTTGTTTGGTATCATTCTTTTCAGCACAACCTCACGTGTCTGAATTTACAGTTATGTTTTCTTTTTGACATACTGTATTAACACAGTTGATGTAAAATCAGACAAAAAACATAAAATCAGAGTAGGAAAAGTTATATTTTTTATGAATCATATTTCATAACTTTAAATGCAAATATAAATTGTCAATTTTAAAATCATATGCACAAGTGGTGCAATGGTGCATTTTTCCACCAACACGAAAGGGGTGTTTTTTTTGTTTTGTTTTGTTTTTTTGGTCATAAGCAGAGAGTGCTTGCTAGCGCTGTCCTTAGAAAGTAAACGTGACAAAACTATTGAGGAAAAAACGCTGCGTATATATTGTTTATCATGACTCTGGTTTTACGTTGCCTATCAACACAATTTAAAAACTGGTATATATCACCTTGTTGCTTTGTCATCTTAAAGTGGTCATGTGATTGGCTTACCACGGCTACTTCATTCTTCCTCAGTCAAACAGCAGCACTCATGCAGTTGTTTTGCCCCCTTAGCTCCAAGTGTTGTGCCAAAAAGTGATCGTCAGGCAGAAAGTGATTGCAGTCCGCGGGAACGTGCGAAGCTGCTTTAAGCTGTAGTGCCCAGATTACTTACGTAGACAGCTACTTCTGTGCAACTGATATAAGATGCGGTAAGCTGAAGACAGCTTCAACAGTCTGTTTGTTGTAAAATAGTAACGCACTGCATTTTCTTGTTAGTAACAGCGTTGTAGCGACAGAAATAGTAATTAGTTAGATTACTCGTTACTGAAAAAATTAATGCCGTTAGTAACACCGTTACTTGTAACGTCGTTATTCCCATCACTGGAAATGACACAGGAGTGGAGGAAAGGCAGACAAGAGGGAGCAAGGGAACATGAAGGAGCACGAGGGAGAAAGAGAGAGAGAGAGGAGACGAGAGAGAGAGGAGACAAGAGAGACCTGACAGACTGAGGAAACATAATCAAACACGAGGTGGGAAACAAAACACAAGAACTCACACAACCTATATAAACACAGACATACAGAGGGCAAAGAAACAAGGGGAAATGCTAAATAATCAATGAACTAAACAGAACAGCCTAGGCAATATAAAAATAAACTCAAGACTAACTAAATAAACTTAACCATAAACCATAATACAAAATTACATGAAAATACAAGAACACAAAACACTGGGTCAAATGACCCAGGACCATGACAATTCCATATCCCAATTGCTAGTTGTGAATGACCACGGCAGACCCGGAGAGATTTTTGACCAGCTTTATTAATACGCACGGTTGCTGTTACAACACACACAGAGGTGCAGCTCTCCTGCTGCCAGCTCAACATACCAATAGCAACCCCAACCACAGGACCCAGCGCCATACTTTAGTCAGAGGGGCATGATTGCAGATGCCGTGCAGGTGCCTTCCCTGCATGGCACCGCAGGCCACGCCCTGCCATATACCCCCATCGTCTGACTGAGGCCAGGGAGCCATTGGGCTGAAACGACTCCCTTCCCCCCATAAACGGTAGAGAGAAACAGCCCGGACCGTCAGCGTCCCCAGCCCCAGGTCCAGCGACAGGGAAGTGTGAGTTCAGGTGGCCGCCCGCGGATCCAGCGGCGCTGGCAAAGCTGGTCCGGAGGTTGGCCGCATGGCAGGTGGCTCACAGGTGGCTGGGCCGATGTAGGATCAACTTGGCGGGGCCGTCACACAGCTCGCCCTCCATCAAGCAGGCTCCCCTGGTATGGGGACCTCGGGCTTCTCCACCGCTGCCGCTCCCAGCTGAAGCAGCCCCTCCACCTCCTGCAGGCACGGAGCTTCACGTGCCTCCTTCACCACCGGCTGGAACAGCCCATCGCACACCTCCAGCGACAGCTTCGCAGGTTCCTCCCACACTCTCCGTGTGCTGACCTCCGGCCCGGGCTGAGCAGGTGGGTGAGCTGGTGGAGAGCCCAGCAGTTGCTCCACAGCCCTCCTCTGGGGAGCAGGGATGGGCGCAAGCCCCCACCGGGCAGAGCCGCTCCCACCCAGCTGGTCGCAACCTGGGGGCCGGCACGGGCGCCGGAACAGTCGGGATCTCCTCCAACCCAGCGCCGTCAGGGGACGCCAGTGGGGGTGGCGGCAGTGTCGGCCAGGACCGGATTAGAGCCGCCAGGTGGTCATCTGCAGGTGGTCCTCAGTCTGGTCCTGCAGCTCTTCCAGCCCGCGGAGCCACACTCCCGCCTGCTGCCACTGCGTGGCCGCCAGCTCGTCCAACATTTGCGCCAGCTCCTACCTTTGCTGGCCCAGTCCTGGTTCTGCCTTGTCTCCCCTCCTGGGTTTCGGCACCACTGTGAATGACCACGACAGACCTGGACACATTTTGATGAGCTTTATTAATACACACGGTCAGAGAGCTGCAGCTCTCCCACTGCCAGCTCTACAGACCAACAACAACCCCAACCACAGGACCCAGTGCAATACTTAAGTCGGCAGGGCATGACTGCGGACACCCCGCCACACAGGTCTTGGTAGCCAGGGATCCATCCTCCAGGGCCTCCGCTCCAAGCTGCCACCTGACAAACACTGCACCAGAGCGCCTCCTGCAGGTTGTGGGCCTACAGGAGGATGGGCCCATGTTCCTTTTTCGGGCTCTGCCCGGCCAGGCCCCATGGACTAAAGCCCAGCCAGCAGACACTCGCCCTTGGACAAAAATACCCTTGGAAAAGGGTATTCCTTGGAAAAGCAAGGAATAAGAACAGTTTACAACACAGTGCAGTCAGACAAGGATCGTTTTCTTGGCAACCATCAAACCCAGACTCATCCATCAAACTGCCAGACGCACAAGCGTCAGTCGTCACTTCAAAGAAGACATCTTCACTGCTCATTCCAGTGCCAATGTGCTTTACGCCACCGCATCCAGCACTTTGCATTCAGCCTGATGATGCAAGGTTTGGACGCAGCTGCTTGGCTGTGGAGACCCATTCCATAAAGCTTTCTACATGCTGTTCTTGAGGTAATCTGAAGGCCACATGAAGTCTGTAGTGACTGAATCTGCCAAAAGCTTTTAACCTCTGCCTTAGCATCCACTGACCCTGCTCTGTGATTTTACGTGGTCTACCACTAAATGGTTGAGTTGCTGTCATTCCCAGTTGTTTCCACTTTGTTATAATATCAGTAAGAATGGACTGTGGAATATTTGGTACTGAGGAAATTATATGTCTTTTGCACAGGTGGCATTCTATCATGGTACCATGCTGGAATTCCCTTAGCTCCCAAAAGCTTTTTGTAGAAGCAGTCTGCATGCCTAGGTGCTTGATTTTTTTTAACACTTTTTATACACCATATTGTTAATATGGCAAATGTGGTAATATCATAAATAGCTATATATATTTTTTATGACCACAGGCTGTAGGCCAGCAATACAACAACCACAACTTAAATTATACTCTGCTTTATCATCTGTTTTTGTTTAAGTACAACTATTTTTTATTAAATTAATATCATTCTTTTAGACTTAAATTGACTAAAACCACAAAATCAGTAACAAGTCTTTTCTGATGTCAATAATCAAGTGAGCAGTAGTGTAATTTTTCAATAGAGTATCCAATCAAGAAACTTAACTTACTGAAAAAGCTTCAGCTGATCCCAAATGCTGCAGCAATAGTACTGACAGGGACTAGAAACACATTTCATTGCAATGTTGACCCTGTGCTAACTTGCATATGACAAATAAAACTGAAAACTGAAAAAGAGCATATATTTCTCCCGTATTGGCTTTTCTTGATTGGATCTCTAGATTTGATTTTCCGGAATCAAATTTTAAATCCTTCTTCTCACATACACATAATCATTAGTTATAATTAATCGCTGGCTCTCTTTCACAGTGTGTCTTTTGTCCTCTCTTCCTCCCCTCACCATCAGTCAGTCATGACAGAGGGCTGCCCCTCCCTGAGCCTGGTTCTGCTGAAGAATTCTTCCGGTTAAAATGGAGCATTTCCTTCCCACTGTTGCTAAGTGCTTTCTGTATTATCGTAGGGTCTTTACCTTACAACATAAAATGCCTTGAATTGACTGTTGTTGTGTTTTGATGTTATAAAGGTTCCTTTTTACTTGGCATGAGAATGAAAGGAGGGCAAGGCATTTCTGCACTGGTCTCACTTTTCAGGCTGTTAATTTTTTACATACAGTCTAGATTTATACAATTTTGTTTTTGTTTTTTTTAAATCACTTCCTGGTCCTCACATTTCATCTTAATACATCACTGAAAGAAAAAGAGGGAAAGAGGGGAGGCACGTATTCTCAGAGTGAATTGTGGACAAGAATGCCATTGAATTTGGGTGTTTTTTCATGCACCAGCCTCTTTTGTGTGCAGGCTAAGGAAGTCTATTGTGTGGGCAGACACTCTGGGAAAAAGGCGAGCTTGGAGCTGTTGTCTGCTGGTGCTTCTGCAGCGCTCAGGCCCTGAAAGGATCTGAATGAATCTTTGCCATTGGAAGCAGCCGGCCCATAACCAAGAGACAATACCACCAGAAAACTTTGAAGACCAGCAACAATTAAAAATGCTTCACTATATTAATTATGCATTCATGCTTTTGTCTTCATTCTTTTTTTTTTCCTTTGGGAGACCAGAATAGGGGCGCTGTAAGGTTTAACATTCAACAGGTCTGAGTCTGAGAGAGCTTACAGTGAAGAAATTACACATGCAAACTGTGCTTCAAATGCTTCAGTTGAAAATTCAGTGAGAAAGAAAATTATGTTGCAGGATGTGAATTTCAAGTGATTATACTATGATGTTCACCTAATAAAATCAAGCTTCAGTAAAAACACAACAAAACAGGAGTGAAAAACAAAGATCAAGAAAGTTTGGTTTAGCTTCATCTTGCAGAGCATGTTGCTAGGAAACTCTGAGTTACAGCTTGGAGTTCCACTTTGCAGACTCTTTTTCTTTAGGGCCTTTCTACACTCTCCTTCTTGGTTGCCTGCAGAACACACATAAAGCAACTTTCTGAAAGCACTGAGGTGAAGTTCTACTGGCTGGCAGTCCTGTCAGGTGGCTCTGTTGTGCTCAAACATGCCAACACATAGCTCCATTTTCACCATTGGGAAGTTTTGTTTAGAAACAGCTTTGAAAAATCATTCTGTCATACTGAAAACTGAAGGACATGAAATCACAGTCACCCCCTGGTGGTCAAGATTTCCCTTTACTGGTGATTGTTACATTTTATATACCCAAATTTCAGGTGGCACACTGGGCATCTCTGAGATAAAAAAAATATATATATATTCAAGTATAATATTTAATCACTGAAACAAAAATTTTCTATTCAGAATACAAGTCAATAACTGTAATTTGACATCTTAATCAAAGAATTATCCAAAGGTTGGATGTATGTTACATTTTTTTCTGCCTTTCTGTAAAAGAGAACTCAATTGTATTGTAAAAGAGAATTCATGGATAGCATCAATAATTATATTTCAGTGTTAAAAATACATTTTTGATTAATGAGCTTGCGTTTACTGGAGGATTACCTTTTACAAAAACAGAGTGGGTTGTCCCCATGAAAAACATATTATACCTTTTCTGTTGATGCTAAAAAGCTTATTATCCTATGAATCTTCCTTTGAGCTTTTGGTTACACAGGAGACGACACATCATGGTAATTGCTGCAACAGTAGAGTAACAGCTTTTGGTGGAGGCAGTATGATGGTGTGGGGTCGGATCTCACTCACTTGAAAAACAAGGCTTGTCATCATTGGAGGTAATCTCAGTACAGAGAGATCTTAAGATGACATTCTGCAAACCAGTGGCAATCTCGAGATATTTGGTTTGGTCTGGGACCAAACTCCTTGTAGGATCAGTTTGGGCATGCTGTTCATGCCAGTGTGACCAACAAAGCCACACTTGCTTACTTGATGAAAAATTGTATGCCATTCCACAGCAGTGTGTGACAAAGCTAGTTACCAGCCATGGAGCTACCAGGCTTCTTGTCATGGTCCAAGGTTTTTCTGGGTATTTTTGTTGTCTTTTCTCACTCCTCGCCACCAGGGCACAGTCAGAGTCTCGTCCTCGCCTCAGTCCTCACCTGTGCAGCATCACTCACCTGCCGTCCATCACGTGTGATTACTTTTGTCCTACTTAAGGCCTGATTCTTTGCTGGATCGTTTTGCTAACCGTGGTATTCCTCTGTTTGTTGTCAGATTGTGTGTTCATCAACCCCTGTGAATCTCCCCCTGCGCTTCTCTACCCATGTTTGCAGGTTTCAGGTTTTTCTAGTTCTTGCTCTCAGGTTTCAGGTTTTGTGTTTAGCTTTTCCAGGTGAGGTTTGTCTTTGTATTTTTCAGTTCCCCGTTTGCCTCTTGTTTTGTAGTGTTTGTGCAGCCAATTCACTAGCTGGGCCCACGTCCTCATTTTATGTTAGACAGCGTTTTAGTAGGGTTAGGTTAAAGGTGAATGGCTTGGACATGAATTGAGCTGCAGTTTGGGGAAGGCCTCGAAGGAGACTGGCGACGACTCCCAGGCCTGGCAGATCCCCATGCACTAAATAGAAGTGAAGAAGTTAAAGAATTGAAAAGGGGTGGGGCACGTAAGTGAGAATGAACAGCTTGTAGGACTGGGGGAAGCTATATAGATGAGAACCGGAAGGAGCGTGTTTGGAGGTGTGGTCCCGCTCCTGAAATTCCGATACTTAAGCTCCAACAATAAAGGCTCGCGTTTTGTTAAACAGCAGACACACAAAACAGTTCCATTTTGTGTGTCTGCATTTGGGTCCGCTCTCTGTCATCTCCAGTGGTAGTGCACAATGAACTCTTCCCCCTAGGTTATATATTAATTGAGGAGTTATCTTACCCAAAAATGAACATCAAGTTGAAGGATCACCATTTTCACACACTGGAGGTGATACAGTACACATTACAAAGGCAGGAATACGACAGATATAATTGGACTAACAGTCAGAACGAAAAGGACCCAGAAATGCACAGCTAGATGATTTTGACCATGAGATTAGTCAAATTTAAATTGGGCAAGGGTTTAGATTTTTTCCAGAACCCAGCATTTATTCATCCCTCCTTATAGATCATTTACCTCAGACACTCCCCTGGTCCTCATCATTGTCATCATAGATTGATCAGCATTTCATGGCAGCCATATACCGACCTTATTTCCAGTGATGGTTTTCTCCTAAAAACTCCACAGTAAACCATGCCATTTCCTTTGTAAAACTCACTGGCAGAAGTGCCTGGCTTTCAAAATCTGACATTAGAAGTGCTTTCAGAGTCCTCCTAAGTCACCCTGATTCCTGGTGCTTGTTTGGAGTCAAGTAGAAGGATGCCTATTATTTTGCATTTTGGCTAACTTTTGATTGCAAAAGCAGCCCTAAAGTGTTTGACTCACTCTCTGAAGCCTTGTGTTGAGTTCTCTCCAATAACCATTGACTGCCCATCTGACTGGTCCATCTTCTTGATGATTTTCTGGTCATATCTCCTCCCACATCACCTCCGACTCCCAGGTTATCTACCATGAAGTCAGTTTTCAATGAACCTGGTGTCCATTTTGATATAAGAGAAAACAGAGCACCCTTCTACATCCCTGGAGGTCTTTGGCATAACCCTTGCCACCATGCAGTTCCAAGCTTCACTGCCCATCAAAAACCTCAATCACATTAATCCTCTCCTTCAAAACATTCTCCTTGCTCCCTCTTGTTCTAAAAGACAGTTGCTCTGAACTGTAGCTTTGACAACTTCTCATCACCGTCTGAATGGGATCACTTTCTTGTATGATGATCAGCTACCCCACCCTGACGACATTCATCTCTACACAGATGTTGCTCCTTCTGCTGACTTTGAGTGTTATTATTGCCGATGGTGGTTCTCTGCAGCAATTTCTCCTGGATTTTTCCAGTTCCAGTAGTCATTGCAGGCTTTTTATTGGGCCATGAATGGTCAAAAAGACCATTCTCATCCACTCTGACAACTTGCTGTAGTATACATAATTAACAAACGCTGAAGCAATTCCCCTTCTATCATGCCTTTTGTGTGTCATCTCACATGGCTGTCAGTCACCCACCAGTTTTTACTCAGAGCAGAAGATATCCCAGACCATTATAATGCCATTGCTAACTCCCTGTGTTGTCTTGACAGTTAAACATTCAGAGCCTTTGCCCCTCATGCAGAGGTGCCCTGACACCAGTTCCTCTATTTTCAGCCACAACATTCGAGATCTAAACCCTAGCATTGCAGAACTCATCCACCTTTCCCAAGAAGATTTTATTGACAGACTCTTAGCAGGCAATCTGACCAGCTACTGGGCTGATTGGATTACATTTCATTCATTCCACAACATTGGTACCATGTATGATTTGCACATTGACAGTGTCCTTTAAAATCCCCACAATCAAAGCACATCTCAGCAGGATCCATTTCTTTGCCAAAATGTTCACAGGTTCCCCTCGCTTAACCTCAACATTATCTCAGCTGTCACTGTTCATCAAAGGTCTTTGACACAGGCACCCATTCAACCCCACAACATCTGCCCCACAACATCTGCCCCTAAATCTGGATCTTTTATCCTTCTGCATTTTCACACCCAGGCAGAAGTATGGTCACTACTACCTGCCACATTGCTACCAGAGCCTGGTTTCTGTCATGGTTCTCAAGATCTGGAGAGGTGGTGTGTGTGTTTTTTGTCTTCGCCTCTCCCACCAGGGCGGAACTGGGCCTTGATTCCCTGCCTCTGAACCCGCCCTGAACACACACCTGTGGCTCATTCACACTGATCCTGGCAGACTACTTAAGATGGCAAGAGAGGCTGCTTCCTCGCTGGATCGTTACATTACCTAGCATCAGTATAGCCTAGCCTTTGCAAGTATTCCTCGTGATCACCCAGAGTTTCCTCCTAACGTTGTTTTTCTCTGTGTACAGGCCTTCTAGATTCCCTGCCCGTCTTCCCTGCCGTCTGGATTTCTGTGGATGTGTGTGAGTGAGCGTGAGCATTTTGGAGTGGACATTCAGAGTGAGTTGTGGATTAAGTTGAAGAGGAGCGTATGTACCCCGCCTTGGACCGTCCCCTCGGACCCCCCTCCACCCCCTGGAGCCCCGTGTTATCTGTCTCACTTTATATATGTAGATATTCTCACTTGGTGCCACACTGTAAATAAACCCTCACCTTCTCTCTAAACTTCAGAGTCCTGCGAGTGAGTCCTCTGCCTAATAATCTGTGACAGATTCTTTCACATTTTCATCAAGTTCTCTCATTTTTCTGAATTTCTCCTAATCTTTTGTCTGGCCATTCCTTCCACATTCGTGCGGCAGCATCCACTTCTCGCAAAAGAATCCCTGACCGCTTAATCAAGCTCATGGACCACTGGTCATCATAAGCCTACCAGTTATACATTTGCAACAATCTCCAAGACCTCTGCCATGCTCAATCAATACTACTTCTAGGGGATGTTTTGATGCATGCTCAATCACCCAGCTAAGGATATCCCAAAAAGCTGATTCTGTCCACCTGGACGTAGCGTTTTCAGTGTGTACTGGAAATTTCTTTAGTTGATGTATTAATCACATCACTTTAGTAATATTAGTAACACTTTCTGTACTCAGTATAGAAAGCTCACTCTTGACATCAGTTGTATGCATGTGGAATGTGATCACAAGTGGGCCCAAGTTTTATTGCACCTTCACAGCAGACTCATTTTCCTCTTGAAGGCTGTAGACATCCTGTTGCAGAGGAGATGACAGTTGGTCGGAACTTTTCCTAGACTGAAGAGATAAGGATCTGCTAATAATTGATCTGCTGTGGAATGTTTGGGAGGTATAAAAGGGTTCAGGGTGATGTCTTTCCCTCAGAAAAATGGGTTAGGTGTGTGATCTGAACATTTTCAGTGTTTTCAAGCTCGCCTGTTGGTTGCAGTTTTATTCAAGATTTTCCATAACACGTGAAATGAGAAATTTTTCATCACTCATCCAAGTGTCTTTTTCAGTCAAGGATATGCACATCCTCATTATTGAAAGCATGGCCACTGATCTGTAGGTTTGAATAGACAGCAGAGTCTGTTGAGTTGTGCCATCTGCTTAGCCAGTGGATATTTGGTTTCCTCTATGTATAAATCATGGTAATTGTCCTGGCACTTAACAGCATACACTATATTACTCTGTTTGTGTTGGCTGAACCAATCCTTGGGGATGGACCTATTTTTGGCATAGTGTTTTTTGGGGTTTAAAACCCACAGAGAAGCAGTGTTTAAAGAAAATGCGTCTCTACTGTTCCAATACTCCTAACACATACAGGTTTACTAGGGGTTTTTGCTAAGACAGCAGTTGTCCTTCTCTCCTGTATCGGTTGGAGCTTTCTTTAGGTGCGTTCCCAGCTTTGATAAATGTCCAGCTGGGATAACCACATTCACTCAGGACCTTCTCGATATGATGTTCTTGATGATCAGTGGTTGTGACAATTTGCATATTAATGATCAAGAAACGGACCTCACAGCCCATTGTTCTTCAGTGGAGCTAGTTTCAGTCATTATTCAAATGTGCTGTTTATAAGCGTGGGGAAACCTACAGTCAGCTGACACCAAAGAAGTCCCTTGGATGAGTGACAAAATGTTTCTCCCACTGAAAACTTTACGTCCAGATGAACAGAATCAACTTTTTGGGTACTTCTAAAGGATGCTTCTCTCTTGTGATCTGCCTGCACCTGGAGCTACTGCCAGTCCCCTTTGAGCCCTTTCCCCAAACTGCAGCATCAGTTCATGATTCTCCATTCACCATTTTCAAATCTAAATAAGGATGTGGTCCCAGCTAATAAATTTTCCTTTTATTGCTTGGGAACTTCCATTCTCAAAAGAATTACACGGTTATCTTAGGGTTAAATAATTATGCTTTTTGGGGTGGGAGATGAGTAAATGTACAGAAGTTCAAATTTACAACAAATCTCAACTCCCCAGCAGAAAATAAACAAACAAAAAATACTGAACTTTCCAACCTTCCTGCCCCCAGTCAATTTCATTCAAACAGTTATGGTGCTGTGAAGCTATGTGAAGTTATATGTTCACTTATGGCTTTTATTTACACAAAAATTTGGTTTTTCGTATCAATTTGCTGCTGCAATTTTTCTCCTCCACAAAACAGATAAATCCCAGCAGTTATGCCAATGTTCTTTGGAGTTCAAAACAGGTCAGATTTCTTGTCTGTTGGCAGAGCCATATGTTTCAAATACAAGCTGGGTTATTGATTGCAAAGCTCATTGTTGCTGCAGGAGATGTTATGAGGAAAATCAGAGATTGTGTAGTTGCAGTGAATGCAGAAGTACCTCAACACGTTTCTGCCTCTTTAATAAAGTCATCTGTGACCTAGGCTAGCACAAAATAGAAAGTTTTTCCATTGTGTGTCTGATAATGTGTGTGGTGGTCCCAGCCAATACATAACATATCAGCCCTCTTCTCTCCTAAAAAGGATCTTGTTGTCAGTTAAGAGACCACTTAGCGCTCTTATAATCTCATCAGAGTGCAGATAAAAGCAGATCAGACCTGCTGTTTTCTGAAGCCTCCTTCACTGGAGAGGCTGGAGAGGAGCGTTTTGTTTGCCTGTTGGTATGCAGAGAGCAGCCGAGGTGCACAAAAACGCTGGTAATAACAGTACATCTTTGTAAAGGTTCAAAGGCTGCCAAACAACCAGTCAACCCAACCAACTAACTGAGATTCAAATCTGTTGCAACAATGGCAGAGAAACATCAAAGTTGAAGGCAGAGCAAAGTGGCCAGTTCCCATCACCTAAATCAATAAAGACTGGGCACAAAGTAAACACAAAGTTAACAGAGGAAGCCACATTCACATGTTACTAACTGCTTGTTTGGAGTCAGGATGAAATGTGTTTAATCAAACGCTTAGTAACTGTTTCGTGTAGGGGCTTGGATGGGCTTGGCTGACTTAGGGTGGCTGTAGCTCAGGAGGTAGAGCAGGTCATTAACAAATCTTTGGTGGTTGGTGGTTCTATCCCTGGCTGCTCCAGTCTGAATTCAAAATATCCAGATTAACCAGTCTAAAAGCAGAAAGAAAAAAATTAAACACAGAGAGTGAGAACAAAACATGGGATACAGAAGAGCTGCCTCAGGAAGTGTGATAGCAATGGCACAGATTAGAGGATGGAAGGGTAATAACCCATTTAATCTTGAAATAATGATAAGAAGTAAACTCACACAGAAAGTTGGGATCATATTATATGTGTAATTATATGGATGTACATGATCTGCAACAATGCTTAGGAAGATGCATCTCAGAGTAGCATCCACATGGATGGCAGAACCCAAGGTTTCAAGCAAAACAATGACCAAACATGAGACTGACTTCTTCCCATACTCGTGCTATGGGTTCCCTTGGTAGGTCATCCACATGCACCTGGCCAGCCATGTAAAAAAAATATGTGATTCATCAGACCAGACCACCTACTTCCACTGCTCTGTGGTTCAGTTCTGGTGCACAGGAAGAGGAACCCCCACACCGTCAATAACAATGTGCCAGAGGGACCAAGGCTTGGCAAGCCCCAGACCAAGACACACACACATCCCAGATCACCGGCCCCAGACAAGTAGTAGGAAACGGGGATGTAAGAAGACCCGCCTGCTCCCCTTACTGCTTATCAGTGTTAAATGTGAGTATATGAGGTATAAAAAGTGAGAGGTGAAAACTAGAGTACCATTCAAACTGAGGGGACAGATGCAACACGAACACTAAAGCCCTGTGTATTTATTTCTTTATGGGACAATTGTGTGTGTGTGTGTGTGTGTGTGTGTGTGTGTGTGTGTGTGTGTGTGTGTGTGTGAGAGAGAGAGAGAGAGAGAGAGAGAGAGAGAGAGAGAGAGAGAGAGAAAGAGAGAGAGAGATTAGTTGACCTCACAAACACTTGTGATTTTGGCCTGGCAAAATCAAAAGATCAAAATCTACAGGATGCTGCAAGTTCTAAGTACATTCTCCACGTTTCAGTTGTTTAAATGTAAACATTTGAGCTCTAACACTGAGTGTGCTCTGGTTTAAACTTTACCTCTGCGATAAAGCATTATCTTCAATACTGTAGTTCAAGGAGGATCACTACCTTTTAACCTGCATTCAGACTGCTACCAGCCACCGACCGACTTTTTCAAATGTAGTGTGAAACAAAGAATGACTGATCCCTCAGTTAGGAAAGGCTGGGGTAGGGGGGTTTACACAGTGAGTGGGGTTATACAGAAGGGGGGAGTATAATGACACCCAGTCTGGTTTGTGTGGCATGACCTCATTACCTCAATCCATGTATTCACTGTAATTCAACTTCTGCTGTTGTTTGTCATTTTTAAAGCAATTACAATTACAAATTCATTTAGGGAAGATTGCCTTTTCCCTTTCTGCCTCCTCAAGAAATATTTTCTAGCACCATCTTATTTTCTTCCTTTGTCATCATTACAAATGTAATGTAGAATGAAACAGTTAAGACTGTAAACTAATCCAGGTGGACAAACAGTAACTGTATTGACCTGAATTAACCCGAGGTTAGGTGGAGGGGCAGAACAGTACAATGCTTGGATGAATTTCTATGCAACAGTAAAGCTTAAATACACATCAATAAAAACTGAATGAGCTTATCTGATGTCCTGAAAAAAGGACTGGAGAACCTTCTCTCAAGAGATTCATTCAGTGACTGGTGCTTTTTCCCATGTAACATCATCTGTGGGTGGAACATTCCAGTAAATATGAAAAAAAAAAAGAAAGCTCGAACAGATGACCTGGTCTGATTCAATCCCTAGACATCCCTAGACATACCTACCTTCTACCTCACCCAGGTCTAGGTTGTGGGGCCGCAGTTTAAGCAGAGATGCCCGATGTTTAGCCTCTGCTTGATGAAACCAACCGGAACACATCATCTGCAAAAAGCAGTTTCTGTTTCAGTAGTCTCAGACTGAAGAAAAAACCTGACAGAAGACATTCCTGTTGCAGTCCAGTACCTACATGGTACACCAGTTTGACTCATCTGGGAATGCGACATAAAAAGATCTTGTATAAATCACCTTTTTTGAGTCAAGTCATCAAGTGAATGCAGAAAGAGATCTTTATAATCTAACGTTGTGCTTTCCTGTAAATTCACCGCAATACTGCAGGCTAAGGTTATTACTTACATACTTCATTTTGTTTTGCAGGACTTTTCACAATATAAAAAACAGATTGCAAATTAAAATTTCCAGTTCATTGAATGCCACTGAGCAGTCCTTACCTTTAAATAGAATCTCTCTTCTTCCTCTCCTGTACGGTCTTTCTTACATCTTTTTCCATCTCTGAATGCACTATCTTGCTCGCTTTTCTCTTCCCGGAAAATACAGCAGCTGTACCTTTTGCTGGCATACACACTGTGTGACAAAAAGTTTGTGTGTTTGCTGATATTTGTTAGGCTGGCTCACGTTGGAGGGGAAAAATCACTCCCATCAAATCCAGATTGCAGGAAAGTCACTGAAAAAGCACCCAAAAAATCCCTGAATGGTTGCTCTGCAGGGGTACAACTAATTTTATTAGCCTCCTTGGAAACATTCAGCCTAAGAAATGGAAAGAAGGTTCTGCATAAATCAAAGGTAATCCAGAGTAAATTATGCAAATATATTCAATGAGATAAAGAGGGGGTAGTGTGCTCATTTGTTGTGAGGTTAAAAAAAACAGTCAGTGGTTGAAACTGAATTGAGAAAACTTAAATGCTTGTAGGGGCTCAGCATTTTAGGAAAGGGGTGTTGCATCAATTTTAACTCACTGAGACAATAACAAAAGAAAATCTGGTGAGAAAAAGCATACATGACAGGTGGGGTTTGTTGAAGTTATCCCACTTCTTTCTTTTCTTTTCTTTTCTTTTCTTTTCTTTTCTTTTTTTCTTTTCTTTTTTTTTCTTACACACATCCAGCAGTTTCAGTTCATTTCAAACAAAACTAACAATGCTTAGATTGTTTATGAGCTTTGTTAACTGATTAAAGTACATTTAAAAGTTCGATATAATTTATTTATTAAATATCGTTGTTATATTGCAGCTTCAATAATGATCATTAATCTTTTTTTTTTAACTTCAGGTCAGCTGAGAGAAGTAATGGATGGAGGGAATTTTATTTCAGTCATAGAAATACTAAACAAGGAGGAGGTCAGGTGTTAGACTGAAATGGCAGGTAAAACAAAAAAAAAAAAGATGTATTTAATTTTATACGCTATGGGACAGATTTATTAAGCTGGCCAAATTATTGTCATGTTACAATCAGAAAATGATCTATCTGTAGTTCTACATGACTTTAGAGCTACTGGGACACACCCACCTATGCAAAAGCAGAATTGCATTCCTTTGCCCTAAAGCCATCCTTTGAATGAGCTTAACTTGCACTTGCAACGGTTGTTTACAGCTGACAGAAGGGCATGGAAAGCTTTGCTTTGCTTTAATGTTTAACAATTTCTTGTTCTTGTTTCTTGTTCTTCATTAAAGGATAATGCCAGTTTCTGAAATTTGTTCTGGAATTGTTATTTACATCTTTCAAAGTTTAACAGAATTTATATTCTAGTTCCCAAGTATGTTATTTTCTAGTATCTAGTTTGGTATTCATAGTTCTTGATTTCTGGTTTATTTATGTTTGCTCCCATTGAGTCTAGCCTGCCTCTGTCTCATCTCTGTCTCCTGTCATTAGTGTCCCAATTTTTCTTTACCCTCAATCTCCCCAGTAATGTACCCATGTCTGTCTGGTCTATTTGAGTTCTATCTCTGCAAATGCATTTGTAGTCCTGTCCCTCTGTTTTCTCCCTGCCTGTTTCCATGTTCATCTCTCTGTGTTTTGTCCCTTTGTCCCCTCAGCCTGTCATGTTTCCATGTCTGTCTATCTCGATTTCCTGTGTCAGTTTCACGTGTGGTAGTCTGAGTATGAGTTTGAGAGCAGAGAGCATTGGAGAGGAGAGCGTGGGAGTATAGCCAGCGAGACTCGAGTTGGGCCTGGTAGAGTATGAAGCTTGAAATTTGAACATTGCTAAAAGGGAGTTTTTCCTTCCCACTGTTGCCAGGTCCTTGCTCATACGGGGTTGTGTGATTGTTGGGAATCTTCTCTCTTTTATTCAACGGTCAATATAGAGGGCGTAGAGGTGAATGTTGTTGTGATTTGGCACTATATAAATAAAAATAAACAAGTTGAAATACACAAAAAATGGGCTACACACAGTTCTGTATTTTCAGAGTGAATTGGGATTTCTTTGTCATGTTAATGTTTTGGTCTCCATTTCAGTGCAAGGTGGAAGCATAATTCAGCAGTCAGAGGGACAGCAGCCCTGAGAACTCCGCCATCACACGATCAGCCATTCCAGTCAATTACTTATCACATTGTGTAAATGATTCTGTACCACTAAGTAACCACAAAGGTGGAATATGATTCACTTTGCTCGTTCATTTACCCTTGCTTTCACAGCACAGGCCTTTGTCTTTCAGACAAAGCTGCTCAGTTCAGCAAACTTCCAGCTGGCTCTAAACACACTACGGTCCCAGCGTATTATTGTGTAAAACAAGAGAGACACGATTAAATCCTGGCCTTGCCCTTAAACCCTGTGCTCAAACCCTCCACTGCATCCTTCATGCAATGGAGCCACTGCACTACTCCGTGGTCTGAACAGAGGGTGAATAATCATCCCAGAAGGTAATAGTGGAGAGAGTCAACAGTCTGCTGAATGGCCTGGCACTCCTCCACAGTGCTGTAGTGAGCATCTTGCTCGGACAGCTTACGAGTGATGTACAAAATCAGGCAGTTGATCCTTTTACCCGCTAGAACAAAATAGCCTTCTGCTTGAAGTTTTTCCTTCCCACTGTTGCCAAGTCCTTGCTCATTTGTCTGCAAAACAGAAGAGAGAGAAAAGTGTGATGGAGGTTTGTGTCTCCTGAATCCAAAGAGGGAGCTAGTTTCACATAAGAGGGGCCTGAAAGGTAAAAGCTCTGCTTCCTATTTTACTACTTATTGTAGGAACCACTACAGGTCAAATGTACAAGGCAGCAGCCTAAGAGAGCAAAGTGCTCTATTGCGGGGATATGGTACTCTGAGCTCTGATGACGATGAATGGATTATGACACCATCCAGGTAACCAATCACAGCTTAGCATCCCTCTGGCAGGTCCAACCTAACATCAGCACCCTGGTCGGACAAACTGGATTTAACAACATGTGGGATTCCAGCAGCTGTGCTGCAAAGTAGGTTGATCTGGTGGCGATTAGTTAACTACAACACTTCAACAGCTGATTTAAGAAGCCTTATTAAAAAGGAAATAAGGAAGGAACACGTGAGGTGAGGAAAGCAGAGAAGGCGTTGCCTACTGTTGCTACTGCAGCAAACACAGAGCATGAGATAGCCAATAGCTTAGATAGAAACTCAGGTGAATCAGAGGCTCTTGGTGCTTCTAAAGTGTTTACTGTTACATGTTACTGCTGCCATCTCTGATAAACTAAGCTAGAGATTCACAAACTTCGCACACTCTGTCACACTACCATTTTCTTGATGAAACAAATTCACCTCATTATAACGAAGTTATCAAGAACATCAGGAGGACAGCGTCACAGATCTGTGACATTATAAGCATGAAACTATGCAGCTGCAGGATGGTTGCTCTCCTTTTCTTCTCTCAGATGGTCAACCAGGGCATGCACAATGGTGAGTAACCATGGTTACAGGGGGGCACTCAGAAACTCTCATGATCCCCAGTAAAAGATCTCAGGTTATAATAGCCATGCAAAATTAATTATGTACCCAAAGACTAAAACCTAAAGAAATATACTGTGAATATAGAGACATTTTAACAAGGTCAGTCCATCATTCCCTCCACGTCTCACTGTCATTCCCCACATGAGCCTTGAAGTCTGTACACATCCTTACCAACGAGCTCAGCTCCATCAACTTTAGAAGCCACTGTCCACTGACAGCCTTGTCATAGTTGGATACTCAGGCTATGGTGGACTTGGGATGCAGTAGACTATGGTCCATGGTCCAGCAAACTGTGGTTTGTCTGGGGGGCACTTCTGGAGGAACAGTAGGTGGAGGTCAGGTGTGTGTATTGGGACATTCATAAACATGAGAACCCTCAGGACTTGACAAATCGTCAGTATATTACGCCTCAGGAGTGAGAATGGGCTGGGCCAGCTGACCTAAGAGACCAACAAGGTGTGTAGGGATGGAGAAGCTCAGAGAGGTAAGGCGGGGCAAGATTGTGAAAGCATTTAAAAACAAACATAAGAATTTTAAAATGAAGTCTAAAAGACACATTGTGACATCCTCTACATGGACTTCAATACTGATTAATGGAAAACCACTGACTGTTCAGCAGATGTTAGGCTTTTTAGGGCTGCCTTTTTTAGGCTGGTTAGAGTCTAAATCACAAATTATGTAAATATTACCCAACCTCTTTGTGACATTGTGGCACAAGCTGGCAACTGAAACTTGACAGCAACACTTATTTGGACAGTAAAGGGTGAAAATGTACTGATGTACTACAGTTCAAGACTGGACATGGAAAAGGCCAAGCTGGATACATTCAATACCTTGCAGCCCTAGTAAAAGCTATTGGAAAAAAAAACCTAGCCACATTGTAATGTACCACCCACTACTAGTAAGCACAAATCACAGAGTGGTTACATTTCTCAGCTCATGTGCATTCATTTTTTCCCCAGCCAGAAAACCCAGAATCTGCAGCATTTTGATAAAACCACACAACACCTATTGAACAGAAGGGATTAACATGGCAGTTGGAATGACTTCCAAAGAACATGAGCCATATGACTATGCTGAGGTGGCTGTAAAGGACATCAGATTGAGACTAGACTTGAGGACAGAGCCTTTAGAAGATCCTGATCTCACCCGATTGGGAGGGTGAGAAGGGGAACGTGGTCTCATTTGCAGTGGTACAACAATCCCCACTTGGGACACCGACTAAACCTACAGATATGAAGCTATGGGTCGACGATGGTAATTACAACAGAAACCTTACCACAACTCACTGAAGATAAGACATTATAGGAATGCAGAAACAAGCAGGAGCCTATGAAATCAATGAATGGATAAAAAGGGGAGCTATACAGACGGATGGGCTCTTGTTCACATCATGGGAGAATAGTGGCACCAGTGAAACTTTGTCAGCCTCTGATCAAGCAAGCACATGGCCCTGTGCGTGTCAGTAAAAAGTTAACTCAGAGAAATATGGAAGAATTGTGATGGTACCCACAAATGGGAGACATTTTGTAGAACTAAATTGCTCCCTGTCTCAAGTGCAATGAGCACAACCCTTTCGTGGGAAAGTTCCCAGACGCCCCATTCAAAGACATTAGCATTGACTTCACTGTCATGGGAGCTGAACACAGAACAAAGGGATAAATATACTTACTGGTAATGGTGGACAGATTCGCTAAATGGGTGGAAGCAATTTTCTGACTGTGACTATGATAGGGAGTGCCAAGAATCATCAGGTCTGGCAAAGGGTCACATTTTAATAATAAGCACTTATTTGAGGTTGTGAGAGCTTTAGGAATAACGCACCCATTCAGGGCAGTATATCATCTGGCATCTCAGGGTATTATAAGAAGAGCAACCAAAATGACATTGGCACGATTGGCATTAATATCCTCACTGCAGAGTAAGACACATTTGACCCCACATGAACTCTTGACAGTGTGTCCAATGCCTGGACCCCAAGAGTGGGAACACATCTCCTTGCTTTAGACAACTGGCAGATAGGCTGTGATGAGCACATGACTGCTCTAACCAATCTGACTCGCGATAACTCTAAACAGGTCCAGAAAGCTTAAAAGGAGGGAAGACCAGAGCCAACAGACGCCTGTGGTAAAGGTAGCTGACTGGGTGCGAGTAAAAGTTCCCAAAAGGACTTGGGCTGAGCCCAGATGGACTGGACCGTATTGAAGCCACTAGGTGCCTTCCCAGCTTTGACAGATGTCCAGCTGAGATTTTCCTGATTTGTCTATTGACAGTACAGGCTAGAATAAAAACAGGTTTTATGTCCAGTGTTGTAATTTTTGTTTTCATGGTGTTACAGTGAGGCAATGCTACTTTCACAGCATGGTTTGTCATTAATAGAATAAATAAGACTTTTGTTGTTGTGGCAGAAAGAAGACAAAAAGATAATTTTCCAACACAAATCAGTGATGCAGATTTAAAATGTACTTTAACTGAAATATAGCAAAAGTTCAAAATGTTCTGATAATGTGGGGACTTATAAAGTGTCTGCTTATTTCTATTTGTACTCTAAATTGCGAACATAAATAGCGACATTAGCTAATGTAGCTTAAAGCACTAGAAGTTACTAGCTAATTTAAACTTTCTGATCCACTAGTCCGTTGGTATAGTGTGAGCTGCCTGCTAAGAAGCTGATATACTGAATTTTACTTCCAAGGATCTAGACTTTCTTTTAATTTTTTAAAAATTGAGCAAGTACCTTGAGCAATGGTTTCCAGGCTTTCTGAAGGTCTTTCAAAGTTGTTGTGGTTTATTTTACTGGCTTTTTTTCACTCAATGTCAGTCCAAGGGATCAATCAGTGTTGTATCTACACCTAACAGACAACTTAGCAAAGAATCGATTTTTAACTAAACATCTGTAGGTACTAGCAGAAAGCTCCCTCAGAAAGTTTAGGCTGTGTTGAAGAATAAAGTTGCTCATACCAAATGTTGACTTCCAAGGTAATTAGTACAAACTCTGTTTTTACCTTATATATTGTATTTTCATGTTTGCTTGCATATTATAAATAAATCACTGCACCTATTTCCCTAGCAAAAACAAATAAATGGGTGGTTCAGTACTTTTGCACAACAGTTTCCAAAACATGTTTTTAACAAACTAAACTAGTTACCTCTATTTTTAGAATGATCTTAAACCAAATACTAAAGGGTGCTGGCTCCCGTCAGTCTTGTCCCAAAAGCTTATTTTTGAGAGTCTGAGCCTTGTATGTTAATTTGTGTCCATTAAAATTCAAAAATATTGTTAAATCTGTATTTCAACTCTGGTGAATAGGTTAAGTCCAAACAGCAGACCAGACATCTGTGCAGTGCTAGCCAACACAGTGAGGACCACCACAGCTAAATTAAAAAATTGCACTGCAACAAGACCATCCCCTTATGAACACGCACACACGCACGCGCACACACACACACACAGCATACTGTATATTTGCACACATATTATACTGTGCATAGCTATTTCATTCAGTTTGGTTGCTAATCTTGACCCAACCAGACTAACACTCCCACCACTTTGAACCCAAGTAGATACTTTTGTCATATTTTTAATTAATTTAATGAAGCCATACCTTTACAATGGTATATCATGTAAATGGAAAGTAATTATGTGAGTTATTGCATATCTCAATGTCACCATGCATTGCATACAATATCCTCTAGTGGAGTCCAAGAATAATAATATGAAGCTTAGTCTAAGCCTAAGTACATACATGTGCATCTGCTTAGAAATGTGTAAAAACTTACCGTGGATCAAAGAGTAAATGGTAAATGGACTGGTTCTTTTAAAGCACTTTTATACGCTGAGCACTCAAACCACTTTAGCAAGGCCAGATGCAAGTGAGCAGATGAAGGGGACTCCTTTTTTTGTGACATACTTCTAGTAAAGACAAGAACATTAAAACAAATTCTACTTACATTTCAACTGTAAAACACACACAAGCTGTCACTCTGATGAATTAAACCTGCTAACAGTTGTCTTTGGCCACTGGGGACTGGCTTACATCCTCACCAAGTCTCAGTTATAGCATAGAGGCTAAGAGTAGTTAACAATAGAACACAAATGGATTTCCACAGTCTCTCTCTGTACGATAACTTTGAGAAAGCAAAATGTACCTGGAGTGGTATAGACTAAAGTGGTGGAACCTGGTCTGCTTTTCTGTGTAAGTATTTATTTACTCTTGTAGAGTCCAAAAATAAAAACGTGGAGCTGGAAATGAGCAGTTACTTTAACATCTCTGATCCTGGACCAGGATTTACTTGGCAATGAATCAATACCAATTTTAGTAGTATCACCCACCTCCATTTGATAAACACGGGAGCTTCTTGTTCCAGAAAATCAGATATTTCACAGAGAGGTTTGAAGTCCCTTGATCAGCCAATTAAATGCTAGACAGACCACTTATGCCTGAAGGGCACTTGTATAGGCGATAGGACAGGTCTCAGCAGGTTTGGGGGATCCCAAGAACAATCTATCCAGCTTATTCATCAACCTTATCATATAATTTTTACTAAACATAGTTTTCCCTTTTAATATTTCACTTAAATGCAAACACACAAATTCTTGAATAACTAGATCAAATGATATAATGATTAGATTAAATCGACTTATTTATGACCTTAGTTTTCTCATCTATTTACTGCTGTCATATCTTATTTCCATTTGCTGTGCCCCCTTTCCCTCTTAATATGTTTCCTTCAGTGTTTCCTAAGTTATGTATCTTCTTTAGTTCTTTATTTTCATTTTCTTCTCCCTTGTTTCATATCCTTATTACTTTCACTTCTTCTTAATCTTTCTCCCCAACCAAACCAAACTTTAAAATGTTTTTGCATTATTTTAATTCCTATTCTACCCTGACACAAATATCAATTAATAAATACAAAATTAACGGCTGAATGAAGTCGTGTAATTGCCAGTGTCTCTATTAATGGTCGTGTGGAGGAATTGAGCCAGTGAAATGTGGGCGGCGCACCGCCTCGGTGTGGCCGCTCCTCTCCAGTCAGCCAGACTGCGTGAAGAACAACGGACAGAGTGAAACGGCGTCGCACACTGGGACCTGCGAACTGTACTACACATACGTAAATAGCCAACTCACAGCCTGCATAGTACAATATGGAGCTGTGAGGGTCGTGGACCTACTCTCTCTCGCTCAGCATAAAAAACACTACATTGTTTATTTCCCGCATTTACGAGTATTTTCCACCAACATGGAGACTACAGGCTTCTGGCTGCTACTGGCTGCACACTTTATCCTTATCTGCCAACAAGGTAAGGCATGTTGTAATTAATGTTAGTGTGTTATTCACAGAAACAGTTAATAGTGTTTCAAAAGTGCGGTGGCCTTTTACTTGCTGCGCCAACTTTTAGGTGATCACTAGCTTTAGGTAAGTTGAGCAGTACGCTCTCTCAAAAAACAAAAAAAAAAACCCGAAAAAAATCTTTTTGTAGTCTTTGTATTTTGTTAGCATTAGAATTTTTTTTTGTCTGGTCTATATATATTTATGAACTCATTTTCCTAACTGTGGCTGAGATGCCACACACACACTTCTTTTCTTAATTACTCAGTGGGATCTCAGATTAAAATGTTCTGAGGCATAGAGTGTCACACATAAATTCTAAACTAGAGCTGTCAAGCATGAAAGGAGAGGTCTGGACACGGTCTAACTGGTTTATTAAGAGTGTCAGACGCTCTGTATTTATAAACAACAGCAATTGAAACCCAGTAACACATTACACAGTAACACACACACACACACACACATATATATATATATATATATATATATATATATATATATATATATATATATTCATAAAACTCATGTACATAAAATATGATGTTTATATCAGAGATGTGACTTTTAGTTTTGTAGATGTTAGTTTCTGTGGCTATGGAGACGTTTCCAATTTTTATTTATGTATTATTTATTGATTTATTTTTTGACTGATGCCATGGGAACGTGCAATCATCATAAATGTTTACGTTTAACTGTTTCAGTCTACTCGCACGCAAAAACTATACTTAACTGGCAAGTTAGTTGGCAGATCTATATTCGTCTTTCCACCAGAGGAACTCAGGAAGTCTAGAAGTTCCAGGCAGGCAGTTTTAAAAGCTTGTTGTAATATCTCAAGGTCTATGAACTTTTGAGGTGGGATTTTACAACTGCATTTAAAATGCAGTGAGATGGTGATCTGATGGCACACTGTTGGTGCACTGTTGCCTCATAGTAAGCGTGTCCAGACCCGTGTAGGATCCTTCTGTGTTGAGTTTGCATGTTCTAATCATGCTTGTGCTCCTTTCCTTCAAGAAGTCTAATTTTTTCTACCAGAAGAAAATATGAAAACTTGTTTTTTCAACATTATTTTGACAAAGGGGCAGGCTTACAACTGGAGTTGGTCCATAGGCATTGCACAGTGCTGGCCCACTGCTCCCAATGCTTAAGATGGGTTAGATGTGGCTATGCTATAAATATTAGTAAAAATTATATATTGTCTTAAAATATTAGCAAGGTCATTAAAAAGAAGTAACTCACAGCCAGTCTTTGTTTATTGATTTTCATTTGGTTTTGCTGTTAGTAGCATTTAGTTGCTCTTCTGGTACTTTAATCATTTTACATGACCATCCACTGCAGGCAATGTTGTCTTTCAAGTTATTTGCTGAACCCTAGAATCAATTCCTCCGTGTTTAGTTGCTGTTCTTTCAACACTTAAAAAAAAAAGACTGATAAGTTGGTCCTTCTGGTCTTCTTGTCTCCCCAAAAGGAGTTTGTTTCTTGCACCATCTCCCAGTACTTCCTGGGACATGGTGCAAATTCTAAGTTGCTTAATGCTGCACTATATTTCAATATAAGTCAATATATTAGAGCCAATTTATAGCTTCTATGATTACTGTTTTCATAAAAAATGGAAATACAAAAATGTCTTGCGTTATATTGGTACCTCTGCAAACTTTAAAATCCACTAGAATTTACAATTCCTGTGGGGGGGGTTGTTTTGTTTTTTGGTATTAATGGACACACTGGTAGGTCCTGCAGGGTTATGGAGCTTTAAAAAGTCATTGGAAATTAATTAGTTTTTTTTCCTTAAATTTAAATTCTGGAAGAGCATGTTTTAAAATGTAGCTATGATGACATGTCAGGGCACAAAAAGACATTTTAGCTTTCTGAGAAGGCAGCACAGGAATGGTGGAAGAAAAGATGTACAAGGAGAAAACTCAGCACCATCTGTCCTCCCATAAGATACTTTTGAATGGGCAGTGCAAGCCCCGTGCCCTACTGTGTCTGGGCTCATAGAATCTCCTGCCCACTTATTGTCTAACAGGGAGTCTGCTGACAGATGGCGGTCACAGTCAGCCTGTCTGACACTAAGGCACATGGAGGAGGAAGCTGTGGAAATGATACTCATCACACACAGTGAAGATGCTCACTTCTGGCTAAAATAAATGCTGTTTTTAGTCTGTGCTCACATTTTGTATGAAAACAAATGCGTCAGTGCTTTTTATTTTCGTATAGACTTTTATTTACTGAGTTACTGTATCAACTTCAATGGCCAATCAGTGTAAAGTTGGTGTGTGGAAAATGCTGATGTTTTGATTCAACTTAAGTTTAACAATCAAATATTCTATAAAAGCCTAGATTCTGTTCTTTCTTTCAGGAAAGACATAAATGATCACCACAGACTACCTCCTGTTTGTCTTTCTTCTTTAGATTAATGTTTTCCCCCCCCCCCCTATTTATTTTTATCCCTTGATATCTGTCCAGTGCTGCTTGGGGAGACTGGGAAGACATCCTTTGCTGCCCAACTGGTAGTCTGGAGAGAGGGATAAAAAGAGCAGATTTCCAGTTGTGACAGCGGGGATATTTGATGACCAGATTAGGTGGTATTAAGCGTAACTCGGGCATACAGAGAAGCCATCGGTTTAAATCCTCCTGAGTCTCCCCTCTTTTCTTTCCATGGGCCCTTGGCTGAATGGTGGCTGGGGTTATTTGGGGAAACAAGCAGACGGGTATTTGGTGGAGGTCAGCTGAGGAGGCCAGTTGGTCGAGCTCAGCCCAGTGAATTATGCTGTGAGAGGGGAGATTTGTTTTGAAATAGCAGGAAAGGGGGCAATGACATACAGAAGAGAGGTCTAAGGGGTAGAATGAGGTGGAACGATGGGGTGCAGAGCAACACAGAACAGAAGAGGGTAATGGGTGTTTTTCTTCTTTTTTACAGGGGATGGGAAGGTGGGGAAGTGTGATTCACGATGGCAGTGTAATTTGTCCGAGTGGTGGTGAGGACGAGAGGGCACTGTCACACTGTGAAGCTGGTGCTGAAGTGTGAAAGCACATTTTGTTAGGAGTGGGGAATAAAGTAAAGAGTAAATGCACACATTTGCCCTCCAGTACCACAAGATTGTAGGCTCACAGAGTGATAGAGCACAGGTTAAGCAGCTCTTCTTCCTTTGTTGCATTTTAACAGCCCCAGCAAAGCCCACTGTGCATTTTGGTTCTCCAGCCTCACTTTGTAGTCCACTTTTGTGGACTATAAAATATGTCTTGGCAAAAATGCCGAGGAAAGAAACATACATGTTTGTCTCTTTCTGCTCTTATGAAACAAATGAAATAACAAAACTGTGAAAAATGTGAGTAAAACAATACGTTGATTTACAAACACATATTCTTTTACAACATAATATGTGTCGGTCTAGGTTTACAGTCGTCCAGATCATGGTAGTCTAAGGAGCTTGAAAAGAAAGTGGCTGAACTTCTTTAAGTTTCTTGAAGATGCTTCATCTCTCATTTAAGAAGCTTCTTTAGTTCTAAAACCAAATGGTGGATTCCTAGGTATTTAAACCCTAGTGGGAGTTGTCCTGTCGTGTCCTGATCATTGACCCAATATTGATCATGTGCCTCATCATATTAGCCAAGGTGTGAAAAAATGGCACAATTATCAGCAGAGGTTTTGGGTGAAACCTCTGTGAGACCTTGCCTCACCCTATCATGTGACCTATTGTGATCACCTGACACAAGATATGAGTGGGGGTTAATGCGCCTGAGAAGGGATCTTAAAACTGCATAGTAGCTGGCAGACAGTTGATGTCACCCTCTCAAAAATGTTCAAAGATGGTCGTTCACAGTGGATATAGATGGCCTCTTTCAAACCATCTGTCTTCTGTCCAAAATGTGAACATTGTCACCCTTGAACGAGTGATCTTTGAGCTTTAGATGCAGCTGTACAGCTGTCTTGTCCTGTCAAGGTGGCTCTTCTATGTTGTCCCATGTGGAGCCGCTGTTTCGTTTCTCCAGTGTCTGAGCAGTCCTCACTGCACTGCACAGTATACAACATTTATAATATCCCAGTAAAGATTGGACGTCGGATGTGCAGGTCCATCGGTCCATGACCAATCCTGGACATGTATACAATGTGCAATCTTGGTCCACAATTTGGATCTCCAACCATGACCCAACTTGGACTTTGGGTCTTTTTTTTTTTTTTTTTTTAGATGTCATGTGGACATCTATGACAGGTGCAAGAAATTTACATGATAAATAAATTTTTTTTGTTTTATTTTTTACAAATATCAACATTTTTTGTTATCAACATGATGTATATGAATAGAGATTATTTATAAACAAACAAAGTTTATTATGCGTTAGCCTGTTGATTTACTCAGTACATGTGGGTATTTATTTATTTTTTTGTTATTTACATTTTTTCAGTTTTTCTTTAACTGGCTTATTTTTTTTTATTTTATTTATTATTTTAAGTTTTCTTTAAATGTGTTGAAATCCATGTTAAAATGTAAAAATAATAATGGTATTTAGTATTTAGAATTCTTTTAAAAAATTATTTTAAAAGGAGTACAATGTGTTTAATAAGTTTAAAAGAGCAGTAATAATAATAATTTTTTTCAGGGCCCTCAAAGCACTGTACAATTCCACTATTCATTCACACACTGGTGGAAGCAGGGTACAGTTGTAGCCACAGCTGCCCTGGGGCAGACTGACAGAAGCGAGGCTGCCATATCGCGCCATCGGCCCCTCACCAGTAGGCGGTAGGTGAAGTGTCTTGCCCAAGGACACAACGACCGAAACTGTCCAAGCCGGGGCTCGAACCAGCAACCTTCCTGTTACAAGACAAACTGCCAACTCTTTGAGCCACAATCGCCACACAAAGAGCAGTATCCTGTTTTACTGTGAAGAGCTTAGAAAGAGGAAGTGAATGTGGTTGTGATCGGTTGCAGGACTGGGAGAAGTTGTGATGGAAAGTATGAGAAGTTTGTAAAAGTGTTTATATATGAACTGGGCTATCTGCTCGACAGTCTTTATCAGTGCACACATTTTGCAAACTGCCTGTGAGAAGCTGGGGACATTTCTGCTCAATCTGCTGCTCAAATCCACCATGCAGCTGCTTACCTTTGTTTTAGCTTAAGAGCCCGCGCCATCTTTGAGATCTCCACTAATTACGCTGCATTCCTTCACACATAACTGTTTCTGTACAGAAATCATGCTGCCCACCCTCTGGAAACATGGGACTACAGTGCCTATAGAAGCATAATAAAAATAAAAAATGTCTAAAATGAGTTGAAGTTTGACATTGAAACAACGTCCACAACAACCACATTTTACGGAGACCAACACTAGATGTTCAGTAGATGCTGAAAAAAAAAAGTTACCTGGCATTACAAAACAACAATGTAGTGGGATAGAGAGCCACATACATACACTTAACTGTTTCATCCAGAGGTGTGCTGACTCTCCACAGGCACAGTTCTTCCTGTTTTATATTTGAAAAGCAGCCCCACATGCCTCCCCTTTTGTTGATTTGTTCATTGATGACTGACTTCTCAAATTGTCCTGTTTGGAAGATATCGTTTCATCTCTCAACGAGCTGAATTTCAAATTGCAAGGACAGCACAATAATGGCAACATGTTCTCACATTCCATAAGTCCCTGAAGCTATGGGTTGCATGACATAGACACCAAAACCATGTCTTGCACTGTGTTATAGGACTGAGAACAGTATAATGTTACTGATGTGGAAGGGAAAACATCTTGTTGGGCTTATTCAGACACACTAGCTACGCCCATTCACAACTTTCATCACTATTTTTGAGTGACAGAAAATGGGTTCAAATTCCCTTTGAATTTGAAAGCGTGGAGGGGAAAAAGTAGAACTATTATAGCTGAGCAGTTACATGCTGAAGATGATGTAACAGTGGGCATATCACCATTAAAGACAAAGTCACCAGCAGAGATATTGAGCTATTAGGCAATGGCATGAGACTCTACTACCCACCAAGGGAAATCTAGATATAGTTTGTGATGTTTTCCATTCTGTCACTAGTAAACTGGAGATAATGTAACCCCATTTCCTCTTCCTGAGTATAATCACACCTCTTTGGATCACTCTACCCTCATTCAGCTAGTGTGTTACATGTCCCACCAGAGACAATAAAACACTGACTTACTATACAAAAGATGCATATAGCTCATCTCTCCTGTGTATAAACATTTAGAACACAGGAAGCTTTCATCCACATTGTGTAAAGAAAACCTCTGAAGGACTGTTTTGATGCAACAATGTGGGGATTGCTTTGTGATGACCATGGAGAGGACATTGATTGTCTGGTGGATTGTGTAACAGACTACAGGGAGTGCAGAATTATTAGGCAAGTTGTATTTTTGAGGAATAATTTTATTATTGAACAACAACCATGTTCTCAATGAACCCCAAAAAAACTCATTAATATCAAAGCTGAATGTTTTTGGAAGTAGTTTGTTTGTTTTTAGTTTTAGCTATTTTAGGGGGATATCTGTGTGTGCAGGTGACTATTACTGTGCATAATTATTAGGCAACTTAACAAAAAACAAATATATACCCATTTCAATTATTTATTTTTACCAGTGAAACCAATATAACATCTCCACATTCACAAATATACATTTCTGACATTCAAAAACAAAACAAAAACAAATCAGCGACCAATATAGCCACCTTTCTTTGCAAGGACACTCAAAAGCCTGCCATCCATGGATTCTGTCAGTGTTTTGATCTGTTCACCATCAACATTGCGTGCAGCAGCAACCACAGCCTCCCAGACACTGTTCAGAGAGGTGTACTGTTTTCCCTCCTTGTAAATCTCACATTTGATGATGGACCACAGGTTCTCAATGGGGTTCAGATCAGGTGAACAAGGTGGCCATGTCATTAGTTTTTCTTCTTTTATACCCTTTCTTGCCAGCCACGCTGTGGAGTACTTGGACGCGTGTGATGGAGCATTGTCCTGCATGAAAATCATGTTTTTCTTGAAGGATGCAGACTTCTTCCTGTACCACTGCTTGAAGAAGGTGTCTTCCAGAAACTGGCAGTAGGACTGGGAGTTGAGCTTGACTCCATCCTCAACCTCCACCTTGCTGGCGTCTGAGTCGGACTGGAGCTCTCTGCCCTTTACCAATCCAGCCACGGGCCCATCCATCTTGCCCATCAAGACTCACTCTCATTTCATCAGTCCATAAAACCTTAGAAAAATCAGTCTTGAGATATTTCTTGGCCCAGTCTTGACGTTTCAGCTTGTGTGTCTTGTTCAGTGGTGGTCGTCTTTCAGCCTTTCTTACCTTGGCCATGTCTCTGAGTATTGCACACCTTGTGCTTTTGGGCACTCCAGTGATGTTGCAGCTCTGAAATATGGCCAAACTGGTGGCAAGTGGCATCTTGGCAGCTGCACGCTTGACTTTTCTCAGTTCATGGGCAGTTATTTTGCGCCTTGGTTTTTCCACACGCTTCTTGCGACCCTGTTGACTATTTTGAATGAAACGCTTGATTGTTCGATGATCATGCTTCAGAAGCTTTGCAATTTTGAGACTGCTGCATCTCTCTGCAAGATATCTCACTATTTTTGACTTTTCTGAGCCTGTCAAGTCCTTCTTTTGACCCATTTTGCCAAAGGAAAGGACGTTGCCTAATAATTATGCACACCTGATATAGGGTGTTGATGTCATTAGACCACACCCCTTCTCATTACAGAGATGCACATCACCTAATATGCTTAATTGGTAGTAGGCTTTCGAGCCTATACAGCTTGGAGTAAGACAACATGCATGAAGAGGATGATGTGGACAAAATACTCATTTGCCTAATAATTCTGCACTCCCTGTACATTAATTTCTGTACAGATAATGGTGTACCGACCAGGACTGTACATCAGATTCTATGACATCAAGGGTGTTCTTAAGCAGAATAGGAGAGCCTTTTGAGTCAGGAAACAGAGAACAACTGAAGAGTATACAGAGATAGCTGAGGAGAGGCATCAGTGAGGGGAAAACACTTTTCCATTACTACCTACTCAGATTGACTTCCCAGGTTTGCCATGGTTCTCAGAGTTTTCCATTAGGTCATAGTACCTGGTACCAGGTACTAAAGTAGTACCTAATCTGCCCGGTTCCAAGTGATCCGAGCAGGTGCTAAAATGTGGCGTGTCAGACTGCATGCCACCAGCTTGTCAGTAGCATCACTCATGAGAGTCTCGT
This sequence comes from Simochromis diagramma, assembly GCF_900408965.1. Lineage (NCBI taxonomy): Eukaryota > Metazoa > Chordata > Actinopteri > Cichliformes > Cichlidae > Simochromis > Simochromis diagramma. Next base: position 24,407,133 of record NW_024386801.1, read on the forward strand.
TCACAAAAATCTATACTGCTATTTTTGAAACGATCAACGAGGGAAATGGCTACAAAAAACAATGCCGTGGTCCCCGAGTCTGACAAAAAGCCACAGGCCGAGCAGCAGGTATGTTCTTGCCTCAATGTCCACCTTTGTTGTAGTGTCCTGTGATGTAATATTAATTACATCACAGGACGCTTGGACGCATTGCTCTGACAATGACCACTCACATTTGGTGATACTCGATCTGAGTCGACTCATGCTGAGCCGTGGTGAGTCAAACCGAGTAGGTACTAATGGAAAACAGACTCTACAGACAGAGGGTGGAGAACCAGCTACAGCTGAACAATGTTAATGGAGTCTGGAGGAGTCTTAAGAACCAGTCTAAGATTACAAGACGAACTGCCAACTCTTGGCAGTTCGTCTTGTAATCTGAAGGTTGCCGGTTTGAGCCCCGGCTCCGACAGTCTTGGTCGTTGTGTCCTTGGGCAAGACACTTCACCCTTTGCCTACTGGTTGTTTTGAGAGGGCCCGGTGGCGCTTTGGAAGACCAAAGCAACGAAGGCGACAGGTCCATACTGTACTATCATACTCACACTGAGAGACCAGCTGGAGTACACAGGTGTGTACCACTTGAATCCTGGACTGTTGTACCAACATAAGAATCCAGAAATGTGTGTCCAATAGGGTCTTCTGCAATTCAAGCAGCCCAGGTCGAACAATTCTGGTTCCATATCCACCACAACTCTAATTGCTTCCTCCAAAAGTTCTGACTCAGCAATTGTTGGCCTTATCGCCAATTGGGACAACAGGAAGTACAAACACCTGACCAAGTACTTTATTGACTGTTGCCAGGGTAACCACCTCCAAATCAACACTGGGAAAATCAAACGGCTGGTGATGGACTTTTACAGGCACAACCATCCTCCTGCACCAGTGAACATCCAGGGAATGGACATTGAGATGGGGGACTCATAAGTACCTGGGTGTTCACCTGACCAGTAGATTGCATTAACAATTCAAAGGCCATCTACAGGAAAGGACAAAGCAGGCTGTATCTGCTACGGAAACCGAGGTTATTTGGAGTGCAGGGTCAGCTCCTAAAGACCTATGGGGGTGTCCAAACTCATAGGCTGCATCCTCCTGAGGCCGCATTTGTTGGCCGATTACGTCACAGTGTCGCGACAAAGGCTGTCCAAATTTGTAGACTCCTCCAAATGCGGCCGACAAGTGCTGCCTCCTTTTCCAATGTCAATCCAAGCTCATCTTTTAACATGCTACTTACAGTAATGGAGACAACAGCAGCGGTCAGTTCGAGTCTTGGTATTGTTGTTACCTTGATGGGAGCAACTCTGGTCTTTGCTGTGACTAAAGCACAATGCACTTTATCATCTTTGTTTACATGTCTTAAGTACGAACACTGACCGTAAGAATATAAACTTGTATCAGAAAAGTGATGCAACTCTGTTTTTACAATTGGGCCAAAGTCTTTAGGGACATAACAGCGTGGTATTACGATTTTCTCTATGTTGTCTAAGTTGCTATTGTAGTTATTCCACATTGGCCTTAATTCACTGGGAAGTGGATCATCCCAGCTTGTGCCTTGTTTGCATGTCTCTTGAAGCACTCTTTTGCCTGTAAGTAGAAAAGGGGAGATGAATCTCAATGGGCCGTAAAGGGATTCAGCCATAGACGGGATGCCTTGCCTTGTAGCATGTTATTGTTGGGGCGAAAATGAAACCTGATTGTCTGCATCAATGTGAGGCATCAAATACTACTCTGAGTTTGTCTGGTTTTTGGGGATGATATATCCTGCGGTGAGGAATATACCACTTTTCTCCTTCTTTTGCTTCACCGTGCACTTCCTCTGCATCACCCTTTTCTACGATTTCAATCAAGCTTTACATGTTGTTCCTTGTACCTTTGGGTACAGTTTGGTTTGAGGCTTTGAAGCCGCACAGTGGCCATTTGCTTATTGTCTGGTAAGAGGGGTCTCTCCTTAAATGGAAGTGGCATTTCATAATGTCCTTCAGTGTTTTTGTAAATCCCTTCCTTTTAACATGTTAAGAAAGAGAATGTCATCTTGAGACACTGACCTGTTATCCTTGTTATCGTCCTTAAAGTCAGACTCAATAACCTTGATTGCATCAGCTGGAGTCACTAGTGGGAGCTCTTTAACTGCAACTCTGACACACAGTAGACATACTAGAAGAGTCATCGTAAGACAATGCCGGGCGTGCAATTCTCCAGCCCAATGCTGTGCGAACTGCATAAGGTTCATTCTCTCCTCCTAAGATTACTTGCTTTGGAGGAGCTTAGCTTATTCCTGAGAGCAACTCTAGCCAATTAAAAGGACAACTTCACAGTCTGGTGGTTGCAGCCTATTCTGTGTTGATCTGAATTTGTGGCTGGTTTGTAGCTCATTTACCATTGTCATAGTTGAAGTTGTGCAGACAGGTAGGATGTTTCTTTTCTTACACACTTCACATAAAAGTCTGTAATAACAGTTCTTTGCGCTGTGGGTTTGAGACAGCCATAACAGTTTTTTCTCCTTTATATATTTCCTTCATTCCTCAAATGTTTTGCTGTTTATCTGTGGGCAACTGTGAAGTTTGCCTGTTGTTTTGACAAAGCATGCATGGTGCTTTAACATTTGGACTGTTTTGTGTTTTCAGTCTCAGTTAACGACTACATGTACAGAACACTTCCGGTGTTCTGTACATGCAGGCAAGGTTTGCAGAGTGGAGAGCCTGAAATGATGTGATCAGGTTGCACATGATCTCGGCTTCAGAAGACATGAACTTGGCAAAGTCCTTTAAAACTGGAAACTTCCCACTTTCTTTCATAAACTGAGTAGCTTGACGATTTCACCTTGCAGCTGCCCAGTTTGGTATCATTTGAACAAGTTTTTGGTTCTCCTCACAATCGTCGAGAATATTTAAGCCTTCCCCTGAATCCTGTGGAGTCATTTGTTTGGATCTTTGGCCAATTTGCCAGACTTTCTCTGAATGCTTTCTGTACATCAAATGGATGTTGTACATGCTAGGGCTGGGCCATATCATACCGTTCACGGTAATACCGGTATAATGTTGGGCAACGATAAGAAAATGAAATATCGTGATAGAATATGGGTAAAACACGCATGTGCAGTGCCTTTGTTTTCATATGCACATGGCGGAAAAAGCATGGCGGCGACGCAGAATGAGAAGGGCGAAAGCAGATCGTTGAATGAAATGGATGAACCAGAATTGGTTTGTAAAAATGCTGCAACTTCAGTGGTGTGGAACTGGTTTGGCTTTTGTCCATCAGATACACAACAAAGCACTATTTTTGGTAGAGCATGCTAGCGGGCCGTCGTTATTACCGTGTTTTTTTGGAAAACGCGGCACACTTAAAATCAGTCCTTTGATTTTTCTGAAAATCGACAGTGCCCCTTATAATCCCGTGTGCCTCTGGTTGTGTTTACTGACCTCGAAACGATTTTATGTCGTACACGGCACTCGAAAATCTGTCAAATGTTTTAGTACGACTTTGCTAAGCTACGAACCCGCACCGCTTGATGGATTGTTGGAGCATTACGGCTGTTGTAGACATGTCTTGCAGCCTCGCGGAGTGATACTGTGCTTCAACATAATATTACCGTATTGTGTGTGTATAACCTCTTTTTATGTTTTGTGGATGTTATACATGGTTATGCTGAGGATATGTCGACCAGTTTCCACTGGAAATGCCTTTTGGTTAAACTGTCAGCAAGGAATTTGCATTTGCACTGTTAAATTTTTATATACCTTTAATGCACATAAAAAAACAGCTGCTTGTTTAAGTGAAAATACATTGATGGTTTTTTTTGCACTAATAAAGTTGTGGAGTTGTAAAGTATTTTGTCTAGTGTCAATTATATCGTCAGTTATATCGTTATCGCAAATTTTCAAAGGTTTATCGTGATAAATATTTTTGGTCATATCGCCCTGCTCTAGTACATGCATCCTTGTATGCTTGACTGTCATTTCTGTAGAAGATGCCATCAAGCGTTTGTCAAGCTGGACCTCCTACGTATTTCTTTAAGTAGTGCAGTTTGTTAACAGGGGAGATGTGCAGTAAAGGAAGCTTTCCACTCATTGAATTGTATTGGGTCACATGTTGTACGTACTTGTTTTGACCATTCATCGTAAACTTTGAGAAGCCGTTTTTCCTTTCTATGGGCCTCCTCCTTCTACAGGGCAATGTAGTTGACCATTGGATCCCAGAAAACCTGGGTTGGAGCTGTGGAACTGGAACCTTGAAGTGGCTCTCACTGGGACCACATAGCTGAGCGTGGGTTGATCTCCTTCTCTGTTTGGGATAGAGCTCTTTTCAGCTTGGGTCAAGCTCCTATTGAAGCATCCCCGGTTAAAAAGATGTTCTCTCAAATGGTTGGTTCACAATCCTTTTATTATACTGGGAAACAACAAAGTATACATTTACAAAAACGTTGATACCAACTTTTTTCCCTCATCAACCTGGTGCTAAGGAACCGTTTGCGATTTATACCTAATGACCAGGTGTAATACTTTCATTTTTTTGACCACTGTCCCATAAACGTTTTGGATATTGATCTGGTTCGTTAAGTAACAGAGGTGGCTGCTAATCAGTTTCAGCTGCTTTGATGTTAATGAAATTAACAACATACACTTGAAGGGATAACAGCGAGACAACCCCCCGGAACAGAAATGGTTTTACACTTGGAAACCACTGACATTTTTCCCTTTTTATCTTTTCTGATATTTTTTTTTTGTTTGTTCAAAACTAGTTTTGCATATGGCTAGGGTCGGTGTCACCAGTGGTAGCATGAGGTGATACCTGGACCCTACAGAGGTTGCACAGGCAGTCAAAGTCCATTGCCAAAAGGTTTGCTGTTTCGTCCCAGCACAGTATCAAGAGCATGGAAGAGGTTCCAGGAGACAGGCGCTCTAGGAGAGCTTGTCAGGGCTGTAGAAGGTCCTTAACCCATCAGCAAGACCACTGGTACCACTACACCACTTGCTCCTTTGTGCAATGAAAAAGCAGATTGTCAGAGCCCTACAAAATGAACTCCAGCAGGCCACTGGTGTAATTGTCTCTGACCAAACAATTGGAAACAGGCTTCGGGAAGGTGGTCTGAGAGCCCAGTGTCCTCTGGTTGTCCCTGTGCTTTACAGTTTTTATAAATGAGAGCAAATTCAGCTTAAGCACATGTGACAGACCTGAAACAGTATTATTAAACAGTATTAAACACATTATTAAGCATGACTGGCTTGGTGGCGGGTCAGTGATGGTCTGTGGAGGGATGCACAGACCTCTACAGGCTGACTGTCCCTGACTGCCATTAGGTATCTGGTTGGAAAGATCAGTGATTTTTGAGTTCCTCCTGGTTCATGACAATACTCACCCTCAGTGCAGAGAGTTTGCAGGCAGTTCCTGGAGGATGAAGGAACTGATACCACTGACTGGCCCCCGTGTTTGCCTGACCTAAAGCCAGTAGAACACCTCTGTGACAGTTTGTTTCTTTGAACTCTGGCTTGATAAATTTTATTTCCAATATATTATGTGGCCTTCTTTTGTTCCTAACCTAACATTACCGAGTATATATCTAGTAACAACTATACCAGGTATTAACCTCTCAAAGCAGCACTAATATCGCCTCTCACTCTAAGACAGCTGGGATTGGCTGCAGTCCCATCGCGAGTGGATAGGAAGGAAATGGCTTCATATTATATACAGTAAGCAGTAGGTTTCCATATAAATACGCATAGAATTCTCTGTACCACTACAGCACAGTTTGGGGTAAACTCCACCCCTCCAAACTTCTTTGGAGCCACTAGAGCAAAAGTCATAGCACTTGGTAATCTCATCATGTGAAAAAAAATGCTTATTTTTGTTTGTGTTTTACAGTCATCTAAATAATTATGGTTGTTCTCCTCCAGTTCAGATAAGTAGCCATTTAGAGAAAAAAAAATTGAAAAAATTAAATCCCAAATAAATGTCATCATAATAGATGTCTTTCTGAAAGTGCTTACAATATAAAGTGCCTTGAGGTAAATGATTTGGTGCTATATAAATAACTGGGAATTGAGTATTGCAAGGTCATTTAAATCATTGGAGTCCAGAATATCATTTTGCTCAAATATATGATCAAGTTGTGATAAGAACAAACAGATTTTGCATGAGAAATAGAGGGAGAGAAATAAAAGGATTATTAAGAAATTGCAAGTAAATAAGAAATCACCAGACAGTGCCAAAGAGGGAAAATTAAATAGAAGTATGTCAAGGTTACGAGAGGACAAATCCATAATTTCCTCTGTGTCTGCCCCCTAGCTGCTAATTTAAATTAGGTCATCTCTCAAAATAGTCATGTGTGCCCAAGGTGTTGAGAGCAAATGCCCGCCTGTTAATGAGTCAGTGATTGTGTTATTGATGATGATCACACACATCACAATGGATATATGCAAGTAAAAAACCAATTGATGTTTGGCTGCAAACTTGCAGGCAGGGTGGCTGTGGCTGCCCCCTGCAGATGATGTAGCACTGAAATCTTTAGAAGGTCAGCGGGTAGGACGCCCTGCTTAGAACACTATGGACAGAAAACTCAATCATCTTTTTTCCTGTGAGACTGAACCCGTGTTTTTTCAAGTTGTGGTCTGTATGCTACAAATGGGAAACACTTTTCTAATAAATACCCCATTATACAGCCACCATTTACAAGCTTATCTGTATGTGAATTTGGTAATAAAATACTTCTTGATGGAATTAAGTGCAAGATAGAACTGAGCTTCTTAGATTAGGGGAAAAATAAATTTTATTTATGTAGTCTCATAAATAATGGATAACTTTTGGTTAGCTGGCCATTCAGTCTTAGATAAATTTTATTCATATGTCCATTGTATATGTTAAATTTCAAATTCCTTTTTTGCAGACATACTTTTGAATGGCTCTTTACGCTAAAGCTGATTCAAACCTGTCCATTGAACCCTGATACTTTGCTCTTCACTGTAACGATATTATCACAATATCTTCTCAGTCAAATGTTGTTTTATTGGTGTTGTGCTGCCTTTGTTGGCATATTAATATAAAAATGGGTATTTTCAGTATTATATGTGCTCTATAGACACAATGTTCATTTTCAATTTATAAATATAACACAGTTATCAGTGAGTGGAAACTGCATACTGGACATCTGCGCATCAAAAGGACCCAGTCGAGGTTCAGGAATCTGATTAGTATGCCTCCTGGGTGAGGTGTTCCCAGCATGTCCCGCAGGAAGGAGGCCCTGGGGCAGACCTAGGACACAGTGGAGAGATTGCATTCCATAATTTCCTCAGGTATTAATAAAGTATTCTGATTCTCTCAGCTGAAGATGGATGGATGAATGGAAATTTAATGACTGGACTTGTTGCACAGGTGGCATCCTATTATGGTGCCACACTGAGCTCCTGAAAGCCTCCCATTCTTTCACAAATGTTTGTAAAAGGAGTCTGCGTGCCTAGGTGATTGATTTTTATACACCCGTGGCTGTGGAAGTTATTGAATTCAATGATTTGGATGAGTGATTGAATACTTTCAGCAGTATAGAAATAGACTTTTTTTGATCACACATTGGGGAAATTGACTTGTTACAGTATCGCAAGGGACGTGGGACACAAGGTAAAATTGAGATATATTGGGAAAAAAAATTTTTAAAACGGAAAAATATTTTTAAAATAGTATACAACAAAGAAAAATACTATACGATACAATAGTACAATATACTATATAAAGATTGTTACTATATACAATAAGATACACCAAGAGTTTTATTTTTATATATGTATATAAAGTGCAGTGGGAGTGATAAAAATATTTATGTATTTTAAACAGTATTTTTCCTGTGTGGATATTTTACAGTCTTAAAATGAGGTTCTCATTCAACCTGGGTTACTTCAGTGTTTACTGCCCATTTTCCCTAGTTGGCAACTTGGAAATACTACATGCCTTGGATGCAGCATTAAAATCGTCAAATTCATTCATGAAGTAGTCTTTTGATTTGACTACATGCTCTAACCGACGTCCCTAGGCATACCATTTTCAATTGATTTACTCTCCAACTGAGGATTAAGTTGACAAAGTATTTAATCCAAGAAAGAGGGCTTTACATTCATCCTCACACTTCCCTTCTCATTGTTGTTTCTGTGGGATACAGTGCTGGCATTCTGCTCCATCCATTTAAGTCCAGTGTTTAATTAAGTTGTTTTTCTGTTGAAGGAGCTTTTCTGGGGGCCTTTGACAAACTCTTTCGTCAGTGTGTGTACAATCAGATTAGAAACACATCTGCTGAGAATCAAAACACCTCTACTTAGAAGACATGCTTTATAAATAAGGAAATCTGCGAAAAAGGTAATTCAGTGCTTAGTTTTGCAGGACTTATTAGACATTAGAAAAGGTAGAAATTTTGAGTAAATAAGACAACAAATATTTGCTTTATCTCAAAAGTTGGGCAGTTATTGCCTTTGAAATGCTTTTTTTTTTTAACTTTTTTTAAATGTTGGGACAGTTTGTGTGTAAAACGATGTATGATGTTTACCTGGAAACACTTGTGCAAAATACTAAACCACCTATTTGCTTAATATTTATAACTAAATGCTAAAAATCTGGCCCTCTTTAACAATCTATTAAGTTGTTTCCTTTTCCTCTCCATGCTGCTACCTCTCTAGCAGACAACCAGATAAAAGATAACAGAAGCCATCATAGTGTCATTAGCACTAGTCATTGTCATTAGTGTCAAAAGACCTCAGCCTGCCCAGCAGATAAAGCCAACTTTGGTCCACCTTGTACAGAGCATAAGTGTTATGTGACTAGTCCTGTTTATTGTTTTGGTAAATGGATTTGTACTTTAGTGTCCAAACCACAGTTATGCCGTCAATGAGCATTTTACTGGTGTTAATGAGCAGGTGGTGAGGTCACACCAGATGAAGTAGGCGATACTCTGGATCATCAGAGAACTTCTGGAGATGGCATTTTGTGGTGTTGTATCTGAAGTCCGAAGTATAGAGGATAAAGAGGAAGGGACAGAGGACCGTCCCCTGAGGGCCCCCGATGCTGCATATCACCACTTCAGACACACAGACCTGAAGCCTCACGTACTGTCGTCTTTTGATGAGGTAGTCCATTGTCCATGCAGTCACAGTGCTTCTAGTACTCTACAGCTGTGAAAGTGATCTTGCCAAAAAGTAATTCTGTGGATTGCATCATCCACCCCAACACCAGGATGGTAAGCAAACAGCAGGGGTCCAGCAGCAAGAGAATGGAGGTTGTTGATCCCCTCCAGACTCTTCATCAAGTGGGAAAAGTAAAAACACAGGTCTAAAATGGTTAGGCTCCCTGGGGTATACAGTCTTTAGCACCAGAACGACACAGGAAGTTTTTCACTTTGGTGGGAGGAGTGGGAAAATGCAAAATCTTGTCCGAAGAGGGGAGAGTAGCACATTGGGAGTGGGGCTTGAATCAAAAGTCCATTTTCCATTAGTACCTACTCAGGTCGACTTGCCATGGATCTACGTGACTCGACTCACATCGACTTGCTTTCCATTACAGCCCAGTAGTACCTTGTTTGCATGCTTGTTATCATTGCAATGAATCTGCACGTCCTGCGACGTAATTACTATTGACACGACTGCGACACACCAGTTGGTGGCATGCAGTCTGATGCTGTCACATTTTAGTACCTGTTTTGATCAATTGGAACCCTAGCTGAGCAGGTACTAAAAAGTGCCTGGTACCAGTTACTATGACCTAATAGAAAACCGTGGTGAACCGTGACGAGTCAATCCGAGTCAGTACTAATAGAAAAGGGGATAATCTCCCTTTAAAAAAGGGACTCAGTTCACGATTGATCTATTCTGTAGTCTGTATCCATAACCAGTTTTGTCAATACTCTGACTGAGGGTTGGTTCACGCTTACGCAGAAGTGCAGTCAAGACAGAGCAGTTGGATAGGACTCCTTCTTTTGAGGTCCAGGGAAGCAGGACTGCCAGGCCTTCAGTTAATCATTCTGGGTATGTTTCATTCATTAGCAGCAGGTTAATTTGTGCAGCCAGACATTCATTGTTAGTTAGTTAGCTTCTTTAGCCAGTAAGTGGGATTCATATCATGGCCTGGTGCTGTCCAACTCTTCATGCTTCATTCTTTTTTGGATATCTGCAACTGTTGACGCTTGTTCAGGGAGGTTGCTATGGTTGCTCTTAGCACCACCAGATACCCAGCATTGTTATTATGGGTTACATCCTTCTCCCACATAGTCCTCCAGTATTGCTCCATCTCCAGCCTTGTTTGTTATAGTTTCCCTGCCACTGAGTGTACACCTTCGATGGTTCAATGGAGAACAGCTGGTTTATCCTCCTGGCTTCTAGAATAGAATAGGACTTTATTGTCATTGTACATGTACAACGAAATTGTAGGTGCTCCACACCGACTGTATCTTATGTATGTGTGTATGTATGTGTGTATGTATGTGTGTATGTATGAGTGTATGTATGTGTGGAAAAACAAGAGGAAAAAAATACAAAAATAAGAAAAAGGCACACATTGGAGAACAAAACAGTTGCAAAGTGCTCAGAGGCAGTGCAAAGAAAGGATTGGTCCGCGAAGAGTCAGTGTGTGAGTGGCCTGAGTGATAAAGGTTACTCAGACCATGGCTTAGATTGGTGAGGCAGGATTGCTGGGCAGCAGGTCAAACAGGTGGTGAGCGGGGTACAAGGGGTCCCCTGTGATGGCACTGGTTTTCCTGAGACCTTCCTGACGAAGGTCTCCAGGGGTAGCAGAGGGCAGTAAATTATTTCTTGGGAGGTGTTAATTACCCTCTGTGCAGTCTTCCTGTTCTCATTAGTGGCCTGTCCATACCAAATACCCAGGCAGTAGGAGAGCACACTCCACTGAGAAACATTAGAAGGCCAGCAGCAGCTTCTCATTAAGGTTATTCTTCCTTAGGACACGAAGGAAGTGCAGCTGTTGCTGGTCCTTCTTTACCAGAACGTTGGTGTTGTCAGTCAAGGTGAGACCTGAAGTCCATTAGGAATTCTTTGTTTTAAGGACGTTCAGCTTCAGGTTGTTTTCTGAGCACCAGTGGGACAAGTTCTCTACCTCCGCCCTGTACGCTGTCTCATCTCCATCAGAGATGAGCCGAACCATGGTGGTGTCATCGGCATACTTTATGATGGTATTCAGTGCCTTCAACAAATGCACTGGGGCTTGGTTCCCAATAAATAACTTAGATGTAGAAAAAGGTGCTTCTATGTATGTGTGTGAACAGGTGACTGAGATGAGGCGTATTGCATAGTGCTTTGAGTACTATTTGAGTAGATTAAAAAAGTGCTATATAGTAATCAGTCGTTTACAATGGTTTGAGATCATATTCAGAGTTTGTTAGTGTCTGTGTGTATGAAATAATTAATTTTTTTCCTGTTGTTTTTTCTTTCATTGGATTTTCATAGAAATAAATAATTCATCCTGTATTTTTACCAGTAATTCATCCAATGAAAATATTACTAATACCACCCCCACCATGCTCAAATCCTCGTTGGCATCAAGAGCTGAGGGTCAGGGATTCGGGTGGAAGTAGAGGGGAGGGGGTTGTTACACATTCTGGCATGAGCACCAGTTCTCACCCCACAGCCTGTAGATGTCCTGGCTCTCCCAGGGTTTAGCTAATCCTCTTATTCAGCTTCTGGCTGGAGGCTGCGGGGCTCCCACAGACCGGAGCACAGAGTCGGCCACTCTCCGCTGAATAAACACAGTGACACAGTTGTGGTCTTTTTCTATTTCGTACAGGCGCTGAGCAAGAATTCTCCATAGAATCTATTCTACTCCTTCACTCTTTTCCAGTAAGCATGTTAACCCACCACCCCCAATCATCAAGACCTGAATTACATCTCTCCTACTCAGTCACCCTCCCATGTTCACTTCTTTGTTCTTCTAAAATCAGCTTTTCTCTCTTGATCCCCTTTTGCTCTATAACAGAAACCTTTTTTTTCTTCATTATTGATGGCCTCAGGAATATTTTCTCCAAACAGCGCAACAAACACTAGCCACATTGTGTAGTGTGACATCATTTTGTGCTCCCTCCACAGAGGTTCCCAAGCGCTTTGCTTGCCGAGTTTACTTAACAAAGGAAATTATGATTTGTCAAAAAACCTGAACATCGTGGACTGTAAATGTGCTAATTACCTCAAACTTAGCATAATGTCATCCATCCCAGTCACCTGTCCCAATCAATTTGGAAAATAAGGTTATTTTGTGCTTTCAGTTAGAGCACAAGTGATACCAGACTACCATTTAAAAAATGAATTTGAGGCATGGTTGCAAAAAAAATCTTTCTCTTGCATGCTCATAGACTAAAAAGGAATCTGATGCTACTTCTGATCTATTAAACATGCTAAAATGTCTTAAAAAGAGCACAAATTCTCACAGCTTTGAGATATGTTTGTAAATTCAGAGACAACTGTCATTTTTAATTTGAGTTTACAAGCTTTGACTATTACAAAGTTAAAGCAAATATGGGAAAGTGTATAGATGTATATGTGGCTTTTAAAACTTCAATTTAGTTGTTGGGTTCCTGTTAATATGCACTGCAAATAAAAGTCTTATTACTTTACAAGAAGAGTGCTAGAGAGCATAATTATTTCTTGATTAAATTCTATTCACATTAATTGTCAAACATTTTGATTATTGGTTGTTTTTTATGATTATTTTTAAACAGATGTCCCTAACATGAACTTGTACCAGGTTATTAAATGCTAGTTATTAATTGTCTATGTTACAAAAATCCAAGTTTTTAAGTTTCTGATTGCAAGCCACACAAAAGATGAAATTTGAATGATTTTTTTTTGTTGTGTTTTTTTTTAAAACAGGCAATTCCTTTATTATGTAGAAATTGTAACCTTGTGGATATGTAGTGACACAAAAACTGAGAATTTTTAAAAGTATATTTGAATCATTTGAGAGGTTAAAAAAATCTACAAACTCAACAAATAAAGTATGCGTAATCAAATTATCCAGACAAATTATTTGTCATTGGCCTAGGTTCCCAGCTTTGCCTTGTTGGGAATTAAGCTTAGAGTGTAACTTTGATAACCTGAAATTTAATCTAAACTGAAAACTTTAGTGCTCTTAACACTTTCGTGACAGATTGTTAGCTAGGGAGAGTGTGACGCCAGTGTGTATATATGTATGCACAGCGACATCTGCATACACAGGAACAGACTGTAATAAGCTCTTGTTGATATACTGGTTACAGAGCAAACAGGTGTTACATGTCAGAACTGCTTACTTACACTGTCTGGCTGACATTTCCAGCTTAAGAGAGACAGAGCTCACAATTTCCTGTCAGGGTTGGCCCTACTGACAGCACAGAGCTCACACCCCAGACCTCGGCAGCATTTTAGCTTGTGTCTCCAACTTAACATGGCTTCTGTCTGTGACTGTGCCATGTTGGCTTGAGCACAACACCAGACTGTCATTAGACTGCCACTTTTGCCAAAGAAAATCTTTTTGTAGAGGTATAATGTACAGCAAAAGTCTGCCATTTGAAGTTTATTTACTCTCATCCACAAATAGTAAATGCTTACATCTTTAGCAAAGATTTTTTTATTTGTCTAAAATATTTACATTGACTGCCATTTACTCACTTGCAGCACAGCCAGAAACCTCACCACCTTCCCGAATTAATATGCCACACACTATAGAGCAAGTTCACGCTCACATCTCTACCCTATTAAGAAAAAAATGGGGGTAAAAAAGTAGCAAAATTTTATCACTAACAAAAAAATGGCACTGTGACACACACCCCAGAACACACACGCACACACTGGCGTTATGTTTGGGCAGCAGCCCTTTTATTTGTGGCAACACAAATTTTCTGATATATCTGAGCAGTATTATCAGGTGCTTCTCAAGTGAGTCTCCTGTCCTGCAGATGAGCTCCATTCAACAGCTTGAATTTAATTTGGTGGCAGTACCTCTTGTTCAGCCGTAGGACTTTAATAATATCCATGAAGTTCTCCACCTCCTGAAGGTTCTGGTTAAAATGACGCTTCAGCTCAAAGTAACAGTTTTCTTAAGTAGAGCAAAGACTCCTGATACGAGGTGCAGTCCATGATGGTGGAGCTTGAGTCCATTTCACAGCAGCCTGGCCTATAGAGAGAAAATACATTAATGAAAAAAATAAGCTAAAAATGAATAATTACTCAAATATGATGCAGAATATACTTAGGCTGCTTGCCCAAGTCAAATCTGTCACATCTGTGTATTTAAAAACAAACAAACAAACAAACAAACAAACAAAAAGATCCCCATGAACTAAACAGAAGAGAAGAAGTTAAAGAATTGAAACTCGGAGGTAGGGTGGGGCACGTAAACGAGAATGAACAGCTTGCAGAACTGGGCGAACCTATATAGATGACAACCGGAAGGAGCGTGTTTGGAGGCGTGGCCCCGCTCCTGAAATTCCGATACTTAATCTCCAAATAAAATACCCACTGTTATTGTAGTTAACTTGGATATGTTAAATAATTTATGTAAATAGTTCTACTATTCATAGATAAAGAAACTGAATACTCTATGTAGAACATGTGTTGGTGACCATTTGTTTCTGTCTTGCAGCTGAAGGATATGGATACAGGAATCAGCGCAAATTTTCAGAAGACATTGACTGGTCGTATGCAGGTGAGTCAACAATCACAGGTAACAAAACGAAAATGTTCAAGCAACTTCTGTGCATTCAGAACGTTCCTTTCCATGTGAAAGTAGAGCAACATGGTGTCAACAGATTTGGGAGGTCTTCATTTTGTTATGTGTTTGTGTACACTGCTGTTTGGTAAGACTCTTGAGTATATATATTATTAGTGTGGGTCTTTTGAAACTGAGTGGATGCTTGGTGAAGTCTTGGGACTCGTCTGCAAACTCCAATCCACTTTTTGTGGTGGGGGAATAGGTGATACCCCGAACACGGTGGTGTTCTGGGGCATTGACATTGCTGGCCCTGGACTAACCTTTTCCTAACCCATGGCAGGTTGTGGGAGATGGGGGTGCCTACTGAGCCACAGGAGGTAGAGGATTACCCTCCTTCCGGGGGTAGTCCTCAACCTCTTGGTTTTACCTGTCCCATCCTTCCCTCCTCCACACTCCCTCATACAACACATCACTCACACACGTAGTCTTGAAGGGGGTGTCGTGGATTGCGTAGGTTAGTGTGTAAGGCCATGAAAGGGCCCCCTGTGTAACGGATATTCATGAATACACGGATGCGCCTTATGCCCCCCCGTCCTCCTTTTTTAATTACACACAGGGGTTCAGTAAGGGGGACATCTTCCTACACCCCTGTTTCACACACTCTGCCTCAGATCGGGGGCAACAAGCAGTTTGTGGTGGTTCAGGGCGACATCTGCTCACCAACACCATGGGGGGGGGGGATGTTTGCACGTGTCTTTGTCTTTCTGTATGTCATCAGTTGGTAGGTGAGAGCGAGTGAACGAAGTGTATGAGCGTGTGTGTGTGTGTGTGTGTGTGCATGGTGGGGTCTGGGTCTGGGGCTTGCTGGGCCTTGGCCCAAGTGGGACATGGTGACCAGGTTGTGTGTACTTTTGGGAGCTGCCTGCCTTCAGGCTTCTGGGGGGCATCAATGCAGTTACCCTAATTATCAAGTACATTTGTGACAAAGACACAGTGACTGCGTGTGAGAATGCCTGACTCATACACTCTCTCCCCATCTCCTTCTCACGCTGTCCTCTCTCTCACACACATACTATTGGAAAATTGTTGATTTATGTGTCTGTGTTTTTTCACATTTTTTGTGCTCCAGGTCTTGTATGTTTGTTTTTTTGGGGGGGGTTGTTTTGTTTTATTTTGTTTTTGTCTCTTACAGGTGCAGTAGTTGGCAATACATTCTGCATTTTATTTGTTTTATTTGTTTAAAGTTTGTGGCAAGCCTATTCATGCTGTTATGCATTAAGCAAACACCAAAAGAGTATGGTAGGTATAGAAGCTCTAGCTAAAATAAAGAGTCTCAGTGGCATGTAAAGGAAGAAAGAGCAGAAAGATAAACCTATAAGACTTCCACACCCAGTACTGGACACCACTACCAACAATACAGACTGCATTGCCCTTTAGCTGCTGTTACATTAATCTTGAAACTTGATTTTTAGGCGAGAGGTTTCTTCCCTTTATGTGTTCTTAAGGATCAAATACGGGCCTATCAGACTGCCAGTTTTTAGAATAGAATAGAATAGAATAGAATTCAACTTTATTGTCATTGCACATGCACAGGTACAGGGCAACGAAATGCAGTTTTGTTTTGAAAGATTCATGTTTCCAAAAAAGAAAGGGGGGACAAAGGAAAAACTGGTGATAAACTGACTTTTCTTCTGTCACCATTAGAGCTGCACGATTAATCGTTAGAAAATCGCGATCTCATTTCCAAATGACAACGATTTAAAAAAAAAAAAAAGACGACGACGACGATTGTACCGCATTTTGATCCGGGACGTAATCTGCATGAAAACAAGCGCTCACTCTTCCTGCTCAACAAATGACAAGGGCGGAGCCTTATACCACGTGATACAGAAGCTGTGCCGTGTGATGCTAAAATTGGCAGGGAAAAAACAACGGAGAGCACGTCAGGGATGACGAGAAAGTGACAGGAGAAAATCCGTCCCGGTCAACCACCCAAACATCAATAACGGGAACCTTATACAGCGCTTCCCTATACACGTCGAACTCCCGCAGGCACAAAGAAATTACGGAGGCTATCACTTGTCACCTGACCAAAGATATGGCTCCCATCAACACTGTGCAAAACGAGGGATTTAGGAAAATGATCAACACCCTAGACAAACGCTACACAGTGCCGTCCCGCAACTATTTTTCTATTGTTGCACTACCTGCTCTATACATGCAGCGTCGAGCAACGGTGGAGACGGAATTACAAGCAGTACAACATTTAGCGGCAGCGACAAAACGTGAGACATTTGTTGTTTTTATGTTTATTTATTATTTTTATGTTCAGTCTCAACTGTTACGAAGTTGATGTGCAGTTAATAAGTGCAATAAATATTTATACTGGAAAAGAAAATCGTGAGAGAATCGTGATCTCAATTCTAAGCAAATAAATCGTGATTCTCATTTTATGCAAAATTGTGCAGCCCTAGTCACCATCATATTTTGAGATTTTGGATGATTGGATAGAACCACTGGATGAACTACTATATATGCAGGAGTATTTAGAACTATATTCCTAGGACTATGCTCTTTTAGACCTCAGATAAGACTGCAGAGATCTCAGATGACATTCCTAGAATCTACTGGAGCCAAACAAAGTTTGGGGGGGTGGGTGGATGTTACTGCCCTGAGTGTTCCAATTACCTCAGAGACCACTGTTGCTTTCATCTTCCACATCTTTTCTAGCTCCTCTTTCGGCTCTTGACCCCTCGAGTTCCTTATGTTCCAACTTATTGATATTGTTGTCGCTTTGCTATTGCTACATCTATCTTTACATCCTATCTTTGCTTAAGCATCTTAAAACACTTGGTTCTAGAACTAAACAAGCCTCTGGGATGAGAGGTGCAGTGTCTTCATCAAAACTTCACTAAGTCCAATCACTTTCTTTCCACGCTTCTTAAACTACTATGACCTGGATAAATGAGAACCTATGCAGACATACTTCCACGATGCTTCCCTTTCTTGCTCCTCTTTTTTTCTCAGGTTTCTGAATCCCTGATGGATTCACTAAGTACATAAGTACATCAGTTTGATGACATCTGATGTACTCATGGATCTTTGTATTTTTATTGTGGACAGTGGTTCTGATAGTGGCTATATAAATGATAGACAACTGTTAGATTGATAAATGTAAGGTTTTCCTACTTGATATTCAGTTTTTGTTGAAAAAAAAAAAGGGTCAGTTTCAACAAAAAATCTAAATTTGTTTCAAAGAGGAGAATACAATGCTCTCACAGTTACCCCAAGATAAAAGGAGTGATATTCTGATGTTGGAGTTTTCATGAACGTGAACTGTGCTGAAAACTGTTTCTCTGACTGAGCAAACACAAATGAATTAAACAAGCATGTTCTGACTTCTCCGATCATTCTCTAAAGTGGAAATGACTTCTCCATATTTTTAAGTTGGTCTTTGTTATGAATTCAAAATGATGTCACAAATTGGGCAGATGTCTCAACAATCATTTTAGTAACATACTCTGGACTGCATACTTTTATAAACAGGATTTTAACAGTAATCTCAGGATCAATGAATATATACAGTATATTCCAAATATTTTATAAATATTTTGTATTTAATTGTATTAAAAGACAAAACACATCAATAGCATTCACTAAGAAAGTTTTAGAGACTGGCTGAGATGGCGTGTTGCTTCTTCTCTGTAGAAAGCTCTTGCTTCACGATCTTTAAGAGGTGGAGATAGTGTCAATGTAATACAAATGAAGCGTGGCTGTGGAACATCAAGCACTTAATAAGAAAAGCAAAAAACCCTCATTTTAACATTGTCATAAAGTTCAGGAAATACAAAGAAGAGAATTGTTTATATAATGGTGTTCTGTAAATACTTTGTCAATAATTCCTACACCTTTGACACACAGCATCACTTTCAGTCTTCTGTCTGGCTTCCCACAGAGTTGACATTCACAAACCTGAAACAATGACTTGGTGATGTTCCGGGGTAGGATGAGAGCCATCTTTTCAATTTCTTCCATGTACAAGTCGGCCACAATGGGAGAAATTGGGGAGCCCATGGCACACCCATGTTTCTGTGTGTAGTACTGACCCTTGTATATAAAATATGTGTAATGAAGACAGTTCCAAAGGTAAACACACTTGGTCGATGCTGAGAGTAGTCCTGTTGCAGAGGTTGAGGTCATCCTGTAATCTCTTACAAGCTACCTCCAACGCTTCCGTGACTGGAATACAAATAAAGACACATGTAACATCATATAAGGCCATTGTTTCATCTGCTCCTGTAATGAC
The DNA here is from genome assembly GCF_900408965.1 of Simochromis diagramma. NCBI lineage: Eukaryota > Metazoa > Chordata > Actinopteri > Cichliformes > Cichlidae > Simochromis > Simochromis diagramma. Next base: position 24,426,136 of record NW_024386801.1, read on the forward strand.
ATCTCTCACCTTCTCAACAAAATCCAAAATGTTCTGGATGTGGTGTCCAGAGCTGCCTACCAAGGGGTTGAGAATCAAAGACAAAAGATTTTAAGATGTCATAGGTGACGTAGTTGATTATACGGACAATTGGTCTTAAAGGTGTGCACTTTTTACCAATCTTCTGTAAACCATACAGACTTTCTTTTCACGTGTGTTATGAATAAATCTTCTTTTTTTCGGTACCGGTACTAGTTTTATTTTGTTGTATTTATCCGCGACACCTTAAAGGCCGGTCCGTGAAAATATTGTCGGGCATAAACCGGTCCGTGGCGCAAAAAAGGTTGGAGACCGCTGTGCTACTTAACTGACGAGATCAATGTTACAAGTCAGTTAAACTTCAATATCACAGAAGTTTAACTGACTTGATGCTATACTATGATTAAAAAGTGTTCTTTTAATTTTTGTAAAACGTGCACGGCGCATAAACACCTTGCATCCCCACGCACGGGGCGATCCACGCTAACTTGCTAACGGAGATTTGCCGCTTTAATGCGGTTATGGCATTAACGTCATTTTAACGAGATTAACGCTGACAGCACTAGTATATATGGATAAAGTACACATCATTTGTGTATGTTTAATCTATGTTTAAATGTCCCTTAGCATAATGTCCCTTGACCAGACACCTTTGGTAAGCACACAAGCTTTTAGCATAATTTTTCTGCTGACTTTAAAAGTTATTGGTTTTGGCAGGTTTGAGGTAATCACTTTGGAAAAATGTCGGTCTGTTTTATCCTTTCCACAACCAGCTTTGATCTGTGTTGTGTATCATTGCCCTATTGAAACGCTGAACACATTTGAACTGTTTTATTTCATTTTATCCACTTTGTACCAGTTCCGCTGGCAGCAATATTCCCCCAGTTCCAACCCAATATTTACCAGTTGGTACTATTTTCCCTGTGGTTAAGTACCTTAGCTTTATAAGTAAAGGTGAGCTAATCTGAGTTGATGTACAGTAGCTAGTATCACCAAAGGTTTTACACCCTGTGGTCTATCCAGATCTTTTCATACTGCTCAGATGACACAGAACAGACCAAAAACAAGAAAACACATTGCTGTTGTGTAATAACACCCTGACATAGTTTTTAGGGTCAGATTTCTCAGGGAAACTCTAATGTGTATATAAGTCCCTTCTTTTCCAAAAGATTCTATATCATACAATGTTTTGATGATGCTGGTGATGAACACTGGGGTGGCTCAGGAGGTAGAATGGGTCAGAAGGTTGGTGGTTTGATCCCTGGCTGCTCCAGTCTGCATGCCAAATATCCTCGGGCAAGATTCGAACCTCAAGTTGCTCTCTGAAGCATCCATCAGAGTATGTGTAATGTGTAATGTGTGTGAATGTCAGATAGAAAGCACTTATGTAAAACCATACAGAAAAGTGCTTGTGTGAATGGGTGAATGAGGCATTGTGCAAAGCGTTTTGAGTGCTTCAAGAGAGTAGAAAAGCGCTATATTAGAATGAGTCCATTTGCCATTTAACACTGCTCTTGTCCAGAAATGTTACAGATGTGCATACTGTCTGTTCTATAGCAGCACGTGGCTCACGTAATATTAAAGAAAAACCATTTTAAGTAAGTTTTGAGCTCTGCTTAAGCATTTGCATTTACTTTGTTTCTCCATTCATTTATCTTTGTTTTTCCAACAGTGCGCTCACTGGTTTAACTTAACTTCTACAAAAATCAGCAGGGAAATGAGAAGTGCTTCACGTATTTAATCAACCACAAAATCATATTGCAAATTTCAGAAAAAAGTCATTGTAATTCATTTCCCAGATTAACTCTAATCATAAGGTATAAAGTTTACATGAATTCACAAAATGGTAAAATGTCAATTTTTTTGTATTGGAGTTTGTATTGTATTTTTTGTAGACATTTCTATATTAGATGGAGGAAAACAGGAATTTATTCTGTCATTTAAATGTTTATCTATTAGTTAATTACTTTGGTGTAGTATGAATGGACATGGAAGAGGTCTTTATTAATAGAAAAAGCTTGAAATGTCTGAAAATCTAATTAAAGGTTTAAACTCTATGCCTTCCTTCACATTTTTGAAGCTGTCCAGTGGGCAGGGCCAATTCTGGGCCCCAGGCCTTACTTTTGTGACACCCCTGAACTCGAGAGAGTCACCTACTCAACTGAAAATTATTGAAAGTAACAACTTTCACTTTTCACTATTTTTTTAAAATTTATTTTGGGTTTGATTATTATTTGGTTGTCTTTCCACCAAGATCTACACCGCCCCAAAAATGATTTATCTGAACACTAATTGTCTATATACACACTCCAGGAACATTAAACCAGAACAACTGGGCCAAGAAGTTTCCATCCTGCAGCAACGCCAAGCAGTCTCCCATCAACATAGAACAGAACCTGGCCCAGGTGAAACTACAGTACCAGAAGTTGAGCTTTGATGGCTGGGAGAATCTGACAACTAACAGAACAACAATCAAGAACGATGGCAAGACTGGTAATAACAGTAATGCTTTGGATTGTTTGGTTTTTTGTTGTTGTTGTTGTTTTCTAGAACATCGAGATTTTGATCTAGTTTTGTCAGTTCTACATATTCACATATACTTATATCTCAACTACTGTATGGAATAAAATAGACATTTTACACACATTATGATCGCCAGTGGAGGAGTCCTTTTGAGCCTAGCAACTGATTTTTTTTTCTCCTCAGACAATAAAATTGAAATCTTGGAATATATTAACAGCATTTATTAGAGCACCAGCCAATGTATTTTTTAAGTCATAGCTCCTATAAATTAAGAGATTGGCACTATAACTACTATATCATTTTTTTGTTTCTGTAAGGGTCACCTGTATGTGCAAGCTCAAAATTATATATTTATTGCTACATTATAATTATTGTTATCCATTAAATTTCAAATTGTCTTTTACAAACAAGTAGAAAATAGTAAAGCACATTCTCATTTTTTAAAGTAATTATTTACTTCCATCACTGAACAGAAAAATGTCTTTTTGTGGTTGAAAGATTCATTCATTTCTGACTTCTTACAGTTTTTTACAGACGCTAGGACACATTTCCCAATACTTAGGTCACTTTTGCAAAACTCTTCACACAATTCTCCTAACTGACCTTCAGCTTGGCAAAGCAGTTCATTTCACATTCAAAATGCACTACAACTACCAAAACACTTTATTCAGGTCTCAAATAAACTCATTCTTCCAGAACACTAGCAAAGGTTGACAGCCGACAAACACACTTTGTCACCCACAAAACAATGACCTAAAAAACACTAGCAACATGTAGCATTACACAGTGTTTTCTTGTGTAAAACAAGGACACATCTCTGTTTATAATTTCAATATATGTTACTGGAATGAATCAGACATCATGCAGAATTTGTTAATATTTGTTTATGTATTTTTATTTTTTTGCACTAAGTAATCCCAAAATACAAGAATTTGTATACACACCATCCACTGATACACATACAATAGTAATGCTATTCTACTCCGTCTCCTCCATTTGGCCACAGGTTCTCATCCACATCACATCTTATGTCATCTAGGGCAATACACCTAGGAAAGAATCTTCTGGCATGCCAGAATTGAAGGAGTTGAAAAATTGAAGGAGTAACACCTGTGTAGATGTTCATCTACAATGAGAATCAGCTGTGGCTGGTTAAACTGCATTTTTAGATTTAAAATATGTTTCAATAAAATATTGCTGTTGAATTTTGCTGTCTTTTTAAGTTTTGCATTGTGTTATTGTTTTGGCCATAAGTTTAACAGTTTTGAAAACAGTATGTAAGCACATGCAAAATGTCCTGTACGTACAAAGATTTTTGGCAGTTGTTGTGTCTGAGTGAGAAAATAATTCATGAAATTTGAGAGATGTAGTCATTGAATGCATTTTGTGCCAAAACAATGATAACTGATCCTCAGTTTAGCCCACATAGATTTCTGTTGTGCTCACTGTGTGAGGAGTTTTGCAAAAGTGACCTAAGTATTGAGAAATGTGTCCTAGCGTCTGTAAAAAACTGTAAGTCCACAAGCTGAAATTTAGATATAAAAATGTGAATTTTTAAAAAATTAGGACAGGCTAATAAAAAGAAAAAAACTGTATACTTGTACAAGTCAACAAGAATGAATTAGCAACAGGTTGAGCTAATATTTTCCTTACCTCGACGAGGAAATTAGATTTTTGCCAAGACAAAAAAACGTCACAGGCTTAAACTCACATGGATTAAATGGCACACAAAGGGAGGCAAACAAAGAGAGATCACAGTTACCAAAACATATCAAAGGGACTTTTCTTCATGTGTTCAATAATCTGTGACTTAAAACAGGCTTAATATCATCAGTTCACAGTAAATAAGGTATTATCACAACAAAACCATAATTACATGACCGTGGCAACACGATGAAAACATGACCACTTTTGTGATCCATTCAAAGTAAGTTTCGATTCTTGAGCGTATCTTTTTAGCAAGTTAAAGAAAAGGCGACTTTTATTCAGGTCTGTTTTATGGTAGAGTGCAGGTGCTGCTAGAGTATTAAATAGAGAAGATCATCTTTTGATATTCTGTATGTTTCTAATCCATTGTTTTCAGGACATTTTCACTGTGTTGTGGTTGAGTCTTCAATGCAGTAGGCAAAGAATAAAACTGAAAAATCTGGGATATCAAAAACTTGAAGCAGATCTACAGTCATTGCCACTGCAACATCTTGTTTCTTTTCTTTTTGCCATTCTGTTGTAGGGTTGTTCGATATAACGATATATATCGGTTTCGTATTACGCTATTGTTTGTTTCGTGGTGTCGCAAAATAAACAATTTAAGGGAATATTTTTTCAGCGTTTTGATGGTCACTGTAGTGGTTATATTAATTTCTTAAAGTTCTCTCTTTCTCTTATATTTAAAATAACCACACTACGCAACTGTTTTTACACATTGTCATTAGCAACAATGATGGTAAACCCATCGTGTGGCTCCACCTTTGGCTTGTTTATTTTCCACATAAACCTTTCACAATGAAGCTGAAGATCCTGTTGAGATTTTCAAAATAAACTGAAGTGATGACAAGCAGAAGGACCATTTAAAACAAATTGAGGACCTTATTTCTAAACGAGGGGCTCCCTCTGTAGCATTGACATGGTTTGGTTATGAAAAGTCTGACACGGACCAGAAAACTGCACTATGCAAATTATGCATGAAACCGGTCCCCACCTCAGACTCAAACATGGCAAACCTCTTCTACCACCTACGCAAGAATCATGTGAAAGAGTATCAAGAGAGTTTATGGATGAGAAGCAAAAAAAAAAAAGCCATCAGGTGCTAAAAATAAACCTTAGACTCAAACGTTAGAACAGGCTTTTCCCTGTGTAATAAATAATCACAAAGAAAATTCCGTCCGTTACAAGTTGTGTCTAAAAATGTACAGTTTCACGCATCAGTCAAAACACTCAACTCCAAGTGTACGACGCCCACCTGAAAACACTTCACGCAAGTCGAGTTGCCCAAGATTCACAGAATTTACAGAAAATGTAAATTTTTGTCATATATATCGTTGTCGTGACAATAAATGTCTTATATTGGGATATGAGATTTTGGTCATATCGCACAGCGCTGTTCTGTTGTAGACTTACTAGTATGCTTTTGCCCGACCCAGTTTGGGTCACGCAAGCTGTTGTACAAATGGCATCTCTCTTTATACATTAGTTTCAATGTAGCTTTTTAATAGCAATTATAAAATAAAGAAAATTCAGTCTCACACGTGCCATTTTTTCTCACATCTCCTTTCTGTTAGTGACCGTCAATGTGGATGGTGACTTCTATGTCAGTGGAGCAGGTCTCAGGTCAAAGGTCAAGGTGGGGTGCATCACTTTCCACTGGGGGTGCTGCAATGCTTCTTCAGAGGGCTCAGAACATAGTCTGAATGGTGTCAAATACCCTCTAGAGGTGAGTCAGCTTATGTGAGTAGTGTTGAGCTTGGTAATGACCTAAATGTTAAATATTACTTACAGACTCAAATTCATCTGTTATGATCAGGAGAATTTAAACTATATCTATAAGTTCAGCTCTGTCCAGAAATTAAGCATTCAGCTATGTTAAACTCTAAGATCAATCTAAATATCATTAGCTGTCTTTATTATTGTGTTTTCATCACAGTTTTGTTCCGTCTTTATTTAATGATAGATTAATTAGTATTATTTACTATTTTTTGTTTTACCTCTGCAACCTTTGTTCCATTTTTATAATTTTATTTTCATTTTATTTGCTCTACTTAATTTAGTTTCACATTATTTCTTGTATTGTTTTGTTTACTACTTGAGATGATGCATCTCAAGGCATTTACTTAAATATGATAAAAAATAATGTTATAATATTATATAACATTATAACCAGAATTCTTATAAAGCAACAATAAAATATCATCCTAATTTAAAACAAAATCATTTCATATTTTTAAAAAGGACCTTTACAAAAAGAAATTCAGTGTCTGAATTAAACAATCTCACTGGACTGATAGACTCAACTTGTTGGTGTTTATTTTTTTCTGTTTACTCCTGTAGATGCAAATATACTGTTATGACCCACTTCGATTTGATTCTTTGGATGAAAGCATCAAGGCTGGAGGCAGAATCACAGCACTCGCTGTTCTATTTGAGGTTTGTGGTGTGTGCATGTGTTCACTACAAGGCATATTGTTATGTGCTGAGAACAGGTTTAGAGGTTTGTATGACTTGTGTGCTTAAAGAGTAAAGCATTGAAATTCAAAAAGCTATTCCATGCATGCGTGACAATAGAAGAAGAGAGGTATTACAATAATTAAAATAAAATAAAAGTTAAGCTTGAATAAGTTGCTGCAATCATTGAGGAGCTTAGCATGGAGCCGCTACTCCTCTGTTGAAAAGAGCTGATTGGGGGCTTTTTAATTCAAAACAGGTAAACATGTTCAAAGTGATACTGCCAGTGTATGTAGTACCGTGGCTTTGTCCTGTCTTCCTACCCTAACCCCATCCAGTCACAGCAGATGATCATCCTGAGCCTGGATCTGTTGTAGGTTTCTTACTGTTAAAAGTTGTGTTGAGAAGTTTTTCCTTCTCACTTCCACCAAAGCACTTGTTCATAGGGGGTCATATGACCGCTGGGGTTTTCTTTGCTTTGCACACAGAGGGTCGTTTGATTCTTTGTATTATTGTAGGGTCTTTACCTTACAATATAAAATGCTTTGAGGAAATTGTTGTTGTGATTTGCCACTATATAAATAACATTGAATTGAATAGTAATGTTCAATCATTAGACTGAAGGTTTATTTTTATTGTTGGTGTATGATCATTGCTGTGTTCTTGTCTGTGTGCTTATGTTCAGTGTCAGGGTTCATACTGAGCATAGTAAATACTTTTTCTTAACATGCAGTCTGCTTTGTGCAGTCATGTTGCCTCTGGCCATGTTGGCATGTTAGAACTGTGAAAGGTCAGGTTGGAACAAATCTAAGACGAATGCCTCATGTGAAACAGCAGGGAATATCTGTGTGTCTTTCCAGCTAAAGCTTGGGCATAAAAACTACCAGTTAACTACCAGTTTTGTTTCTTGCCAGCAAGTTTGGCAGTAACTGGGTCATAAATAATCTTCTTCTCATGGTTTTCTTTTTTTTTCCTCAAAATTCCAAAAATGTGAACGCTTTGTTGGTGAAAGCAGTGTAACCATGAAAGTTCTGGTTTTGAATATGTCCTATAGTCTTGTTTAATATTCCCTTTGTGTTCCTTTTGTTTTTCTTAACTTTATGGTAAAATAATAAATGGAGCACTTAACAGTGCAAGATCATACATATCTTTAGCAGAACCTATATCTAAAACATAAAATCCATGACATGATGTTATGTTTATAATTTTGAGAGGAAAGGGTTGTACGTTGTTTGTTTTATTTATTCCTTCATATTTTATGACTTTGTTAACCTACAAAGTTTCAGTCCATAGGAACTTATAGTTTTACAGTATACTGGCTGTCCTGTTTATTTTCTGGGTTTTTTTTTTTTTTCCAATGGTATTAGTGTTGTTATATTTGTTAGTAAAGCTATTTTAAGATATTCATTTGGAAACTGTATGTATATGTGTGATTTATCTGAAGTAATTATGTTTTCCTTTTCACAGATAAGCACTGAAGACAACATGAACTACGCTGCTATAATAGAAGGCATCAACAGTGTGAGCAGATATGGTACAGCAGGTGGTTTTTTGTGTTTTCTCTTACCTTTTCTTGTGTTGTGTGTTTTTAAGCTGTCTTGTTTACTGTCCAGGAAAGAGTGCCAGGGTTTCACCCTTCACCCTGCAAGGTCTTCTGCCAAACTCCACTGAAAAATACTTTATCTATAATGGCTCTCTGACTACGCCACCTTGCGGCGAGATTGTTGAGTGGATCATCTTCAAGAACACAGTAGCCATCTCCGATGACCAGGTGACAAATCCAGTTCCAGTACATTTAAATTAAAATGTATACATTTTCACTTTCTATTTTGACATCTGCTTCGAATCCTGCATGTTGTTTATTATTTTTATATTCTTGTTTTAAATGGTAACCTTCTTTATATTTGTCATGAAACGCTGTGTGGCAGGCAGGAGATGTGGACCCAAAATGCAGGCGCTCAGACTCAAGGTGTCAACTCAAAGTCACAGCTTTATTGGCTGGCAGGAAAAAACATACAAACTAAACTAAACTGGGAAACAACAAACTAAAACTCACAGTGAGACACAGGGAGATCCACACAGCATGAGGGACAACGCGACACTGACTCAGAGAAACACAGGGTTTAAATACACTGGGAAGTAACGAGGGGAATGAGACACAGAAGGAGAGCACAGCTGGGGGAAATCAGAACTGACGAGAAAAGGAAGCGTAACCTGAACACATTCACATAAGACACGGACCTTCAAAGTAAAACAGGAAGTATGACACAGAGACGCGAACTTGACACGGTGGAGACAGCAACTAAGAAACACAGAGACATCACCAGTAAGGCAGAGGACTCTATGAACCAAAAGACAGAGGGAAACGCAAACATGCAGACACAGACTTACACAGAACAGAGGGGACACAGAGAGACATGAAGGGCAAGGGACCAAAACTAGAAACCATAGAATAACTCACACACAAGTACAATAATACAAAAATCACAAAGAACTAAAAACGCTGGGTCAGGGGACCCAGGACCCTGACAATATTGATTTCTAAATGATTGCACCACTTTAGGCAATAAAATATGTTAGCTTTTACTGTAAACATACAGTAGAATTTAAACATATTGTAAACATAACTTTCTCAGTATAATAGAGGGGTCTTTTTGCCTTAAGTGGCTCGACAAAACCTAAAAGCCCAGTTGGAGATAATGGGTATCATGACGGAAGTTATCTGAATTTTCTATTAGGCCAGGCTTTCACCTTCAGGGTCTGTGCATGCTCACTCTAAAAATACAGCGGCTTGCAAAAGTATTTGGCCATCTTGAACTTTCCCACATTTTGTCACATTACAGCCACAAACATGAATCAATTTTATTGGAATTCCACGTGAAAGACCAACACAAAGTGGTGTACATGTGAGAAGTGGAACAAAAATCATACATGATTCCAAACATTTTTTACAAATAAATAACTGAAAAGTGGGGTGTGCGTAATTATTCAGCCCCCTGAGTCAATACTTTGTAGAACCACCTTTTGCTGCAATTACAGCTGCCAGTCTTTTAGGGTTTGTCTCTACCAGCTTTGCACATCTACAGACTGAAATCCTTGCCCATTCTTCTTTGCAAAACAGCTCCAGCTCAGTCAGATTACATGGACAGCGTTTGTGAACAGCAGTTTTCAGATCTTGCCACAGGTTCTCTATTGGATTTAGATCTGGACTTTGACTGGGCCATTCTAACACATGGATGTGTTTTGTTTTAAACCATTCCATTGTTGCCCTGGCTTTATGTTTAGGGTCGTTGTCCTGCTGGAAGGTGAACCTCTGCCCCAGTCTCAAGTCTTTTGCAGACTCCAAGAGGTTTTCTTCCAAGATTGCCCTGTATTTGGCTCCATCCACCTTCCCATCAACTCTGACCAGCTTCCCTGTCCCTGCTGAAGAGAAGCACCCCCAGAGCATGATGCTGCCACCACCATATTTGACAGTGGGGATTGTGTGTTCAGAGTGATGTGCAGTGTTAGTTTTCTGCCACACATAGCGTTTTGCATTTTGGCCAAAAAGTTCCATTTTGGTCTCATCTGACCAGAGCAGCTTCTTCCACATGTTTGCTGTGTCCCCCACATGGCTTGTGGCAAACTGCAAACGGGACTTCTTATGGTTTTCTGTTAACAATGGTTTTCTTCTTGCCACTCTTCCATAAAGGCCAACTTTGTGCAGTGCATGACTAATAGTTGTCCTATGGACAGATTCCCCCACCTGAGCTGTAGATCTCTGCAGCTCGTCCAGAGTCACCATGGGCCTCTTGGCTGCATTTCTGATCAGCGCTCTCCTTGTTCAGCCTGTGAGTTTAGGTGGACGGCCTTGTCTTGGTAGGTTTACAGTTGTGCCATACTCCTTTCATTTCTGAATGATCGCTTGAACAGTGCTCCGTGGGATGTTCAAGGCTTGAGAAATCTTTTTGTAACCTAAGCCTGCTTTAAATTTCTCAATAACTTTATCCCTGACCTGTCTGGTGTGTTCTTTGGACTTCATGCTGTTGTTGCTCCCAATATTCTCTTAGACAACCTCTGAGGCCATCACAGAGCAGCTGTATTTGTACTGACATTAGATTACACACACAGGTGCACTCTATTTAGTCATTAGCACTCATCAGGCAATGTCTATGGCAACTGACTGCACTCAGACCAAAGGGGGCTGCATAATTACGCACACCCCACTTTTCAGTTTTTTGGGTTTTTTTAATGTTTGGAATCATGTATGATTTTCGTTCCACTTATCACGTGTACACCACTTTGTGTTGGTCTTTCACGTGGAATTCCAATAAAATTGATTCATGTTTGTGGCTGTAATGTGACAAAATGTGGAAAAGTTCAAGGGGGCCGAATACTTTTGCAAGCCACTGTAGGTGTTTTGTGGTTCATGTAACTCTGTTTCCACACAGAATGAGCTTGGAGTCCTGCTGGCTATTTACATTCAAACATTAAAGGTTACCATCCATTAACCTAATAAATAAAATTAAAAGACTGGGAAACAGTTTATTGGCAGATCATAGTGGAAATAAGTTTATTGCTTGAATAGACAGTATTGTTTTGTGTTTTGTGTTCTAAAAGCTGTAATTCCAACAGTGTAAAACACACACAGTTTGCATCGCACTGGACAAATCACCACATTAAACAATAAACTGAAGTTGGTGTCATAAACACTAACAACTACATGGGGAAGGGGGCAGATGGGATGGACACTCACTGAAAACTGTGACTCGATAGAAGAATCGATAGAAAAACCCCCAAAACAAGTATTCCTATGTTCGTAAGCAACCCCTTAAAGAGATATTTAGGTATCACAACAGAGAGGGGCAAGAGAGAGAGAAAGGGCGAGACAGACAGAGCATGACTGAAACCCATACAGAAGCAGTCTTTGCTTCAAACAATTATTGGCTTACAGAAGGTTTCTGAGCTATTCAGACTTGATGAAGTACATTAGACCCACATAATTGCATGTACCTGCACAAACATGTAGATGCACACAAAAGGTTTTCAACAAAAACATTCCACCGTGATCCCTGCTGAGGACCAGATGTTGTTTTCAACCTGACTCATTCACTTCAAACACAGCTACCATTAGATAGGTTTCACTCTGGTGAACTGGTGACTCAGCAACACAAAAAGACCTGGATGTCCATGGAAGACAACAGTGGTGGGTGATCACAGAATCATTTCCATGGTGAAGAGAAACCCCTTCACAACAGCCAACCAAGTGAACAACACTCTCCAGGAGGCATATCAATATCCAAGTCTACCATAAAGAGAAGAGTGCTTGAAAGTAAATACAGAGGGTTCACTGGAAGGTGCAAGCAACTCATAAACTTTAAGGCTAGATTAGATTTTACTAAAACACATCTAAAAAGCACAGAATGATGGCAAGAAAAGAGTATGGAGAGGGCATGGAACAGCTCACAATCCAAAGCATATCCAGGCAATATGATGGCTTGGCCGTGCATGGCTGCCGAAGGCACTGGGACACTGGTGTCTGACACAGGACAGAAGCAGCCGAATGAATTCGGAGTTTTTCAGAGACATACTGTCTGCTCACATCCAGCTAAATGCAGTCAAATTGATTGGGTTTCATAATACAGATGGACAATGACCCAAAACATACAGCCTAAGCAACACAGGAGTTTATTAAAGGAAAGAATTGGAATATTGTTGAATGGCCAAGTCAGTCACCTGATCTCAACCCTTTTGAGCATTTCAATTGCTGAAGACATCTCTGTGCAGAAGCCCGGTGCTGACAGCTAATAATATATATATATATATATATATATATATATATATATATATATATATATAAAGATTATTTGGAACTGTGAGTGATGCAAAGCTGATGTAGTAAAGTGCAAAATAAATAATGTTGGAAATTAGATTAGCGAGTCACCTTTGAGTCTTTAGTGGGGCATGTAGTCAGATATAGTTTTGAAGTTTGAATACCTTAAAAGAATCTTTTATTGTTGCCCATTCTTTTTCAAAGACGTTCACCATCATAAAAATTTCGAGGAGTTTAATAAGAAATATTTTTAGGCTACCTTTTTCTTTGTTTATTTTATTCCCAAAGTCTTTTCTGTAAAAGAACCTGCTGAAATCACAACCCCACAGTTAGTGCAACCTCACAGTACAATCACTCCTAATTATTAGGTAACCATTCATGGCAGAGTGCTGAACTCATGTTTATAACTGTATTGATTCCTCTGTTGCAGCTGGTAATGTTCTGTGAGGTGATGACGATGCAGCAGGCCGGATATGTGATGCTGATGGACTACCTGCAGAACAACTACAGGGAGCAGCAGGAGCAATTTATGGGTCTGGTGTTCTCCTCTTATACGGGCACTGAGGAGATCTTCACACGGGGTTTGTATCCAGAGTTTTGTTTCTTAGGACAGTCATTTATACCAAGGGCTCTAGTCATCTGAATGAAATCGTATTTGACTGAAAACTAGTGATGTGCGGATCGATACTGAAATATCGATTCCTCCAATACCAGTCATTTATGTTCTGGAATCGATTCTCACATTAAAATATCGATATTTTAGTAATTTAGGGTAAATTTGTAGTTTATCATTAACAGGAACACAGTGGAAAGCAGCTATATCATTGGGATTGTCTACATTGGAAGGAACTACTTCCTCTTCCGCCTTTCATAGTCATGTGCGAAATACGGCTGTATAAATGTATCGCAGCCCCTTGGCGTGCGCACTCACAACAATGTCTGGGCGTAAATGGAGTCAAAGGCAGACGTATTTTACCTCCACAAACAGCCAAGACGCGGTTTGCGATACATGTGGCAAGACCACTAACCTCGTCAAATACCTCACTGTAAATCATATCACAGAATATGACGAGCGTATGTTGAGGCGAACTGAAGAGGAGGAGAGGGGTAGGTGCCGCTAGGGCGAGACAGACGTCTCTCGCGGAGGCCTTTAGTGCTGCAGCCAGGCAACATGCTCAAATGGCACACAACTTCAGTTTTCTATATGATAATTCTGCATTATTAAGTGATAAGAACAAGTAATCTGAGGTCCTGTAATCATTATGAAGCTATAATTTGAGATACAATAAAAGATACAGTAAAAAAAATAAGTTTTTGTACAAAGTATCGGATCAGTATCACCGATGCCACCCTGAATTTTACTTGGTATCGGATCGGAAAGGAAATCAGTGGTATCGCACATCACTACTTGCAAATGTTTTCTCTGATTAAATACATCAGCTGGATTGTGTAGAATACATAGTGTTTGCCTTTTTAACCTAAAGACATATAAAGCTAGTATTTGCAGAATTTTAAATAATTTTAACTTTGTTATTTAAAATTGAAATCATGATATACTTTTTAGACTAAATCATATTCCATATGCATGAAGCAGGTTGAAGCATTAGTTGAGGCAGAGCTACTAACAGAGGTTGACGCCTGTAAATCTTTGGGCTGGATGTACCTGTCGTCATGAAATTATTATCTGAAATAAGTTAACACAAAAGTTGTTGGAGCATCCAAACAGACAGGTTTGCTTGTTGTTTTTGGTGACAGACCTTGTTGGAAGCTGAGATGTGGCAGTCAAACTACTGAAAACTTAAAAACCGTAAATCCTCCACTTTAGCCATGATAAAAACTTTTTTCACATGGTATTGATTAGTTTGGAACAAGCAGCAACTGAAGAACAGGGCTTAAAAATGAATTTAGTGTGGCATTCAGTTTTCCAATCAAACTTACTAGAATTACCATTTAACTTTCTTAAATATGGGGACCTGTGGCTCCAAAAAATGAACATAGCAGCAGCCAAAATGCTAGATGATGGTAATGGGTGGCAGCACAGTGGCCACCTCCATCTTACATGTACAGTAATCCAGTAATTGTAAACAGTAATTGAACTCGTAATCACAATTCTAGCTTACCTAAAGGACTTATTCAGATAAAAGAACCCACCCACCACTTTAATCACACTCTAGATCTTGTTTTAACATATGGCATAGAAACTGAACATTTAACAGTGTTTTCCGAAAACCCTCTCTTGTCTGATCATTTCCTAAAAACATTTACGTTTACAATATTGATTACACAGCAGTGGGGAGTAGACTTCATCACAGTAGATGTCTTTCTGAAAGTGCTGTAACTGACTTTAAGAATATAATATACCTGCTGTTATCTTCTTCAATGCCCTGTACCAACACAGAGCAGAGCAGCTAGCTGAACGCTACTCAAACAGAGGTTGATTATCTTGTTAATAATTTTACCTCCTCACTTTGTATGACCCTGGATACTTTAGCTCTTGTGAAAAACAGCTGAAATCAAATCAGAAGTACTTGACTCCTTGGTATAATTCTCAAACACATAGCTTAAAGCTGATAACTCGTAAGCTGGAGAGGAAATGGAGAGAAACCTTTTGGATGGTGCCAGTAGTATCCCATTAAGGAGTGATGGCCATCTTCAACCAAAACGCTGACACAAATGTGACACAGGAACTGTCAGTCATTAGTCTCTATCCTGCCTCTTCCCTTTGATACATGGCTACAATGCAAAATCAGGGTTTCCAAAAAGTTGATTCTGTTCATCTGGACGTAGCGTTTTGTGGGAGAAATGTTTCACCACTCATCCAAGTGACTTCTTCAGTCTCAGCTGACTACAGGTTTCCCCAATCTTATAAACAGCACATTTGCATAATGACTGAAACCAGTCCACTGAAGGAACAATGGGCTGGGAGGTCAGTTCCTTAATCTTAATTATGCAAATTCTTATGACCATTGATCAACAACCACTGATCAATGGCCATGAGTACCATTTACAGAGAGTTGGGAAATGGCTGCAATCACAGCATTGTAAGATGGCGAAAGATGGACCCTTAGGCCCCCTCCTTGATTCAGAGATGGTCTTTCCCTTTTCACGTAAATGGCCTCCTCGACTCTGCGCTCAAACCAGCGTTCCTCCCTGTCCAGGATGTGTACATCCTCATAATTGAAAGAGTGTCCACTGGCCTGTAGGTGTGAATAGACTGCAGAGTCCTGGCCTGACGAGGTGGCTCTTCTGTGTTGTGCCATCCACTTCGCCAGAGGTTGTTTGGTTTCTCCGATGTATAAATCCTGGCAATCCTCCTGGCACTTAACAGCGTACACTATGTTACTCTGTTTGGGGGACCCGATCCTTGGAGTGGACCAGTTTTTGGCGCAGCGTGTTTTGGGGTTTAAAAGAGACCCGGTGTTTAGAAAAAAATGCGTCTCAACTGCTCCGATACTCCTGACACATATGGGATCACTACAGGTTTTCGCTTGGGCAGCGGTTGTCCTTCTCTCCTGGATCGGCTGGAGCTTTCTTTAGGTGTCTTTCCAGCTTTGACAAAAGTCCAGCTGGGATAACCACATTTACTCAGGGCCTTCTTGATGTGCTGTTCTTCTGCCTCCCTGGCCGCTGTGTCTGTGGGGATGGTATGTGCTCTGTTTTGGAGTGTCCTAATGACACCCAGTTTGTGCTCCAGTGGATGATGAGAGTCAAACCTTAAATACTGATCCGTATGTGTAGGTTTACGGTACACGTCAGCTTTTAGATGTCCCCCATTACTGATGGAAATCTCACAGTCTAAGAAGGCTAACCTGCCACTTTTCATATCCTCCCTGGTGAATTTGATTTGTCAGTCCACCGAGTTAATGTGATCCGTGAATTGTGGTATGTCCTGAGATTTGATTTTTACCCAGGTGTCATCCACATATCTGAACCAATGGCTTGGTGGTGTTCCAGGGTAGGATAGCAGAGCCCTCTTTTCCACTTCTTCCATGTACAAATTGGCCACGATGGGTGAAACTGGGGAGCCCATGGCACACCCATGTTTCTGCCTGTAGAACTGACCCTTGTATGTGAAGTAGGTGGAATGAAGACACAGTTCCAAAAGCAAACACACTTGGTCGATGCTGAGAGTGGTCCTGTTGCTGAGGTTGGTGTCATCCTGTAATCTCTTACGGACTACCTCCAACGCTTCCGTGACTGGGATGCAAGAGAGATGTAACGTTGTACAATACCATGGTTTCATCTGCCTCCATAATGACATCTCTCACCTTCTCAACAAAATCCAGGGTGTTCTGGATGTGGTGTTCAGAGCTGCCCACCAGCGGGTTGAGGATCGAAGCCAGAAACTTGGAGGTGTTATAGGTGACCGAGTTTACGTGAAACGGGAAAGACCATCTCTGAATCGAGGAGGGAGCCTAAGGGTACATCTTTCGCCATCTTACAATGCTGTGATTGCAGCCATTCCCCAAATCTCTGTGAATGGTACTCATGGCCATTGATCAGTGGTCTTTGTTCAGTGGGTTTTGGTCAGTGGTTGTTGATCAATGGTCATGGGAATTTGCATAATTAAGATTAAGGAACTGACCTCCCAGCCCATTGTTCCTTCAGTGGGCTGGTTTCAGTCATTATGCAAATGTACTGTTTATAAGATTGGGGAAACCTGCAGTCAGCTGAGACTGAAGAAGTCACTTGGATGAGTGACGAAACGTTTCTCCCACAAAACGCTACATCCAGATGAACAACAACTTTTTGGAGATTTACTTTCCTGGATGATTGAGAATATATCAAGACAAAATCAGGGTTAAAAGTCTGAAAGGGGGGGAAAAAATGCCCTGAAACTGAAAAGGGGGGTTTGAAACTGAAAAAAGGGAATTTGAAGCCCCCCAAAAATTGAAACTGTAAAAAAACGAAATTGCATAATTTTGTAGTAAACAAACGGCAGACACCGTTGAGCCATTACAACAGATTTTAGGGTTCCCCACCTCCTGAATCCCACTTTCCTACTCATTTTCCTGTTTAGAAGCAAATTCACACTCTACAATTGAGAACGGAAACTAGAGGGTTTCTTTTTTCATTTTTTTATTTGAGTACATTTCAGAGCCAGTGCTTTTTCACTTTTACTTGAAAAAAGAAGTTGACACTTTTGCTGGAGTATTTTTAACACTAGTATCTGTACTTCTAATTAAGTACAGAATGTCTGTACGTTTTCCACTTCTGTCTGGCTTACCTAAGCTCAAAGTGGGCTGCATGTGGCTCACAATGTAAAATGAATTTGTTGACATCCCTGTATACTACTCCGAAAGCAATTCTCTTTTGCAATGTGAAGCTTGCAAAACTGGGTGTTTAAATATAGGACTTTACATGACAGGTTTTTTTTTTTACATTTTTAACCAGCAAATACTCAAACACTATGTGTGTATCTGTCCCAAAGTACAGATCCTGATTCATTTTGATTATAAGAAAGGGTGAGAATTTCAGGCTTTTAAAAATCTGCCTCACATTTCAGTGTGCGGAAAGAAAAAAAAGGGTCTGAAAGTGGGTCAAAAGACCATTTTTCCAAAAATATATTTTCAAAATTATTTGACATATGAAGCTTAAATTTCATCATTCCATTCTATCATATATCTTAAAACTTTGGACCATAAAAGTTTTAGGTAAATTGAAGATGGTGAAGCAAAATATTCTAAACTTCTGTTGATTTTTAGACAAATGATCATGATGTAAAAATAGAGCTGAAGTGACCTGAATAAAATGTCAGTGACAGACAGAGAATGGGGTGACTTGGGTACCAATTGATTTTAACACTGCATGTTGTTTCTACTCAATAACTGGGATTGATCTTTGGCTTTGAGGAGAGTTTGTTCTGGTACCAGAGAAATATTTGATGTTGTTTTCAATTAATGTTCTAAAATATTCTTAAAACATTTGAGAAGCTGGTTTTGAATTGCGTTGACTTTTGCCTCCACCAGTTAGTTTTGGAATATGCAACACTTTAGCATATTTTATTGGAGTTAGCAGAAATTAATTTATTAGTTGTTACACACACATCTGTATATATTTTGGCAACATTACAGGACAAAAACAATCTTCTCCATAATCAGTTCCATTTGTTTGTCTGTTTATCAGTCTAGCATCCACAGTTGTAAAGATGTTTAAATATTGTGTGATGGTAGATATCAATAACAACTGAAGGTGATTTCATTTTGGTGAAAATTGTGTCAAGGTGATACCAAATGTGAAAAACAGCAAAAACTTTATATTACTTTTAAAGGATTGTCTTCAAATTTTACAATATCCTAGACCTTAGAGAAATTGACTATCTAGCTTGGCTAAGCACACACTTTATTTTTTTAATATGACACACTACATCTGCTAACCTCAGCATGTTGTAGTAAAAACATAAAACATTAAAGTTTTAGTAAGCTGTTAGGACGCTAGGGCTGGGCGATAGGGCCTAAAATCCATATCATGGTATAATTTGAAGCATGTGCGGTAACGATATAGTTCGCGATATATTTTTTTCTTCTGTATACCGTATTTTCTATACTTAAAATCCTTTAATTTTCTCAAAACTTGACTGTGCACCTTATAATCCGGTGCGCCTTATGTATGAATTCTGATTGTGCTTATTGACCTCAAACAGATTTTATGTGGTACATGCTCAAAAATCTGTCAAAAATGTTTTAGTAGGACTTTGGTAAGCTACGAAGCCGCACCACTTGATGGACTGTCGGAGCATTATGGGTACCGTAGTCAGGAGCCTCGCTGAGTAACCTGGGTCCAAAACTCCGTCTGCTTCGGGTCCCAAAGTCAAATGAACACTGCGGCATCACTGAGAGTTAAAAACGGTCTAAATTCTTTCATCTTTAATAAAATGATCAGCACTGCTGCTTTACCAGGTGTAACAATTAAGTTTAACATCCAGGCATCCATGAAAACAGAATTTATTACATTTAACAGAGTTAGAAGTTAGCAGGAAGTTAGCTTGCTCGCTTCCACCTAAACATGATATTGCATGTTCTGACTGAGAGATTTCTGAAAAAATTCAAACGTACAGCTCTGCTGTCACTTCCAACATGAATGAAGAGAGGAAACTAAACAGCAGTGACGTTCTTAGGGTTGCTGAAGTTGGGCTAGCTGGTATATAATGATGTGCTACATGATCACTAGTGACACAGCTATGTTAGCATAACAAAAACGCAGTGAAGCTGTAGGATGAACGCTAACTTTTTTCCACTCGATAAACGTTAACGTGAGGGTTCCTGATGGTTTGGGACAAATGCAATCGCATGGCAGGATGCTATGAAGGGACCAAACTTCAGTCAGGAGAACAACTGAGATAATCCATCCACAAAACGAGGTTAGTCATTAATATACTGCAACAACATGGGAATAGAGCAGAATTCATTCATTAATGAATCAATGGTACGGAAGTGGAGAAAGCGCAGTTTTTGGCTTTCCTCATATTCCAAAACGTGCTTCGTCTCTTCGCTATTACTGTCACCCGGCATAATTTGCAGATGATATTTCCTGCAGCCGCTGCGATGCTTTTGACCAAAACAGGCGCAGCTTGATGACACCATCAACATGCACTATCAGGGTAGAGCGGTATAGTCAAAATCTCTACCATTGGCCAAATTCATATCGTTTCTACCGAATACCATTTATACCGAATATCGTTTATACCGCCCACCCCATAGGACGCGTCCCTTTTCTGTGAAGTCTAGAGGGCATGAGGGCAACAGTGCAAACTATATATAAAGTGGGTTTCCAAACAAAAACCCCATTCTTCACTGAAAGAAAAGAACACGTTAAACTCTAGAGCAGCGGTCCCCAACCACCAGGCCACGGACCGGTCTGTGAGTCGTTTGGTACCGGACCACGAGAGTTGAGGCTCAGGTGGGAAATTGATGGTTTTCAGGGTTTTTATCATTAACTCTGTTTCCCTGGGTCTTTGTAGTTGTGTCTTCTTATTATTATCTTATTTTGAAAGAAATATTTACGCGTTACCATGGTGGCCAGAGAGCAGACAGGAGGATGTTACTCTTAATGTTGGCGCATTTCAGGAGGACGCTGCTAATAAGGTTACACAATTACACAGTTAATTGGCATTTATTATTACATTTATAAAATACCACAGTTTTTGTTTTGGCCGTATCATTTTATTTTGTTGTATTTGTTCGCTGCACCTTAAAGGCCGGTCTGTGAAAATCTTGTGTGACATTACACCGGTCCGTGGCGCAAAAAAGGTTGGGGACCGCTGCTCTAGAGTGAAACAACAAAGGTACAATGCCTAGGCAAAGCAATGGCAGAGCACTCCTAAAAAGCTTCTGCTAATCTTTAAACAGCAAAACAAACTAGGCCCCACAAATTTACTGCCATTATCTTCACCACTAGAACAGCAGGAACATATTTCCCGACACTTGTTAGCCAAAACAAAACAAAACGTATGATGTAATGATAGAAAGGTGCTATACAAGTACAGTTTTGCTTATCTACTTAGAAAGTATACTCCATTAGATGTTACAAACTCATCGATGCTGGGTACTGGAATTTACACAAGCCTTAGAAGAAAACTGAAAATTACTGGAAGCAGCAGCAGTCATGCCAAACTATAATATGCTGATCACTGTAGTTTGTTCAGTGAGTATGGTTTGATTGAATCGGTTTCCCTGATATAGGAATAGGGAAGGGTTTCAAAGTACCAAAAAAATTAGTTGCTGGTTTTAATTTAAATGTCTTATGAGATCCAAAAGTCCAAGAAAAAATTTATATATATATATAAAATATATATAAAACAGGTCCGCGGCTCCGAACCATAGTAAAGGGACCTCTGGCTAATACGTCGGGTTCATGTCGGGCTCATAACCGAAAACTAGCTTTACTTTGTTGTCTGGGTCAACTTTGCTAGTGAGAGACAGAGAGACGTTGAAAGGCTCCAACGGAACTTATTGCTTCGGAGGAAAACACGAACACAGTGTACAGTCAAGTCTTAACAGCTTACTTACAACTGGGCTTGTCAGGCACTCTTCTTGGCTGCAGTGGTTATTATTATATTTACATGCTTCCAGCTCCCGTTTCTGGTCGGTGACAACTCGTACTTTTCCTTTTTCTCCCTCTCTCGCTCACAGACACATAACAAGTATGGCAGTCCATTCTCCCTGCAGCACGGACTACACTGCCCATGAGGCTACATTCTTTAGGGCTATGCCTGTAACGCTAATGCGTGTTTTGTTCGGGTTTCCACCGGTGTGGAATTATCAAAAATAGAGAGGGCATAGCCTAACATATGAAACAGGAAAAGACCGGCGTGTAATCCCTTTATTTCAACAAAGTAACTGTATTCTAAATACCACCTTTTTAAACGGTAACTGTAACGGAATACAGTTACTCATATTTTGTATTTTAAATACGTAACAGCGGTACATGTATTCCGTTACTCCCCAACACTGTTTATAGACATGTCAGCATAGAACAATTAATGTTGGTTTAGTCAACATAGCATAGGTTTTTTTTCTGGTCTTTTTTTTGTTATTGTTGTTGATTTTCAGGTCACTTTGGAGTGATTCATTGGTGCGTCCGCTGTTTTATTTATTACTCTTTATGTCTTATCATTTCTCTTTCTGCACTCAGCAGTATGTTTGATCTGCCTTCAGTCCTGCCCTTTAACTACAAAAACACATAAACACACATACACAACCCAACCAGTCAGTCAGTCAATCAGTCAAACCACGACCACACTGAGGTTTGCCACATGGAAACACATGGTCTGTTTTCCCTGACAGTTGGTTTCAGGGAAAACAGACTAAAATTGGAGGGAGAGGGGGAGAGAGAGAGAGAGAGAGGGAGGGAGGGAGGGAGAAGAGAGAGAGAGAGGTTTGTGCATTCTTTACCAAAGTTCTCGTGGTTGGCACTGCCCTCTAGTGGTCCAAGCAAAATATTTGTATTTATCAGCTTGTATTTATCTGTTCCCTCTTCTGCTGTTCGTAGCTAATGATATCAGGATTTTCACTTTGATCCCTCAGTAAACAGAGGTTAGACTGGTTAGAGCACTGAGCCTAGCTGAGATCCAGTGGAAAAGGAAATTTGCGAATGATTGGATAGAGTTTTCTGTCTGTCACCGCCAATCCTCAGTCTGCTTTAATCTGTGTTAATCCCAGACTTCATAGTGTCAGTCATCTGCATTGTCTCTGCACTACTAATCTCACCTCTGACCCAGAATCATACTTACAAACACAGACAGGAGCCATTTCAACAGCCACAATTCACTTTACTCATCCATTGCTTACTTACCGGTAGTTAATAATTCAGTTCAATTTAATTAAATGTTATATATACAGCGCCACATCGCAACAGCAGTCACCTCAAGGCAGTAACAAATAAATCAATAAACAAATAAAGGCACATCATGATGGGCGCTAGGACAGTTTATGGCCCACCAAAGTCAATTTTAAAGGTATAACTATGGCTTCACATCTAAATTGAATTAATTCTTGATTATGCTCTTCAATTTTATAGAAGAGCACAATTTTACAGTTTTATGAAATTCAGCTTTGTAGTTTTTTGTGTAATTTTCCTAATCAGCAAACAAGCATTGAACACATTTCACCACTGAGTTGCTTCAAAAGGACAAGCTATAAAACATAATGTGATGTGATAACCTGCATTGAGGATCAAGACAATTTTAAAAGCAAAATCATAAAATGTAATATTTTCCTTTTAATTGACTCTTTCTTTTTTTTTTAATGTAGTCAATCATACATGATAATGTATCCAGTGTTCCCCTGTTCATCAAATCTACATAAAAGCTACTGAAATAATAAAAGTTACTATAATAGAAAATAAAGTCAAGGTAGATCTTAGTTTTGGTTAGAGTTTTGGTTCCTGTATTTGAATTTGTGTCCATAAGTGCAGGCAAAAATGGAATATACACTGTAGAATGTGACAATCAATAATACCAAGCCAGCCACACTGTAATGAGTACAACATTTATTTTATTTATTTTTATCAGGATCTGAAATGACTGAGGAAATGTAAGCTGTAAACCATCTGCAGAACTCGGGGGTTTAAAAGAGTGCATCACAACATATTTTTAAAAAGAGAGGTTTTTATCTGTGTGTTTCAGTCTGCAGTTCAGAACCGGAGAACATCCAGGTGGCACCACACAACCTCAGCAGCCTGCTGGTGACATGGGAAAGGCCACGGGCAGTGTATGACTCCAGCATCGACAAGTACTCAGTCAACTACAGACTAGCTAGTACAGAGAATGCTGTCTCATCTGAATATCTGACTGACGGAGACCAGGATGTGGTGAGAAAGCAACCAACAGTTCATAATCTAAAAAACATTTTCTCTTAAATTTTGTGATATTTGCCATCTGTCCATCCATCCATCCATCCATCTTCTTCCACTGATCAGGGGCCGGGTCATGGGGGGCCAGACAAGGCAGAGAAGCCCAGACCTCCCTCTCCCCTACCACCTCCTCCAGCTTGTCCAAGGGAACACCAAGGCATTCCCAGGCCAACCGAGAGATATAATCTCTCCAGCGTGTCCTGGGTCTGCCCCGGGGCCTCCTCCCAGCGGGGCATACCTGGAACACCTCGCCCAGGATGCGCCCAAGAGGCATTCTTGTCAGATGCCCAAACCATCTCAACTGGCTCCTTTCATTGTGGAGGAGCAGTGGGTCTACTCTGAGTCCTTCCCAGATGGCTGAACTCCTCACCCTATCTCTAAGGGAAAGGCCAGCCAACCTTTGGAGGAAGCCCATTTGTGCTGCTAGTATCCGCACTACCCACAGCTTGTGACTGTAGATGAGGGTAGGGACGTGGATCAACCAGTAAATTGAGAGCTTCGTTTTTACATTCAGCTCTATCTTCACCATAACAGACCAGTACAGCGTCCGCATCACTGCAGCTGCAAGACCAATCCATCTGTTAATCTCTCACTCCCTTCTCTCATCACTTGTGAACAAGACCCCGAGATTTTAGTTTAATTCACTTGGGGTAGGAAGTTGTCCCTGACCCGAAGTGAGCAATCCACCCTTTTCCGGCTGAGGGCCATGGCCTCAGATTTGGAGGTGCTGATTCTCATTTCCACTGCTTCACACTCAGCAAGCTGTTCCAGTGCGAGCTGGAGGCCATCATACATTAAGGCTAACAGAACCACATCATCTGCAAAAAGCAGAGATGAGATTCTGAGACCACCCAAGTGAAAGCCTCCCTCCACTTGGCTACTTCTAGAAATTCTGTCCATAAAAAAGGGCCTGTTGTAATGGGTCCCGACATCCCATACTCCTGAAGCACCTCCCACCTTCTCCAAGTCCACAAAATATATGTAGACTGGTTGGGCAAACTCCCATGCACCCTCAAGTATCGTTGAGAGGGTAAAGAGCTGGTCCAGTGTTCCACGACCAGGACGAAAGCCGCATTGTTCCTCCTGTATCCGAGGTTCAACTAAAGGATGGACTTGCCAACTCCATGGCATAGACTTTCCCAAGGAGGCTGAGGGTGTGATCCCCTATAGTTGGAGCACACCCTCCGGTCCCTCTTCTTAAGTATCCGTCGCATGACAGTTTGCCAAGCTAACCAAGCCCAATAGGACTCCTCCTTTAGCCTGGTGGCTCCCTTCACTTCTGGTGTCCCAACATTTGGTTCGGCGGTTACTACCACGACAGGCAGCAACCACCTTACAGCTGCAGCTCAGTGCAGCGGCTTCAGCAGTGGAGGTGCTGAACATGGTCCATTCAGACTCAATGTCCCCAATCTCCCTTGGAACGCTGTTGAAGCTCTGCCTGAGGTGTGAGTTGAAGATCTTGCAGACCAGACCTCTGCCAGGCGTTCCCAGCTTACCCTCATTATACATTTTGGTGCGTCAGGTCTGTCCAGCATCCTCCCCCCCACCACCTGATCCAACTCTCCAGCAGGTGGTGAACTCTCCAGCAGGTGGTGATCAGCTCAGCCCCTCTCTTCACCCAAAATATTTCCACAGGTCTGGTGATACGATTACAAAATCAATCATCAACCTGCGGCCTAGAGTGTCCTGGCACTACATGCACTCATTTACACCTTTATATTCACACATGATGTTTGTTACAACTGTGGTTTGCACAGACGTCCAGTAACAAAACACTGCTCAGGTTCAGATCTGGGAGCCCATTCCTTCCAGTCACGCCCCCTCCAGGTCTCACTGTCATTGCTTACATGAGCGTTGAAGTCTCCCAGTAGGACAACAGTCCCCATGTGGAGCACTCTCAAGCACCCAGGGATTCCAAGAAGGCTGGGTACTTTGAAGTAAACTGCGCATAAGCGGAGACGACAGTCAGGACCTGTTCTCTGACCCGAAGGTGCAGGGTGCAAGCCCTCTCATCCAGAAACCCCAACGTACAGGCAACAAGCCGAGGGGATACTAGAATACCCACCCCAGTCTGCTGCCTCTCAGCAAGGGCAACTCTAGACTGAGACAGAGTCTAGGCCCTCACCAGGACCCCAAGCCATGCATTGAGGTGAGCCCGACTATATCCAGCAGGTACCTCTCAACCTCATGTACTAACCCAGAAACCAGAGAGGTGACATTCCATGTCCCAATCACTAGTTTTGGTAGTCAGGGTTTGGTCCGACAGGGCCTCTGCTCCTGGCCGCCACCCAAAGCACATTGTACCCGACACCTACGGCACCTCCTGTGGGTGGTGGGCCTGCAGGAGGATAGGCCCATCTCCCTTTTTCGAACTGTGCCTGGCTGTGCCCCATGGATGCCATTGGGCACCCTCCCCGGGCCTGGCTCCAGTGAGGGGCCCTGGAAGGGTGAACTGTTCCCTTGGACTTATTCGATTCAATTCAGTTTTATTTATATAGCGCCAAATCACAACAACAGTCGCCTCAAGGTACTTTATATTGTACAGTAGATCCTACAATAATACATACAGAGAAAAACTCAACAATCATATGACCCCCTATGAGCAAGCACTTTGGCGACAGTGGAAAGGAAAAACTCCCTTTTAACAGGGAGAAACCTCCGGCAGAACCAGGCTCAGGGAGGGGTGGGCATCTGCTACGACTGGTGACTTATACTCATGGGGGTGTTTTGAATTCCTCATTGTTTGGTCCCTTACCCAGGACCAATTTGCCATGTGAGACCCTACCAAGGGGGACAACATAGCCCCTGGAATCCCTGGAACACACAAACCCCCTCCACCACGTTAAGGTAGCGATTCACAGAGGGGTGATATTTTCGCCAATTATATTAACCATTGACCTCTATGAAGCCTGAATAAGCAGCTGTTGCACAAATGATAATCACCGAACCTCTAAGAACTGTGCACTGTTTACTACTACTAAAAACTGTCTTCTCAAAAAGGTGTTCACTAGGCTGCTCAATGTTTTTGGTGTGGATTTAATGGTAAATAATTCTTAGTCATATTGTCATTTCATAGTCTAGGGAGTATGTTGAAGTTCACCTGTAGGCCAACCCAAAAGTATCGCCCTGGATTTTATGTTAGACAATAAACTTTGTGTTGAAATAAAAGTTTTATGACACTTCCACAATATGTGCAAGATACTTGCCAAAAGTAAAATGTCTTTTTTGCCAAATGATGAATGTCTGCAACAACTTCTGTGGTGTTTAATCGCAAGGTAGCAAATTAAATAAGTCTTGGACACAGAAAATTTTCAGCATTAATATCATTAGGTGATGAGGTAAGGATGCTTACTTACACTCATTAGACACTTTGTTAGGTGCACCCGTTGAACTGCTAGATAATGCAAATATCTAGTCAACCAAATCACATTGCAAAAGATGAACATTTTCTCAAAACAGAAAGTATCCAGAGAATGGCATGTGTTTGGGTGAAAATGCTGTTAATGCCAGAGGTCAGAGGAGAATGGCTAGAATGCTTTGAGCTGATAGGATGGCAACAGTAATTTAGATATCTACTGGTTATAACCAAGGTATGCTTAAGAGCACAGCATGTTGAACCGTGAAGAAGATGTGTTACAGCAGCAACAGAAGAAGGCGACAATAGTTGCTGCTGTCAGCTAAGAACAGGAACCTGAGGCTATAACTTGTAGGGGATCACCAAAGTAGAATAGAATAGCCTTTATTGTCATTGTACAGAGTACAACGAAATTGGAGTGCCACTCCCTTGGTGCAAGTTTCAATAATAAATATAAATGTAAAATATAAAAAGTACAACAAAAACAATCGTAAGTACTCAAACAATAGTATGTACAATATATACAGGATAGCAGCATTAATATAATGACAGTGACGGTATGGAATAGGTTCAATTGTTTTTGTGCTTATTTACTACGGTGATAGCTCTGGGAAAGAAGCTATCCCTGAATCTGTTTGTCCTGGTTTTATGTGACCTGTACCGTTGGTACCGGGCACGAGCCTAGTTTTAGGATAGCTGTAACATTCACTTGTACACTGTACTTTGACCATGGTTTAACTCCTTGTGAGTGAAATAAAGACATGCAAATGACTGTAGAGAATGGAAGTAGGTAATCTTGGTACTGATGTGATATTCTTTCACCAGGGTGCGATACTTGATGACCTCTTGGCCAACACCAGTTATATGATCCAGGTTGTGGCGGTGTGCTCCAACGGTCTGTACGGACGTTCAAGCAACCCATTGATGGTTGTCATGCCCATTGACAACCCTGGTAAGAGCAAGCGTGCCCATCACCAGGCATAACCACAAAATCTATTAATTGTGAAATAGTAAGGCTAGTGCAAATTGTGACTTTGTGACAAACCTGCAAGATAGCCAGATCTGTATATTATAAAATTAATTTGTATTGAACCTTTACAAAGTGCAAAATAATTGGTTAACACTTAGTAATGTTATTGGTCACATTACTGTTACTAAGTCATCATTTAACCATATTTTAAATATATTCCAGTCACTTTTACATATTATTAATAATTAATAATTTAAATTTAATCTAATAACGTGGATGCTTTTTTATTTCATTCAACATTTTTATTTACGATGGCATTTTATTGTTTTTTTTTATTTTCATCATTTTCTTTTGCTATTCTCTCTTTACATTTTTCTGTTGTTTTATGGTCATAAATGGAATAAACTGCATTAGAAGATAAAAACTTATAAATTACCACACACTAACAAGGTCACTTTTGTAACGGTTATCTGGTTGTGGTTGAGGCTAGAGAATTTCTTTTTTCCGTCTAAAAGGGTTTTGTTTAACCTTACTTAACACAAAGACCTGAAGCTGAGGAAAAACTGCTTCAGCCCTTCAAACTAACTAAATTGTTACTGAAATATGATCATTGGGGTGCAATTAATTAACTTTTTTGGTTTCTTACACATTTTTCTTTGTAAACAATTTATCCCAAATATCTGTCCTCCCCTAAATCCTGAATAAATATTTCTTGTGTTTTTCCTCATCTCCTTTTCATCCTACCCATTTTACCTTCCCTATGGTTGTACACATGTAACTGACTACATTTGATTTAACACACAAAAACATGTTTCATCTTGTCTGTGTTTTTAACTGTTTCTTTAGATTCTTAAAATATACTCTTCCTGTATTTAGAGTTAAACAATATACTTGGTTTAAAGAGTCATTTTTAGTGTTGCAAAGCTGCCATCTTTGTTTTGCTGTCATCCACATTCACATGGCATCTGTTCTGCTTCCCAAACCTTTTGTTTTTGCAGCCTTTTGTTTAGTGAGGACTGGATTGGCAGTTATAGTGACTTTGTATTTCAGCTGAACTTAATAATAAATAAACCGATATGTGTTCTTACAATCAAAAAGATGAAGTATCCTATTATCCTGTATCTTATTGTAATATTCTTCAATATTCATTAGATTTACATAAGTGAATTTTTCCTAACTTGGGTTTTGGATACATGCTAACATTCTGGCAGTCATAGCTGCCTAGAAATAGTTCTGTCACAAAAAAACATAGAAATCGACATCTTAACAACACCTTATTATGTTAGTATTAGATTACTACTATTAGATTACTACTTATATTTAAGTAGCATTACCTTATTTTCAGGTATAAAGAACACTCTCTGAAATTAGGAAATGGAGCGATTCTGATGTGACAGCTACTTATATTTAAGTAGCATTACCTTATTTTCAATTATATTGTAGGGTCTCTACCTTGTAAAGTGCCTTGAGGCAACTGTTGCTGTGATTTGGCACTATATGAATAAAACTGAATTGATTATGGCATTTACAAGATTGTGAGGAATAACTAACAAGGCAACGTTTTACTCACCTTTAAAATTAGTCACTTTTAAAATTGAAAAAATATTTCAGACCGAGTAAAGTGTATAGCATAACTTTATTACTGGACTGGTTGCGCAGGTCCTATCATGCTACCACACTGGAATTCACTGAGCTCCTGAGAGCAAACCATACATGATTATAGTAGGAATTTTACGATCACCAAATGAAGTACGTTCAAAATACAATTCCTGTACAGAAATTTGCAAAAGTGTTATTTATGATCTATAATGATGATGATATGTGTTCTAGGAAAAAATACTGATATGTATTTCATTTGTAAATGCCATGGTGCTAATGTTGATAAAGTTAACACACATATCATTTCCCTGAGTCTTCTCCATCAAGCCTGTTTCTTTAAACTTGTAAAACCTCACTTCATGCTTCACAAACAAGTCTGATCTGGTCCTTGTGGTGTGTCATTTAGCTTCAAACAGGTAAGAGCCACTAGCCCACCATTTACACACCTGCCCCCTTAAATCCCCACTGTGTGCTGTCTCTAAGTTCAGTCAGCTTGTGCAGCATTAGCAGATAACTCTCCTTATGAGTTTGTTTTATTCCTCTTAGGGAACAGGTGGATCCAGTCTGAAAACAAAAGTTTGAGACAATCGGAGTTAAAGAAGTAACTTGAAAGCTTTTTGTTCAGATTCCTTTCTGTAACTTGTCTAGTTTTACAAGAATGAAACAGGAAAAACTACAAGTTGCAAATGCTTTATGTGTTTGTGTCTTTTGGGGATAATTCCTGCATGCAGGTACCCGATATGTTGTCACCATTTGTTTTTTTCATAAATTGTCATTTTATCACATGTAGTTGTCTGAATAATCCTCCTCTTTTTCATTTTCTCCATATGGTTTTTTGTATTGTCCTTTTTTCTATCCCGAGTGACACATTCCCATTCTGATTATTGGTCCTAGAATAGCAAAACTAAATGAAAGGATTAATTGTCCAGGAGCTTACCTGTTCTTGTCTGAGATGTTTTCGTCTGTGTTTCCAATTTGTTATGACCTTTGTTACCTATTTCTGCTTTTTCAGCATTTTCTTTCTTTGAACATTGTTTTTAATTCTGGAAATTAAAAATAACATGAATATAAGTTGAAGGAAACTTAAAGCCATCCTGAAGAAAATTTAAGCTAGAGTTATTTTGAAAATAAGTGATTTATTCTAGTTCTTGTTTGCATTGTATATAACTAATGTTGCATTCTGTTCCCTTTCTAGAAAATGCACTGGATCCAGCTTCTTATGAATATAGTAATGAGGTAAAAACAAAAATCCTATTTTCCCCATCTCATTGTTTAATTGTAGAATTACTGTTACTTGTCAAAGTCTGTAAACCATACTTTTACCAACAGGTCAAGTATGATCTAGATCTTACCTGGGATGGAATAGGACAAACTAAGGACTACGATCTGGATTGGAGTGCAACAAACTTGCAGAGGACAACAACTTCTGAATCACCTTTTTTGCTTTTGCCTACTATTAGAACTACAACAGTAGAGTTGGGTCACAGGAAAGTTACCAAGGATCCAGTTCCTCCTCTTAGATCCACTCAATCTGGTCAAGTGTTGAGCAATTCTGAAGAGATGCAACAACATAGTACCTCCATGTGGTCACCAGAAATGACCCTGCCACCAGAAACAAAGGGAAGAGCTAACTTCAATGCCAATGCTCTGTTTAATTTAACCAAAACAACCAAAGAAAACTCACTTTATACCACCACTGCTCCTTTACACCGCACGATAAAAATAGATGGTGTTCATGGAGGCATTACCCTAAACGGAAAAGGCAAAATAAAGGGAGGTATAAGTACCACTGCTCCCACAGTAACCACTTCAAAGGCTGATTACATTAATAGAGGATTAAGTCAACAAGATTATTCTGGAAAAGTAACTACCACTACTCCTACAATTACGAGTGCAAAGACCAAAGAAGGTAATGTTTCTCAATCAGGCAACACTGCAACCAATGTCATGTCTCATATAAGTAACGTGAGCAGCACAACGTCGTCTTCTACATCCTTCATCCAAACCAAGACTGATCCACGTTTGGCACGCCCAACAAACAAAGACAACACCACTGATAGAAGTCTTTCTACTAAGCCCAGAGGTATTCCAGAGATCCAGACAGAAAGCTCAACTTCCAAACCTTCCTCTTCACCTACCAAAACATCTGTCCAATTAAGCCGCATTCTCGTGCAGACCACAAAGCCACTGTCCAATGGTGAGAGCCTATTTGTGTTCCCCTCAACTTCCTCCTCCTTCACCTCCTCTCCTTTGTGTGATGCCGTGGATTCCAGCTGTGCCTCTTCCACCTGCTTGCATGATCCTACCTCCTCTTGGCCTGCATTGTCTCCCTTGGACTCACAGCTTACTGCTACATCCCTGTCACCTGTCAAAGACCCAGTTTCCCAGGCTTCAGTCTTCACGCTATCTGCCTCTACCCTGCCCTACCTCCCTCACCCCTCACACTCCCTGTCTGGTTGGGCGACTGACCCTGTCTTTCATGGTGTTGGGTTTGATGATACTGATAGCAATGATGTGTTGTCTGGATCTTCAAGTAATCCCTCAGTATTTAGCAGTACACCTCCACTCCAAGCACTTCTAGACCCGTCTGCTATTGTTTTCACCACCAAGCTCTCTGAATCTTCCTGGGATCAGTCCCTCTCAGCAGCATCTCTGTCTGTTATCCCCACCCTAGAACCTTCGGTTCATCTGTCTAGTAACCGCTTCCTTTTTGACCCTACCCTTGGATTATCTAGTTCTTTCTCATCTGTTTTTGACAATTCAAGATATGCCACAGGGAAAACAATAGAGACTTTTCTCAAAGAGGGCAGTGGTGACAGGTTTCCATTAGTTAGCGATGTGCATGCCCTGTGTGACTGCTCTTTGGAGCCATCAGCATCCTCCCCTTGGTTGCATTTGTTAAATGTTGAATTGTCCTCCTCAGCCTGGGACTCTATAAGTTTAGAGCTTTACTCAAGTGTGGGCTTCCTTTCAGCCACTCATGTTGACTTTGACAATTTTCTACACTCTTTATCTGTGGTGGGCTCTGATGGTCTGTCCTTAGGTCAGCCACTGTCATCCCGTAGTGCTATCTTGCCTTCATCATCTTCTTCACACTCCCAGGTTCTCCAAGCCACCCAAAGTGACCTGCCAATTTCTGTTGCAGCCACAGCATCTGCCATCATGGAATCCTGGTTCTCTGTATCATCTGTGCTAACTCCTTCACCCACAGCCTCCCCCACCACTCTCGCTTCAGAGGGACAGGTGATAGACACCAGTACCAGTGCATCTGGCTCAGGCCTGTTCCCCGACTCCCAGGAGGGCATAGATCAGGAGTGGGACATGGTTCAAACTTCAACCTCTGGGGAGAGCATGCTCCCTTACTCGATGAACGTTATTAGCAGTGCTTCCCCATCTAGCTCCTCAGAGGCTGGCCAGAACCCAGATGATCTGGATGAACACTCCTCAGCATTTTATTTTGAAAGTGAGAGTAGCAATGCATTGGGCTTCGAGGTAGGAGACACGACAACAGAAGCAGTAACCTCTGCTTCACATTGGTCGCTAGGTAGGGAGGAGGGGAGCAGCTCAGGGCAGAGTGAAAGCCTCTACGACAACGAGACATCTTCTGACTTCAGTATCTCTGAGCACACAGAAAGGGAGTTGACAGAAGAGGAGCCAGTAGCAGGTAAAACAAAACAAAACAAAAAAAGCTGCCAGTGCGCGGGGGACAAAAACTTCACCGCATTTGCAATTTTGCCCTGGAAACTAGGAAACACATGCTTTGTTAGAAAGAATTTTGAACATCCAAAAGACTAATCTACTTCTCTTCATTTGTAAGAGAAGAAAAAGAAAACGTCATTTATAATTTCAGTCTGTTAAATCAAAATAAAGAAAATTCACTTAACTATACAGGCCCCTTAACTATTATGAACCTTTCATCACATTCTTCACTATTATTTCAGATATATTTATCTTAATAGATTGCATCCAGCCATATATTGTTGTTTTTTCAAACTGCATATCAGGGATGTAAATAGCTCCACTTCCATGTGAAGTATTTTTCTTATTTAATATAATTCTAATGGAGCGTCTCTGATGACATGTGAGGCAGTAAGATATTCATGACCACTAATAAAGAAGAAGATGCGAAAATGCAGGAGCCCTAAACGCTGCACCACATTTGATGACAGAATAAAACCTTTTAAAGAGGCCACACTATCATGAGATAGAGACAGAAAGTTAAAGAATATCCTGACAACAACCAAAATTATTACTGTAATTAAAAAAAAAAAAAAAGATGACATGTGGTCTAGCTTTGGTCATCAAGGTTTAGTGATGCTCAAAAACCCTAAACACTGAAATGCCTTTTCAAATGTTGCTTGACATGGGCACCAGAGGGCAGCAGAGCTGTTTTGATTTTCAAAGTGGTTCACATATCTATATTATCTTTATATTGTCTCAGCTGTGCTATGTATAGGTTGTAAATATCAGTGAAAAGTGATTTAAAGTTGTAGTATTTACAAAGTAAATCAAGTAATGAATAACAGAGAAAGATTTTTTTCCCTTCCTGACAGGCTTTGATTTTTAGTTTATTTAAATGAAATTCACATTGATCTTATTAAAATCTTGCTGCAGGTGGGTAATATCATAATTAATATCCCTGTTACTTCAAAGTTGCATAATAATAATAATAATAATTCTTTAAAAAACTTAAAATATCTTTTTTTTGTTGGTTGGATTTTTCTTTTTTTTAAGATTTTCATCCATAAAGCTTTGTTCGTCAAAGTGTCCTTGAAAATACCAAAATTTTATGATTTAAAAAAAAAAAAAAGTTTTCACATGGTCTTGTTGTAGAAGGACTTGGTGTGTTACTGCCCTAATAACAACAAAGGCCAAATGTTTGCAAATGGAAAATAAAAGTAGTGGGTCACTCCTTTTATTTTATTTTTTTAGAGGTAATTTGAGGTCAGCTGATCTGTGTTGTATGATGTGTATTGAACATTGCCTTGACTTTTCTTTCAGATAAACTAAAAATAAGGCCTGCCTGGTAGCTAAATATATGTTAGAGGGAAACCTCCAACCTTTTTATTTATTATATTTGTTAAGAGGGGGTTTTAAGACTGTTGGTTCCTTAAGTCACATATTTGATTTGATTTGATTTTTAATTTTTTGAGTTGAGTCTTCTGTTTCAATTTCCTCATTGAATTGACTAATATTTTTCATCATCTAGTAATTAGTCCAAGATTTAAAACCGGCATAAAAAGGTGTGCTGGATGAATGATTGGATGAATTGGTTTTACTTTTAAAGCGCACCACAAACTCGATATGAGCTGGTTAACAGGTCTGACCCACTCATTCATGACAGTACAGGGTCAGTCTGTGCAGAAAAGGTCTAGCAAACAGCTTTTCAGTCATGTGTAGTTCACACTATTGTTGTTTTTACAGGCTGTCAGAAAGGATGGTTTAGCAGCTAAATTCAATTCAATTTTATTTATACTGCACCAAATTACAACAACAGTCACCTCAAGGCACTTTTATGTTTTAAGGTAAATCTTACAATAATACAACAGACAAATGCAAGCGCTTTGGCAACAGTGAGAAGGAAAAACTCCCTTTTAACAGGAAGAAACCTCCCGCAGAGCCAGGCTCAGGGAGGGGCAGCCATCTGCTGCGACCAGTTGAGGTAAGGGGAGCTGCTGAGTGACCTCAGGTTCAGCCATTATAGGTTATGTACTTTGAGGAATCAGTGATGGACTTTTCATTAAAGGCTTTTGTGCCTCCCTGTGTTTCAAATGGTTTGGCAGGTGTTTTTATCGTGATGAATTTTGTATTTGTACAGCACATTAGTCAATTTTGAATGAGGGAGAGCATTGTGTTTTGAGATATAAATGTGTTTTTTTATTCTAAAATAGATATTAGAGGTATGAGAATGTCCGACGTTGTTTCATAAACACTTTGAGTAAGCCAAGAAGAGCTCAGTTACATTTCATTTGCTTCTTTTTTTTCTTGTAAGTCTTCAAATTATTAATTATTCTTCACGTTTTTGGGGTCACCATTAAATTTGTATGTGTTACCTGCCAAGATGATGAAGTACAAAGGGATAGTACTATAAGTTCTAATTATTTTTGATAATAATTTATTTTGCAACAAGTTTGGAAGTTGGTCCACAACTTGTGTTTAATTAATCAGATGTGAAATTTCCATTTGAATCATGTTTCAGTTGAGTGAAATGTTATTTAGGTCTTCCACAGCGTACATTTCTATCCACTTTTACAGGAAAGGTGCACTGTGGGTATTTTTCATATATCATTAAGAATAATTAGTGAAAGCTCACAAAAATAATACCTAACACCTGGAAACAGAAGAGCACAGTGCAAAGAAATCTGTGTAACCTACGATGCTGTATTACCATTTTGCTACGTGCTCTAATGCAGCGGTCCCCGTCCCCTGGGCCACGGACCGGTACTGGTCCATGAGTCGTTTGGTACCGGGCCACGAGGGTTGAGGCTTGGGTGGGAAATTTATGCTTTTCAGGGTTTTCATTGGTCTTTATCCTTATTTTCTTTATCGTTTTTATCGTTAACTTGGTTTTCCTGGGTCTTTTCCCGTGTGTTATGACTAATTCTCTTTTTTTTTGGTACTGGTTTTGTTTTGTTGTATTTATCCGCGGCACCTTAAAGGCCGGTCCGTGAGAATATTGTCACACGTAAACTGGTCCATGGTGCAAAAATGGTTGGGGACCGCTGCTCTAATATATAAATAAATAAATTACTCACGTATTCACTTAAGTAATTTAAGTACAATGAAAAAAGTCAATACAACCCCACAAGAGAAAGGAAAGCTTGTTTTATTATTCTTGGAGGCCTCATATTGAAGTTTTGCAAATGTGACATCAGAAAACCCTTTTGATGCTGATTTTTAATTCTTTCTTTTACATTGAACTATCTATGGTTGTTTTCCTATTTTCTTTCCTCTACTTTTAAATGTTCCATGCTTATATGCTCAAAGTTTCAAATATACTTCAGGTAAAGTTGTTCAATTGAACCAAGTGGGAGAGTAAGTATAGTTTGTTGACAAGACCTGATTGATAAAATTATGATTTGCTTGACTAAATATGTCTAAATCTGTGGGCTGTAATATATTTTGAAAATGAAAGAGCAGTTAGCAAGCAAGCAGAGGACGTTATTTTTGGATTGGCAGTCGATAGTGTTACATTTGTGGTCCTATGCTTTATCAGTGTATTCTATAAATACAATAATCTGTGTAAAGATATACAGATTTGCTAAAAATGCAGTAAAGTCTGAAGGCAGGTTATAGACTTAAATTTTAACAGGTTTACAAAAAACCCAAGGCAAAAATGGTCTGTATTTGTATAGCGCTTTACTAGTCCCTAAGGACCCCAAAGCGCTTTACACAACCAGTCATTCACCCATTCACACACTGGTGATGGCAAGCTACAGTGTAGCCACAGCTGCCCTGGAGCGCACTGACAGAGGCGAGGCTGCCGGACACTGGCGCCACCGGCAAGGGCAACAATGCTCTATTTAAGGTTTCACAACATAAATTTACTATAAATTCACTAATCAGTGTACGACCATCTTTTATATATATTTTATGGATAGGAGGTCAGAAATATGGTGGCTTTAGAGACTACACTTTGGATTCTACATGCGAACAATATTTTTATACTTTCTTTTGCATTATTTCCATTGATTCTAGATTGATTTTGACCCTGTGGTTACATTTCAGGCAAAATAAGCAAACATTTAAATGCATTTGCTGACTGTCACAAAAAACCAAAAACAAAGGAAAAGCTGGTTAAATAGTGAAAAACATGTTTGAAATAGCCATATTCTACCTTTTGTTTCACCTAATACTTACAATTTAAATGTATAAAAATACCATGACTATAATGACTTTTTTGTAATTAAAAGTTAACTATATCCAGTTTAAACTGACACGTTTAAAATATGACCCTGACTGGGTTTGTATGCCACTGGCATATAGTGTTTGTGGCTCTGTTGACCAATTTTATTATACTTCTTGAGCCTTCATCTAAAAAGTAGGTGGGTTTTGACTTTTATTTCTGCTCTCCAGCAGCGTTTTTTTAGCTGTCAACTCTTTTGGTGTTATTTCTCTACAGATGCTAGTAACAGCAGCCACGAGTCGAGAGTTGGTTCAATCAGGGAACAAGAGAGAAAGGCTGTGGTTCCTTTGGCTGTCATCTCCACCCTCACCGTCCTCGGCCTGATTGCTCTCATCTGTGTTCTCGTCTACTGGCGGTAGGTACTGCCGGTAAATCTGCATATAATGGAAAACAGTTTATGCATGCAGGATACATAGTACAATTTTATAATCCCCCATCTATTTAAAATTTACACTTTATGTAGTGAGATTCTTTTAACACATTTACACAGGTGGTTTAGTCCAAAGGTAAGTGAGAGTTGTGAACAATATGGTTAAAACAAAGGCTTTTTTCTGCAGCCTGTTGTGCATTTACCATGAACATGGTGATGTGCAATAGAAGACCACTTCCCACCCAAATTGTGCTCCATGTGAGAATGATCCAGACAACTTGTTATCCATAGGAGGGTCATCCATCATGGGTAATAATATCATGCAATTATTCTTGTACGTATGGTACAAGATTAACATCAGGAAGAGACGTGACATTGGAATATCATTTGAAATCATTGAAAAGTTCATTTTTCCTTTTCCTGTACCAGTTTTATGTCAAAAGTGCATTTTTGTTTACTGAAAATACTGAAAAACGCTAACACATTTAGCATCCGACTTATTGTCTAATCCAAATCCTCCTCCAATAATTTCATAATTTTTGTCACGTTTTCTCCTAGTATCTATTAAAAACACATATGCATAATCCCCATCTCCACTGCCCGCCTTCTAACCCAACTACACGTCACATATATCTTCTGATGATCAACATCAACCAGAAGATTTTCACATTTTTCTGGGAAACCTAATCTCTTCAAACATGGGCTCAATCTTGATCATGCATCGTATTGTGTGTTTTTATTTGTGTTTTGTTGAGCAAATACACACACTTCACAAATAATACCTTCTGTTCATGCTGAATGAAGCCTTTCATCTGTTACTGCAGCTCTCTGTTGATTCACTTTGGATAACCTTCAGAGATGCCATTTTTCTTTATTTATGGAGACATATGAAATGCTCAATATGAAGCAAACTGAATGTTCTTTAAGGATAGTCGTAGTTTTTTGTTTGCATGCTTTGTTTTCTCCTCGTCACAAACCCCAAACTTTTTTTTTGTCTTGTTTTGACAACAAATCTTGAAAATCTTTCTGACCGTGAAATACCCAGCTCCAGAAATCCAATCAAAGACACGCTGTCAAATGCAGTGTAAACATTTTTAGTTATTTTTCACAGAGTACATTTGTCAGCTGCCATGTTGAAGATAAACATATTGCTCTTGTTTGGCAATCAGCTTGTTGTTGTATCCCTAAGACTGAGCAGTGCTAAACTGGTAATAATCTGTAGAGCAGGAGGATTAATCCTTAATAAAGGATGTGCTTTGGCTGCAGTGCTCTGAGCATCACTCAGAGGAGAGCGTCCTGGGAGGGCTGCAGGATCGAAAAGGACATCTGACTGATTATGTCGGATAGAAGGAATCGTATCAGCTTCTTGTAGGGCGAGCAGCAGGAGGTCAGACTGCACTAATCCTCCTGTTGTTGTGTCCTCCTTCACTAACTCACAACACGGTGCTCATTTGGCCACTGCTGCTGTGCATTTGAGATGAAGCAGGGTGAGAGGATTTCGATTGACTACAAAGTTGCAGCAAGGTGAGAGTTGTGCAGCAAATCAGGATATAGCTAAACAGTCTTTAAAGGTTTGGATATGCGCAATATTAATATTTATCCTACATCCTGAGTATCTCACAGGATGTGGATGGTAGCTGTTTTCAGTTCAGAGTGTGTGACTGTGTGTTAATGTGGTTGTTACTAAGCTGCAGCTCAGTTACTTAATTTAATCTGAGCTTCTCACAAGTTACTATAATCAATATCAGTATATAATCAATATAATTGCATTAAGTAGTTTCTATGGTGTTATATGTATGTCAAAAGTCATGCGGGAGAAAAAAATTATTTAATTGCACGAGTACTAATTGCTACTCGCGCAATTAAATTCATGTAAATTCAATAATGCCCACATACAACTCAGAAGCCATGCGTTGAAATAAGCAATCAGGTATGCAAGACTGCGTTTGCGTGCGCTTCACGGTCTTACGGTTAGCTCTGTGCTCGAAGCTGAATCCTAATTGCTCCAAACAACTGACTAATTGGAGGGCGGAGCCAAAGGAAAAGTAGCCCTAATATTAAATCCTAGTGTAGTAGTGGAAATTACATTACTGCTAAAGAAATCGTTAAAACTAGAGTACTCAAAGAGAAGTTCTGAAGTCTCTGAACTCCTGTTTACATTATCACACACCTTTTAAGATAAAAAAAAAAATCATAATGAGTTTCTAAGAAAAGGAAAAATAGTTTTTATTCTTTCATTCTTAATTAAATACATTTTCCAAAATGTGAACAAATAAGGTGTGCTGTCTTTTTACAACACAACACGACAGTAGTAAGTAGCTCATTTTCTGATCTGAATTAGTGGCCGATAAAACAGTTAAGGTTTTTACTATGATTTTGTGTAGCAACCTAAAGGGTCAAACTACACACCATCCTTGTAGCTGCTGTTTGCTATGTGGGCTAAGTTTTCATACTTTGCGGTCATGTCAGTCCACTACGTAAGAACGAGTTTTACCATGTACCATGTTGTAGATCCTTAAATCTGGTGTCTTGCCCTGGACTTGCAGACCAAAGGGAAAAAGCTATGCATCTGTATGTTTGCACTGCTAAAATATTTGTACAAAATACTTGTACAATTGTCTTTTTTTAAATTATTTTAGTTTGATAAGTTTATATATTTATTAGTTGATATATTTATATACATAGTTTATAATTGTGTTCATAATAAAAGCAAGAAAAATATTAAAAACTAATTCTACTAGGTGGTTAGATTTGTGGTTATTAGTAAAATTATTATGATTTATAATATTAAATATTAATATCATTAGAATGAAACTTTTTGCAGTTGTGGAAGAAGTATCTATCCCAAATCCTATACTTAGATAAAAGTAGTCATACTACATTCTGTGAAAATAAACTTTTAATGAAGTGCAAATGTTCTGCATTAAAATATGTCAATCTCTATATAATTGCTTGTTTGTTTTTAACCTGTACTGTCAGGCAGGTTTAGCGACAGAATCATGGCCTGAATGCTTTGTTGTGCCAAACACATTTGCTTTTTCCAGGACGAGCGCTGTAGACTCTGGGGTTAATCGTTTTGTTTTTATAAATTGTGTTATTATCTGTGTGGGTATTATGCCAGAGTGGACAGTGGGTGAAGGCCAGGTTGCCGAAAGGCAAGAGGAGAAGGCGGAGGAACTGAAGAAGAAAAGGGACAGAAAGAAAGAGGGGTGGGGGATAATCAACGACCAGTTGGGAGGAGCAGGGAGAGGAACCACCCCCAACCCACCCTCAATAACGCCAGACATGCGTGTGTGCACCGCAAGAAAACTGTTGATTAATTTAACTATGCATTTTTATATTTTTGTCTTCTAGGTGCTGTATGGGGTTTGGGGTTTTTTTGTTTGTTTTTTCTTCTCTTACAGGTGCAGCATTTGGCATCACATTTCTATTTGCAC
This sequence comes from Simochromis diagramma, assembly GCF_900408965.1. Lineage (NCBI taxonomy): Eukaryota > Metazoa > Chordata > Actinopteri > Cichliformes > Cichlidae > Simochromis > Simochromis diagramma. Next base: position 24,467,636 of record NW_024386801.1, read on the forward strand.
TCTATACTTTTATTATGTTTTTCCTGTTTTCGCCCCCTTCCATTTTTTTTTTCTTCTGCTGCCTGTCAACTTAGACAAGGTCATAATATACTATATACTATATTACATATAATCTAATAAATAAAATAACACTAATAGAAAATGATAAATAAACAGATGAAAGAAACACATGAAGAAGAGGAGCCTATAGAGAATTTAGAGAGCTCGTCTTAGAAAAGCAAAATGTGTTTGGCACATTTTTGGATTCAGATCATAATGCTAATTGCAAAACCTGCCAGACAGGACTGAATTTTTAAAAAAAAAGGTAAATGGACTGGTTTTTATATAGCACTTCTGTACATAAACACTCAAAGAGACTAGGGGTTGTTGTATCCCCTCGGATTGCTGCCAGTGCATTTAGGCTTCCGCCGCTTAATGAGGACAGGATTTGTTCCCAGGTCATTTGGGTCGGGGAGCAGGTACTGACTGTTGTTTGGCATAAAAGTCCAAGCAACAGTTTAGCCTTCTTGGAGTCCCTGAATGGGGTGCTCAAGCTGCTACACCTCATTACTCTGTTGTCCTACTGGGAGACTTTAACCCTGATATAAGCAATGATAGTAAAACCTGGAGGAGTGTGACTGGCATGCACAGCCTTCCTCATCTGAAACACAGTGGTATTTTGTTATTGCAAATCACAATTTGTCCATAATGAACACCATGTTTGAACATAATCTGCAAAGGGTGGACCAAAATCATAGTATACATATATGGAGGAGGCATATGAAACTAATCCTTTTAGCTGCAATGCTGCCTAATGTAGTATACAAAGTATTGTAGATCAATTAAATTTGTTGCTTTGGAATGTGTGAATAACCATGCAACTGCCCAATGCTGGGAACTATTGGAAGTCTACGTCAACCACTTGACTACCCTGAATTATGAACCCTCACTGATGCGACTGAGACCACTCAAGGACTCTGGCTGGCATTAAAAGCGAAATCATTTAAGGGATACGGGTCCTATACTCCTTTCTGCTTATAGCTCCTGTTGACCTAAACTGTGTCATTTAAAAGAAAAAGAGAAATCTTTAATCTCGTAAAGATTCCATTTATCTGGATGCAGTGTTTTCAGTAGGAGAAATACTTTATCCGAGTGAATTAACAATCATGAAGATGATTTTGTGGCTTATTGTTGCAGTGGTACTAGTTTCAGTCATTGTGCATCTGTACTGTTAGGCAAACACTAGCAGTCATCTGAGACTAAAGATTTCCTTACCTTGAGTAAGTTGTAGAACAACTATCTTAAGAAAAAAAACCTAAACTGAAGAATTAATATAGAAGTAGAATGAAGTAGAATGAATAAAGTAGAAATTATTCTGTTTGGTTTGGAAACTTGATGCAGGGCTAATCAGACTAGATTAGTGGACAGTGGGGGGCTGGCGTAAAAACCTCTGAGACCTGTTGGGAGATTGTTTTTGTTAGTCAAAGTAGTTTCTCAAAGTATTTGTCATTAATCTCCAGTGTTGGTCAAGTTACTTGAAAAAAGTAATCAGTAACTAATTACTGATTACTTCCCCCCAAAAGTAAACCCGTTACTTTACTGATTACTTATTTTCAAAAGTAATTAGTTACTTAGTTAATTTTTAAAAACACGATTTGCAACCTGAAGAGGTGATAAAGCGATAGATCTTCAGCCCAATTCTACTTTTTCTGCATAATCCATCATACAAAATGTAATCAAATGGAAAAGTCTATTTTTAAAACTTGTTTTAATCTTTTAACTTTATGCATCAAGCAAACATTAAATTATATACAAAATTCTCAGATTGGAAGAAATTTGTTTAACATTTAAACCTATTTTCTGCACATTCCAGCACATAAAATAAAATATTATTTTGTGTTTACACTCACTCTTTCAAATAGATGCATGTAAAACACAGCAGAAAATAAATAAAGTCAAAGACTCAGCGGTCCTGTTGCTCTATTTTCACCTGTAAAGCAGGAGTGGGGCAGGCGGAGGTTTGCCCTGGTGCAGGTCAGAGGAAGGATCTGGGAGTTTCACATTCCCATGGCAGCATACTCGGTGCTTGCTTGGAAGTTTAGGGGTTTTTTTCGCTGTAAAAAGAAGTTTTCTTCCCACGCAGTGAACAGCGGACGCTAATGTTTTTGTCACTTTTTACGGAATCAAACTCAAAGTAAGGTCAGTACTTCCACGCTTTAAACGCTGCAGGGTCATACTCTCTCCTGCACTCGATATATTATCCATTGTTGATCTGCACACAGCTGTTGCCACGACCGTCGCACTTGCTTACGTCATTGTCATGAGACACTCGCAAAAAAATCTCGGTTTTATTAACGCAGTAACGCAGCGTGCTTATGGGAAAGTAACCGTAATCTAATTACCTTTTTTGCAATAGTAATCCCTTACTTTACTCGTTACTTGAAAAAAGTAATCGGATTACGCGTTACTGCCCATCTCTGTTAATCTCAGAGATCAGCTCTGATTCAGTTTTTTTTTCCCCATCTGTGAAAATCCCTGATGCCCATGTCTGGCCGAGACAGTACAGAGGTGCTGTCATCTGTTTACAAACCTATTAACATCTTATTTACTGGTGTTATGGGGAGATTATTTTGTATTTTCTAAAATCTGGGCTAATGCTAAATTACATGAAAGCAAAAAGCATTTCCTGCCTATCAGTGCAATGTTGATTGTTGTCTAAAGGAAGTGTTTGTTTTTCTGCAGGTTGTGTTTCCAGTCGGCTCACTTTTACATCCATGACAGCTGCTCAACCAGAGTCATCACAGCACCAGACACTGCTATATCTGGTAACATGCACACATCGTTTTGTGTGTATCTGTGTGACATATTACATTGACATGAAGTTAAAACCCAAAATTAACATCTTAACAACGTAACATAAGCCATTTGAGGACTTACATACTAGAAAAATTGCCTTCATTTCAAAAACAATATTATACTCTCAATTTCTCTTAAATATCCTTTCCAGAAATTTAACAAACACCCCAAGTTGTCAATAAATCTCTTCACTTTGCATGAAAAACAGGTCCTTAATTTCAAAAAATGTTTTGTTTCTAAATTTTCCAGCCGACAGTGTAAAGATGCTAATTTACCAAAATGTCATTAGTTTATGGAGCTGTCCTCATTTTGCTGTAAAGTTCTCACTTGTCTAAAATATTGTTTGTTCTCAAAAAGTAATATTTTCACAAATGTAACAACTTCATGCATTACATTCATCCATCCATTTTTTTCCACTTATCTGGAGCCTAAGCAAAGAAGCCCAGACCTCCCTCTCCCTAGCCACCTCCTCCAGCTCCCTGGGGGAACACCAAGGCACTCCCAGGCCAGCTGAGAGCTATGATCTCTCCAGTGTTTCCTGGGACATGCCTGGAACACCTCCCATGCCATGCCCATGCCCCCTCAACTGCCTCTACTCTGGGCCCTTTCCCAGATGGCTGAACGCTATCTTAGAGAGAAGCCAGCAACCCTTAGAGAAAGCACATTTCCGTTTCTTGTATCCGCAGTCCCATTCTTCGGTCACTACCCAAAGCTCATTCCCACTGCTTCACACTTGTCTGCAAACCACACTCCAGTGCGACCTGAAGGCCACCACCTGATGAAGCCAACAGAACCATATCATCTGTGAAAAGCAGAGACGAGATTCTGACACCACCCAAGCGGAAGCCTTCCGACACTTCGGCTTCCGAAATTCTGTCCATAAAAATTAAGAACTGAATCACAAAGGGCAACTCGCACTGGGAACGAGTCAGAAGGATCGAATAGCTCATAGCAACAGGCCACACACCCCACACTTCCAAAGCACCACCCACAGAATACTCAGAGGGACACGGTCAAATGCCTTCTCCAAATCCACAAAACACATGTAGACGGGTTGAATAAACTCCCATGCACCCTCAGGTATCCTTGCTAGGGTAAAGAGCTGGTCCAGTGTTCTACGACCAAGTCAAAAACCGCATTGTTCCTGCTGGATCCAAGGTTCGGCTAATGGATGGACTCACACACTGTGTTAGGTTTCTTGTGCACCACAGAGGTGACATTCTATGTCCCATTCGCTAGTTTTGGTAGCCAGGGATCAGTCCACCAAGGTCTCCACCCTTGGCCACCACCCAGCACACATTGCATGCGACCCCTATGGCCCGTCTTCAGGCTGTGCCCTGCCGGCCCCCATGGGCAAAGACCAGACACCACCAGGCACTTGCCTTCGTTCACCCTCCCCAGGATTGGTTCCAGGGCGGGGCCCAGTATATCTATACTGGGGCTCCGGGATGATGGACTGTTCCCTAGGTTTCTGTGAATAGGTGTCTTTTGAATCGCTCTTTGCCTGGTCCTTCATCCAGGACCAGTTTGCCATGGGAGACCCTACCAGAGCACAAAAGCCCTCCGACAACATAGCCCCTGGCATTCCTGGGACACACAAACCCCTCAACAGATTCACGGAGGGGTTATGCATTATATTCAAATATTTAAATACATTATCAATAACCTTGTTGTTGTTGTTTTTTTCTAGATTTAGTTAAAAAATACTCGTCTCTTTTTTCCTGAGACTTGGTGTTTACTCCGTGATCTTAAGTTTGCACAAAGAGGGAAACTTTAACTTGTGTTTTAAACTTCCGAATTTAAAGCCAAATGTCATTGTATTTTATTACATGTACAATGTGCAGGATCTAACCCAACAGTTTTCACCATTTTTCATTTAAAGGTTCCAACATGCATGTTGCCTTTTCCAACATTCACAGGGCTCTGTTCCATGAATTCATCCTCCATAGTCATAATGTCAATGCGTGTGTGTATGAGGAAGAACCTGTACTGTGACCTTCACTGTGGTGGTCAGTAGGCCATCAAGCCCTGAAACACAACTAATTTTAGTGCCATTGCTGAGAGTGCACCCAGTATTCACTGCCTAAAATAGGTGTGCCAAGCTTGTAGTGACATACTCATAAATACTTAAGGGAGTAATTACTGCCAAAGGTGCTTCAACAAGGTATTGACCAAAGGCTATATTCATAGCCGGATTTATTATGTTCACATTCACATTGTTTTCATCATTTATTTTTAATAAATTTACAAGAATTTGAAATTATGTTGAATTTTGAGTTTAAAATGAATTTAATAGGTTTTGTATAAAAGCTGTAGTGCATACTTTCTGGATGCACTGCATACCTGTTTATTTAGTTAAATGTGTTATTATCACAACCAAGAAGTCCAGAAACTTTTTTTTTTGTATTACATAATGGACAAAAAATTGTTATTTGGAACATTTGTTAGTTTTTTGTTTTGTTTTGTCTTTTGTCATTGTTGTTTTAGTTTTGTGGGGGTTTTGTTTCCTAGGTGAGCACAGGGCTTTTCCAGTGAAGGACTTTGTCAAGCATGTTGCTGAACTTCACCACACTCAAAGCTTCAAACGAGAGTTTGAGGTATGACAAAGATTCAATTATATAATACAATTTTACAGTGGTGCAGTAGTTATAGCACAGAAAGACCGCTTTCATAGGGTGGATTCAAACCCAGGACCTTGTTGTTGAGCTCAGTTTGGATTTGATTGAAGATTGATGGAATTTTAAAAGTTTTATGTTTGAGTAGTTGTGTGAGTGGTGTTAAGCTGGTTTTATGGTCCTCTCAAATGTATCCATCCATGTACACTACTGGGGACAGAGGGGGAAAGGGCTTTTTCACTGTACTCAGTGGCTAACTGACTGACCAACAACAATGCAAGCAAGAGTGGCCCACAGACCAGTTTTACTCTCTACTCACTACAGATCACAATGTCGTCTATAAACATCATCAGAATCCTGCCTAACCTCATCTGTCAACTTGTCCATTGGGAATGAATAAATAAATGAATACAGAAAACATTTGGGCAACCGTCATACTGACAGTTCGTGAAGTTGCTTTGAGGCACATCCTATTGTGCAACATCAAAAGTGTGATATGGGTTAACCCTAACAAATCAAAATGCTGATGGGAAAATATTTACAAACAGTTTGATGTGATTTCTCCTTCATGTTTGCAGGAGTTGTACTGTGACATAAAGCTATGTGGATCTGTAATTTGTAATTGTAATTTGCCCTTTTGCACTTCTTTGGTTTTTGTTACGGAATTGTCCTGCTTGTCTGCTGCTGATTCGCCCTCAACCTTAGAAACTGAAGCCCAGTTACGAGGTAAGCCCCTGTCATTTATTCATGTTGTTGTGTACCACCAGATGTGTATCTGTCTTGTATTGCACGCTGTTTCCTTGTCATAGTATCAGTAAAGCACGTTTACTCTGTGGCAGCAGTAGAGGAAGGCATGACTGCATTATGTGAGCCGCAGGGTTATTACAAAGAGTAAAATGTGTGCATAAAGGTCGTTTCTAGTTTCAAGAAAGCCAACCAAAATCTGTTGGAAATCTGTTAAAATCTCAAAATCTTTTCTTTTAACCATGAACTGTTTTGGAAAACTAGTTGTATGAAGTTTTAAAATACATACACTATATTGGCAAAAGTATCCACTCGTCTGCCCTCACACGCATATGAGTGACATCCCATTATTAATCTGTAGAGTTTAATATGATATTGGCCCACCTTTTTGCAGCTAAAAAAGCTGCAGGTCTTTTTGGTAAGGCTTCCTACAAGGTTTAGCAGTGTGTTTATAGTCATTTTTGACCATGCTTCCAGAAGCACATTTGTGAGGTCAAACACTGATGTTGGATGAGAAGACTCTGCTCTAATTCATCCCAAAGGTATTCTGTCTAGTTGAGGTCAGGACTATCACAGTACCACGCTGAAATTCACTGAGCTCCTGAGCGTGACCCATTCTTTCACAAATTTTTGTAGAAGCAGTCTGTATGCCTAGATGCTTTATTTTGTACACCTGTTGCCTTGGAAGTGATTGCAACACCTGAATTTAATGTTTGGATGGGTGAATGAATACTTTTGGCAGTAAAGTGTATCTTAAGAGGGAATCTGATGCAATGTTTATCCTTGATGGTCTGATCCGCAGCTATTGCAACAGGCGTGTGGTAAGTGGTTTTGAGTCGAAAGGCGCTTTCTATCACAAGTTTATTTTACATTGTATGGAATGTAAATTGAAATCTGCCAGTGTGCAACTGTACTCACTTATGATACATTTACCGAGACTTTAAGTTATCTTTGAAGACCCTAAGCTTTGCTCTGTGTGTGCATGTTTCTAGGAGGCACATATGTGCACTGTGGACATAGTGATGTCTACTGACAATGCAAATCATCCAGACAGCAAGACTGAAAACAGACACAGCAACAATTCGGCCTGTAAGTACAGGTTCAGACAGTGTGATGTGCTTCATGTTCAAGATTCAGAACAGTTTCAGATTTCTAACTTTTACTAAAGGACTTATTTTCATCTCTTAATCACAAATAAGATGGATAAAAGGCATAACATAGTTATGATAATGTTAGGTATTTTAGGATATTAATTGTTAAGATTTTGCTGAGTCTGTGTGCTCTGCTAGTGTTGATCAGATGCAAATTAATGTTTCTGTTGAGTTGAGGTTTTAAAATATTGTTTTTCAGCCGAAGTTCTTTTCATTAACAGGTACACATAAATACATGGTAAGGTATGTGTGGCCACAATACTCAACAGAGCACCACATATAGATTCTTCCATCACTGAAACTAGTCCCACAGTGCTACTGTTTATGACACACTAAACAAAACTATAAGGATTAGTAGTCACAAAATGCAGTTTTTAATTGATAGTTTCATTTATTAGAGAAAAAATCTACTTAACCTACCTGGCTCTGTGTGAAAAAAGTAGTTGTCCCTTCTTGTTAAATCTTGACTTAACTATGATCAACACGTATTTTTATAAAACTGAGTTTAACTTCAATAGCCATGCCTAGGCCTGATTACTACCAGACATGTTGAATCAAGAAATAGCTTAAGTAGTAAAAACATTGTTTCCTTCATTCCCCTACTTACCTCCTAAAAATCAAGTGGATACTATTTTGGAAATAGATCCTTTTGGCAAAAGGCGAATCTCTGTCATGTGCAAACTGATATAGAGCTTAAGGCCTATTACTTGAGAAAAAACTAAAAATAATTGGGTAAAAGACATTGGGGTGGATTTATCTGATGATGAGTGGAGATCTTGCTTGAATCGTATACATACCTCCTCCCTTTGCATTCGCCATGGTTTAATTCAGTTTAAAATTCTTCATCGTCTTCATTATACAAGAGAGAGGCTTTCAAAGTTTTTCCCAGAAGCCAATCCTGCCTGTCCCAGGTGTGGACATAGTCCAGCAAATGAGGGTCACATGATGTGGTCTTGTCCTAACCTGGACAAATACTGGGGAAATATATTCAAAGTATTATCTCACATCAGTGCGCAAAATTTAGTGCTTGATTTCCGCATTGGCATTTTTGGAGTTATGCCACCTCAATACGAAATTAGTACATCTCAGGAAAATGCCATAGCATTTGCTACATTGCTTGCCCGTAGACTCATTCTATTCCACTGGAAGTCTGATAAGGCTCCTTCATATATACAATGGTTAAAGGAGGTGCTTTTCTTTTTACCACTGGAAAAACTTAGACACAGAGTTCTCTCATCACAACAAAAATTATCTGCGACTTGGAACCCATTTATTGACTATATAAAAACGTATTTTCCAGATGTGTGACGTACATTTTCTGTTTGTTTTGTTTCTCTTTACATGAACCTCGGGTGGGGAGGGAGGGGGGTTCTTTTTTTTTCTTTTTTTAACTGTGCTTTACTTTTTTTATGTATAATCGCAACGTTTTCATTTTGTATTGTGACCATGATTTGTGTAAAGCGATTAAATTTAAAAAGTCAAAAAAAAAAAAAGAAAGCTAGAGTGCAGGCTCAAACTGGAAGTTTGTAGTGTCCAATTTCTATTCTATCATTCCAGTTTTTTTTCCTTTTTAAGTTGAATATGTAGGCGAAGTATTTCATACGCAGTATTGCAGTTTTTTATGCAGCCAAAACATCCATCCATCCATCCATCTTCATCCGCTTTATCCGAGGCCGGGTCGCGGGGGCAGCAGCCTAAGCGGAAAGGCCCAGACCTCCCTCTCCCCAGCCACCTCCTCCAGCTTATCCGGGGGAACACCAAGGCGTTCCCAGCCAAAACATCAAGATTTAATTTGGAACAATAAAAAATATAACTTCTTTATCCACCAAAAAAAAAAAGAATGAATACTGGTGCATTTGTTACACGTTTATATCCAGATGCTGGTCCGGAGATTTAATTCTTCTTCATTTGCTGCACTTTCAGCTGTGGCTGCTTGTTCATTCCTGAAGAGTCAAGACAGCAACTGGGTTTTCAGTTCAGAGCCACAGTAATTAGTTGATTAAGAAGCCTAAAATCAACCAATGAATTAATAAAAATCTTCTGTAGCCTTATCAACACACAGGACTAAGATAAAGCATTAAGCTACAAATTTTGGTTTTGTATATGTAAATGAGTAATCCATCCACATAAAAAGAAGAAAGAAATTAAATGCACTCAGCACTCAGAGTATAAAAACATGTATATAAAAGATGGGCACACACCATGACATCACTTTGTTCTGTGAACCTTTTTCTCACTGTTTTAAGCTTTGATTTGAGCATTTTTGTGATTGCTGTCTTTTTTATTTGGAGTCACAAGTGACCAAAATTGTTAAATAAATTTGAAATAACATGTCATTTCAAACTTTAATAAAAGGAAAAAAAAAAAGAAATAGCTTAAGTAGAACAGAGACAGAGTAAAAGGTTAAAAGATCCCAGAAAGCAACACATCATGCCATAATGTAAAGAAACAGTTGAGAAACAAAGTCAGTGACATGAATTAGTCCAGAAAGAGTTAAAGGCTTTGGGACTCCAGCACAGTGTCTGAAACATACCACCTCTGAATGGCTCAAAACCCTAACAAGTCAGATTTAGGCAGCAATTAGTTTTTCACATTGGATCAGGTAGATTTGGGTACATTTTTCCCTTAATAAATAAAATCATGATTTAAAAACTGCATTTGCTGTTTGGTAGGTTCTGTATTAAAATATGTTTACGTTTAAGTGTGACAGATGAGCAAAAAAATAAGAAACTTGGTAGGGAGGAAATAGTTTTTAACAGCACTATATGTTTATTTTTGTCAAAAGTAAAGTACAGTAGAGGATCTAGAGTAACTGGCCCATTTCAGGACTTTCCTCCAGGATTACACCCCAAAGAGTTCAGGACCAGAATGTAATTGATAGTCATAAATTCTACACTCTATCAGGCGATGCTGAAGGAGAATGTCTCGTCATGCCCTGAAGTGTTTTAAATTTCAAAATTATATTTAATATCCAATTTATATGGAAGATGTCAAATTTGCTTACATGTCTTTATCTAATGTAAAATGAATTCATCTAATTTGTTATCTTTACTGTCTGTGTGTGTCTGTCTTTGCCTGTCAGATGATGATACCCAGGTACACCTCTCACTATTGGCCAACAAAAAAGGAAAAGCAATGGATTACATTAACGCAAGCTACGTGGATGTAAGGAAAACATTTTAATAAGCTACATACAAACTGAGGCCTTCATCCTCACTCTGAAGCTCATTTCTGTTTATTCAGCCTCTCAAACAAATAGTCTGAGGGTATTTTTATTCCCAGAGCCACTCAACACTTCCCTCTAGTCTTCCAAAACCAAGTCAAGTCTCCCTGCTGCATATTTCTAAACCTATTCACGAGAGGGGACCTGCGAAGCTCTCTATTATGCTAGTAACGGCACCAATAAAACCTTATTTCCAACATCTTGTTGTTTTGTGAAAAGCAGAAGCGACACAAAAAGACCTCTCTGCAGTCATGGCCTCTCTGGAGAGCCGGCATACAGGTTAGAGTTGGTAAAAGCACATTGAGAATCTCTACAGCTCCTACTTTTGTCTGCTTTTGGTGCATTGACGACAACTTCATGCTGTCAGTCAACTGAAGGTTATCAAACTATTAAATGGAGTGATTGAACAGCGCTCTCTCCTGAGAACACGTGACAGTCTTTCGTAGGCTGGCCTTAACTAAACAAATCACCAGAATTCTGCCATCTTGACATTTTTGTTAAACACACACACACACACACACACATATATATACACACACATACACACACACATGTTTTGTTTGATTTGGCAATTTAGTCTCCAATTTGAGCACCTATACAGGAGCTTTCTTGGGCCCTTTCTCAGTAGTAAAAAAAAATCTAATAAATTTGAGTTGTGGGATTTAGATTGACTGTGAAGTGCATTTAAATGCTTCATTTTCAACAGGAGAACAAATAGGAAGCTCCAAGTGGACTTTGAGGAGAAAATATTTTTTGAGCACATTTTGTTTTTAAAAATCAACTACAACAAGAAAAACTTTATCATAAAAAAGCTACAAATTCTAGTGAAACAGGTTGAACTCGTATTAGACTGAAAACACCAGGAGTAAATGAAAATATGCTGGTATTCCTGAACTAGCATCTCTTGTAGACGTGTTTCTAATTTTAGAGATATTGCACAGATCCTAAATATTGATTTAATATGAGCTTTGAGATACCCTGATCAAAAATGACTCCTAAGGTTTCTGAAAGTGTTACTGAAGGCCAAGGCAAGTCATCTACATATTCGTCTCCATTTTAGAAGGAGGAAATTCAAAAGACATGCCTGAGTTTAACTACATGATGTGAATCATCTGGCTTCATGGATAGATAAAGTTGGCTATCATCTGCATAGAAGTGAAATTGTATGTTATTTATTCTAATAATATTGCCTATTATTTAAATGTATAATGTCAATAGAATTGGTCCTTGACAAAAAGAAGAAATAGCTATCAATGTGGTGTTTAAGCATTCAGAGCAAAAACTCTAATGAACAATCTTTTTATTATCTGCACTGTTTTTCACATTGCAATGTAAAAGTACATGAACACAACAAAGTCAGCAGAACAAATTTCCCATCTTGTACTTAGTACATCTTGCACATAGACCTGTGACATTCTGATTTGCCAAAGATCATGTCAGCACTTTGTGTTTCTCAGGGTTTTAAGAAGCCACGGTTGTACATTGCTGCTCAGGGGCCTGTGAGGTCGAGCATTGAGGACTTCTGGAGGATGATATGGGAGCAGAACATCTGCATCATCGTCTTGATCAGCAACCTGGTGGAGAAAGGATGCGTAAGTGTCTCGTCATAGTTTCTGAAATTACATTTATATTTTTGAGTTGAAATATATATGAACATAATCTGATGACACACACAGAGTGAACTTGTGTTCACTCATGTTGGTCAGTAAAGAAAGAAATGATTCTGTAGCTTTAAAAAATATATTTTTTACACTTTTACAGTGCTCTTTTATAAATATCGATCAACCAAAGAAGAATCTTTTCCATCACATTTCTTTTAGCATTATATGCATGTGTTTACTGTGTCTTAGAGAATATATGATCAGTACTGGCCACTAGAGGTGCAGGAGGAGTACGGCAGCTTTCTCGTGACTGTGAAGAGCACTAAAGTCCTCGCCTACTACACCCAGAGAACCTTCACCATCAGAAAAATCCAGGTAAAAAAGGTCAGCCTGTAGCAGTCACCCTTAAGTATCCTGTGTAATGACAGAATTTCAATTCATTTTCTGTTTTATAGCTCTAATTTGCAAAGATGATCACTTCAAGAGAAATAAAGACCCTAAAATATTAGAAAGGAGTTCCCTTAATGGGAACCAGTTGGGGTGAGGGGAAAGAGAAGAGAGTAGAGAGACTGCACTACATACAATATATTTAGATTTTCATGTTAATTGTAACTAGGCCAAGTAGGAGTGGCAAGAAATTATTTTAGGGTGGCAGTACCGCAGTAGATCCATCCATGGATGGCACAAGTTGGAATTTCACAACTCGAGTGATGTCAGTGAGTCACTGTTGGTATCTTCCTGTTACTGACTGCTTTGTTCTTGTCCACCTGCAGAGTTCTCAGAAGGGGCGGGCCAAGGAGGGGGCTAATGAGCGGACTGTGACACAGTATCATTACACCCAGTGGCCTGACACTGGCGTTCCAGACTTAGCTCTGCCGTTCCTCTGCTTCATCCGCAAGTCGTCCAGAGCCAGGACAGATGACATGGGGCCACTGATGGTTCACTGCAGGTGGGAACTGCCAGAAAGAGTTAAAAATCTCATTTTCATTGGCAGCTGAATATATATTCTTAACTCTAATATTCTCTTTGGCGCGCAGTGCTGGTGTTGGCCGGACGGGCACATTCATTGTCCTGGACAGCATGCTGACGCAGATCCAAAATGAGGGCTCCGTCAACATCATGGGCTTCCTTAAACACATTCAAACTCAGAGGAAATGCCTGGTGCAGACAGAGGTCACCCTCATTCCTGTCCATACACACCCACACCTATAGCCAGTCAACACACCATCCATTTACTACCATTAATAATAATACTAGCTAATAATAATGACTTCTTTGTGGATGGTAAATCCTGAGTCTCTACATGGCAAGTTCAGTGTCATTGATCCATGCACCCAGACTGGAACAACTGACATTAAATTGGAACCAAACACTGATGCAGCCCAGAAGATTAAAAAAATAAAAAACGAGAACCTCACTGGCAATACTTAGATTTTTCTTCAAGCAAACCCATGCCTTGGTATGCTGAATCATTAGCGGTGCCTTTCACTGGAACTAAGGGGTTGAGCCCAACTCCTTAAAAGTAACCCCATATCCACCAAACATTACACTTGACAGACTCATCCATCGGGCTGTCAGACGGAGAACCATGATAGAACCATGATTCATCACTTTTCACTGCATTACGCCGCTTAGATGCAGCTGCTCGGCGATGGAAACCCACCCCATGAAGCTCTTTATGCACTGTTCTTGAGCTAATCTGAAGGCACATGTGGTTTGAAGGTCTGTAGCCATTAACTGCTGAAGACGTTACACACTATCCACTTCAGCATCCGCTGACCCTGCTCTGTGGCTTTAGCGGTCTACTACTTCAAGGCTGAGTTGCTGTCATGCCCAGTCTCTTCCACTTTGTGAACTGTAGTAATGAGGACATTTCCCAACTGGACTTGTTGCACAGGTGGAATCCTGTCACGGTAGCATACTGAAATTCACTTCAGTGCCTCAGACTGACCCATTCTTTCACAAATTTTTGTAGAAGCAGTCTAACAGAGGTGTCTGATTTGATATCCTGGTGGCCACCTGAATTCAATGGTCTGGATGAGTGAATGATTACTTTTAGTAATGTAGTGTAGCAGTATGATATAGAGGGGTTACAGTCATTTTGATCACTGTTGTATACACCCTCTACATTCATTCCCATAATGAGTGTATATAAACCTCTGACAACAACTGTAGACCTTTCTTTCAACCATATTTTGATTCTGTGTAGAATTAATAAAATAAATTGAAATGATTGCTAGAGATCTTGTTAAATATAGCACTGAACAGAATATTGTTCTCACGAATACATTTTTAGTTTCTATCTATATTTTTCACTGGCAGGCAGAACTAGAATGCATTAACAACCTTTTTTTCACAAAAGTTCATCCTGATCCCGAAGTCCCAGAAATAATCAACTTTGAATTTTTGTGACTTGTTATTTTCCGACAGCCATCTTGGTTAATTCCATCTCCCATTTCTAAGGCCCACTAGGGTTATGATGGTTTGTCAGTTTCTATTTCATGGCTAAAACTGTATCAGGTATAAATTTAGGACAAATAAACAGAGAAATAGGGAAATAAATTATATTGCTCCTGCGACAACTTTGCCTCGCTGTTCTAAGCCCCTGCTATAAGATTAGCATGTGCACATGCTGAAGCCACACTGAAAATAAGTCTGTGATGTTTTTTGGCCTCAAAAAGGACAAAATCCAAAGCCTAGAGATAACCTAGATATAACACAAGGTGCTGCCCCCCACTCCCAAGAAAAGTTCAGCAACATAGAACAACAGAAGATGCCATCAGCAGTTTGTTTGCTTCAACAGGGAATAATGCCAAAACAACAAACAATCAGCAAACATTTTACAACAATTTTATCTGATCCTAACAGGACAGCGAGTCTGTACTTGCTGACAAGAGGTCAAATTTGTCCTCTCAAACAGAGTCTGCAACTGGAGGAATAAAAATGAAAGCTGTTGGGAGAAGTTTATTTTAGAGTTTAATTTTAAAATATGCTGCAAGTGTCACATTTTCACTGATTCGTTTATTTAAAGCACATTTTAAGTGTATTATAGATTTATTGGTGAGATGATGTTTTATATGTGCAGCTCGTTAAACTGCACATATAAAAAACACTAAATGAGGCACAAACTATGTGTTACATTGTGACAGGAATGTCTGGGTATTAATTTGGTGATTCAGAAAATGTATGAAATGATTGTATGTCTGAGTGTCTTTACATTACTGGAATTGTGGCTACTAGAACAAAGACCACTCACCAAAAAGACCTTCTTAATTAATCGGATTAATTTGACATTCATCTGCATCAGACTGTCAAACTCCACATCTCCTTTATTAGACAGTAAGATTTTTTTAATGTTCAAATGAATAGAGTTCAATGTTTAACATTTTAAACTTCCTACCTGGCTCAGCCAACACACACACAAACACACACACACCTTGAACAGCGGAGAGAGAAAAAACACATACTGAGAAAAACATAAAAACAACAACATGTTGTGATCAACATAATCCTGAATCATAACAGTCTCCTGTTATGAGACTGTTAAAAAAGTTTCAATGACAAATTTAAACTTCTTGTTTTTTTCTTTCTGCAGGAACAGTATGTTTTTATCCACAATGCCCTGGTGGAAGCCATCTTGTCTGGTGAGACAGAGGTGGCAGTGGCTCAACTGCATACGTACGTGGACAAGCTGATGACCCCAGGGCCTGATGGAGGAACAGGGATGGACAAACAGTTCAAGGTAAGCCTTACTCTCAATATGTTTCATTGAGACAGACAGTCTCAGGCAGTCTTCATATTAGTTAGTATGAAACTATTATCTTACTTATTATCAGACATCTTTTAATGAAAGATGGGTTTTTTTAGTTGTTTACAGTTGTTTACGGGTTTTTGATGTTTTCCACAGATGGTTTGTTACACCAATCTGAAGCACTGTGACTATTCCACAGCTCTGCAGGACTGCAACCACAACAAGAACAGAAACTGCTCGGTGATACCCAGTGAGTCTGACACACTCATCAGCTGCAGCTGAAAATACTGCACATACACAAAAACATCTGTCTGCACAAACATGTTCTATCTCATATTGCAGTTGAGAGGTCACGAGTGCATTTGCCGACAACAGCAGGGGAAACATCAGACTACATTAATGCATCATATATCGCAGTAAGTCATATATATATATATATGACTCTGTGTGTATGTGTATATAATTCATCAGTAACAGCCACCGTTTAAAGTAATGAGGTCAGTAAGTGTGGCTGACATGTTCCTCCAGGGTTACAGGCACACCAAGGAGTTCATCATTACCCAGAAACCCTTGCCTGTCACCATAAAGGACTTCTGGACAATGATATGGGACCACAACGCCCAAGTCATTTTGTCACTGCCTGGGGTGAGGAACCGTTCTTTTTAAAGACATCCCTGAAAGAATCTTGTGACTACATCCTCCTGGGGCTCTTTGTACCTGTTTGTTCCTTCAAATGTTATTTTAATATTTATTTTATATCTCAAAATATCTTTTCTGATTTAATATTTTAATGTTTTGTGGAAAATGTATTGAGGTTTTCTTGACGTCTTAGCCCAGACTAGCGATCTGTTCAGGGTGCACCATGACCTTTTGGAGAAAGTCATGCTCTCTCTACAGTATCATGGTACATACTGTAATTACAAGCAGTCAGGTTGGAAAAAATGTAGTTGCAAGTTGGAGATATCTGTGAATTGTCACAAATGCAATGTAATGATTTCCTGTGTTGGTAGATGGAGGAAGAAGCAGAGCCATTTGTTTTCTGGCCTTATAAAGGGCAGCTGATCAGCTATGAGATGTTCACTGTCACTCAAAAGAGTGAGACTCATGTTTGTCTGTCCAACGAGGACCTGCTGGTAGTTCAGGACTACATACTGAAAGCTACAAAGGTTAGTAACATGGCAGTTTGAATTCCCTCTAAAAAATGTATCCCAGCTTTAATTTAAAACCCACGCCCATAAGAATAGTTGTCATGTGGACATGAAAACTCACTCTCATGACCGACTGTGACTGATGTTTGCTGTCTTTTCTTATCTTAATAGGATGACTACGTTCTTGAGGTGAGACACTATCGTGCTCCCAACTGGCCAAACCCAGACAGTCCCCTCACTTCCACCTTTGAACTTCTCAAACTGATGAAGGAAGAGATCCTCACAAAGGACAGCCCTACTGTGGTCCACGATAAGTAAGACCCTTGGACTACTTACAATACTGTCGTCTGGTCTGATACTTGTTTTGTAATCTTTATATTATTCACGATCCATATCTATGCATCTGTCTGTCTGTGTACCTACCTACTCAGGCCTTCTTGTCCAACCTCTGAACCTCTTGTCTGACCTCTCTGTCAGGGTGCTGGTTCAGCATTTTGAGTTTATTCTGTTTTGTGATTCTTTGTATTATTGGTTTAGGATTAAGTTTTATTCCTCGAGTTTAGTTCCTTTTATGTTTTGAGTTTTTTTGTTGTTTATTTTTCAGTTTACCTGTTTTTATTCATGTTTGTTAGCAGCCAAAATACAGTGAGGAACATAAGTATTTGAACACCCTGCAATTTTCAAAGTTCTCCCACTTAGAAATCATGGAGGGATCTGAAATTCACATTGTAGGTGCATTCCCACTTTAAAAAAAACAATTAGGAAGTGACATTGTATGATTTTTAAAGAATGTATTTGGACACCTGAGAAAAGTAGTGTTAATATTTGATACAAAAGCCTTTGTTTGCGATTACAGAGGTCAAACGTTTCCTGTAGTTCTTGACCAGGTTTGCACACAGTGCAACAGGGATTACGGCCCACTCCTCCACACAGATCTCCTCTAGATCTGTCAGGTTTTGGGGCTGTTGCTCAGCAACATGGAGTTTCAGCTCCCTCCAAAGATTTTTTATTGGATTTAGGTCTGGAGACTGGCTAGGCCAGTGGACAGGTGTCTTTAAAGAGCTCAGACAGGTGCTAATAATTTAGATTAATAAAGGCATAGTAACAGGTCTTTGAGAGCCAGAATTCTTGCTGATTGCCAGGTGTTCAAATTTTTATGTGCAGCAGTGCAATACAAATAAATTCTTTAAAAATCATACAATGTCATTTCCTGAATTGTTTTTTAAATGCTGTCTCTCACAGTGGCAATGCACCTACAATGTGAATTTCAGACCCCACAATGATTTCTAAGTGGGAGAACTTCGAAAATTGCAGGGTGTTCAAATACTTATGCTCCTCACTGTAAATGGTTACACTTTTTGTTAAAAATCAATTTTTGCCTTTGATTGTCTGCATTTGGGTCCTCATAAAAAGCTGCATGGTCTGCAGCCACAGACCGTGGCACTCCCAAATGCACTTCTAGAAGAATGGTCAAACATTCCCATAAACATACAGTTGAAGCTGCAAAGGGTGGGCTGACATAATATTTACCCTATGAATGAAGACAAGACAAACTGATATGCATGCAATGGCAGACAAGCAAATACTTTTGGCAATATAGTGTATATAGTGGAGATGGAAGTTGTGGGTGTATGTGTGGGTGTGTTTGTGTATGTATATAGATAAGATAGATATAGATATATAGAGAGAGACGTTGGATCTCGGACTGGAGAATAATAAAAAGGCCGCTAGAAAAGCTGCAGCCACCAAATATCAGCAGAGAATAACCTAAGTCCTAAGGCGTCAGCTGAATCGGAAGAACAAGATTCGTGCAATCAACACATACGCCCTGCCAGCTTATTATCAGACATCAATAAGCTGGCAGGCCCAAGGGAGAAGATAGAAGCCATTGACATCAAGACAATCAAGCTCCTTACCATGTATGGAGGGTTTCACCTCAAATCCAGCACCCTGAGACTGTATGCTAAGCAGAAGGAAGGTGGCCAAGAACTAGTGAGTATCAGAACTACTATCCAGGATGACACAACAAAGATCCATGAGTACATCAGGAAGATGGGCACATAGTATTGCTTAGTGAATACCTCAGGCAGCAGAAACCAGAGAAAGAAGAAGAGCAAGAGCTCCCATGATGACAGACCCGCATGTACCACCGACAAACAGAAGAAGGGATATTGAGAAATCCCACCAGTAGCTAGCTAGACTGAAAGACATCACAGAGGCAGTAATCATGGCAACAAAGGAACAAGCTCTAAGCACAAGATCCATACAGGCTGGGGTCTAACACACCAGGCAAGACCCGAGGTGCAAAGATGCCCCTGAGACAATCCAGCATAACTGCAGGGTGTAAGATGCTAGCAGGCAGGGCATACAGTGGGGCAAAAAAGTATTTAGTCAGCCACCGATTGTGCAAGTTCCCCCACCTAAAATGATGACAGAGGTCAGTAATTTGCACCAGAGGTACACTTCAACTGTGAGAGACAGAATGTGAAAGAAAAATCCATGAATCTACATGGTAGGATTTGTAAAGAATTTATTCGTAAATCAGGGTGGAAAATAAGTATTTGGTCAATAACAAAAATACAACTCAATACTTTGTAACATAACCTTTGTTGGCAATAACAGAGGTCAAACGTTTACTACAGGTCTTTACCAGGTTTGCACACACAGTAGCTGGTATTTTGGCCCATTCCTCCATGCAGATCTTCTCGAGAGCAGTGATGTTTTGGGGCTGTCGCCGAGCAACACGGACTTTCAACTCCCGCCACAGATTTTCTATGGGGTTGAGGTCTGGAGACTGGCTAGGCCACTCCAGGACTTTCAAATGCTTCTTACGGAGCCACTCCTTTGTTGCCCGGGCGGTGTGTTTTGGATCATTGTCATGTTGGAAGACCCAGCCTCGTTTCATCTTCAAAGTTCTCACTGATGGAAGGAGGTTTTGGCTCAAAATCTCACGATACATGGCCCCATTCATTCTGTCCTTAACACGGATCAGTCGTCCTGTCCCCTTGGCAGAAAAACAGCCCCATAGCATGATGTTTCCACCCCCATGCTTCACAGTAGGTATGGTGTTCTTGGGATGCAACTCAGTATTCTTCTTCCTCCAAACACGACGAGTTGAGTTTATATCAAAAAGTTCTACTTTGGTTTCATCTGACCACATGACATTCTCCCAATCCTCTGCTGTATCATCCATGTGCTCTCTGGCAAACTTCAGACGGGCCTGGACATGCACTGGCT
The DNA here is from genome assembly GCF_900408965.1 of Simochromis diagramma. Classification (NCBI taxonomy): domain Eukaryota; kingdom Metazoa; phylum Chordata; class Actinopteri; order Cichliformes; family Cichlidae; genus Simochromis; species Simochromis diagramma. Next base: position 24,487,941 of record NW_024386801.1, read on the forward strand.
TCAGCAGCGGAACACGTCTGGCACTGCGGGATTTGATTCCCTGCCGTTGTAGTGTGTTACTGATGGTGACCTTTGTTACTTTGGTCCCAGCTCTCTGCAGGTCATTCACCAGGTCCCCCCGTGTGGTTCTGGGATCTTTGCTCACCGTTCTCATGATCATTTTGACCCCACGGGATGAGATCTTGCGTGGAGCCCCAGATCGAGAGAGATTATCAGTGGTCTTGTATGTCTTCCATTTTCTGATGATTGCTCCCACAGTTGATTTTTTCACACCGAGCTGCTTGCCTATTGTAGATTCACTCTTCCCAGTCTGGTGCAGGTCTACAATACTTTTCCTGGTGTCCTTCGAAAGCTCTTTGGTCTTGGCCATGGCGGAGTTTGGAGTCTGACTGTTTGAGGCTGTGGACAGGTGTCTTTTATACAGATGATGAGTTCAAACAGGTGCCATTCATACAGGTAACGAGTGGGGGACAGAAAAGCTTCTTACAGAAGACGTTACAGGTCTGTGAGAGCCAGAGATTTTCCTTGTTTGAGGTGACCAAATACTTATTTTCCACCCTAATTTACGAATAAATTCTTTACAAATCCTACCATGTGAATTCATGGATTTTTTTTTTCACATTCTGTCTCTCACAGTTGAAGTGTACCTCTGGTGAAAATTACTGACCTCTGTCATCATTTTAAGTGGGGGAACTTGCACAATCGGTGGCTGACTAAATACTTTTTTGCCCCACTGTACATGGAACGCCATAACCAAGTGGCGGCCTAGTCCACAAGAACATGTACTGAGTATGGCCTAGAACTCCCAAGGTCAAAATGGGAGACGCTCCCCAAGGTGGCTGAGAATGACCAGGCTAAGCTCTTGTGGGACTTCCAGATACAAACAGACAAAGTGGTAATGGCTAACCAACCGGACATAATGTAGCCATGCCAAGTAGTAGCAAAATCAGGAAAAAAGAAAACACAAGAAGTTGGAGCCACATGCCCATATAATTTTATTTATTTTGTTTTTTGTTTTTTAGTGTGGGTGGGTTTACAGCAGGACTGTTCTGTGCTCTTTCGTCTCTGACTCGCCAGTTGGATGCCGAAGCGTCAGTGGATGTCTTCCAAGTAGCCAGGCTGATGAATCTCATGAGATCTGGAACCTTCAACAACATCGTAAGTTTGTCTGTCTCACAATAATTTTATTGTAATGTAATGCTGTAAAGTGTACCTCATTAAATTCGAATATTTAAAAAATATATAATTAGCATCAAAACAACAAGGCAGCTGTTTTTATTGTAATAGGCTCTTTATATGTTGGGTTTTTTCTGTTTGTTTAAGGGTATAATATGCCTTAATGGCTGTGGCCTTTTTCAGTAGAAAGACAACAGTGAAACGGCAAGAAGCACGACAATGAGTTTGAGGTGTTGACTTCACCTCCAAATTCTCAATCTAATGAAGCATAAGCAATTGTTTTTTTCCAGCACTTATTTTGTACTGGACAAAAAAGTCTGATCTATGGAGATACCTTCAAGGGTCTAGTGGAGTTCATGCTGTTTTGGTGGCAAAAGGGGTACCAACATGTCAATTCATTCATCAATTGTCAATTCATGTTAATGTTATTGCCACCTTGAGGTGGCAACAATCCCTTCAAGTTTTATATTGTAAAGATCCTACAATAATGCATAAAAGATCCCAAGCGCTTCAGGGCTCGCAAAATTTCAAGATCCCTGGTAGCCCTTCGGGCAGGGACTCTTCAGTTTTTGGTAGCCCAAAATAAATTTAAGTAGCCCGAATAAAAAAGAGCAATTTTTTGATTGATGTTTTGTTTCCTGTTTTGTTTCCTTTACAATATTATACATTAAAGTATAATATTGTAACGGAAACAAAACATTAATTAAAAAATTGTTGAAAAACAAATTACAACATTGTATAAAAATTACAATCATCAACTCAAATACTTGGTTCTAATTGAACAGAAATTTCTATGAACTTGTAAGAACTGTGTAGGACATGAATCAGTCTGTGTCAGATCCTGAGTTTGAAATTTCCACTGAAGTCACGGGTAACAGGCAAGTGGAACCAAGATCGAGGCCATTTGCTTTTTGAAGTTTGCAAAGACTGCTAAATTGTGCCAGTGGTAGTTCACTCTTTGCAACATAGTACGCTGTTTTAAACTGATTTTCAGGTTTATTTTTAGTATGTTATTTGCAATTGGTGTTTGTTCTGGGAAAGATATTGCAGACTGAGCAATAATGCATTTCTTGCATTTCTCATGGGTTCTAATGGGGGCCTTTCTTAAAATGACTGGTCACAGTAACAAAGGCGCTTGTCGACTCAGAAATCGAGAGAAAACCAACAACACACCCGGCAGAACATTATGTTATTTACACGGGTGCACATAAGTGGTCCGCATGTGCGCATTCGCTGTCAAAATAAAAGACGCGCACCAGATAAGAAGTTGCAACGCGCGTTTGCGTCCATATAAAAAGCACTGTTTTTGTCCGCTAGAGTGGGATTTTCACGGCACATTCCGCACCACATCTCTGTGCGTTCATCATTTGTTTGAAGCCAGCTCACATCCTGCAACCACTTTTCCGAGAATACGCGCTTCTTTTGTGGTTCGGACTCCTTCTGACATTTCTTTGGAGGTGGAGGAACACCAAAGTAATTGCTTAAAGGAGCTTCTTCGACATCTTTAAGAGTTCTAAACAAATGTCTGTCCTCCAGAAAATCTTATGTACGCAAACACGCGTTGCAACTTCTTACCTTGTGCACGTTTTTTATTTTGACAGCAAATGCGCACCTGCGGACCACTTATGTGCAGCCCTGGTTATTTAGCTCGTCATATTTCAGCCACAGAAATTCTTTTGTCCATGAAACCATAAAGCTGCACTTTCTTTTTGCCTTGTAGTCTGATTTGTCATAACTTCTCCGTTTTGTGGTAAGCTTTTCTTTGGCTGTCACTTCTTCACCCTGACCTGTCTTATTTGGCTCAGCAGAACTAAAATATATATCCTGCTGCTTTTACACACACACACATAACGCTCAGCGATTCTCTGCGCGATCAACCTCTCACATGTTTAAGCTGCGGGAGATTTCCCTTGTCATGTTTGCGTAGTAAGCTAACGATTGATAAGACGATGTCAGAGGAATTGGTGCGCAAATTATCATCACTCACCAATCAGTGCTGTCGCTCTCTATACACAGTTCGCGCGATTGCAAAGTGAAAGCAAAAAACAAGCGCAAATTCAAACGAAATTTCCGAAAGAATGCAAAAGCATTGACATATATTTTACCTTCCTACGATAGCCCGACGGGCAGGGCAGAGATAGATTTTGGTAGCCCGACTGGAAAAATCGCTAGCCCCGGGACGTCGGGCTAGCGATTTTGCGAGCCCTGTGGAGCATATACATATATATAATTGTACACATAAAAATAAATATACTTTTTGACCTGGAGCCATTTGTTTCAGACGAATGCCATTCTGTGCTCCCATTCACTCTTATTCACTAATTTCTCCAACCAGTTTTGGAGAGAAAGAAAATAACCTCAGTTTTTAACTTGCTCTCCTGACCTCAATTTAAGCACCACACATACCAAAAACCCACACATATGGACAGCAACTTGTCAGGATGCTCACAGTTTTTAAAACACATAAATATCACATTTGATCTGAATGTGATATGGAGAAGCCTCATTTTAAAGCCATTTTGTGAGAGGAGTGCAAAGTGCTTCTCTTACAGGCATGACAGAGAGAAAAGGGGCCATTTTCTCATGTCACGCCTCCCTCATTTTAATATCAATTGTGGATTGGTTGGCCTGTGTCATAGTCCTGCTCCCTCACCCCTAAGGGGCACACCTACCAGTGGCTGTCATGTGTTTTGTCAGGAAGTCTGTCAGTGGCTTACAGTCTGCACTTTTACTTCTCTTGTACTGACAATTTTGGATGCAAGGGACATATTTCTCTCTTTTTTTAAACATCTGACAACTTTCAGTATGTTTAAAACAAACCACTTTTACAGTGTCTGCCACTTTATTAGGCACACTTGTTTTCACTGTACACAAACAAGCTGTTTATCTAGAACTTTTTGTTCACATCCACAGTGTTCCACATCCTTGCAAAAAACTTTTTGCAATTGAATTGTAAATTCTAGTTGTTTTAGAAGGATTTTAAATTAGATTCTGGATTTAACAGGGAGTCAATGTTAAAAAAAAGAAAAAAAGAAAAAAAAGAAAAGCCAATATTAGAAAAATATGCTCTCTCTTGTCAGTACTTTTGCTGCAGTATTTTGGATCAAGTAAGAGAGGTTTTTTTTGCAGAGTCCCATAATAATGAGTTACAATAGTCCAGCCTACAAATGTATGAACTGGTTTTTCAGGAAAAACTTTTTTCAGCAAGGCAGCATGGTGGTTTGGTGTTTAGCACTGTTGCTTCACAGCAAGAATATCCAGAGTTCAACTACACCATTTGGCCAGAGCCTTTGTGTGGAGTTTGCACGTTCTCCTTGTGTTTGTGTGGGTTCTCTCTGGGTACTCCAGAGCCTCCCACAGTCCACAGACATGCAGTTAGTGGGGTAAGATTAACTGATGATTTTAAATTGCCCATAGGTGTGAATGTGAGTGGTTGTCTCTGTGCATCAAATTGGATCTCCAGGGTATCCCACCTCTCCCACTGTAGTAGCTGGGATAGGCTCCAGCACTACCTCCTGAGCCACCTCGCAAATGTACAGGTCATCTAGTAATTAGAAGGTTGATGGTTCAATCCCTGGCTACTCCAGTCTGCATGCCAAATATCCTTTCGCAAGATAACCCCAAGTTGCTTTCCAATGTATCTATTGTGTGTGTAAATGTTAGATAGAAAGCGCAGAAAAAGAAGTGGATCGGTGATTGTGGCAGGTTGTAAAAAGCACTGTGAGTGGTAAGGTAGAGTAGAAGAATATGCACGGCAGGTCAGTTAAACACACAAAACTGTACAATGAACATATAATGAGTTGTTTACCCATTTTCTAGGAGCAGTACCAGTTCTTGTACAAAGCCATGCTGAGTCTCATCGGGACACAAGAAGACGAGAAAACTCAGTCCTTTGACGCTAACGGGACCATCGTGACGGAAACCACCAGCATGGCTGAAAGCATTGAATCCCTGGTGCCAACGAATAAATAAAACCAACAAAAAAATACTACACTTTTACAAATGAGCAACAGCATTTCGTCCCTTCCCTGAAACCACCAACAGAGCTGCTAGTGAATCCAGACTCTCGCTACAATCACTCAAGAAATCTTGTCATTCAAGACTCTGCCTTTTGTAGATTGAGACTGGTATGAGTTTCCTCTATACAGTTTTGTAATGTGTGCCTTTTTGCTCATCTTGGATTTCTAACTGTGATATGAGCTGTAGACTAATTGTTCAATGTTTTTAATGCTGTACTGCCCTGAGACTAACTGTCAACGCCAATCTTATATTTATTGGCGCTGAGCCAAATGTGGGGGAAAAGGGAAAAGCTGCATCTTTTGACATCAAATGCTAAGGTCAAAGGAAAGACTCTTTGTCAGACTCTTTCAATATTGATTTTGTTAATGTGTCTTTAACAGAGTACTTGCTCTGTTAAATGTAAATTCTGTTTAAATTGGTGTAGCATGCTGCAGTCAAATATAAAACAAGGGTATCGAATAGTAGATTAATGTACTGTAAATAATATTATAATAATACCCTGAATGGACCAAATTTCTATTTATGCTTTTCACCTTTGCTTTTATTTTTGAAGGGTTTAATTCTAATTGCCTAGCTGCTTTTATACTATGGATTTTGTAACAGTCATGCATGGGTACTGACCTTTTTGTTTTATTGGTTTGTTTTTTTAGCTATAAAGGAATCGCTGCTGGCTTATTAGCTAAGGGATTAAATAAGGGAAGGAACACCAAAGAGAGCCTGTGAGAGTGTTTTGTTACTGTGTGTTGAACCACAAATATACCTGCAAAGATGCAACAGACACATGAACTATTAGAGGTTTGCTCAGAAGTTAGTTAAATACACTGTTCTGCATACAAGTGATGTTGGAAATTTCCAATTTAAACATTTGGTACCAAGATGATGTATTAAGTCCATTGTAGACAGCAATTAGCAAAACTGTAGATTAGCAGAATGAGTTTCAGCTCATTAATATGAAGCCTTACAGAGAACCAACAGGAGGCAGGTCAAAGGTCACAAGGTCCAGACAAAAGGAACAAAAATGAGGAGAAACAGCCGTCTGTGAGCCTGACAGGGGAGAGATGTTACTGAATCAAGAAACACCGAAAATGGAGACATACCCAATTCCATTTCTAATGATGATTCTTGTCTGTGGATTATACAATTCCCTTAACAGAGTCATGGACTAATCCCTGGTTATTTCAGTTGATTTTTGCATGTGTTAATCCAGGCTAAGACACTGTAAGAAATGTGCCTTTTCAGGACAGAAAATAGGTCAGTGTCCAGACGTTGTATCCACGTTTTAATTTGCATTTTTGACTTTTCATGAATACAAACTTAATTGGTCTCTGCTTGGTGCCCTACTTTATATAACTGCCTTTAAATCAAGAAGGAGCAAAAACGCTGATCATCTTTTTCTGAAGAGTTGAGCTCAACTAATTAAGTGATCAGAACCATGTCACAAATATAAAGGTCACAAAAAGCAATACAGGTGCAAAAGTCTGTATTACGCAATAACTGTTTTTAATATCTTAAAGCTTTGTGCTGACAAATATCAGCCATAATTGTAAACATGTACATACTGTGTATTGATGCAAAAGAAATAGTGTGCTGCAGCCTTTATCATCATTTGGCCTCTTTTGGTGTCAAGATGATATATTAAGTCCATGCTAAGCACCAATTAGCAAAGCGGTAGATTAGCAGAATGATTTTCAGCTCACTGATATCCAGCCTTATAGGGAACCAATGGGAGGTAGATAAGTAAGTAATCAATAAAAAGATAAGTAAGGGAGAACTAGTGCGTGAAATGGACAAATCAAGAGTGTGGAAAGTTCTGAAGATAACAAGGAAACTGATTGCAGCTGTAGACCGTCATAATTCTCTTCCATTTGGGTCTGTGGGTGATATGTTCCTGTTGTGGTTGGGAAGTGAAGGACTATAGCATAATAACAATTATATTTATTATATTGTGCATTTTAGGACACAGTATAAGGTACGTCTGTGTGTTTTTGAATTTTGCTGGTAGTGCACTTCATTCAAGATTCATTTCTATTGGAATTTAATTCAAATCTTCATTCTGAGCTTTCTCAGCAAATTCTATTGAATATAACGATATCCCTAAAATTCATAAAAAAAATCATCCTGGCTAGTTGACATTAAATTCTCAGTGGATGGATTCTCAACTGATTTAAATGTTAGCGCATTTGCAATTAAATTATTGCACTGTTTGCACTAAGATCCAAGCATTACGAACACCAAGGCCTCAAAGCTACAACACCAATGAATAAGGAAATCTTGTGGAGAAAAGGTCTTCTGCAAAATGTTGGAAGCTTAAAAATGCTCAGAATGAAGGAAAAGATTCACTTTACCCAAATACCTTGCAAACAAGAGAATTCCACCTACCTGCACGGCTTTGCTATCAACATGGCTGAATTCGATGGATTCTGTAGTGCTCTAAGCTTAAAAATAAAATTAAAAAAAGCTTAAAAAATTTAAAAAAGGTCAGTTATGGATATAGTAACAATCCAACGAAGAAGAAATTTAAAAAAACAGACTATTACATTTATAATTGAATTGTGACAATCCGAATCTATAAATAATGAATGAGAACGATAGTAACGTCTGATTTAACAAGAACACATGAAACCGAATCACATTAAAAATGACAATCTGAGTTTGCTGTGGATGCAAAATCAAAGTTCTACAGGCCAAACAACAAAATGCTGTTTTTAAAGTCTTGTCAACACCTATCACTAACACAAAATATATAATAGACACAAATATCTCTCAGGTCAATGTGAAATCTACCTACCTTACAGGAAGACCTCTGCTGCTGAGGATAAATTCATCCGAATCACCAGCCTCAGAAATGACAAGTTAACAGCATCTCAGATTAGAGCCCTGATAAATGCCACACAGCAGACACATCTCTACATCAACTGTTCAAAGGAGACGATTATACGATTCAGGCATTTATGGTCAAATGAAACCTCTACCATGGAAAAGCAACAAGCAGAAGAGATTTGTTGGCGCCAAGAAACACAAGGCATGGACATTAGACCAGTGGAAATCTGTGCTTTGGTCTGATGAGTCCAAATTTGAGCTCTTTGGTTCCACCAGCGGTGTCTTTGTGCGACACAGAAAAGATGAGTGGATATTCTCTACATGCATGATTCAAACAGTGAAGCATGGAGGAGGTGTTTTGGTGTGGGGGTGCTTTACTTGTGACACTGTTGGGGATTTATTCAAAAGTGAAGGCACACTGAACCAGCATGGCTACCACAGAATCCTACAGCAACATGCCATCCCATCCAGTTTGTGTTTAGTTGGACCGTCATTTATTTTCCAATAGCAAAGTGACCCCAAACACACCTCCAGGCTGTGTAAGGGCTGTTTCACCAAGAAGGCGAGTGATGGAGTGCTGCACCTGATGGCCTGGCCTCCATAGTCACAGTCGTCTGAAAACGCTCCACGTCCACACTACCGTTTTCAGTCGTTTTCACAGAGTTGTGCGTCCACATTGAAACGCCTGAAAACGCTCACGTTCCAGTACTGTGCATGCGTGAAACGCAAGACGATTCGGCCTTCCTCATTTCTGTCAGCCATTTATTTACTTTCCAGCTCTTTGAAACATCGCGCCAAAATGTCAAAGAAAAGCACCGAGTTTTTTAATTGGACTAACAATGAGGTGGAGTTGTTGCTGTGAGTAACACAAAAGTACAAAGTTGCAAAAGCGAGTGAGAATTAAAGAATTTGAAGAAAAGCTATCTGGAGCATGTACAAAACTGACATTAATCTTTAATAAGGCTGTCAAAATTGAGAGCAAACAAAACAACTGCTGTGTAATGCCCTCCGCTATCTTTATTTAATTGGTCACTTAACTGCATCACATGAAGTCCTGTAGTGACTTCAGTTAGCACTAGCTTGTGACTCCTTGAAGCTGGATTTGTGTGTACTACCAGTTTCAAGCAGAGATCTTTCTTGTGTAAGTTGAATGTGTTAACCACTACATAAAGTTCTCACTAGTCTTTTGACTCTAATAGGGGACAAAATTTACAAAATCTGCTTCATGTTGCTTTCAATAACTATCGACTGTTATCAGTCAGTAAAGTGTTTGCTGAGGTCACAGGAGGGTAATTCTAGACTTCAATAGAATCACACAAAAAGAGGAGTTGCCCTCTGGCAGCCATTAGAAAGAATGCAGGATAAAGGCACTTGGCACTGAATTTAACACCTCCACCAAGCCTGAAATGGAATGAAAGAACAGTTGTCAAGGTAACAACCACACACATGCACATACATAAAAGAAATTGCTGGATTTATCAGATGGTACTGGGAGCATTATTTGGCAATGGAAAAAAGATTGCCCACACAAGAAGGTACAACAAGGTAAACAAAACAATCTACAGTGCTTCAGATAACTTTTTATTGTGAATTCAAAAAAATCAGGGCACAAACAACCTTCCTGGGTAGGCATGTTAGGGTATTATTATAAACTCAGAATGAAAGCAGGTAGGTGAGCCAGAATCTGTCTGAAGAGTTTAAAGGTCGATTAATGACATGAAATGTAGACAAGATTAGAATTTACAGTCATTTGCTCTTCTTGATGTTGTAGCTCTACTCCTGCAGGGTGCTTTTGGAAATGAAGTGTAGTCCTTCCTCTTTCAGCCGGGCCAGCACTGGTTCGTAGATCTCTTTCACCATTGGAACCACCAGACCCTTTGTATTGATTTCACCTACAAAGTAAGTATAGAGAGCCGGTAACATTATATTCTCAAGTATTTATCTAATATTCAGTGAATGAGGTTGGTGACTAAATTTAGTTTGAACATAGTTTGAATGCTCTCTGCAAAGTGAAAGACCAACGAAAATGAACATTTTTGAAAAGTGAAATCACTAACCGTTAAGAACCATCCGAGCAGCAATGGCTGCTGGGTATCCAACAGTCTTGGCCATGGCTGAGAAGCCGGTGGGGTCGCCATACACCACCAGGCTGATGTGTTTGGTCTCTAGTTCTCCAGTTGGATAGCGAACCCCCACATCGTTTCTCAGAATGATCATGTCTCTTTCTCCCTTATCTGATGACAAGAGGCAATAGTTCTTTTTACACTTGGTGTCACATTTAATACTCCTGTTCTTCTAATGTGGTATTAATGAGCTCACCGAATGAAAGTTTAGTTTCCAAATGTTTTGCAAGGGCAGCCAAAATGCTCTCTGCATGGGGCACTAGCTCATCGCCAAGCATCCCTAAGCTGCAGAAATATAAAAATGGTTATTAAAATAACATAACCGTTACAAAACAATACTTAGGGCTCGAAAGATAATTACTCTGCCCTAATAACCCCACACGCTGCAGCGGCAGCCCACGTGTCCTTGGCTACATCTAAAGAGATGAGCATTTGCTTTTTGTGGCTGGGTTGCTGGTGAATTGAATAAATGAACAACAAGTCTTTCAATGTGAGCTGCAAGCGCCTTGCTTTTTACCCTTTAACAACACAGATGGAATGTTTCCAACAGTTCACTTTACCATCAGAGGAATTTACATTTCAATGCCAGTGTGACCCTCTTGCATTCACTGCCAGCACTGTGAGAACAATGACTGCATGAAGCCTTGGTCTGAAGAGACCCTTGGAAAAGCTAATTTAAACTGATGATTGTGCATACTACACCACTTCAGGCGTACTTGTTAGGCAGGCAGTAATAAGTGTGTAGAAGATGCATAGCCTTGCTCTTGGGGCGCTGTGTATAGGGACAACGCAAACTCAGAAGAGCAGTATCAATCACAAAAGAATATACCAGATATTTGGATGTCTGCTAAAGTAGTACAGGATTCCACCAAATGACAAAACAATTCAAATTATTTCAGGCTTCATTTCATCTTTATACTTTTGATAATCACTTTCTGACTTGATAAGGACGAGACTCTTCTGAAAGGTGCCAATTCTCACACACTGACAATATGATACAAGCTTTTACCTTCACATGGTTTCAGACTGGCCAAATATATTGAATAAGGGGAGTTTTAACATTGCATTTAGCTTCAGTGTAAACCATAGATGGTATAAACCAGTGGTCCCCAACCCCCAGGCCACGGACCGGTACTGGTCCGTGTACTGTTTGGTACTGGGCTGTGAGAATTTAGGCTCGGGTGTGAAATTTATGGTTGTCAGGATTTTTATTGTTAACTCTGTTCCCCTGGGTCTTTTCCCGTGTTGTAGTTATAGGTCTTATTTTGAAATAAATATTTACGCATTACCATAGCAACTAGAGAGCATTAAGGGGCAGAGAGGAGGATGTGACTCTCAGTGTTGTTGGCGCATTTCAGTAGGACGCTGCTAATAAAGTTACACAACTAGTTATTATATTTACAAAGTACCACAGTTCATCGCATCATTTTATTTTGTTGTATTTATCGCGACACCTTAGTGGCCGGTCCATGAAAATATTGTCTGGCATTAAACTGTGGCGCAAAAAAAGGTTGGGGACCGCTGGTATAAACAATAAAAGGCGCTGTGACATCACTCACTGGTTTATGAAGTACTGTTTTAAAGCCTCCCTCATCTTCGTGTTTTGAAACCGTATGTAATGAGTGAGCGATAGATCTGCCTGTGAAACTGCTAGTTATTTGCCAGTGTGCATACACTAGATACGAGGCTCAAAATGAACAAAATTTACAAAACTATTCATTTTAACCCCAAATGACTGACTGACCCATAAATTAATCAGCGAAATGTTGTGCACAGAGGCCAGGCCCAAATGCAGTTTTCTTATTGTGTCCTACTGGACAGGCCTGTTTTTGCAAACACAGGACAGATCCTTGTTGTCATTAGACTTTTTAATTAGATTATAAGGCCACTGGACTCAGTAGTATATAGAGCCTAATCGTGGTTTGAAAAAAATATTAACATACATGGCAGCCATTCTCAGGTTCAAGAGTCTTGACGTCCCTCACATTTTTATTCTACTGTTCCCTTTCCCCCATTTCTATTAATCAGAAAGGCTTGAAAGTGAAAAGTGATTTAGTTTCTGAGATATCTGAAGACTTTTTTTAAAGGACCCATGGACACTATGAGAGAGATGGTACCAAAAGGAAATTTGTTAAAATCTTGAAAACACAATAGGAGAGAGACAGCTTAGCTTTAGTTGACTAAAAGAAGCTCTTTTTTTTTACTTCAGGATGGCTTCTCACCATCTCAGAGTGTCCATCCGGAAGTCATCCTGCCCTGTGTGTTCATATACAGCTTGTTCAAAGACATTTTGGGAAACAGAAGAAGATAAATCCATCTGCTGACAGAGGAGTTCTTTCTGTAGAAAGAAGAGAAACAAGTCACTGCATTGCATTAATGAATCATGAGACTTCAGGGCTACATTTTGTAGGTGGGCTGCTATTTATTTGGTTCTCTTTGCATTGTCTTTTCAGATAAAAAGTTCTGAGTGTTTTCAGAGAAAACCCTTGTTACATCAATCATCATCAACCAGCTTTTGATTTCTGATAAACACAACCCAAACACGGAGCACTAAGGCTGCTTTTTCTTGTCGAACAGATAGCAGATGACAAATATTGTCTGCTGTATACTCTCATCAATGCCAGAGTGCCCCAGCTCACTGCAGCCTTGATGCTAATAAACAGCAACTGTAATAGGCTCTACTGCCACAGTCAAGAGCTTCAAAGCAGCTTGTTACATTAAACTGAATGACAGAAAGAAGCAGGGTGCACTGTTAACTGACTATTTTCCGCCCACATCTTTGGATGCTTTTGAACACTAAAAGAGGTTCTTACCCATGAAACTGGTGATGACGTGTGCTGCAGGATGGGACTGGGATCGCTGTTGATTAGACCCAGTTTAATGAAACCACTCATGGCCTTCGAGAATCCCTGAGTAACAGGACAAGAACGGAGGTGACCAAAAGATGTTAAAATAAATTGGGTTTCAGGTTTAATCAGGGGATTATGTTACATGGAAGGAAAAGGTTTTAAATATTTTGCTGAGTGCTGGATATTTGCAAAGTTACATGGACACAGAAAAATGTCTATTTTGCGCACCTCAAGATCACAGTGATACCATTGCTGTGCACTGATTGGCCACGCTGATGATTAATGTAGGACTTGTACTTCTGTAGTACAAGTTAAGTTTAAAGCTCATTTTGTACCACTGCCAAATCTGTAGTGAGATTTAATGTTCTGGGCACTTATTACTGATGTGGCTTTGTTTGGTTAGTGTTAACTGATAACTCCATCCTCGTGTCTTAATATGGTCACTCCTGTCTTCAAAAACTAACATGGTAGGTGCCAAAATGCTAACACTGAGGTGTCAAAATGGGGAGTCCAAAACCCATGCATTTCAGAGACTATTTATGCCTTTTATAATCAAAGATAATTATAATTTCAATATTAGATTATTACAGATTATAATTATAATCTAATATTGAATTTAATTATTTCTTAAGCATAATAAATTCTGTATAGCAGTTGTATTTGTATGTGCAGTTTGTCTATGTGTGTTGTACCTTAAAACGCAGAGTTCCTCTGATGAGCGTGTGTGCTGTCTGGATGCCGTATGGCTCAGCGTATATCGTGCTGTCACGATTCGGAAATCCCTCAAGGTTGAAGCCTGGAAAGAAATCCATTGGAGTGGTGGAATCCATCAGAGAGCCACCAGGTGGGACATTTATCACCTCAAAGAAAGACAAAAAAATCTTATCTTTACTGAAAGTAAATAATAAAAAAAAAGAAACATATTAACAATTTATGGTCTTTTGAGACATCCATACCTGGTTGTCTTTGAGAAAAATAGCGGGACTGATAGTGTTGAGGAGGACACCATATGGGCTCCAGCTGAACTTGTAACGAAGAGGATTGTCTGAGCACTCAGGAGCAAGAAGACCACCACAGAATGAGCTGTAGGACTCCACCTAAAATGTATTCAATGTATAAAGAATGACCAGACAGCTACACAAAAATGCAGCTAAAGCTACTGTTGATATGCAGAAAGTACTTAAAATATCTAGTAGGTGGTATATGTTAGAGTGACCAAACGGAAGCCACTACTCAGTAAAATGCACAAGGGCCCATCTTGAGTTTGCCAAAAGGCACCTGAAGGACTCTGACCATTAGAGGCAAAATGTTCTGGCCTAATGAAACAAAGATTTAACTCTTTGGTCTGAATGCTAAGCTTCATGTATGTTGGAAAATGTGAATTTAATATTTTTTTGAATAAGGCTGTAACATGACAAAATATCAAATACGTAAAGCATTGTAAATACTATCTGGATGCACTAAAGTGTATTTATAATGATACCAACAAATATAAATTTTTACAGAAATGTCTAACAAAATTGTCCAAGCAAGGAATAGTTGTTAACCAGCAACCAGGTCACTGGCAGCCAAGGATCACTGATACACATCAGGAGAGAAGGCTGGCCCGTTTGGTTTGATCCAACAGACGAGCTACTGTAGCTCAAATTGCTGAAAAACGTACTGCTGATTAGAAAGGTGTCAGAATACAAAGTACATCACAGTTTGTTGCATATGGATATATGTCAGGGTCCATGCTGAGCCTTGTCCAGTTTGGAAAATGCCAACAATGGGCACCTGAGCATCAGAACTGGACAATAGTGAAACTGAATAATGAAAGACAGTGGCCTTGTCTGATGAATTGCATTTTCTTTTACATTACGTGGCTGGCCGGGTACATTGTTTACCTTGGCAACACCTGGCACTAAGATGCATATGGGAAGAAGACAAGACATGGGAGCAGTGAGATGTTTTGGGCAATGTTCTGCTGGGAAACCATGGGTCTTGCCATCCATGAGGATGTTACTTTGAAACGTACCACCTACCTAAGCATAGCTGCAGATCATGTACACCCTCTAACCAAAACAATATTCCTTAATAGCTGTAGCCTTTTTGGAGCAGGATTGGTTTAAGGAGAACAAGAACGAGTTTGACCCTAACCCTAACTCTCAACCTAATCAAGCTTAATAATCTGTGGCATATGCTGGACAAACAAGTCCTATTTATTCATATTTTTTAATACATTATATTATTTATATATCATAACAGTTGCCTTAAGGTGCTTTATATTGTAAAGAAGCTACAATTATGCAGAGAGAACCCCAACAATCAGATGAAACCCTATTAGCAAGTACTTGGCAGCAGTAGGAAGAAAAAACTTTATATTAACTGGAAGAAACCTCCAGCAGAACTAGGCTCAAGGAGGGTCTAGCCATCTGCCATGACCAGTTGGGATTTAAGGGAGAGAGACAAGACAAAAGACACGCTGTGGAAAGGAGCAAGAGATTAATAATAAGTAGTGATTAAAGGCAAAGTGGTGAATAAACACAGCGAGTGAAGAAGAAATAATGTTATGCCTGATCAGTGTACCAAGTAATCTCTGTGATCTAATAGTTCAGGCTTTAATCTGATCCAAATATTCAGCTTCTAGTTTTTTGCATTTTTGGTCTTTGTGATGTTAAAGAGAGAGGATATTCTTACAGAGCTATCTCAAGCAAATGGCTATCTGTAAGCGAAGAAACCCAACCTACCTGCTCTTCAGTGCGTTTTTGTAATAGGAGTTGCCAATCAAAAGCAGTGTTGGGCAAGTTACTTTGAAAAAGTAATTAATCATAGTTACTAGTTACTTCTTCAAAAAAGTAACTGAGTTACAAGATTCTAAAAGTAATTAATTATTTGAAAAGTAACTATTGCGTTACTTTAAAAAAAAAAGTTTAAGCCTCTGGGGTCCAAGGGTATAATTGGCCATTTTAAACTACTTTTGATGTTTCCTCTATATTACACCTTTAAAAACTATTTACTTTGCCTTGTTTGGTATCATCCTTTTCAGCACAACCTCACGTGTCTGAATTTACAGTTATGTTTTCATTTTGACATACTGTATTAACACAATTGATCTAAAGTCAGACAAAAAACATAAAATCCGAGTAGAAAGTTAAATTTTTTACTGTAACAACCAAAGACATGTTTAATGAATCATATTTCATAACTTTAAATACAAATATAAATTGATAATTTTAAAATCCTATGCACAAGTTTTGCAAACAACAAAGTTATCTGCAGCCATTTAGTTTTTACCCCTTTTTTTTTATAACCATTTCAAATTATTTACATAACAATCAGCTCTTCTGCATTCAATAAGATGCCACACAAATTATTTGTGCCACTCCAAATATTTCTGTCCACTATAAAGGAGAACATCACAGCCTGACACCTGCAGGTCTGACAGCAGCAGGTGTATCACTCCTTTTTCTACCTGGAGACAGCAGGTTCATTGTTCTGACACACAACACAAAACTATCCACAACACTACACACTAACTACACAAGACAACACATTAACTACACAAGACAACACATTAACTACACACTCCAAACACGCTAAACGTCACAAATCTCTCACATCTCAAAACTCGCTCTTTCTCTTTTTCTGCTCCCTCTCTCTCTCACCGTCACTCCTAAAACTTCCCACTCTTCCTAAACAACCAAATGTCATGTTGCCATATCATTTTTTGATTGGTTGACATGGTGCATTTTCCCACCAAAACAAACGGGCTGTTTTTTGTTTTGTTTTTTTGGTCATAAGCAGAGAGTGCTTGCTAGCGCTGTCCTTAGAAAATAAACATGACGAAACTATTGGGGAAAAAACACGCGTATATATTGTTTATCATGACTCTGGTTTTACGTGGCCTATCAACACAATTGCTTAAAGATGTAGCACCCAGATTACTTACAGCTACTTCTGTGCAACTGATATGAGATGCGGTAAACTGAACACAGCTTCAACCGTCTGTTTGTTGAAAAATAGTAACGGACCGCATTTTCTTGTTATTAACTGTAACGGCGTTGTAACGATAGGAACAGTAATTAGTTAGATTACTCGTTACTGAAAAAAGTAACGCCATTACTTGTAACGCTGTTATTCCCATCACTGATCAAAAGAGAACTTTAAACGGAGTATGGCGTTACAGAGATGAGTTAAAACTGCTATTTCAGTCTGTGGTTAAACTTAGACTAGACAAGTGCAGCCCCTAAGTTAAATAAGATTAGTCTCAAAACCTGAATGAGGCAAAGTCACTGTAATATAGTTCACAAATACAAACATGAAACTGAAAATGAGTATAATAGGTCCACTCTAAAGGAGTAATAGTAGGTAGACAATTTTCAATTAGAGAACATTTTTTTCCTATGGTCTCTGAATTCAGCAGCACCCAAACATGCAGGCAATGTGAAACTGTGTGATCCATAATTGGTTAGTTTATGCTTAAAGAAAATCATGCATGGAAACAAACCTGACAAATCAGTGCTTACAGAAAAACCATTGGATTCAGCTTCCACTGTATGCTGACTGACTGAATGATTGCATGAATAAGCAGGTCTACAGCTGTTCTTAATAAAGTTAGTGACAATTGTATTTATGTATCTGTCAAAGTCTGATCAGGTTAACCACTCGATATGACAGAAGCTGGCATGAATCTTTAATCTTGAGTTATGTCTAGTTTTAAAGTGTTCAGTCTGTCAGAACAATATTGGGTTCAATTTGTTTGTTTACATTACTAGTTTCTAAGAAAAAAACAAACAAACAAATTCCAGTTCAAAAACTCCACATTAGCCTGTGTCTGTCTGCTTGAACTGGAACCTGTGTGAAACTCAGCATGTGTTAAACATGCTACTTTCCATGTTGAGCCATAGTGTGACTGTCCATGTGTGTTTGAACACTGTTTATATGGCACACATACAGGTGCCAGATTTTCTATCTCAGTGTTGCAATGTTCACTCACAGTGCAGCTTTCAGCTTTGGCTTTGTTGATACACTCCATGGCCAACATGTGGTCGATGCCTGGGTCCAGTCCCATCTCATTCACGATCGTGATCCCTGCTTCTTCTGCACTAATACACACAAATGCATTCAACATGTAAATATGCATTTTCACTTTTCATGACTATATTTCTTAATAATATTAGGGGGGATCTTTTCTGTTTTATTTTATTCTATTTTTGCTATGCATTTCACTTTCTTATCAAAAGAAAAATAAGAAAATTTCATTATAAAATTCAAAGTTTAAACTTTAAAGTCACAGCTTTTTATCTCATAACCTTCAAACATTTAGCCAGTGCAATAATTATGTGACACAATAACAAGGAACAAGACTAACATTTGCCTATACATTTGTGCATCCCAAATCCTATGCATATGTTTTACAATAATTTATTAATACTGCTGAGGATGATGTGCACAGATAGGAAAATAATAGAGAAACATTTATTGAAAGTAATCCTGAATTCCTAACAGACTTCTGTGGACTTGATCATTACCTGCTGTGCAACGCCTTCATGGCAGGACTAAGGTAGCTGGCTGTCACCATGTTCACCTTCCTCTTTATACAGTGTTTGGCGATAAGCGGATGGAACGAGTAAGGCAGCAAGCTGAGGAGAAGATGAAGGGGTTGACTTAAGTATAAGCGGACTGTTATTTTAATCTAATAATGTAATGTTAAATTGTAAAACAGTCCAAAAATAACTGGGCTCCATTAAATTACTTTGGAGATGAAATGATAAAAAAATAAAAAAGAATTTGTTTTGTGGTAATACATATTGTGGTAAAGTATTCATCTGGAATAAATGAAATCATTACAACTTTACACATTACTTAATAATTGCCACCAATGTTATATCTGTCCTGCTGCTATACCTGATGACCAAGTCATGATCTCTGACCAGAGAGTCTAGGTGTCCCTCTTGGCTGCTGACATTCAGCATGACAGGGATGGTGTTGGGGTATTTGGCTGCCAGCTCCTCTGCCTGGCTCAATAGCATCGATGCTAAACGCAAACAAAGAAACAATAACCACTGTGACACATAATTTTCTGGTCTTTGTCAACTTTCTCAGTTTCAGTTTTTTTTAAGACTTTAAGTAATGTACTCTTTACTGTGCTTATAACTGTTAATGTAAGCCACTCAGCTGGACTCAGCTGGAAGTTTGTGGTGTCTTTGTAATCTAGGCCATTTTAATGCAATTATCAATGAATATTGTGGCTCAGGGTTTCATTTATATGTTAGCTCAGTTAACGTGATGCACTGTGCTACCCAAGCTACCCAGAATATATCCATCTTCTAGATATAGTCAAGGGCACTCATTATTATAATAATAACACCAAGATACCTAAAGTTCTAAGTTGGACAAGAACCCCAATGGTAAGATTTACACTTTAAGGGTAGTGTTAGAAGTGTTTTATCACTTTTACTAGAGATGAAACAATATGATTTATGATAAACTGTATCTAAGTGAACTTCCTCAGGCTAAAGGAATAAGTCACAGTTAAGCTTCTTAAAGATGAAAATATTTAAAATAGCAATGAAAGTCCTCTGACTCTCAGCCAAACTGCAGAAGTAAGTCTTCTTGGGGTCCAACATGGCAACAGAAATCTAACAGGCTAACCAGCATTAAGGTTGACACCAGTATACTGATGCAATGTTTTCACTCTGTTGATCTCCAAAGCCCCAAAACAATTTAATCTCAGTAGAAGTACATACATCTATGTTAAGAGGGAAAACATGGTCAGTCAGTAACCTGCACTGCTTACAGTTACCCTTTGGCAGAGTTGAGTAAACACTGACTAACACTGTTCAAGGTTGTGATGTGTCCATTAGATGGGCTATACAAATCACTCACTCCTCATAATTCTTTCAAAGAGACCAAACTAACCCTTAATAAAAATATTAAACATTGACCTTTGGTTTCATTATTTATCTGAAAATGATAAACTTGACAATAAAGACTGACATGAATTTTAATCCCACAAAAGCCCAGAACATTTCAGTCTTAATAAAGTTTAACAGGCAAACTCACCCACAGTGACCTGGGTGCCCTGATCACGGGTCAGATACTCCACAACAGGTCCAGACACATATCCTGAACCCAACAGCAGAACTCGCTTCATGCCGGCCTTCTTCATGATCTGAGTTTTCTCCCTTAAGAACATCAGACAGGCTGGGTTATTATGGTAAAGCATGACAACATTTCAATTTCTGAGTCTCCAAGTGGGAAAGTTACATACTGAACTCCACAGATTTGAGTTCAGTACCTAAAACATGAGATTTCAAAAACTGAAGCACAGCATACCTAGGATATCAGATATGGATATTTGTTGCAAATAAAAAAGGAACACCAGAGATGCAGTTGATGAAACTCTGATTCCTTGCTCATTCATCTGTTTGCACTGATCATGTTTGCACTGATCACCACCTGCACTCATGTATATATCTATCTACTTAGCACTTTTAATTCTTATTTTTATGTCTATTTAAGCATTATATGACAGTATGTTTGCACTAAGTACCGCAGCAATTTCCTAATGTTGTAAACCTGCTCAACATTTGACAATAAAACCCTTTCTGATTCTGATTAATGTTTCCATCTGATCCTTAAAACTGTATGATTTGACTGGAACAACACAAATTACAGGTTTTCTTTTTTTCGATCAAGGTGTTTTTATTGAACAAAGAATTGCTTCCAACAACAATTACGGCAATATTAACAAACAGTCGTGCCCCCCCCCACACACACCCATCCAGAACAGTGTAACTAAAACCCAGCCAGAGAGGAAAGAAGAGATAAAATAAAAGAAAATTACAGATACAAAGTAAATAATAAAATAAATGAACAACAGCAAGGGGAAAAAAAACAAAAAAGCTACACTGTAAAAGGTTCGGTTCGGAGGTTTTATGACACATGGCAACCTTTTCTTACTTACTTTTAAAGATTAAGTCCGGATACTATTGCTTAATGTGCGTGTGAGTGGGGTGGATCTTTTCCAGCTGAGTATAGTACATGACATCCTTAACCCATTGCCCATATACAGGTGGAAGTGGCTCTTTCCACTTCAATAATATCATTCTATGGGCCAAAAGAGTGCAGAAGGCCATAAGATTAGAGTGTGATTTGGAAAGACTGGCATCACAAAGCGTCACCCCAAAAATAGTTATAAACGGGCAGGGTGCAATTGGAACACCAAATATGTTGGACATGGTTTCAAATATGCTTTTCCAAAAGCTACCCAGTTTTGGACATGCCCAGAACATGTGAAATAGGGAAACAAGCTCTCGTTTGCATCGGTCACATGTGGGGTCAAACCCATCCTTGATTTTGCTCAGTCTAGTTTTAGACCAATGGAGACGGTGAACCACTTTGAACTGAATCACCACATGTTTGAGGTAAATAGATGACGAAGAAATTCTATTGATTATCTTTACCAGTGTCCGGCAGCCTCGCCTCTGTCAGCGCGTCCCAGGGCAGCTGTGGCTACAATGTAGCTTGCCATCGCCAGTGTGTGAATGGGTGGATGACTGAATGTAGTGTAAAGCGCTTTGGGGTCCTTAAGGACTAGAAAAGCGCTATACAAATGCAGGCCATTTACCATTTGTTCACCAGCTGTTCAAATGAGGAAAAGATTTTGTCCGTGAAAAGAGCAGTCATTGATGTTATTCCAAGCTTTGTCCATATGTTAAATGCCTTGTCCGTTAAGGATGGGGAGAACATGCAATGTCTATGCGGTGGTGCATTAAGAGAGAGTTCAGTCTGTTTAAAGTGCCTTCTGAGCTGATACCATAATTTCAGTGAGTGGACAACAAGAGGATTCGTGGTGAAGCTGGAGATCGGTCCCGCCAGAGCAAAGACATCAGGGAGGATTGACTCACCGACAGCTGCTCCAGTGTTACCCATGATGATGATAAATTATCATGGTCTTTTATCCAGTACAATAATGCCCTTATATTAGCTGCCCAGTAATAAAACAAAAAATTTGGGAGTGCTAAGCCTCCTGCGCTTCGCGGTCTTTGTAATGCACTCTGTTTCAGCCTAGGTGGTTTTTTGTTCCAAATGAAGGAGGAGATTTGACTATTTAGATTATTAAAAAATGACTTAGTTAAAAAAATTGGAAGACACTGAAAAAGATATAGAAATTTAGGAAATATAGTCATCTTAATGATATTTAATCTACCACCCAGCGAAAGAGGCAAGGACTCCCACTTTCCAAAATCCTCCTTTAGTTTAGACAATAAAGGAAGATAATTAGTTTTATACAAGTCTCTATGGTTCTGCGTAATCCAAATGCCCAAGTATTTGAACTTGTTATAGCTGAGTTTGAAAAGTGCTAAAATAGACTACAGTTCCCCGGTTATTGTACCTAAAGGCATTGCCTCGCTTTTCCCGAAATTCACCTTATATCCGGAAATCGTCCCGAATTCCTTAAGTACATCTAAAAGTTTAGGGAGGCTATTTGAAGGGTTGGAAATAAACAAGAGCATGTCGTCGGCATAAAGAGAGACTTTACGCTCGATATCCCCACGACGTATTCCCTCAACCTCAACACAGTGTCTCAGAGCAATAGCTAGCAGTTCAATTGCGTTGGCAAAAAGGACACAAAATTACTCCAGAGGCCAAATTTTTCAAGCGTATGGAAAAGAAAGTCTCATCTCACCCAATCAAACGCTTTCTCAGCATCAAGCGAAATAACAGTTTCCAATACATTACCTTTGACATGGCTATAGATTATATTTAATAAACGTCTAATATTAAAAAACGAGTACCATATCACACAGTGGATAAAACAAATGATGGTGGCTTTGCCATTGGAGCGGATAACATGTATACTGAAAAGGAAATTGGATGTTTTTGAGAAGGTGTGGAGACCATTTGTGAATTGTGTAGAAGGATTTGTATTATCTGAGGAGGACGAGGACTGAGACAATGACATTTGATTTGGGATAATGATAAATTTAGGCCTTTAACGGAGTGATAAATCTGATGACTTTTTTGTTTTCTTTTTGCTGTCTGAGAGGAGTGTATGTTCATGTAGTATTTAGAATGTTGGACTGTTTGTAAGTCATTACAATGTAAAAAAATAATAAAGATATTGTTGGAAAAAAAAAAACGAGTGTCTGATCGGGTGAGATAATGGAGGGCAGATGTTTCTCTAAACGGCGGGCCAACACTTTAGCAAGGATTTTGGTGTCCGTGTTCAGCAAAGATATTGGACGGTATGAGCCACAATCTAAATGATCCTTATCCTTTTTTAGAATTAGGGAGATCACTGCTTGACGCATTGTTGGAGGCAAGGATTGTGAGAGGAAAGATTCTTCAAAAGTCGATTTTAACAATGGATTCAATTGGTTAGAAAGGTTTTAGTGCGCAGGCAGATGGTGGTGAATGACTGACTTTTCTTCTTGTTGAAGCTGTGTCACTGCACCTGAGCCTAAAAGGTAGTCCGAATCTATTTTTCTGGTGTGCTGTAGGTTATTGTTATGTACTACATTTGTTACTCATTTATGAAGCACAGTACATGTTTCGTACTTGTAATTACCGCTACTTGTACATATACCTAAAAAGTTATGCAAATATGTACCCATAACTTGTTTTTCAAAATAATAATAAAAGGGGTGTGTCTCCAAACAGCCATCTCTTTCCTGACAATTCCCTTTGTGCATATTCTCTTACATATGATAAGTCAACATTGAAACACCTGCGGCTTTTAGTCAGGTGCGGCTAATGTATGTACAAAACAGGATTTTCCCCTGATTTTAGCTTGTGCGGCTAATATTCAGGTGCGCTTTGTAGTCCGGGAAATACGGTATATGTTTTATGGACATTAGAAAAAAAAGAATATTGACTTGAATTTGGGTGTTACACCCCGGCCTAGGCAACCGGCGTGCAACTCAGGAAAAATAGAAATAAGGGGAAAAAGGGCCCCCAAGCTCACTGCTCTTAAGGAGGGCGAACTCATAAAAAAGACTAATACGGGCTTCCACAAAAATAATCCCAAAACGAAAGTATCGACAACTATTTTCTTTAAAGCAAAATATGATATTTATTTACATCACAACACAAGGCGCCAAACTATTTACAACGGGGGGGAAGATCGCGACCCGGACACACTGAAACACAGGGTTTAAATACCTAGAGGGAGCAATCAGGAAATGGACAACAAGAGGGAAACACAGCTGGGGCAACGCTTACACTGACGAGACAGGGGCACGTAAATTGAACACACTAAGATAACACAGACTTTCAAAGTAAAACAGGAAACACATAACAGTCACGCCAAAACAAAACGCCTAAAACAATACACTGCCAACGCCGAACCGTAACATTGGGTTACGAAATCTCCATACATCAGCTAACCCGTAGTTATGAAGAAAACGCTGTATAACACTTGCTGATTTTGAAACAGGCGTGCTTTTGTGCGAGCTGCGGTCCATAGCAGATAATGAGCAATTTAGGTCGCCACCAAGAATAATATTATGTGTTGCCATGTTGGGAAGCTGTGCAAAGACGTTAGTGAAAAAACTATGATCGTCCCAGTTAGGGGTATAGACATTCGCTAAAATCAAGGGGAAACAATATAAATGTCCTACAACTACAACAAAACGGCCTGCAGGGTCTTCATCTACAGTTGTGGCTATAAATGGTAAAGTTTTGCTTATCAATATTGCTGTCCCCCGAGCTTTAGAATTAAATTTAGAGTGATATATCTGGCCTACCCATCCAGACTTGATTCGAAGATGATCAGCGGTACGCAGATGTGTTTCCTGGAGAAATGCTATATCCGTTCTAAGTCGTTGTAAATGAGTAATAACCTTTTTCCGCTTGACCGGATGGTTGAGTGATTTTACATTCCAGCTTACAAAATTTACCACCCGATCACTAAATGATCGCGCTGTACTCATCCCTGCTCAAATAGTAAAATATGAAAGCTCCAGATGCACGACACGCATGGGAAAAGAGGAAAGAGAGGGGAAGAAGAAAAAAAAACAAAAAACAAAAACAAAAAACACAGTGATAAGTAAAATAAACATATCTGGCTGAAGCCCAAACCAAGAACACAATGAGCAATTACACCAGATCGAACATGGTGACTGCCAAACCCCCTGCAAACAGATCCACACATATAGCCTAGTGCTTGTTTGGGTTACTATAAGCCAGACCCTTAGGCTCCCGCTGGCCACTTGACATAACATATCCTATAAAAATAAAAACAATAAAGAAAATATATATATTAGGGGTGCAACGATACACAAAATTCACGGTTCGGTTCGATACTTTGGTGTCACGGTTCGATATTTTTTCGATACAAAAAAATGTTCATGCATTTTTAATTTGTCATTTATTAAAATTATAAATATATATTTTAACTCAAAAGTACAGTTTTTAAATTTAACCCTAACCCTTGTGCGTGTTTTTTATTTTGACAGCGAATGCGCACCTGCGGACCACTTATGTGCAGCCCTGGTTATTTAGCTCATCATATTGCAGCCACAGAAATTCTTTTGTCCATGAAACCATAAAGCTGCACTTTCTTTTTGCCTTATAGTCTGATTTGTCATAACTTCTCCGTTTTGTGGTAAGCTTTTCTTTGGCTGTCACTTCTTCACCCTGACCTGTCTTATTTGGCTCAGCAGAACTGAAATGCTTTTACACGCTCACTCACATAAGCTCAGCGATTCTCTGCGCGATCAACCTCTCACATGTTTAAGCTTGCTGCGTGAGATTTCACTTGTCATGTTTGCATAGTAAGCTAACGATTAATAAGACGATGTCAGAGGAATTGGTGCACAAATTATCATCACTCACAGATCAGTGCTGTCGCTCTCTATACACAGTTCGCACGATTGCAAAGTGAAAGCAAAAAAACAAGCGCAAATTCAAACGCGACTTCAATATGTCACATATTGACAGTGGCTCACCGATGCCAATGACATAATTACCCAGCTACATTTCTGAAAGAATGCAAAAGCATTGACATATATTTTTCCTACAATAGCCCGACGGGCAGGGAAGAGATAGATTTTGGTAGCCCGACTGAAAAAATCGCTAGCTCCGGGACGTCGGGCTAGCGATATTGCGAGCCCTGTATCTGATTGAGGAATCACTCATCTTTGGAAAAGAGAGTTTATTACAGAGAAATGGCTCTTTCCAAAATAAAAGCTATACTATCCGCTTCTTCTGGGCTATATTCTCAGCAGCATAAGGAGAATCATGTGCTAACAGCTGTCTAAATGACTCGGCTAAAGTTAGTAGCATGCTTGCTTTTTTTTGTCTGCTTCCACTTGTCTTTGCACTAGGATGATGTCGGCGTAAATGTGCAGTCATATTCGTTGTGTTCCCACTAGTGCTTTCAGGTTAATCTCGTTGAAATGACCTTAACGCCACAACACGGCAAATCTCCGTTAACGAGCTACCGCCGATCGCTCCGTGCATGGGGCTAGACGGCAAACACGTTAACGAGCTAACTGCGCTAACACACTAGTTCACACCAATGTAATTGAGCATTGCATGGCACATCCAACATACTGTTTTACTTTAGTCCATGACTCGCTTACCTTCAGGGTCATACGTCACATGAAAACCAAAATAATTCCAAACGCCAGATCTGAATGTTGCAAGTAGAGCTTAACTTCTGTCTCGCTAGCTTGCCCTGCGCTCTTCCTTCTGACTATGCTGTCTGTGTTGAGCGCTCAGTGGATCTGCGCTCGACAGTGCAGCCTAGGCGGAGTAGTCGAACACAGATTCACTGAGCGCTCAACACAGACAGCATCGTCAGAAGGAAAATTGATCAAATAAATTACAAATGTTGTATTGTTCGATACATATGCGTACCGAACCGAAAGCACTGTATCGAACGGTTCAATATCGATACGAATATCGTTGCACCCCTAATATATATATATATATATATACATACATACATACATATACACATACATACATCTATACATCGACGTCCAAACAAAGTGTAGGACTTTTCTAAACCCAATGGTATTGTCATGAAATAAAATGAACCAAAATGTGTTTATGAAATAAGTTTAAATGTCTGAACAAGAAGTGTGTCTTTAAACTTTTCATCACAGTGCGAACGCTACAATAAGCAGAGTCATGTACACTCAGCCATAACTGAGACAACCAACCATAGCACTGATCTTAGGCCCGGCGCTCCCACATAGAGCATCAGGCGCAGCCTCCTCAAACGTTGATAATATGTTCTTTAACATATTCCATTGCCTTCGCTGCATCCAGAAATTCTTTCTCCTCCCCGTTGTGCATGATACAAAGTCGCGCTGGGAACCTGATCCCAAAACGGATACCTTCCTGCTCATGGAGAAGTTTCCGGAATTCTGTAAAAGCAGCCCGAGCTCGGGCCACCGAGGTCGTAAAATCCGGGAATATTGCAATTGGTCGTCCATTGAACCTCAGCGGAGCTTGGGTCCTGGCACGGCGTAGAATTTCCACACAATCCTGGTAGTAATGAAGCTTAGCTATGATGGCCCGCGGGTTACCACCCGGCCTTCTCGGGGCCAGACTCCTGTGTGAGCGGTCGACAATAACATCTTTATCCATACCCAGCGCTTCATGTAGTAGCGCGGATACGGCCGTGGTGGAGCTCGAATCCGGGCCCTCCGGGACCCCTATGATACGGATATTAGATCTCCGCATCCTGCCTTCCATGTCATCACATTTATCTTTCAGGTCAGATAGCTCCTTCCTCAAAGTCTTCACTGTAGATTGCAAGGTGACCACCTCATCGCTCCACATTGACAGCCCGTCCTCTACTTCTTTCACCGTGGCCTTAACTCCATCCATTTCAGTGCGCGCTGCCGCCGCATTGTTAGCAATCTCATTTCTCACTTCTTGCACGTCAGCCCTAATGTTATCAAAATCTTCTTTCAGTGCATTCCTGAGTTCTTCTTTTAACACCACGCTGATATCCTCTTTGATGGATTGAAGAAGCTCCAATTTTAGGGCATCAGTATCCACAAAACGCCCATCGCTCTGCTGAGCCTGTTCCTCAGTGGTCGCTGAGCCGGGCGCCGCCCTTGGGCCACCATTGGTATTCTCGCCCGAAGATGCGCCAGGCCTAGCCGCTGTTCCTCCGGTGTACTTGTATTTCCTTAGGTTAGATGCCATTTTGTCTCGAATGAAGCTTTAATATAGTATATAAAACTGTTAGCTTCCCCTGTAACACAAAATAAGACTTTGTAGGTTGAAAAAAATCTATTTCTGAAACTCTGTTAGCGGGAGCCTTCAGAAACACGTCCTACTCCATTGCTGGCTCGCTAGCGCCCCCCAAATTACAGGTTTTCTGGTCAAATCATTTAAAGCAACAAATAAAAGTTTTAGATGACGAAGCTGTCAATCCGATTGTTAAGTGATGACGTGACGAATCCTACTTCCGGGCCTAAAGTAGTCTGCGTTTAATAT
Source organism: Simochromis diagramma (assembly GCF_900408965.1). NCBI lineage: Eukaryota > Metazoa > Chordata > Actinopteri > Cichliformes > Cichlidae > Simochromis > Simochromis diagramma. Next base: position 24,516,379 of record NW_024386801.1, read on the forward strand.
TGCTTTTGTGTTGTTAACATGTTTAATGTTTTGTATTTTCTTCTATTTAATCTCAAAAAGCTCCTAAAACAGTCAGTGATCACTGTTGACCGCCCTCGGCTTTTATTACCGCTAATCATTTATTTAAGCTCAGTTTTTAAAACCTTAAGTGTAACTGTAACTACAGCCCAGCCCATGCAGCAGTATATGAATGACTAACCTCGTATTGTGGATGGATTATCTCAGTTGTTCTCCTGGCTGAAGTTTGGTCCTTTTACATCCTGCCATGCGATTACATTTGTTCCTGACCACTGAGAACACTCACGTTAACTTTTATCGAGTGGAAAAAAAGTTAGCTTGTTTATATTATGCTAACATAGCTGTGTCGCTAGCGATCACGTAGCACATCATTATATACCAGCTAGCCCAACTTCAGTAACCCTACAAACGTCACTGCTGTTTAGTTTTCTGTCTTCATTTATGCTGGAAGTGATAACAGAGCTGTACGTTTTAATTTGTTTCCAAAACCCCGCAGTCAGGACATGCTATATTGTATTTAGATAGAAGCTAGCAAGCTAACTCCCTGCTAACTTCTAACTCCGTTAAATGTCATCAATTCCGTTTTCATGGATGCCTGGATGTTAAACTAAATTGTTACACCTGGTAGAGCAGAACGCTGATCATTTTATTAAAGGCGTGCCCCTGACGCCAAAAACAGTGCCAGCAGAGTGAGCAGATGCACCATAGAGAGCATCCTGGCGGGAAACATCTTAACCTGGTTCGGGAACAGCACCATGCAGGACAGACGAGCTCTACAGAGGGTTGTGCGGTCAGCTGAGTGCACCATCCGCTCCGAGCTCCCTGACCTGCACTCAATCTACAGCAGGCGGTGCTGGACCAAGGCCAGGAAGATCGTGAAGGACCTCAGCCATCCCAACAACGGACTGTTCTCTCTGTTGAGGTCAGGAAAGCGATTCCGCTCCCTGAAGACCAACACAGAGAGACTGAGGAGGAGCTTCTTCCCGCAGGCGATACGGTCTCTCAATCACACCACCACACAGTACTGACCCACACATACAGTTCTTACACACACACTGGACTTTCTGGACTTTGTTTTTGCACAACACTGGTCACTATATTCTTCATTTCCGGTTAATACTTGTACAGCTGCTGTTATTGTGTATATATTATTTATATTTAGATTTCTTCATACATTCTTATATAGTTCTATATTGTGTATTTTGTTGTACAGTTATTTTATTTTCAACTTTAATTTATATATTTTATCTTATTCTTCCCAGTTAAATTTACCCTTCATTCTAATTTGTGTTGTACAGTTATTTCATTTTTAACCTTAATTTATATTTTATTCCTTCCTAGTTAAATTTACCCTTTTTAATTTTTCATATTTATTTCCTATCTTATTCATAGCCTTTCCTTTTTTTTGTTTTCTTTAGGTCACGAGCAGTTGTCCAAGCATTTCACTACATATCGTACTGTGTATGACTGTGTACGTGACAAATAAAATTTGAATTTGAATTTGAATTTGAAATGTTTTGAAACCGAGAAATGGATTGAAACTGGAAAAAAAAATGTAAGCGAAAACAAAAAAATTACAGTTTCAATTAATTGTTTTTCACTATCATTTTTTTTTTCGGTTTCAATACAAGATTTTTCAGTACATTTATTTCAGTTACAATATTTTTTTTCGGTTTCAATATTTTTTTCGGTTTCGTTTCAAGGTGGCATTGTTCTGATTCCATAGTCTTTCCCTTTTCACCTAAATGGCCTCTGTGTTGTGCCATCCGCTTCGCCAGAGGTTGGGAGAATATTCCAGTGTGTACAGCTGATCTGGGACTGCTGCAATGATCTGGTGTCCAAATCGGATGGGAGGTAAGCATGGGAGGAGGCGTTGGATTCGGGGGAGGGAGGGAGATAGTGAGGGCGTATCAGTATCAGTGTACATGTTTCATGCGTGTGCATGTGTGTGTGTGTATCCTGTGTTCATCTGAGAGAAAGTGTCACCACACCCGGTTAAGCGAAAGTCAACAGTCTCTGTAGTGTTCTGTTGCAGAGTGTAGCAACTCTGGTTAAACACCAAGCTAAACCTCTGTCAATGAATACACGAGTCCGAGTAGAGGTGACTTTTTACTCAGAATCTTCATTTGACAAGCGGTGAAAACTGTGGTTGAAAAGAAATACAGAATAGAAAAAATGATCGTGTTTACATAAATATTGTATCACGAAATAACTCAAAATATGACTTTACATCTTCGTGTTAGCTTGAGCAACAGTAATGATCATCAAAAGGAATGCCTTTTTTAACATGGTAAATGGCCTGTATTTATATAGCGCTTTACTAGTCCCTAAGGACCCCAAAGCGCTTTACATACAGTGGGGCAAAAAAGTATTTAGTCAGCCACTGATTGTGCAAGTTCCCCCATTTAAAATGATGACAGAGGTCAGTAATTTGCACCAGAGGTACACTTCAACTGTGAGAGACAGAATGTGAAAAAAAATCCATGAATTCACATGGTAGGATTTGTAAAGAATTTATTCGTAAATCAGGGTGGAAAATAAGTATTTGGTCACCTCAAACAAGGAAAATCTCTGGCTCTCACAGACCTGTAACGTCTTCTGTAAGAAGCTTTTCTGTCCCCCACTCGTTACCTGTATGAATGGCACCTGTTTGAACTCATCATCTGTATAAAAGACACCTGTCCACAGCCTCAAACAGTCAGACCCCAAACGCCGCCATGGCCAAGACCAAAGAGCTTTCGAAGGACACCAGGAAAAGTATTGTAGACCTGCACCAGACTGGGAAGAGTGAATCTACAATAGGCAAGCAGCTTGGTGTGAAAAAATCAACTGTGGGAGCAATCATCAGAAAATGGAAGACATACAAGACCACTGATAATCTCCCTCGATCTGGGGCTCCACGCAAGATCTCATCCCGTGGGGTCAAAATGATCATGAGAACGGTGAGCAAAGATCCCAGAACCACACGGGGGGACCTGGTGAATGACCTGCAGAGAGCTGGGACCAAAGTAACAAAGGTCACCATCAGTAACACACTACAACGGCAGGGAATCAAATCCCGCAGTGCCAGACGTGTTCCGCTGCTGAAGCCAGTGCATGTCCAGGCCCGTCTGAAGTTTGCCAGAGAGCACATGGATGATACAGCAGAGGATTGGGAGAATGTCATGTGGTCAGATGAAACCAAAGTAGAACTTTTTGGTATAAACTCAACTCGTCGTGTTTGGAGGAAGACGAATACTGAGTTGCATCCCAAGAACACCATACCTACTGTGAAGCATGGGGGTGGAAACATCATGCTATGGGGCTGTTTTTCTGCCAAGGGGACAGGACGACTGATCCGTGTTAAGGACAGAATGAATGGGGCCATGTATCGTGAGATTTTGAGCCAAAACCTCCTTCCATCAGTGAGAACTTTGAAGATGAAACGAGGCTGGGTCTTCCAACATGACAATGATCCAAAACACACCGCCCGGGCAACAAAGGAGTGGCTCCGTAAGAAGCATTTGAAGGTCCTGGAGTGGCCTAGCCAGTCTCCAGACCTCAACCCCATAGAAAATCTGTGGCGGGAGTTGAAAGTCCGTGTTGCTCGGCGACAGCCCCAAAACATCACTGCTCTCGAGAAGATCTGCATGGAGGAATGGGCCAAAATACCAGCTACTGTGTGTGCAAACCTGGTAAAGACCTATAGTAAACGTTTGACCTCTGTTATTGCCAACAAAGGTTATGTTACAAAGTATTGAGTTATATTTTTGTTATTGACCAAATACTTATTTTCCACCCTGATTTACGAATAAATTCTTTACAAATCCTACCATGTGGATTCATGGATTTTTTTTTCACATTCTGTCTCTCACAGTTGAAGTGTACCTCTGGTGCAAATTACTGACCTCTGTCATCATTTTAGGTGGGGGAACTTGCACAATCGGTGGCTGACTAAATACTTTTTTGCCCCACTGTATCCAGTCATCCACCCATTCACACACACATTCACACACTGGTGATGGCAGCTACATTGTAGCCACAGCCACCCTGGGGCGCACTGACAGAGGCGAGGCTGCCGGACACTGGCGCCACCGGGCCCTCTGACCAACATGTACATATCAACCTCCATGAATCACAAATAAAATATAATTTTTAACAAATACCGCTATTTATGCCTTTTTAACACCTTCATCATGAAATAAATACACTTACGGCGTTGCCTGAACGATGTTCCCAAGTGGATGGCTGTGGATAAGCCTCAGAGCAAAACCGCATGTCACTCTCCCTCTTAGAGCAACCAGGATGAGGAATTAAACAGGAAATGAAGCAATACAGGGAACCCACCAGGAAGTGAGGTTATTAGCAAGTTCACCTTCAAAATTAAATCTTCTTAACATTTTTAACTCTTTTTACTGTTCTTTTTAACTTAAATACAAACAAATTATTTATTTTAAAGCAAAAATTAAAGATAAATGACATAAATGCCTTTGAGGCATCACAGTCGCCAGTGGATCCAGGTGGCCTTGAAGGAGGTACAAAGAATTCTGACAATCTTGTTATCATGGGAAGAATTTGTTGTTCCAGTCAGCTTCAACCTTGGTAGGCCTTCAGCTGGCGCCATGAAGTGAATGTTTGGGTTTAGTGTGAACAACTGCATCCAATTTTTACAGTTGGTCTAATGTCCATCACTGGCAATGTTCCCTCTAAGCTGCGTGCGTGCGCACTGCTGGCATGGTCTCTGCGCACAGAAAAAAAATCTAACCAGAATTGAAATTAAAATTAATACTTTAACAATTCTGTTTTGCAGTGTTAGTCAGTAAGTGACTGGCTGCTCCAGTATGGGATTAGAATGATGCCACCTTATCCCATAGTCCAGCCAATAATGCGATTCACATTCGTATATACACAGCTAATCAACGTCGTTGACAGGCTATGACAGCGTCCTTATGTGCTGACACTGGTGTTTTAGCTAGCAAACCGGCTGATGAGGAGTGAAGCCATGTTAATGACAACGTGTACAACCATTGGAGATGTGAGCAGGACAGATGGAACAATTGACGGAAAAAGTGTGGACTTTATACCAGTTTTTAAATTGTGTTGATGGGCCACGTAAAACCAGAGTTATGATAAAAATATGCAATGTTTGGTTTTCTTCCTGAATACTATCGTTGTTTATTTTTAGTGCGGGAAGAAATGGTAAAAACGGCGTTTTATAAGGAAAACGCTCAAAAGCTTGTGAGCAAAAACAAAACCAAAAAACCCCACCCTTTCCTATTGGTGGAAAAATGTACCATGCCGACCAATCCAAAAAATGATATGGCAACATTAGGGGTGCAACGATATTCGTATCGATATTGAACCGTTCGATACAGTGCTTTCGGTTCGGTGCGCATATGTATCAAACAATACAAAATTTTTAATTTATTTGATCAACTTTCCTTCTGACGATGCTGTCTGTGTTGAGCGCTCAGTGGATCTGCACTCGACAGTGCAGCCTAGGCGGAGTAGTCGAACGCAGATTCAGTGAGCGCAGGGCAAGCTAGCGAGACAGAAGTTAAGCTCTCCTTGCATTTTTTGCATGCAAATTGAACCTCCCCCACCCTCATTCAGATCTGGCGTTTGGAACTATTTTGGTTTTCATGTGAAGTATGACCCTGAAGGTAAGCGCGTCATGGACAAAAGTAAAACAGTATGTTGGATGTGCCACGCAATGCTCAATTACATGGGTGGGAACTAGTGTGTTAGCGCAGTTAGCTCGTTAACGTGTTGGCCGTCCAGCCCCACGCATGGGGCGATCCACGGTAACTCGTTAACGGAGATTTGCCGTGTTGTGGCGTTAACGTCGTTTCAACGAGATTAACGCTGACAGCACTAGTGGGAACACAATGAATATGACTGCACATTTATGCTGACAGCATCCTAGTGCAAAGACAAGTGGAAGCAGAGAAAAACAACAAGCGCGCATGCTACAAACTTTACCCGAGTCATTTAGACAGCCGTTAGCACATGATTCTCCTTATGGGGACCTGATATGTTTAATATGCTGCTGAGAATATAGCCCAGAAGACGAGTATAGTATAGCTTTTATTTTGGAAAGAGCCATTTCTCTGTAATAAACTCTCTTTTCCAAAGATGAGTGATTCCTCGATCAGATAGATTTATTTTTTTTATTACTTTGGTATTTCAGCAACATTAAATTTAAAAACTGTACTTTTGAGTTAAAATATATATTTATAATTTTAATAAATGATAAATTAAAAAGGCATGAACATTTTTTTTTGTATCGAAATAATATCGAACCGTGACACCAAAGTATCGAACCGAACCGAAAATTTTGTGTATCGTTGCACCCCTAGGCAACATGGTATTTTGTTGTTTAGGAAGGGGGAAGTTTTAGGAGTGACGGCGGTGTTTTGAGATGTGAGAGATTTGCGACGTTTAGCGCAAATCTTGTGTAGTTAGTGTGTTTTGTTGTGTAGTTAGTGTGTAGTGTAGTCAATAGTTTTGTTGTGTGTGTCAGAACAATGAGGCGACTGCTGAATGTTACAGGTGTTACAGGAGTAATACATCTCCTGTTGTCAGGCCTGCAGGTATCAGGCTGTCGTTCTCCTTTATCTCATAGTGGACAGAAATTATTTTTTGGAGGGACACAAATAATTTGTGTGGCATCAAATTTGATGCAGAAAACATGATTGTTCTGTAAATAGTTTGAAATGTTTATTGTAAAAAAAGCCTTGGCTGCATTTTTAGGTAAACAGCTGCAAAAACTTTGTTGTTTGCGTTACTTTTTTGAAGAAGTAACTATATAATTAATTGCCCAACATTGGTCATTATATACTGTATTTTGCAGACAGAGTTACAGGACTCTTCTGAAGGCTCCCGCTAACTGAGTTTCAGAAATAGTTACAGAAGTTATTTTTACTGTGTTAACATACTACACAGGTCATGAACAAGATTCTTTTTAAATTTTCGTTGTAAGTGGGCTAAAGCAGTTAATTAAAAGTAGCTAACATAAATGTAAACACTGTAATTTGATTATTTTAATAAACCATGTAACTTGGATGGATTCGATGCTGGCGTGACCACAGTGCACACGTCTGCTGTTGCTCACAGTGGTCCAAGAGACCGCTCAGGGAGTTTGTGTGTTCACTCAGACACACGAAAAATTAGAGGGAACATTGATGACTGGTCACCAATTATCTCAATTCCCGTTGTTCTTCTCCAAGATGTTATCCATATTGCAGAGCCATGAGTTTCTCCAAGATCGCATCCATGTTGCGTTCAAAACACAGTCTGAGTACTCACAGCCCTGCCTATCATGTCGGCCAGCCTTGTGGGATTTTGAACAGCTATAGCCACTTCTTATTCTTCAATAAGCCAGATCCGAGCCAGCTCCAATCAGCCAGAACTCTGTTATCGTGGTTCCAAATTGGTAGATGTTGTTCATTGTCCTCCATCGAGAGTGTCGCCAGACACACAACGCAACCGACCATCGAATATCTGGCAGCAAACGTCTCCGCAGGACAATCTGGCTCTCCCAAGCCCAGCAAGGTGTCAATTCCGTTACGGGAACAGTTGATCAAATCCATAATTCTTTAGGTTTTAGAGAACAAGACTGAGAAACTCTTTGAGGGTTAGAGTTAGAAGAGACTAGACTAACAGACAGAAGCAGCAGCCGGGAAGATAAGGGAGGGAGAGGGGAAAGATGCGTCCGCCTCCTCCGAGAGTCAAAGAGGGTAATGTGTAGAAAGGTTTGAATCAATGTCTTAGTTATTTACAATACAGTGTGTACAAAGTCAAAATGGCAGCAATAGGTAGCAAACTGTATGACTGATGAAGAATTGGACAGAATTCAGACAAGAGGAAGGCTAGCAGTGGAGAAAGTGGGTGAAACATGGGAAAAAATAGGTTAAAATTCTGGCGGCCACCAGTGCTTCTCCTCAACCTTTGCTTAATGCAAGCCAATGATTTGACCTTTCTAAATGGAGTAAGACATTTCCACAACCACAGGATGTATGTTTTCCATTGTGATTGTTTAATGAGAAGCACCGTATTATTTAGGGTTCAATAGCCCAATTAAAACCAATCAATCAGTTGATACCAAGATGGCGCGGCCACGTCCAGACGCCTTCCTGACCACTCCGCTCCGACTATCTACTTTTCTTGTTTTTTACCTATTTTTTGCTCTGGTTTTCATCCCAAAATCCTCTAGTCTTATAGTTTACGACAGCGGATCACTTGTAAACATCGGTGCCAAGGTTGCACATCTAATCTTGGACACTTTTAAACCTGACCCTTCCTGGCCGTCAGAGATTCTACGCGGCGCGGAGAACAACAAAGGACGGGCCGCTCATCCGAGGCGCAGAACAAAGAAGCGCCGGGGGAAACGCACTGGTATTAGGAACAGACTGAGACAGCAGGCGCATCGCGCACCACTGCCCAGTATCCTACTGGCCAATGTACAATCCATGGAGAACAAGCTCGACGACCTAAGAGCAAGGGTCACCTTCCAACGTGACATGAGGGACTGCAACATTCTGTGCTTCACGGAGACATGGCTGACCCCCACCGTGCCGGACCAGGCCGTAACTCCGTCGGATTCATTCTTTGTGCTCCGCACTGACAGAACGGCAAAGTCGAACAAAACCAAAGGTGGGGGAGTGTGTTTCATGGTAAACAGAAAGTGGTGTGATGCCAGGAGCATTTCTACTCTCTCCAGCGGCTGCTCGCCACATCTGGAGTTCCTGAGCATTAAGTGCCGCCCTTTCTATCTGCCCCGTGAGTTCACCTCGGTCATCGCCACGGCGGTCTACATCCCACCCCAAGCGGACACAGGTATGGCTTTGTCCGAATTACATGATGTGCTGAGCTCGCTTCAAAACAAGGACCCGGGCGCAGCCCTCATTGTAGCAGGAGACTTTAACAAAGCGAACCTCAGACAAGTCATGCCAAACTTTTACCAGCATGTCTCGTGTCCAACGAGAGGGGATCGAATTTTGGATCACTGCTACACGCCATACAAGCAGGGCTACAAAGCTGTCTCACACCCGGCTTTTGGGAAGTCTGACCACAACGCCATCTTCCTCATCCCCCAGTATAAACAAAGCATACGGAGGGAAGACGTGACCACGAGAGAGGTAAAACGGTGGACTGCCCAATCAGAAGCTACGCTACAGGACGCACTCAACGACGTCGACTGGGACATGTTCAGAGCATGCGCAGTCGACATCAACGAGTTTACGGAAGTAGCAGTATGCTTCGTCAATATGCTAGCGGAGGAGATTATCCCCACTGCGAGAGTCACCACATTCCCAAACCAGAAACCGTGGATGGACAGATCGATCCGCACTGCAGTAAACGCCAGGACCGCCTCCTACAACGCGGGTCTCGCCACTGGCGATATGAGCGCCTACAAAGCGGCCTCATACGGCGTGCGGTGAGAGATGCCAAACGCCGGTACCTGGAACGTGTGGAGTCCCACTTCCACCAGGGCGACACACGGAGTATGTGGCACGGACTACGCACCATTACGGACTACAAAGCTAGGGACACTGCGCTGATCAACGCTGACTCTGCATTCACCAACGAGCTGAATCAGTTCTACGCCCGTTTCGAGGTTAGCCAGGCGGCTAATGCTATCTACCGCCTGACTACCGAGGACAGTGACCGGTGACCAGCATCGCGGAGCATGACGTCCGAGCGGCACTGAGGAGAGTGAACACAAGGAAAGCGGCGGGGCCAGACGGCATCACCGGCCGTCTGCTGCGCTGCTGTGCTGACCAGCTAGCAGGTGTGTTCACTTACATCTTCAACGAGTCCCTGGCGAAGTCTGTGGTCCCCACATGCTTCAAAAGATCCACCATCATCCCTGTGCCCAAGAACAGCAAACCCTCATCCCTGAACGATTACCGGCCAGTTGCACTGACCTCGGTAGTAATGAAGGTGTTTGAGAGGCTGCTGAAGAACATCATCTCCTCCTCCATCCCAGACACCACAGATCCGCTGCAGTTCGCCTACAGATCCAACAGATCCACAGAGGATGCCATCGCCCACATCCTACACACCACTCTCAGCCATGTGGACAAGAAACAGGGTAACTATGTGCGAATGCTGTTTGTTGATTACAGTTCAGCGTTTAACACAATAGTGCCCTGGAGACTGTTCACAAAGCTGAGGGATCTGGGACTTAACAGCCGTCTGTGTGCATGGGTGTTGGACTTCCTCACTGGCAGAACTCAGGTGGTGAGGGTGGGCAGGTGCTTCTCCAACAGCATCACCATCAACACAGGAGCACCTCAGGGATGTGTCCTCTCGCCACTGCTCTACTCCCTCTACACTTCAGACTGTGTGGCCACCCATGGCTCCAACACCATTGTGAAGTTTGCTGACGACACAGTGGTGTTGGGTGCCATCTCCAACAACGATGAGGCGGCCTACATGGATGAAGTGAAGAATCTGGCATCGTGGTGCCAGGACAATCACCTCCAGCTGAACGTCAGCAAGACCAAGGAGCTGGTGGTGGACTTCAGAAGGGGTCAGCACAGAGACTACAAGCCCATTATCATCAATGGAGCTCCAGTGGAGAGGGTGCAGTCCTTCAAGTATCTTGGTGTCCACATCTCCTCAGACCTGACATGGGCTGCCCACATTCAGGTCCAGACCAAAAAGGCTAGGCAGCGCCTGTATCACCTACGACAACTGAGGAAGTTCAGGGTCTCTCCAAAGATCCTCAGGATTTTCTATACAGGCGCTGTGGAGAGCATCCTCACACAGAACATGACATCGTGGTTTGGGAACAGCTGTGTGAAGAACCAAAAAGCTCTCCAGAGAGTGATCCGTACAGCAGAACGCTGCTGCAGGATTGCTCTCCCCCCGCTTCAGGACACCTACACCAGGAGATGCCGGACTAGAGCAGCGCAGATACTGAAGGACCCGTCCCATCCTGGCAACAAACTGTTCCAACTTCTGCAATCTGGTAGAAGGTTCCGCATCTTCCGGGCAAGGACAGAGAGACTCAAGAGGAGCTTCTATCCCCAAGCCATCCGGGCCCTAAACACACACACCCGCCCTCTCACATCATCTATAATTGACTGAGACAGGACTCTCTTCCAGACACTAAACCAAGGCACAATGTACATTTCAATTCCTTTAATTTTAAATATGTTTATATTGTCTATCCTGTAAAATAGTCAGATGTCTATTCATATTAATGTACAGAATTCACCTGCTTGCTGCTACTACTGCACATTCACCCAATGTATATACTACATATATATATATATAATGTTCTTCCTCTACACCCCCCCCCCCAATTTTTTTGCACATGTCGAGGAGCGTGTCAGGCTACATTTCACTGTGTGTTATACTTGTATAACTATGCATGTGATAAATAAAGAACCTTGAACCTTGAACCTCAATCATAGCAATAATTCTCCAATGGGAGATCATTTGTTTAGTTAGATCTAGGTTGGTACTTTTCTTGCCAGGCAGTGCATTTTTGTTTAAATTGGAAGTAAATAATAAAAATGTCAAAAAGTAGCATTTATAGTACATTATATTATAATGCATAATACACAATACATTAACTGTTAGTAAGATTTAAAAAGCCAGGTAACCTATGAGTATGCCTCATTTAAATATTACTATGCATATTCCTTTTTATGTATTTGGGTTTTTTTTTCTGTTTTGTTAAAGGAATCTTTGGCATCATAAAAGTAGTGACTTGTGATTAAACAACGTGACAATTAAAGCCATGCTCTGGAAAACCCAGAGTAGGACTTTTAATCAAATTATATATCCTTCTTAAAATATCTGCTAGATTCAGTAAAAAAAATCAGTTTGTGATTTTATATTGGCCCTCAACATTACACCAGCACCACCACCAATATTATTGGATGATTGAGGCACCCAGAGTGACCTGTGGGATTAAGATCCCATCACCCCCCTCAAATCCCCCCCGGAGTCAAACCCGTGGGCTTGTTATCGCTGGCCTAATTGGAAACCGCATTGCACAAATGCTCTAGCCACAGCGGGACTGACTGTAGGTCTGCCTGGCACTTGTATTCTTAATTAAAAAAGAAAAGGCAGACATTCACTCAGGAGGATTACCCCCTAAGTTTACATATCTTAAGGAGCCAAATTCAGTCAAAAGGATTAAAAATTTGATGGCATGGCTTGTCTCGAAAAATTATACTTAGGATCAGTTAAGAAAAAAAACTCATCAGGTCTTAGAGCTGGCCTAAATATGACCAAATGGAAGGCTTTGGTGACCATGGATTCACTGAGGATGGTGAAAAGAGGATGAGATCCCTCCAAGCAAGCTGTTCCTACAGCCTTCGAGAAAAAAATGCATACAGTCTGATTGTTAATGATTAATAAAAATATTCATTGGTTAAACGTTATAAAGTCATAGATCTGTCAATAGATCCAACAAACACATTCAAATATTTGTAAATACAACTCTTGCGAACATGTAAAAAAAAGCTAAGACTGCAGAAAAATAAGCAAATCAATTACAAATAATCAACAGATCTGAGAAAATAATTACAGCAGATTTAAAACCATTCCTAAATGCTATATGCTATAAATGTGATTTCCCAGATGACGAATGCTAAATGTGCAAATGATTATATTTTCATGTTTTTGAGAAATCTCCTTTATACAGAGCCAGACTGAATTGACTTCTGTGACTTTGGTACTAGAAAAAAGCATTAGATCACAGGGCATGTTTACTTACAAGTCTAAGCTTCAAAATGTTTTACATTTGTAAGTGACTGTCTAGACCCACAGTTTGCTAATAAGCTGCCATAAGTTAACTGCAGATCTGACATGTAATAATAAGAACATGCAATATTAAATAGCTAGATTTGTTGCCTGGGCATGTAAAGTAGATGCTAACATAAACAAGTAAACCTGTCCTCAATGTTAGTCTTCAAACTTACTTAATGTAGCAGATAAGACAAAAAAATATTCCAGTACTGTTTTCAGACATTGCTGATGTAGAGAAAATGGAGAAAACGTACAAATCTGATGTTATTTGAACGCTGTCTTTTTCCATAGAGTCACAAGCAATGAACTGTTTTATGTTATTATGTTATGTTATTTGTACTCATTTACTTAAAGACCCTTGAAAAAAAATGTTGTATTCTTTTAAGATAAATCATCTCTACGAAACTCCTAAGTGCAGTCAAGGTTCCACTGTTAACAGTGGAATTCTAGCAGTTATATCCTGCCTCCAGTCTTTGTCCTAGCTTTTATTTATGCACAGAAGTAAAACTGGTATTGATTATATCTGTTATATTTGTTGATTACATCTTACATCTGATTACACCTCAAAAAAACCTGTATGTTAACACCAGACAAAACAAGACAGAAAGACTCAGCATAATGAGTGATTGGGTTTTTAGTGTAAAAGAGTAGAAAATATATGTCTACCACTTGGTGAGTGCATATTCCAGCTTCTGGAGTTAGTTAGCAGAGATGGCCTATTTACCATGCTAGCTAAGTAAGGTGTTAATGCAGGCACAGCAGACACCAGAAGGCAGCACATAGTAATGGTTAGTTACTATGAACAAAGATCCTCAAACTTCACAAATGACAATTCTAGGAAAGGATTACTTAAGGAATGCAACAGCAGAAATGGCACACTAGAAACCAAGTTAATAACTGAGGTTAACAAGCTCTACAATTTAGAAATTCAGAGCTGGTGAGCTATTGCACCTTTCCTGTAATCGTTAGACATTGTATCTTACTCATAGAATGTTTTAACAGGTTTGATGAACATTTAAAATAAGAATTACATTCAAACGAAGCATTTAAATGCAAATATAACAAACAAACTTACATATTCACAGTTCCTGTCTGAAGACTTACCTTCTTTCTCTAAGTTTTTCAATGTATTCAAACTTTGGAGTAAGTTTTCCGTTAGAGGTGATGACAGCCTTTAGGAATAAATCAGAACATCCAAACCAGACATGAATTTCACTTATTTGCAGAAAGAGTCAAACAAACATCCGTTACATACACATATCTAATCCAAATAAATAAATGTATGTTATCAACCAAAATATTGAATTTGAAAATGAAGTAAAACACTCAACTAAAAATAGCATCATGCCTTTGTAACAAATAAAGTGAGATACTTCTCTCAACCAACATTTCACTACTTACATCTCTGACTTGTGGGCTAAATTCTTCTTCGTCCAATGGTCTGGTTGAATCTGAAGGTAGCTGGTAATGACATATAATTTACTCAAAAAAAAAAAGGAAACACTATGTGAAACATGTCATAGCCCTCTCCCATACTTGATCAGAAAACACCACCAAATGCACTGCAAAATTGGTGGCATCAAACCAGACGTCTTACCATCTCCCAGATGTAGGGGAAGAGACGGTCACCAAAATACTCTGTGGCTTCGATTGGCAGCTGAGCAGGAAGGTTGTCAATGGAGCACATGAGAATCCCGTTTCCCTCCACGCTGCCGGGACCACAAATAAAACCAAATCAAATGTTAAAATTCAGGCATTTTACTCTTTCAAAAAAAAACAAAAAAAAAACAGTAGCAAGTATACAATTTGATGGCAGTCTCAAAGAAGTTAGGAGGGGACAACAAAAGGCTGAAAAAGCAAGCAGCACTAAAAAGAAACAGCTTTGCGTCTATTTAGGTTGACTGTCAATAGATCTGTAACATGAGGAGGGTATAAAAAAATGTTAATTTTAGTAGATTAACAAGTAAAGATGGGCAGTAAAGATTGTATTAAAAACATTCATGATTCTGTTATTGGTTGCACATCTGGAAAGGCAACATCAGTGCTGAAATGTATGTAGCAATTTTAGAGAGACATATGCTCCCATCCAGAAGAAACTGTTTTCAGGGAAGGCCTTGCTTATTTCAGAAAGACAATACTTTTGAGTGGGCCCATTTCCATATGGAAGCAAAAAAACCCTGGACATACTGAAGTCAACTTTTAACTTTGGAACATTTAGAAACATAAAACAGAAACTAACAGGGCTATTTTTCTGTATTAACTTGTGTATTGCTTAATTGTAAAACCACTGAAAGACAAAATTTGTTGATGTTTTCTTTATTTACCTGTTCACCTTTGCAGTTATATTGGGCTCTCAGACAAGTCTTTTTTTTTTTTTGACAACTTTATTTATGATTTTCCAATATGACAAAAGTACAGAAAAATATAACTCGAATTGCGACTACAAACACTGCCATTGTGAAACCGGTTGCGCCACGTAGTGGCAAACCAGTTGGATGTAGGAAAATGTATAATCTATGGGCACAAACAAAAAAATACTACCATGTGAAACCCAAAAAACAAAACCCACCAAAAAACAAAACAAACAAAAACAGAATAAAATAAATACATAAATAAAAGGGGGGGCTGCATTGTGCGCAGTTCTTTTTGGCTTGCTACAGATAGTAGGTGGCTTTAAAGAAAGAAAGAGAAAAAACCCCAAACACAGATAAAAGCAGTAAATGACAACTTCTCCACATATTCGACAAAGGATGACCAGGTTTTGTAGTATTTACTTTGAGACCCTCTCAAACTGTATCTCAAATACTCTATCTGCAAGCACCTCATCACCTCTCTCACCCAAGACTGCTGTCATCGGATTAGGATCAGTTGTTTTCCCACACACATATGAAAGAGCTTTAAAAACTAATTCCCAGAACCGGTTCAAATCAGAGCAGGTCCAGAACATATGGTTAATATCGGCGGGTGATTGGTTGCACCTCGGACATCTATCATCAGAGGAATTGTATATTTTGGCTAGTTTAGCTTTGGTTAGGTACGCCCGGTAAAGAATTTTAAACTGTATTATACAATGCCGTATACAGATTGAGGATTCATGGATCTTGCTAACACTAAGATCCCATAGGTCGTCTGGGATCTGGAGGTTTAAGTCCAGCTCCCAGGCATTTATGGCTTTGGACACAGAGTCTGCCTTTATATGCTGCAATGTGCTATATATTTGAGAGATGTGACCTCTAGCAATAGATCGAAATTGCAGACAATCCTCAAGTGAATGTGTGTGTGAATGGGTGGATGATTGTGCATAGAGTAAAGCGCTTTGGGGTACTTAGGACCAAGTAAAGCGCTATACAAATACAGACCATTTACCATTTACCATTCAAGTGTACAGACATTAGGTAGACTTGGATAAGAAGTGAAGTGTTTAACTGCAAAGCTACGCGCTTGTAAGTATCTAAAGAAGTGAGTCTTTGGGATTCCAAAATCTTTAGACAATGCTTCAAAGGATAAAAATGACCCTTTAACAAACAGATCAGAGAAGCAGATAATTCCTCTGCTGTACCAAACCTTGAACCCTGCATCGCTCAGAGCTGGTAAAAAAAAGATGATTTGACGCAATAGGAGAGCACTGAAACCAGACATTGAGAGAGTTCTTAACCACAGGATTTTTAAAATGAACATTGCGACTGACTGGTAGACCTGAACACATTATTGCAACAGGGGATATGGTGAGATTACCGTCTAGCTCCATAGTGGACCAAGGCGGCCCTCTGCCCTCCCTAAAAGCCCGCATCCAGGTGGATAATTTCACAATATTGGCAGCCCAATAATAATACATAGAGTTTGGTAGGGCCAGGCCGCCTTCCGACTTAGAACACTGTAACAAGGATTTACGGATCCTTGGAACTTTTTTGTCACAAATAAAAGATGATATGAGTTGAAAAAGGTTTTAGGAAGAAAAAGGGGTATCATCTGGAAGAGGTACATGAATCGAGGCAAGACTACCATTTTAATCGTGTTGACCCGCCCAGCAAGAGAGATGGGTAATACTGACCAGTGTGCCAAATCCTATTTTGTTTTCTCTAATAAAGGGGTAAACTTTTGTTTAAAAAGATCCTGATAAGCGTCTGTGATTTGAATACCCAAATAGGTGAATGAGGAGTGTTCCAGTCTAAACTGAAAGGCTGAGTAGTCCGCTTCCTTCGCCAGACTGTTAATAGGGAACAGTGTGCTTTTAGCCAGGTTCAATCTGTATGGAAGAAATATAGTATCATCAGAATTCAAGTATTTTTAGACATTGAATTTATAACACTGAATTTTTATCCTCCAAATTTCCCTGCAAAAATTCACCTGCCAAAAATTCACCTGCAAAAAAATCACCTGCAAAAAATTCACCTGCAAAAAATTCACCTGCAAAAATTCACCTGCAAAAAATTCACCTGCAAAAATTCACCTGCAAAAAATTCACCTGCAAAAAATTCACCTGCAAAAATTCACCTGCAAAAATTCAATTGCAAAAGTGATGAACTTGAATGACCCAAGCCAGAGCAATCAGGATGTGGATGGGGTAAGGTACTGACATGTTACAACTTTATAGTTGTTAAATTCTGGGTACAAGTATCTTGTACATGTTTTTTAATATTATTATTATCCTACCCAATTACATGTTTCTTTTAATCAGAGTATGCTGTTTTAATGACTTTACAATATCACTTACATTGTGTTCCTTACATTTTCCCTAATTGTATGTTATATTAATCCTATACTTCCGTTTTAATATTTCTAATGTTTGCCTTGTTTTCTTCACTGTCTGGTCTGCCTCTGTCTCACCTGTATGGATGCATTTACATCTAAATGTCCCCAACAAAGGATGTTTTAATTCACCACTATTCCAGTGAAACACGAGTCTCCCATCTTCCTGCTACCTGTCTCGAGTTTTTGTTCACCAAAGCACACACCAACTTCATACTGACGGACAGATCACTGCCCTTTTGCCGCCTTGTCTGACCGTGTTTTGTGGCTTTGGTTCACTTCACCTCACTCTTCCCCATTCTTGTCATTAAATCAGGCCGTTCTGCAACCATGGCAGCCATTCACTCTATGGCTTTATTCATGGTGTATTTTACCCCTTCACCAAAGGCCATTCTCGTTTCCAACATTATATTTGCAGTGTTCGTCTATCTATCAATATCTGCGGAGTATTTTTTTTTAACGAGTATCCTATTTTCTAAAGCACAGCATGTAAAGGGTAGCTCGGTTAGCAGGATGCTAGCATGTAGTGCTTAGTGAGACACGCCTCAGACGAGTTGAGCAAAGACCCCGTCTGTGTACTTTATACGTGAGCAACGGATTTAAATAAAATTAACGTTTCAAAAGAAAAACTTGAAGATAAAAAACAATATACTTACCGGAGAATCGCCAGGGTTTGCTGCTTCCATCTTGCTGCTCCTAAATTCAAAACTGCCTCTGCAGACAGGCAGGGGAGGCGTGGAAATTGTCTTTGAGTTAGTCAAACGTTTTCCTTAGTTCGAGTAGATGATAAAATAAAATAAAAATAAATGGGATTTTAAGTAGGACTAGGCGTTCTGTAATGATCTCTATTTAGGAGAAAAACGTAATCACTCACCTTTAAACAGCTCTCTTTTAGGAGACACACTGCTGGCTAACGGTGTCATGTGATCAAACAGCGTAATTTAATTGGCTGAGAGCCGCTCGACTCGATCTAGTGCTGATTGCTCTGGCTTGGGTCATTCAAGTTCATCACTTTTGCAGTTGAATTTTTGCAGGTGAATTTTTTGCAGGTGAATTTTTTGCAGGTGAATTTTTGCAGGTGAATTTTTTGCAGGTGAATTTTTGCAGGTGAATATTTTTGCAGGGAAATTTGGAGGATAAAAATTTAGTGTTATAAATTCAATGTCTAAAAATACTTGAATTCTGATGATACTATATTTCTTCCATAAATCTGTAACCAGACAGGCGGCCAAAGGAACCAATGAGGTCCAGAGCTGAAGGAATTGATGCCTCCGGATCTGTAATATACAGAAGGAGATCGTCTGCATACAAGGAGCACTTATGAATAGTGTTTCCCCTAGTGATCCCCCTTATTCTGGGGTCCGTTCTCAATGCTGCCGCCAGCGGCTCTATTGACAGATTGAATAGCAGGGGGCTTAAAGGGCATCCCTGGTGGGTGCCTCTATGTAAGGAAGAGTATTCTGAAATAGTGTTATTGGTGCAGACTGAAGACAGGGATGCTGAGTACAGAGTCCTGATCCATGAAATAAAATTAGAACAGACGCCAAATTTTTTCAAAACGGAGAACAAATATTGCCAATCCACACAGTCAAAAGCCTTCTCGGCATCTAGTGAGACTATTAGTGATCAACTGAATGGTCAGAATATAGGATATTTAACAGCCGTCTGATATTGAAATATGACTGGCGGTTCACTATAAAGCCTGTTTGGTCCTCATGTATAATAGAAGGTACTACCTTCTCAATACAAAGTGCAAGAGCTTTTGTGAGGATCTTATAATCCACATTCAGTAGACTAATGGGGCGATAGGATCCACATTTTTGAGGATCCTTGTCTTTTTTGAGTATTACAGAGATTGTGGCTTGGGACAGAGTTTGTGGCAACGTGCTTGTTGCCTGAATTTCTGAAAAAACCTCAGACAGTAAAGAAACTAACTTGCCGGCAACGCGTTTATAGAAATCACACAAGAAGCCATCTGGGCCCGGTGCCTTGCCATTTTGCAAAGAATTAACTGCCTGCAATATTTCCGCAGAGGTAATAGGTCTTTCCAGTAGCTCACGTTGGTCTGGGTTAATAGTGGGAGTATCTATGTTCCTCAAGAAGGAATCCAAGTCAGCCTCTGAATAATCAGTGCGGGAAGTATAGAGATCCTGATAAAATAGCTTGAAAGCAGCATTAATTCCGTCAGGGTGTGTTACCACCTGACCGGAGTCTAACTGTATGTCGGGTATAGATTGAGCTGTGGCGGATTGACGAAGCTGATGCGAAAGATATCTACTTGCTTTTTCACCATGCTCGTATACATGATGTCTTGATCTAGGTAGGAGCTTCTCAGTTTCTTTAATTGAGAGAGTGTCAAATTCAGACTGCAGCAGTACCTTCTGCTTATATAAATCAGCGGTTGGACAGGTAGCATATTGTGTGTCAATGTTAGCTATGAGCTCCGTCAGCTCCTGAAGCCGTTCGTTTCGCTTTTTATTCTTATAAGATGAAAAATAAATAATTTGGCCCCACAGATATGCTTTTAGCGACTCCCAAATTATAGATTTTGAAACATCTGGAGTGTTATTTGTTTCTAGAAAAAGCTCGATGTGGTGTACTATGAACTTGCAAAACTCCTCATCTGACAATAATGCTGAGTCAAATTTCTGGAACCGCTGCCTTGCTCATACGTTTGGAAATGCTATATCAACCTGCACTGGTGCATGATCAGAAATTACAATTGCATTGTATTTACACATGGTGACCCTTGGGATATGGAAATTATCCAGACGAAAATAATCAATCCTGGAATACGAATGATGCACAGGGGTGAAGAAGGAATAGTATTTTGCTAAGGGCTCAGTGATACACAGTGGATCTGAAATGCCATAGTTTTGAAGAAATGTCTACAGCATTTAAATTCTATGTATATCGTTCATGGACGATTTAAAATCTTCAAATCTACAATTTCACACGTGCTACACCTTAAGTTTTTGCTAATGCAATCATGCTTTTAATAATTTAAAAATTATTTCAGACTGAAAACTAAATCAAATTCAATTTCAATTACATTTTATTTAGCACCAAATCACAACAACGGTTGCTTTAAGGCGCTAAAGGGAGCAGATTTCTTGCAATGCTACTAAATTATCTGCCTGGAGAAAATCAGTCTGCTGTAGAGCTGGGCGATATAAGATTTTTTCATATCACAATATGTTTTTTTTTCATTTCAGGCGATAACGATATCTATCACGATATAAGCCAAATAACTATATTTGTAAGATTTAAATGTGCCGTTGCTCACAAGTAAAATGTGAAATAATCAGCAGCTTGTTTTGATTTAAATATTTATTTCCCATAATAAGTTCAACAGGGTAGATGTACTTAAGGAACATGAGACTTTTTCAGATAAATAAAGGCAAATATTGCAAACTACACAAAAGGCAGCCGCTAAAGCGTTTAAGTTTCAAAATAGAACAAACGAAACAGACTACTAAATTGTCAATTCAACTTAGAAACAAAATATTAATTCTAAAAATAAATCTTAGTTTGTTTTACAGAAGAACAGACAAAATTGACTAACTTTTGTCAATATCAAATAAACTGAGAACTAAAAGGAAATTCTCAATCTCTCCTTGTTGTATAGCTTAGCTTTTCAAACAGTTTTAACAGTTACTTTAGTCTGACAAAAGCCGAATGACGAATTAGCGCTTCCAGTCAGAGATTGAGCATGCACCAGTTTATTGTATTACCAGACTTGCTTTTGGCACAATTTACAGTGCGCGCTACTCTGTTTTTTGTCAGACTTGAAATAGCCGAAATACCTTCACACTACGGAACTTCTATGGCTCTTCCGTTCGACAATCTCTCCGGCATTGGAACCATCATCTGTTTTCTCTTCGGTAACCTTCGGTCACGCTCGGTTGATTTTTCTCTAGTCGGCACACTCATTTCCTCCGTTACCCGGGCGGCACAGCGGCTGGCTGCTTCCCAAACAAATACACATGTACGGCTTGGCACTTGTGCTGTACGTAACAAGTCACGTGACGTGACGCTGCGACTGTGATTGGTTCGGCTCTGCGCTACTTAATTTGGATTGGCTGTT
The DNA here is from genome assembly GCF_900408965.1 of Simochromis diagramma. Taxonomy (NCBI): domain Eukaryota; kingdom Metazoa; phylum Chordata; class Actinopteri; order Cichliformes; family Cichlidae; genus Simochromis; species Simochromis diagramma. The sequence continues at coordinate 24,537,983 of NW_024386801.1, forward strand.
CTTCTTTTTTTTTTAAGAGGACAAGAGCGGTGAGGTCTATCGCAATAGTTTATTTTTTCTATCGAGAAAAAGTTATTTCGCAATACATATCATTATCGGTCTATCGCCCAGCTCTAGTCTGCTGTGTCAGTGACATCGTTTATGCTTTCCAAGGTTGACACACATAGTGATGTCTTTTCTACCACATTGACAGGACATCTTATTTATTTATGCATTGCCAAATCACAGCAACTTTATGGTGCTTTATAGGGTAAGATATATAATAATTAAGAAAAAAATGCCTACAATCAAACAACCACAAATGAGCAAGCACTTGGTGACAGTTGGAAGGAAAAATTCCCTTTTAACAGGAAGAAACCTCCAGCAGAACCAGGCTCAGGGAGCAGGTATGTGCCATGACTGGATGAGGCTGAGGGGAGGGTGACAGGATAAAAGAAAAACTGTGGAAGAGAACCAGAGATTAATAACAATTAATGATTGAGTAGTGGTGTATAAACACACAGACACTGAAAAGCAGTGAGGGAAGTTGAAATGCTCAGTCGTCATGGGAAGCCTCCAGCAGCCTACACCTAGTGCAGCAGAGTTGCAGTCTTACACGCCTCTCTGCAGCTTCTCTCCTCCTGTTACCCCACCAAAACCCCATTTCCATTGAGACTGTGTCAGCTCCCAAAAAGACAAAAAACAAACTAAAAACCAGCAACAAACAACTTAAACATAAAAAATCCCAAAGAAAGAACAATACAGTATCCACATCTGAACCAAAGAGCAAAACAGTGAAATGTGGATTATTAAATATTAGGTCTCTCTCCTCCAAGTCTCTGTTAGTACATGACTTAATAATTGATCAACAAATTGATTTACTCTGCCTTACAGAAACCTGGTTGCAGCAGGATGATTATGTTAGTTTAAATGAATCAATACCCCCATTCTAACCATCAGAAACCTCGAAGCGCAGGCTGAGGGGACTATATGGCAGCAATTTCCCACTCCAGCCTTTTAATCAACCAAAGACCCAGACAGACTTTTAATTCATTTGAAAGCCTGATGCTTAACATTGTCCACCCCAGCTGTGAAACTCAGAAACCAGTCTTACTTGTTATCATATATCGTCCACCTGGGCCTTACACAGAGTTTCTGTCTGATTTCTCAGACTTTTTATCTGATTTAGTGCTCAGCTCAGATAAAATAATTATTGTGGGTGATTTTAACATCCATGTAGATGCTAAAAATGACAGCCTCAACATGGCATTTAATCTGTTATTAGACTCAATTGGCTTTTCTCAAAATGTATAAGAACCCACCCACCACTTTAATCACACTCTAGATCTTGTTTTAACATATGGCATAGAAACTGAACATTTAACAGTGTTTCCTGAAAACCCTCTCCTGTCTGATCATTTCCTGATAACATTTACATTTACAATAATTGATTACACAGCAGTGGAGAGTAGACTTCATCACAGTAGATGTCTTTCTGAAAGTGCTGTAACTAAGTTTAAGAATATAATCCACCCACTGTTATCATCTTCAATGACCTGTACCAACATAGAGCAGAGCAGCTATCTGAACGCTACCCCAACAGAGGTCGATTATCTTGTTAATAATTTTACCTCCTCGCTACGTACGACTCTGGATACTGTAGCTCCAGTGAAAACTAAGGTCTCTAATCAGAAGTACCTGACTCCGTGGTATAATTCTCAAACATGTAGCCTAAAGCAGATGACTCGTAAGCTGGAGAGGAAATGGCGTGTCACAAATTTAGAAGATCATCATTTAGCCTGGAGAAATAGTTTGCTGCTTTATAAGAAAGCCCTCCGCAAAGCCAGAACATCTTACTATTCGTCACTGATTGAAGAAAATAAGAACAACCCCAGGTTTCTCTTCAGCACTGTAGCCAGGCTGACAAAAAGTCAGAGCTCTGTTGAGCCAACCATCCCTTTAACGTGTTATGATTCAGTGTCATGGATATTTTTTTTGTACGATGTTTTTTGTCTGCCACACCAGAGGGTGCCAAAGTTTGTGTCCTGTGTTATTGCTGCTATGTGAGTTACAGGTGGAGGCTGACCATTGGTGGAGGACTGGGAGAGGCCGGCTATAAATGAGGACCCTTCTCAACCGACACGACCCCGCCTACTTCCTGTTCCCAACGAACTGTGCATGTGGCTGCGTGTGAATTTGTATTCTGGGAGCTTTTGCCGTGTTGTAAATAGTTTGTTGTATATAGATGTAAATAGTTGTCGATACTTTTTTTTACTCGGTAGCTGTAGGGGTGAGAAGCCATTTTTCTTTGGGAACCTTTTCTCCTGTTTTTTGGTTAGGGAGGCAGGTAAGACACCTGTAATTTTCTTTTGGGGTTTTCTGTGAAGGTAAGCCAGCTGCATTTCATTTCTAGAGTTTTTTTTGTTTGTTGTTTTGGCCATGCTCACCCTGACGCCTGCTACCTTTTGGGACTTAATAAACTGACTGGCTGTTGTGAAATCCGTGGTAGCTGGTTTTTGTTGGTTCGTCTTCCTTGAGAGCAGGGAGTGTGGGGGCATTTCTCCTTATTTTTATTTTCCTTATGTTGCACGCCGGTTTTCCCTGGGCTGGGGTGTAACAAACGTTAACTAGTAATGACTTCATGAACTTCTTCACAAATAAAATTTTAATCATTAAAGAAAAAATGACCAATAATCATCCCACAGAAGTAATAATATTAATAGCTACTCTTAGTATCATTGATGTTAAGTTACTCTTTTTCTCCAATTGATCTTTCTGAGTTAACTTCAATAATTACTTCCTCCAAGCCATCAACGTGTTTTTTAGACCCCATTCCTACAAAACTGCTCAAAGAAGCCCTGCCATTAATTAATGCTTCAATCTTAAATATGATCAACTCATCTCTAATAATCGGCTATGTACCTCAGGCCTTCAAACTGGCAGTAGTTAAACCTTTACTTAAAAAGCCATCTCTAGACCCAGCAGTCTTAGCTAATTATAGGCCAATCTCCAACCTTCCTTTCATATCAAAAGTTATTGAAAGAGTAGTTGTCAAACAGCTAACAGATCGTCTGCAGAGGAATGGTTTATTTGAAGCGTTTCAGTCAGGTTTCAGAGCTCATCACAGCACAGAAACAGCTTTAGGTTAAGGTTAAAGGTCTGACTGATCTTCTTATGGCCTCTGACAGTGGACTCATCTCTGTGCTTGTCCTGCTAGACCTCAGTGTAGCGTTCGATACTGTCGATCATAATGTTCTACTAGAACGATTAGAACGTGCTGTAGGTATTTCAGGTACTGCGCTGCAGTGATTTGTATCATATCTATCTAATAGACTCCAATTTGTACATGTAAATGGAGAGTCCTCTTCACACACTGAGGTCAATTATGGAGTTCCACAGGGTTCAGTGCTAGGACCAATTCTATTTACATTATACATGCTTCCCTTAAACAAGATTACGATTAAGCAAGTGACCCCATAATATGGCACAGGGTACTTATGTTGTAAAAAGTTTTTTTGTTTTTCTGAAAAGTACAATGAAATTACATAGTACTTAAAATTACTTACATAGTACTTAAATTTACTTACAGTGTAATTATTTCATTATTTCCCGTAAAAAAACTGACTTGTTACCCCCTTATTCTAGTACAATTTTAAGTTACAGTAGAATAATTTAAACATTATATTAGAAGTATTTGTAGGGTAAATATAGTTACACTGCAATTTCAGATAACACATGTTATAATTGCATGTAATTACAGGGTACTTAAACTCCTAAGTCAAATGTTGTATTATAAAGTGCTCCTGAGTTTGTCTCCTGAATCCAAACCAGGAGATGGTTCCAAAGAAAATAAAGTCTGAAAGGTGAAGGCTTTGCCTCCAGATCTACTTTTATATACCCAAGGAACCACAAGTAAGCCAGCAGTCCAAGAGCAAAGTGCTCAACTGCCTGGTTCTGCTGAAGGTTTCTTCCTGTTTAAAGGGAGTTTTTCCAGTCGCCAAAGCTCTTGCTCATAGGGGGTCATACGATTGTTGGGGTTTTTTCTATTGTATATTATGGTAGGGTCTACCTTACAAAACAAAGCACCCTGAGGTGAGTGTTGTTGTGACTTGGTGCTGTATAACTAAAACTGAACTGAATTGAACTGAAATCAGGTGGCATGGTACTGTTCTTGGCCTTCATTAAGTTTAAGAAGCCAACTGCACTGGTATATTTTTATGTACAAAGCCATCCTGGGTGAACTTCCTGCAGCTATGTAACCTCTTAATCCCTTTAAACAGCTGCTGTGATTTGCGGTCTCTTATTTTGCACCTTGTTCATTGAAAAACCTTCAGAGCACTTTAACAGAACAGAACTGAATAGCCCTTTATTGTAAATGTACAAAGAAATTATGGGTGATCCAGACCAACTGTGCAGGAGTAAATATAAATAGCCAGCAGCTGCTTGTCTTTGTCTCCCTGGGAAAGTTCAGAGCTCTAATAAAGACTGTTGTAACTGAAGACTGTTATTCATAAACTAGACTTTGTATTTGTATTATTTTGTTTTATGTGTTTTAATGTTGTATTTGATTTTTAACTTGTAACACTGTAATAATATGCCTTCCTCGCCAAGTCTCCCTTGATGTTAATCTCAAGGGATCCCTGATTAAATAAAATAAATAAATATGAGGTCTTTAGGATAAAATAAGAAAGGAGTTTTTAAAAGCCAACTCAAGTAATAAATGCATGAACCAGTTTTTCTACATCACTCTGAGATAGGATGTTAGCATGTTTTATCCATGTCCAAATGCAAGTAAACAGTCCTACAGATTTGGATAATATGTGCATTGAAAGACCTATCCTGGTCAAAAATGACTCCAACATTCCTCACACAAAGGTCTAGCAGGATACGAATGGTGAGTTACGTTAATAAACCAAGCTGAACAGAAGAATATACAGAAATCATAAAAGATGCTGCTTGATGTAAAAATTGGAGTCTTTGCCTCAATCCTGAAACCCTGATCCAAACAGAAACACAGTTGATGCTGGCACAAAGGCAAAACATGAACCGTTTGCTCTATACCTGTCATGATCAATATGCTGGTCAGCGTCATACATGCAGAAAGGCTTATCAATGGTGGTGCACTCATTCATGAACTCTATAGAGCCTCCAGTGTCAGCAGATATGTCGCAGATGGCCAGCAGCCTGCAGGAAGACAGAAAAGAAAACACTTATGAGGGTATAGCAGGCTGTGGGGTAAGGTGATCCAAACGGGTATGTCCTACAGGGAGGAGGCCCCAGCACAGACCCGGGACACGCTGAAGAGATCTATTGGCTGGCCTGGGAAAGGTTTGATGTTTCCTCAGATAAGTGGGGTGCCTCTGCCAACTATAGATAAGCAGAAAAAAATGGCTGGATGATTTGTTTTATTATTTTAGATGTTAATTTTATTGAAGATGTCATGAGATGTCAGGAATCACAATGCTTTTGTTTGTTTTTCAGATGTTATTTTGCCATATTTTAGTAATACGTGAACAGCTTTTGTAGTAACATGTTTTCATATTTATTCTCATATTTAACATCTCAAAAAGTTGATTCAGTTCATCTACACGTAGCGTTTTCAGTGGCAAAAAATGTTTCATCGCTCATCCACATGACTTCTTTGGTCTCAGCTGATTGCAGGTTTTCCCAACCTTATAAACAGTATATTTGCATAATGACTAAAACTAGCACCACTAAAGAACAATGAGGTCAGTTTCTTGATCATTAATATACAAAATGTCATGACCATTGATCAACAATTACTGATCAAAGACAACAAAATTATCATCCTTCTGGCAGACAAGGGTAGGTACACGGTTTTGCTAAACCAGAAACTATCATGAGAAAATTTTCTTGCTGCTCAGTTACAAAAATACTTGAAACAAGACCAGGAAGTGACTACAGGAAGACGGTGATAGATTGTCTGAAGCAGTTAGAACAAGACAATACTACTGACCGGATGTCATTTTTTAATTAATTTATTTTATTTTTATTTTTTCTTTTATTTGGTTTTTATTTATATATAATGTATTTTTATTATTTAGTTCCAATGATACAAAAGTCTTGTATGATGTTACGTCTGTCTCATTTGTGTTCCAGTCACTGAAGCAGGGAAGGCAGTTCATAAGAGATTACAGGATGACCCCAACCTCAGCAATAAATGGCCTGGTAAATGGCCTGCATTTGTATAGTGCTTTTCTAGTCCCTAAGGACCCCAAAGCGCTTCACACTACATTCAGTCATTCACCCATTCACACACACATTCACACACTGGCGATGGCAAGCTACATTGTAGCCACAGCTGCCCTGGGGCGCACTGACAGAGGCGAGGCTGCCGGACACTGGCGCCACCGGGCCCTCTGACCACCACCAGTAGGACTGCTCTCAGCACCAACCAAGTGTGATTGCTCTTGGAACTCTGACTTCATTCCACATATTTCACATACAATAGTTATTACTACAGACTAAAACATGGGTGGGCCTTTGGCTCCCCAGTTTTACCCATTGTAGCCAACTTTTACATGGAAGAATTGGAAAAGAGTGCTCTGTTATCCTACCCTGGAACACCACCAAGTCATTGGTTCAGGTATCATTATCATTTCATTATCATTTTTATTTATGAACTGAACAGAAACAGAAATACAAAATAAATATTACCAAATAACTTATAATTTATAATATTAATACCAAATAACGGTCATACTGTATTAAATGCCAGTGAACACAAATGTGTTTTAGATGTGTCATCTGTAGGGGGACATTATTCCACAGTTTAGGCACTACAAACCCAAATGCTCGATTGCCTCTGTGAACGAGCCTACACCTTGGTATGGCTAAAAGCAAAAGATCATTTGAACTAAGAGATCTAGAAGTCGGATAAGGCTTCAACAGGTAAGACAAATACCCAGTAGCCTGTCCATTTGGAGCTTAGTAGGTCAACAATAAAATTTTAAAACCAATTCTGAAGTGAACAGGGAGCCAGTGAAGAGAGAGAGAGAGAGAGAGAGGCAAGCACTGGTGAAATATGTTCATGTCTTTTAGTTCACATCAGAAGACGAGCTGCAGCATTCTGGACCAACTGCAGTCTTGGATGGCAGGTCTGACTAACTCCAACATATAAGAAGTTACAATAGTCCAGCTGGGATCTAATAAAAAGGTAAAGGTATGTGGATGACACCTGAGTGAAAATCAAATCTCAGGACATACCACAAATCACTGATCACATTAACTGTGAACCAACTGCTTCCTAAGCAAAAACCCTTAGTGATTTCTCATCTGTCAGGAGTATTAGAACAGCTGAGACATATTTTCTCTAAACACCACGTCAGTCAGCTGAAACTGAAGAAGTCACTTGGATGACTGACGAAACCTTTCTCCCACTGAAAACGCTACGTCCAGATGATTTTCTTTTAAGATTTCCTTACCTGGATGATTGAACATCAAGACATTTTTCTTCTTTGTTATTGAAGAATGTGATAACTGGTTTGAAATGCGTTTGTTATTGTTTTTCATTAAACGGTTTTCAAATGTAACTTCAAACCTGAGTGTTTCTTAGTGTTAGACCAGTTGGTTAGTCTAATTTTTTTTTCTTGTTTAGTCAACTAAGAAATTAGTCGCCAGGAATATCCCTAAAAGATAAACATGCAATCGCTGTTGAGATGCAGTAGCTACCACCACAGTACTTTTATTCATTCAGTAGAAAAAGATTTCCAGCCTGTATTTGTGATTTTCCTGTGCTGCATTCTTACTTGTGAGGAAGCTTTGGTGATCCCTCGTTGTATGCAGATGAGGATTTTTGTGGTCTCATGAGCATCTGAGCGTCCAGTCGCCTGAGGAGTCGAGGAGTGTGGGGGTCCCAATAAATACCATTGATCAGACAGGTTGTATAGGGTGCTACCTATAGTCAGGAAGAAACCACTGTCCAGTCATTCACTATGTGTTGAACTACAGTGTGTCAGCCATTCAGCAGTGCTTTTGAAATCTCAACTGTAATTTAAATCTACAACTACAATTCTGAAAAAGTTGGAATGGTGTGTAAAATACATATTACACATTTTCTACAACACAAAACAAAAAGATATAGTACCCTGAACTGCATTAAATAATACACCAACAATAAACAGTAAGTCTCTCTCTTCTAAGTCCCTGCGAGTAAACAGTTTTATAATTGATCAATTTTTATTTATTTATTTATTTTTGCCGCCTGTCCCATTTGGTTCTTTTGCCATCAGAATTATTGTCTGAAGGCCAAAAAAGACGCCCAACAGATTTACTTTACCAAGTGGACCATCCCGGCCTTGCCGTATTGGTCCATTTGATTGACCTTTGTTTTTATTGTTTATTTATTTTATTTTATTTTCACTTGTTACATACGGGGAAGACATGACTGGGGGAAAGGAAAGGGAGAAAGAATGAGAGGGAGGGGAAGAAAAACAGCGGGGAAGAGGAGCGGTGATAAAGAAAAGAAAATTGATCAATATACTGATTTAATTTGAGTTAAGGACCTGGTTATACTACAATGGGTATGTTAGTTTATATTCACGTGCAACTCATTTTTAGTATCTTGCCCAAGAATAGTTTGCCTGGGATCAAACTATCAACCTAACAATTGGTAGATGACCTGCTCTACCTTTATAGCCACAACCTGAACAGAAAGGGTGGACAATAAGTTAGTTCCACACCCGTGGAGGCCAAAAACTCAAAAATGTTCTGTGCTAGGACCAGTTCTGTTTCTGTACACCTGCTTCCTTTACACACTATCATTCGAAGGCATAGCAAATATTTTCATTGCTATGCAGATGAAATCCAGCTTTATTGATCCATGAAGCCAGATGACACACATCAATTAGGTAAACTGCAGGCATGTCCTGGATGGGACCTGAATGACCTCTAATTTCCTGCTACTAAATTCATACAAACTGAAGTTATTGTATTTGACTTTAAAACATGTTGTATGACTACTTTAGGCTTGGTGTTTGATCACAACTGTTTTAATTTCATGTCACCTGTTATTTGACTGCTCCCTAATGTGGAGATCAGGGAAATATTTTACTGCTACTATTCATAACCATCATTACCATTACATTAATTATCATTTCATCAAAGCATTTATTCAATAGATTACACATGTTCTTAGTTAAGATTATTACACCTATCACAGAGAGCTTCTGTCTGGTAAAAGGTCAGAAGCGTCAACGGGCGGGGTGAGGCCGAGTGCATTTTGAGGTCGAGACACACACACACACACAAACAGTAGTTAGACTCATGTTTAGGTAAGAGTTCAAATAATAGTTTGCAAAACCTTGTAACTGTAAGATTATGTCTACCTAAGGGACAGTTTGTTCCAGGAGATAAGCGAGAGTTAGAAGATTAATAGGAAGCACCTGGCCTCAAGACGGAGAAGATGTCCTTTTAAATGTGTCAAAAGTCGTCAACAGAACATTTGTGGTTTTGAAACTTGTGCATGTATTGTATCTGCTTTGACACATGAGGGGGCGTCATAAATAATACCCTGATGTTATAAAAACAACTGCTTGTGTATTACTGGGCGGAGATCAATGCTGTCTGTGTGCAATGTTCATCTCCCCACGCGTGTGTTCATTAAAATCATTGTTTGACCGACTCTCCTGGACCAATTGTTGTTTTTTGTGCTCACCCTCAATATTTGAACCCGTAACACTAACTTGAGCATTGTGCCTCACGTTAGGGAGTGTGTAGTTTCGTTCTTTTGTCCGATAACTTTGGAGAAACTTAGCCACCATTTTTACTGGCCTACTATGCCTAAAGATGTGGAATAATTTTGCTGCCACTCCAATTTTAAAGCATAGAGGAAATCTGGCTTTCCCAGTTGGAGCGCCCAGACTTCAGAATAACTTGCCACTTCAGAGTCTATACAGTCTTTCAAATTGCATATTAAAACTCACTTTTAATTCAAGTTCAGTTTGAATACCATCAGGCTTGTTTTATCTTTGTTTGCTTTGTTTTCATGTTGAATATATTGTCATTGCCTCATCATGTCTCATTTTTCTGTATTTGCTTTTCTATTGTGTTTTCTTGTTCATTAAGTAATTGTGAAGCTTTGGAAAAAGGATGGTATTAGTTATACTAAAATAAAGAAAATATTAAAAACAGCATTAATTGTGAAAGATTAAAACGGTAACTATGTGCATTTTAAAACTGACCTCACATATGCTTTTTGTTTTCTCAAATTAGTACTCCACACTATGGACTGTTCTCAGTCCAGCTATGGTTCAGCTATGGTTCAGCTATGGTTCCCCTACTGCTCTGCACAAACATGGATAAAAGTTAGCATTAGTAAGTGTTAAATTATCAACTCCAGACAGATTTGGTGTTTAACACTAAATCAGAGTTAACGTACCAACTCTCCAAAAAGAGTTAAATTAACACTCTCTGGTGTGGACCCATATAGACACTTTAATAGTGTTGAAATCAAATCTGACAGTGTTAATTTGGACATGCTGGATTTGCTGTGTAGGTCCCAGAGACAAACTTAACACTACAGCTGCAACTATCTTACTTAGGTTTTAATGTTGATTAATATCTAAGCATTGACTTTTTGAAAACCCAACCTTAAATATGTTGGCAATACATCGCTAAGTAGCTTATTATTTTAATGTATCTGACTGATTTCACTGGGTGACATTAATTCACGGGGCACATTCCTCATAAAGCAGATAAGACAGTTACAGACAGTTCCATCACACTGGAAAAAAGTCTTAAGCGAATGTGAGTCCAAATGGTGTGTGTCTCTATGTTAGCCAGGATGTACCCTGCCACTCGCCATGTGGCAGAGCAATAGTTCTCGAGGCCTTCTGAAGGCCAAAGTTTTTCTTTGGTTACTTTTTCACTCATTTTTTAGTCCAGTCCATGATGATTTTCAGAGGGATGTGTTTCTTGTTTGTTAAACCACTTAAAACCGACACATGATTCCCTTAAAGGCAAAAACACCTAACTCAAGAGATGAATGAATTATGGGTCTATGCATAATACAGAACCTAGCAAAGAACCAATTTTAAAATATAATATAAAAAGCTAATAACTAATAACTAGTTATTGGCTAATAGCTATTAGCCAATAACTTGCATATCTTGCCTGGTATGCATTATATTAGAAAAAGTATTTTTGAGGAAACTGGACAAGTGGAGGACAAAAGAAGTGGCAAGCCTAAAAATAAAAAAAATAAATCTACAACAGATGAACACTATGTTTTCCATTTTTCTCCTCAACACTAGGGCTGTTCAATATAACTATATATATCGGATGATGATATAAAAACGTCTATCGTTTCATTTTACGCTATCGTTTGTTTCGTGGTGTTGCAAAATAAACTGTTTACGGCAATATTTTTTCACCGTTTTGATGGTCACTGTAGTGGCTATATTAATTTCTTAAAGTTCTCTCTTTCTCTTATATTTTATATAACCACACTACAGACGGACAAGCGCCTGTTTTTATGCGTTGTCGTTAGCAACAACGACGGTAACACTATCGCGTGTCCGCTTGTTTATGTTTCACATAAACCTTTCACAATAAAGCTCAAGATCCTGTTGAGACTTTTCAAAATAAACTGAATCACGTGAAAGAGCAGATTATTTACGGATGAGAATTAAAAAAGAGCCGCCAGGTGCTAAAAAATAAACCTTAGACTCAAACGTTAGAACAGGCTTTTCCCCGCAGCACGCCGTGTAATAAATACTCACAAAAAAAACAGCACCCTTTACAACTTATGTCTAAAAATGTTTCGTTTCATGCATCTGTTACAACACTCGACTCCAGCTACATGACGCGCAGCTGGAAACACTTTACGCAAGACGAGATTCACAGAATTTACAGAAAATGTTACATTTTTGTGATTTATATTGTTATCGGGACGATAGATGTCTTATATCGGGGATATGAGATTTTGGTCATATCGCATAGCCCTACTCAACACCATACCTAACCAACACCTCATCGTCTCCTCTGTTCACTTAACCTACATGTCCCTGAGGACACTCTCTGCCACTTCATCTAACAACTTCTGCATCCAGTAATGCCATTTCTGCATGCATGTACATTTCCAGAATTCCATATTCTTTTCTAACCGACATCCAACCTGTGGGTCAAATGCACTAACAATATTCACACCTTCATTTTCCAGCTTCAAATTCATGATGCTGTCTGACACTATTCTTTCAAGATTACCCCTACTCCTTTCCACTTGCTCTCTACAGCAAAGTAGAACAGTCCAAATCCAGTGCTACTGACCTTGCTACCCTTCCACCTGGCCTCATGCACACACAATAACTCACTCTTCCTTCTCTCCATGTCAGTGAGCTCTCTCTCTTTACCAGTCATAGACCCTCCTTTTAAAGTCCCAACTCTCCCCTCCATAATCACATACCTTACCCCTTTCCTTTCCCTAATCTCTAATAATCTATATAAAAACATAGGGATTACCATGGTAAACACAGATCTAGAACCCTGCAAGTGGGCTTTATATTTCTACTTAAATGACACATCAATACAGCATGTGTTTTGAAATGCCAGCACAACTTGACTTATTCATGTCTTATGTGGGCAGCACGGAGGTCAGCAAGAAGGTCCTGAGTTCAATTACACCATCAGACCGGGGTCGTTCTGTGTGGAGTTTGCATGTTCTCCCCGTGTTTGCATGGGTTCCCTCTGGGTACTCCGGCTTCCTCCCACCGTCCAAAGACATGCAGTTTGTGGGGATAGGTTAATTGATTAATCCAAATTGCCCATAGGTGTGAATGCGGGAGTGAATGTGAGCGCTGTCATGTGGCTATCTGTCTCTGTGTGTTAGCCCTGCAACAGACTGGCGACCTGTCCAGGGTGTACCCCGCCTCTCGCCCTATGACAACTGGGATAGGCTCGAGCACCTATCCTGAAAAGGATAAGCGGAAGCGAATGGATGGATGGATGGATGCCTCATGTGTTGCTGACTGAAGTAGAGGACAAGGCCCCCGAATAACAGACGGGGGTTGGAGTAATGTTGTAAGCAGGCCTTAGTGACAGACAAAAATTAAGAAACTCACGCTGGTCCTGAAGTGGGAAGTGTACAGTTCTGGATGGATCTCGTACTCAATGGGGTCATAGATGCAGTCACTCTTTCTTACAAGGTGGTGGTGTCGGCTAAGGACGGTGGCATACACTTTGGTCATATCTGGCAAGAAAACATACAGTTTGCTCTAGTTAAATTAAATAATATAACTTAATGATAGTGATAAAAACGAACAAACACAATTGCATAATAAAAGGTTGTAGGAATACAGTTAGCTTTAGCCATAAATTAGTATATATCTAATCTTAATGTCACATTAATGATTCTAGTAATATTTTGACTTAATCTTTAATGATAATACAGTGAACTGACTTTGAATCCTAATAATTAGAGAGGTTTACTGTGGTGGGATGTGGAGTTGTGTGTGGTGTGGAACAACAAAGGTAGATGGAAAGCTGCTCTCATAAAAGCAAAGTGTTAAAATCTCCCAATTCTTTTCATCTTTGGGCTGAAGGAAGGACAATACTCGGTGTATAAATGCTCAATCAACAATCATTTATTTCCATACAATTCAACACTTAAGAGCATAAGAACGTCCGGACGGGAGAGATGCTTGCAGAGGGTCACAGCATGTCTCAAACTGGTGACGGGTTACTCAGCTTCTTATAGCCTCTAGTGGCCCCCACCTAGTCGTAAAAGCCTAAACATTCACATTCTTTCTCTGTTACGGCACCTAAGTTATGACCTCGGCTCCCTGTCTTTCTGCTCTCTGTAAAGGTGGGGGTATGGAATGTGGTCTATCTCCCCTGTCCTAGACACAGAGTCTCCTGCATACAACCTTTCTTTTCATGATTCAGCAGTATGAAATGTCAAGAAACAGTGTAACACATTCACAGCAGATCAAGGATACAGAGTGATGCACACTTATCTAATGAACTACAAAATGAATATGTTCTTTTAGCCCAAAAGTATAATGAGAACTAAACTACATACACAGCACACCATCTAAACTAAAGGAAATTATATGACCTACAGCAGTTAACATAATTCAACTACTTTAACTACAGATATAAGATAACATATGATAACAGAATAATCTCACAAAAGGAAAACACTGCAAATAAATATCACTTGACTTGCCAACTTGCAACTAACCAGGGAACATCATTCATGTCTCACAGACTACAAGGACTGTACGAATTACTGGCATTAAATGTGTTCGGACCAACTTCTACCACCCTCAGACTGATGGGGTGGTGGAACGGCTGAATAAGACTTTAAGCTCCATGATTCGCAAGGTCATTTACGCGGATGAACACAATTAGGATTGCCAGTTAGACCCTCTTTCGTTTACAGTGAGGGAGGTGTCCCAGAGTTTCATGGGATTTTCTCCCTTTGAGTTACTGCTCAGCAGAACTACACTACTGCCCCTTGTGATGTGATAGCTCTGTTTGAAAAATCTTCACCGAGCATAACACCCCAGTAGATCTCAGACCCAGCAACAACCTCAGACAACAAAATGGAAAAACACTGGAAAAAAAGAAAAGAAAACAATGTTGTGTATGTTATATGATAAGCAGTTCTCAGACCAACACATAGGAGGGACGAAACAACCACTCCAAAGGTACGTAGCGCCACAAGAGAGATCCAGGTCTTTAGGACAAGATTCAGCTATAATTTCACTTCAATGAGGGGACACACTGTTTTCATGATGCTAATATTCACATTTTGGACAGAGAAGATGGATGGTTTCAGAGAAGAGTAAATGAGTAAATGGATATCCACTGAATAGAGGTAGTGACCTACAACACCAAACAGGTGCCACCTATAATACAGTCCTGAGATCATTTTCCAAGTGATTCACCTCCAATTCACACTTTGTCTCATGGGATCCTAATGACTCACATGATGGCAGAACGGGTCAGTGACTCTCAGTATCTCAAAGTTGACAACCCCACAAAAACAGGGATAGAGATGACAGACGTTTTATTATCATCATCTGGTATATTTTGTCATATCCCACAGCCCTAAAATAAATTGTCAGATATTTTGTTTTTTTAGGTTCATGACTTTCCAATTTATTCACAGAGGCAAAAATAAAGGAACATAGTAAAAGTTTGGTTAATAGTAAGAACTTTTTGATCAATCTAGAAATTTATAAATGTTGTTATTTTCTAAACACATTTCATTTGTATTATAATCTGTAAGCAATGTTTAATTTAAGTCCTTGTGCTTTTTGTGGTGTCCATGTTTTTCCACATTCCAAATAACAAGATCAGACAGACCATTTCCCCAAAGAACTTGTGTGTTTAAAGTGCTACAACCCACCACGGTCACTCCAACAGCTGAAAATTGCATGATGCTCAAAATATTTCATACCTCCTGTTTCAGAGACGTCCTTCAACTCGTGAGGTTCAACATATTCAACAGGAAGCTCGTTGATGATGTCTTGGGCTCCCTGCAAGAAAGAAAAAAGATGCATAAAATGAAACATTCATCACAAAATCCTCCTTAATGTATTTTTTCTGACTGAGTGTTTGGTTGTGTCTAAGGTTTTGTACCTTGGAGACATTTCCTGTTCCAGTGAAGCAAAATGTGAGGGGTCCAATGGATTTGGGCATAAGCCCCATTGAAATTTCATACCCACAATCCCTGACTGCTTGGATGGCCTGGCTTACATTCCTATAGTTATGAGCCATACCAATGTGCTGGATATGAATCATGTGGAGAAAAGGACATCACATGTGAACTCTTTATAAGGACAAAGTTGTTTTTAACATTTTTTTGAAATGATAAAGAATGTCCACTCTTACCATAAACGGAGTGTGGTGGCCAAGAGCCAAGAAGCGCAGCCCCAATCCATGCAAAATGTTAATCATTCCTGAACAAAAAGAAAGAGAGATTCATTTACTTCAAAAAGAACAATTTACTAAATAATAACACACAAAAATGTTGTACTGCTTGAAATTCCGTCTCCACCGTTGCTCGACACTGCGTGTATAGAGCAGGTAGTGCAACAATAGAAAAATAGTTGCGGGACGGCACTGTGTAGCGTTTGTCTAGGGTGTTGCTCATTTTCCTAAATCCCTCGTTTTGCACAGTGTTGATGGGAGCCATATCTTTGGTCAGGTGATAAGTGATAGCCTCCGTAATTTCTTTGAGTTCAACGTGTATAGGGAAGCGCTGTACAGTGGGGCAAAAAAGTATTTAGTCAGCCACCGATTGTGCAAGTTCCCCCACCTAAAATGATGACAGAGGTCAGTAATTTGCACCAGAGGTACACTTCAACTGTGAGAGACAGAATGTGAAAAAAAAAATCCATGAATCCACATGGTAGGATTTGTAAAGAATTTATTCGTAAATCAGGGTGGAAAATAAGTATTTGGTCAATAACAAAAATACAACTCAATACTTTGTAACATAACCTTTGTTGGCAATAACAGAGGTCAAACGTTCACTATAGGTCTTTACCAGGTTTGCACACACAGTAGCTGGTATTTTGGCCCATTCCTCCATGCAGATCTTCTCGAGAGCAGTGATGTTTTGGGGCTGTCGCCAAGCAACACGGACTTTCAACTCCCGCCACAGATTTTCTATGGGGTTGAGGTCTGGAGACTGGCTAGGCCACTCCAGGACTTTCAAATGCTTCTTACGGAGCCACTCCTTTGTTGCCCGGGCGGTGTGTTTTGGATCATTGTCATGTTGGAAGACCCAGCCTCGTTTCATCTTCAAAGTTCTCACTTATGGAAGGAGGTTTTGGCTCAAAATCTCACGATACATGGCCCCATTCATTCTGTCCTTAACACGGATCAGTCGTCCTGTCCCCTTGGCAGAAAAACAGCCCCATAGCATGATGTTTCCACCCCCATGCTTCACAGTAGGTATGGTGTTCTTGGGATACAACTCAGTATTCTTCTTCCTCCAAACACGACGAGTTGAGTTTATACCAAAAAGTTCTACTTTGGTTTCATCTGACCACATGACATTCTCCCAATCCTCTGCTGTATCATCCATGTGCTCTCTGGCAAACTTCAGACGGGCCTGGACATGCACTGGCTTCAGCAGCGGAACACGTCTGGCACTGCGGGATTTGATTCCCTGCCGTTGTAGTGTGTTACTGATGGTGACCTTTGTTACTTTGGTCCCAGCTCTCTGCAGGTCATTCACCAGGTCCCCCCGTGTGGTTCTGGGATCTTTGCTCACCGTTCTCATGATCATTTTGACCCCACGGGATGAGATCTTGCGTGGAGCCCCAGATCGAGGGAGATTATCAGTGGTCTTGTATGTCTTCCATTTTCTGATGATTGCTCCCACAGTTGATTTTTTCACACCAAGCTGCTTGCCTATTGTAGATTCACTCTTCCCAGTCTGGTGCAGGTCTACAATACTTTTCCTGGTGTCCTTCGAAAGCTCTTTGGTCTTGGCCATGGCGGAGTTTGGAGTCTGACTGTTTGAGGCTGTGGACAGGTGTCTTTTATACAGATGATGAGTTCAAACAGGTGCCATTCATACAGGTAACGAGTGGGGGACAGAAAAGCTTCTTACAGAAGACGTTACAGGTCTGTGAGAGCCAGAGATTTTCCTTGTTTGAGGTGACCAAATACTTATTTTCCACCCTGATTTACGAATAAATTCTTTACAAATCCTACCATGTGAATTCATGGATTTTTTTTTCACATTCTGTCTCTCACAGTTGAAGTGTACCTCTGGTGCAAATTACTGACCTCTGTCATCATTTTAAGTGGGGGAACTTGCACAATCGGTGGCTGACTAAATACTTTTTTGCCCCACTGTATAGGGTTCCCGTTATTGATGTTTGGGTGGTTGACCGGGACGGATTTTCTCCTGTCACTTTCTCGTCATCCCTGACGTGCTCTCCGTTGTTTTTTCCCTGCCAATTTTAGCATCACACGGCACAGCTTCTGTATCACGTGGTATAAGGCTCCGCCCTTGTCATTTGTTGAGCAGGAAGAGTGAGCCCTTGTTTTCATGCAGATTACGTCCCGGATCAAAATGCGGTACAATCGTCGTCGTCTTTTTTTTTCTTTTTTTTTTTAAATCGTTGTCATTTGGAAATGAGATCGCACATAAGTATGAATCGAGATTGCGATTTTCTAACGATTAATCGTGCAGCCCTACTCCAACATGCACAAACATTTGACCACACAGCATACAATTCAACTGCACAAATGTAATATCTTCGCTAAATTCTTATCAATTCCCATTCCTACTCCCTGGTATAACTCTCAAACTTAAAAAATAGAACCCGTAAGTTGGGGAGGAAATGCCATCTCAATTTAGAAGATCTTTATTTGGCCTGTAAAAATAGTTGCCCCTCCATAAACCTAGGGTGTCTTGTTATTCATCACTGACTGAAGTGATGAATAAAAACAACCATAGGTTTCTCTTAGGCACTGTAGCTAGGCTAACTAAAAGTCAGCATTTTGTTAAGCCAAGCATTTGTTTAACCATAACTATTAATGACTGAATTCATTTTTTCACAAATAAAGATTTTAACAGTGTTAGGAAGGTTATTTTTAAAATGTATTCCACAACAGATTACATGCCCCAAAATGTATTTTGTAACGTATTCTGTTACGTTACTCAGTGAGAGTAACGTATTCTGAATACTTTAGATTACTTAATATATTATCATGCTTTTTACAACTACATGAATGTACTATTGCTGTGTGATTTATTACTATTACTGATGGCTACTCGTCATACCAATACCAACTAGATTTTTAAATCTTAATATAAAATGAGTAACAGTAGGGTGGACATTACGTAAGGCTGCACTTTTTGCAGCGTTCTCGTATAGAAAACTATTCCTTGCGTATATAAAACTGGTCCACGGCTCCGAACCGTAGTAAAGGGACCTCTGGCTAATACGTCGGGTTCGTGTCGGGCTTGTAACCGAAAACTAACTTTACTTTGTTGTCTGGGTCAACTTTGCTTGCGAGAGACAGAGAGAGGCGTTGAAAGGCTGCTCCAACGGGACTTATTGTATCGGAGGAAAACACGAACACAGTGTACAGTCGAGTCTTAATAGCTTACTTACAACTGGGCTACACTGCCCATGAGGCTACTTTCTTTAGGGCTATGCCTGTAACACTCTGCTTATTGCCTTCATATTAAATTATGTTTTGAATAATAATTTTAAAAAACATTTCTTCATGTCATTATGCAGGCCGCAAGTAGTGGTGACATGGGCCGTGAGATTGAGAAACAGGCATTAGAGCCTCTTAATGCGTGTTTTGTTTGGGTTTCCACCGGCGTGGAATTACCAAAAATAGAAAGAGCATAGCTTAACATATGAAACAGGAAAAGACGGTATTGATTTGAAGCTCCTACGTCATGTTATAATGGTGTAGATGTTAATTAAGATTAATAATAATTCAGTGTCCAGAGTTTTACTGACCCGTGTACATTCTTATTGGCTTGTGAAAAGCTTTTATTTGTATATTTTTAAATATTAATGCAATCTAATTAACACAGTATTTTATATTACAGCCTGCTTACTGCAGGTATCTACAAGTACGGCTGCCGTCAGAATTCATTAAGCTGTACAATTTAAACATGATATCAGGTATCAATCATGGTCTCAGTACTATCAAGTTAACAGTTCATCTGCATGTTTCAATAATAAAACTTCTTGAGGCTTACTGCAGCGGTGGATGGAGCAGCTACAAAGTTTGTTCTTATTCACGTTAGAATTTGTTGATCAGGTCCTTTGATGAAGGATTCCCACTAGCATTTTTCTCAGTGAATGATTTAATGGTGCTGTTTATGCTATAAACATGTTTTCTTTCACGCAACCTGAGCTCACCATCTTGGTACCGGATGAATGAGGTAAGCTGTATAAAGCGCTTTGAGTGCTCGTGAGAACAGAAAAGCACTCTACAGGAACCAGTCCATTTACTGTTTGTCATAAAGAACACCCTTAAACCCTTTAAGCCTTTTGTTTTCTGACTTCGCTGGGCCAGGAGGAGCTCTTCTTGATCCAACTAATTGTGGGTATTTATGTATGGGGTCAATAGTGTAGTGTCTAGCACATTTTCCAAACATGCAAAAGATCTTTGGTTTAAGACCAGGAGGAGGCATAAATTCCTAGAAGGGTTGCATCAGGAAGGGGATCCGGCATAAAAATGTGCTGAATCAAGCACACGGATCCATGTCTAAAAATAAGGGAGCACACGAAAGAAGAGTATGGCTGGACAGAGGGATTTCTTATGAGTCCTACTTTCATTATTTTTTTATGTCAGTAATGACATAAAATTCTGTAACAGTTTATACTGAATAACAGATTTTGATCTTGCAAGTCCGAGTTAACAGTGTCAACAGTGGTCAGACTGATCAAATGATAAAGGCCATGTTTTTACGAATGATTCACTTCTGTCCATGATCTGACCTGATCTTCACTGATCCCAAAGTTTGCTACAGTGCAACTCTTTCTACACAGTCAGGGAAATAATTAACAAGATTAGGAATCCCAGCAGCCTTTCTTACCTGCGACACCAGCCCACTGGCCAAATGCTACAATCCGGTAACCATTAGCATCAACCATCTTCTCATAATCAATGAGCCGGACCTCCTGCACAGACAAAAGAAACTTTGTTAGTGTTTTTGAAGAGTGTGAATTTTAATGGAAAATGAAATCCAGCCTTCGGCAGTGCATGCTGTATTTCTTTATTTACTGTACATCAAAATCATTAGTTGAGTAGCAACTAGGGATGGGTATCGAAAACCGGTTCTTGTTGAGAACCGGTTCCCACCGTTTCAATTCCTTAGAATTGTTTGCCATTTTTGCAAACGATTCCCTTATCGATTCCAGTCGCCCCGAATGACGTCACCACATTGCGGAGCGTCATTTACCTGGCAGGAAACAAGGCGGCTCAAACGCTCAAAAGTTTGGTTATACTTTATGAGAACGGATGACAACAGGGCAACTTGCAATACTTGCAAAGTAGATATTTCATTGAAGGGAGGAAACACTACGAATATGCTAAAGCATTTGCTCACAAAACACACGATGACCTTAAATGAATGTCGTGTTTTTAATTCTGCTCCGGACTCGTGAATCTCAACCCAGCAGCAGCGGTAACGTTTGCACGTCCTCTCCCGTTAATGCGGCAGGTAAATAATCAACTAACAGTGCATATTATGTTAGCTCAATCTGCCTTATTACAAAACCTGCCATTACTGTGCATTTAGGTGACCACGATGAGAGAGACAGACAGAGTCTGGCTGGCTCAGATGCTGGCAGTTCTCGCTGCAGTCTACCGTTAGCGTCTCCTTTCAGGCCAGGATAGACGAATGTCACCGAGCAGTGACTAAGTTTGTGGTCAAAGGCTTGCACCCATTTGCCACAGCAGATGCCCCGATTTTCGGTAAGTGAATGTGTTTAATTGTAGGCAGGGACATTACTGAATATTCTTGTGTAATTGCTACAGAATAATTTATGTTATACTTTGTTATTGCTACAGAAGAATGTTTATTTTATTATTTTACATTTACAATTTTTTTTCCTGGGGACCCTGTGACACCCCATTGAAAAGCCATAGGCTGTGGATCTCTTAAGATCTCACTGCTGGGTTTGTAAGGCCATGTTACTCCTAAATTTCTAGCTTGTTCAAAGAGAAGATATAAAACAAAGTTCTAAGCTAATCGACCTTAGTGTTGTCCTTTTTTAAAAAGAATCGATAAGAGAATCGATAAAGAATCGAATCGTTAAACAGAATCGAAAATGGAATCAGAATCGTAATTTTTTTTTATCAATACCCATCCCTAGTAGCAACAGCTAGAAATCTGAATCCGTTTTCATTATTTGTTGAGAAGTTTGGACACATAGTCATTTATGGGTTTTCTTTATTTATGTCTTTATTATTTATTTTTCATTTTAGTGTATTTTGTTTTTAGATTTTTCAAAGTGAACACCAATCATTTTAAACCCCCCAACACCTGTGGGAAAAACTCCTATGCTCCGATCCCCATCAAAAGTAATTTCTCTCTCAGATATATGGTAGACTCCTTTCATCTGTTTATTCCTCACCATCCAATGTTAAATCTGCATGGGAGAGAGAGCTGGGAATTAGCCTGAACAAGTGTTGGAATGTAAACCTCGATTCACACCCACCTCTCTTTATACAATTTCAGGATTCACCTATCTAAAGCTGTCTATCAATTTTTTATACTTAAAATCAATAGCTTCAATAAATGTCAAGTTTTACATTACCTTTCTCATATATCGATTAGTCAATTGGAGTTCTTACCATTTATCTTATTATTATTTTCTTTATTAATAAATTCACCTTATTATTGGCAACACAACACCTACTCTTCTTCTGGAAAACAGTGCCCTGTACCACACTCAGTGGCTCCGTGAAGCAATGTCTTTATTTAATCCAATTTTATAATCCTTGATCAGTCTCCTGATAGTGATCCCAATTTCTTGTCCTCCCACCTTTCCAAATCTAATAAGTCATAACCAATGGATCTTTTATTGTCATTGTTTGGACTTGTGACTAAGATTGTTTCACCCTGTCAAACCGCGTTAAATCTAAATTTAACTTAATAAAATTAAATGAAACAAATAGTAACTCAATCTGATTTAGGTCCGTACATTGATTAGGACACTCCAAAACTTTGATTTTGTATTCTTTGATCCATTCAGAGGTAGACTTGCTGGTGTGTTTTGGATCATTGACCTGCTGCATAACCCAAGTGTCCTTGAGTTTCAGGGCACAAACTGACAGCCAAACATTCTCCTTCAGGAAACAATTTCCTTTTTCAGTAAAGAGTCGAATTCATGGTTCCATCAATTATTCCTTTTGTATAGTTTCACTGGTTCTTCTATACTTATACTAAATAATTTTCATTACTTTATATACCACTTCATTTAAATATGACAACTTAACCTATAATAATACAGAGTAACAGATTTTATTTATATTCTATATTAACGACTCAAATCATGCAAATCCATGTCCCCCTTTAAGCAGTGATTACATTGTGCAACATGGACGGTTGTAGACATCATAAGGGTGAAGTCAACCATTTGGCTACATGTGCAATTTTTGCATTCTAATGGTAAATCTCTACAGAAGTGTCTGCCCATAAAAAAAAAACAGGAAGATGAGCAGAAATCAGCACAGACTGTCATGCTCACTGTCTGATGACAATGATGTTTGGACCCAAGGAGAACCCAGGAGATATAAAGAATAATCAAGGTTTTATTTCAGTCTTACCCCCACATACTGTGAGATGCGACTCTCTACTGAGAGAGGACCGCTGCTGTCAGGCTACAGCAAGTTCATGAAAAATTTAACAGACGTAAAGCTTGTGAACTATGACAGCTTTGGTTTTAACTTGATCTTAATCCAGTTTTGGTGTTAATGTGTCAAAAAATGAAAACAATCATTGCTGGAAGCAGTTAACAAGCTTGTTTTCATTAACATTTAAACTGTCTGTGTCACGGTTCTGGGGCGACTCAACCCAGCATTTTGAGTTTATTATGTTTTGGTTTATTTTTTGAATGATGGATTGTTCTTTATGTTTCTCTGGTGCTTTGTTGATTATTATTATAATCTATGTTTCAGTTATTCTTGTTAAGAGATTAGTTCTTATGTTTGGTTTTTCTCTGAATTATGATTTGCTTGGGTTTTGAGTAGTGATTCATATTTCCTGTTTTATTGTGAAAGTCTTTGTCTTATGTTAGTGTGCGCAGCTTTGTTCCCCCTGTCTCATCAGCCCTGATCTCTCCCAGCTGTGTCTCCCTCCTGTTGTCCATTCCCTCATTATTACCCTGTGTTTTCCCGTGCTCGGTGTCGCGTCGTACCCTCAGATCCTGTCTGTGTGGTCCAGTTAGTGTTTTCATGTTTGGTTTCTTTTTTGTTGGTGCCAGCAATAAAGCTGTGGTTTTCAGTTATATCTCCATCTCAGAGTCCTGCACACAGAGCCCTGACAGTCTGAGCAGGTGATTGAAAGGACTGAAATTAAAGGTGTTGGCTTTTTATCCCAAAAATTGATCACATCACGTGTGTGTGTGTGTGTGTGTGTGTGTGTGTGTGTGTGTGTGTGTGTGTGTGTGTGTGTGTGTGTGTGTGAGAGAGTGTGTGAGTGAGAGAGAGAGGAGAACCTGCAGGTCTCTACTGCTGTTGGGATTGAATCACAACAAAAATAAAACACATGCTGGAAAATGGAAAATGTGTGTCAGGCGAGTCTTGGTTTCAGGTTTCAACACTCATGCCTGTCATTGACCTTGTGAAGAGTGATCATAGGATTGCTTCACTTTGCCTGCAGTGCATGAACTGAAACTTGAGAAGAGTTCAGCTACTCAAGCAGCAACATCTCAATTAATCGATTTAGGTTATTAAAATATTCACAGAGAGCAACATAACTGCTTGTGGAATTTTGCTCCCAAAACGAAACAGCCAATCACTGCGATGAATAATCAGTCTGTTGTACATGAATAAAGTTTGTAACCAGCAGCTAGTTTGGTGATCAGAGCACAGTTAGCTTGCACTACATTTTTTGTTGTTGCTTATAATAGTCCTTTTAACAAAGACAACCCCAAATGACAGGTGCAACCACTGTCAAGTGTTGAAGCAACACGTACATCTAAATCCTGCCTTAAACCCTCACGCTGTTGAGTTCTTGAACCTAGGATCTTCTTGCTGTAAGGAAAAAGTGCTGACCACCACACTGCCCACCTTTGTCTTTGACTAAGCATATTACTTAAAAGAAGAAAAACTCATACTGTTTAAAAAAAGTTATTTTCAAGGCTAGCAAAAGAAGAGAAAAGACACCAAATAATGCTTGGGAGGAACTTCTTGTATCTCAGATAAATACAGACTTTCCCTGCATCATTTACAGTTGTATACTGGAAACAGGGCTGGGCAATATGAGGAAAACATAATATCACAATGTTTTTGGCTATATCACAATCTATATCACAATATGTTTAAATAGCCTCCAAAAACAAATGTTATTTTCAACCATATAGTGCCTAAAATTGCACTGGTATACTCATTCAAATCGACCACTCAATATTTTTTTCTACTTTGAATTAAAAAAATCATGTTTTAACCATCAGTTGCACACAGAGGCTTTTTTTTACAGATGACAATACTGTCACATTAAGTCTCTCTGTGGTCAACACTAGACCTTTAACAAACAAAAGATCATAGCAACAAAAATTTACAACAAGCAAGAATTCACGAGACAAAACAAAACAGTTAAATTAAAAAGGTTCTCTTTT
This sequence comes from Simochromis diagramma, assembly GCF_900408965.1. Lineage (NCBI taxonomy): Eukaryota > Metazoa > Chordata > Actinopteri > Cichliformes > Cichlidae > Simochromis > Simochromis diagramma. The sequence goes on from NW_024386801.1 coordinate 24,563,266, forward strand.
GTGCTTCTAACCTATAAGGTTATAATAAAAAATGTGATCACTTCAAATTACAGAAACATAATCCTAGACAGTGACTAAAAACGAGTGACCAAGAACAGTCGCGGGTGTCACAGCTGGTTCATTTAACGTTTTCTTTGGTGTGTGGGGAGACGCTGACATGCAGAGTTTAAAACAGGCTTCATTTTGCAGTGGATGACTTTTCAACTGGTAGAATACATTTGTGGTACTGCTACCTTTTGCGGCAATATTTTTAGAGGATGTTTTGCAAATTACCACATTTTGTTCGACACTGTCATGAAATCTAAACGACAGCGAGTCTCATTATCTCGCTCATCTAAAACTCCTGCTGTCGCCATGTTTTTCCCCACCTGGTAGTATATAAACACTAGGGGTGCAACGATACTCGTATCGATATTGAACCGTTCGATACAGTGCTTTCGGTTCGGTACGCATATGTATCGAACAATACAAATTTTTTAATTTATTTTATCAACTTTCCTTCTGACGATGCTGTCTTTGTTGAGCGCTCAGTGGATCTGCGCTCGACAGTGCAGCCTAGGCGGAGTAGTCGAACGTAGATTCACTGAGCGCAGGGCAAGCTAGCGAGACAGAAGTTAAGCTCTCCTTGCAACATGGCAAATTGAACCTCCCCCACCCTCATTCAGATCTGGCGTTTGGAACTATTTTGGTTTTCATGTGACGTATGACCCTGAAGGTAAGGTCATGGACTAAAGTAAAACAGTATGTTGGATGTGCCACGCAATGCTCAATTACATGGGTGGGAACTAGTGTGTTAGCGCAGTTAGCTTGTTAACTTTTCAGACCAAACATTGTTACATTATGTCAGACGATTTTGTTTTATTTCATTATATATTTTTTGTTTATCTGAACAATCGTGTTGGCCGTCCAGCCCCACGCACGGGGCGATCCGCGGTAGATCGTTAACAGAGATTTGCCGTGTTGTGGCGTTAACGTCGTTTCAACGAGATTAACCCTGACAGCACTAGTGGGAACACAACAAATATGACTGCACATTTACTCCGACATCAACCTAGTGCAAAGACAAGTGGAAGCAGACAAAAACAACAAGCATGCATGCTACAAACTTTACCCAAGTCATTTAGACAGCCGTTAGCACATGATTCTCCTTATGGGGACCTGATATGTTTAATATGGTGCTGAGAATATAGCCCAGAAGAAGCGTATAGTATAGCTTTTATTTTGGAAAGAGCCATTTCTCTGTAATAAACTCTCTTTTCCAAAGATGAGAGATTCCTCAATCAGATACAGGGCTCGCAAAATCGCCTGCCCGACATCCCGGGGCTAGCGATTTTTCCAATCGGGCTACCAAAATCTATCTCTGCCCTGCCCGTCGGGCTATCGTAGGAAGGAAAAATCTATGTCAATGCTTTTGCATTCTTTCGGAAATGTAGCTGGGTAATTATGTCATTGGCATCGGTGAGCCACTGTCAATATGTGACATATTGAAATCGCGTTTGAATTTGCGCTTGTTTTTTGCTTTCACTTTGCAATCGCGCGAACTGTGTATAGAGCGCGACAGCACTGATTGGTGAGTGATGATAATTTGCGCACCAAGTCCTCTGACATCGTCTTATCAATCGTTAGCTTACTATGCAAACATGTAGGGGTGGGGGGAAAAAATCGACACTGTGTAGTATCGTGATATTTTGTTTTCTAACAATGTATCGATACAGGGACAGGAGAAATCGATATTTTGTTACAAAAAAAGTTTTTGTGCTCTGACTTCAGAGCATGTTGATCCTTTTTCTGAGCAAGAATCCTGACATTCCTTCACTATCCAAATGTGTTTAACTTTTTTTTTGGCAGCAATAAACATGACAGTTTACTTATTTTAATTTAAGACATGTTTTATTTTAATTAAGTTTAAAACTTTTTTATTTAATGTAAAATTATATTTTGTTTTAATTTACTTTCAAATTCTTCAGTTGCTGAATGGGCTGCATAGTTTTCATAAATTGCATAGTTCAGAATAGCTATAATTGTACCAGATGGTTGCATTCAGTTAAGTTGGACTAGACTGTAATACAAACCGTCCAGTTTGTCAACAATAAAACTGACTGAAATGAGAGAAAGACTGAGTGCGAGACTTTGTTATTAGATAAAATGAATATTGATAAAGTTTACCTTTATGCACATAATCTGAATATTGCAAAATATTTTAAAAAATTGCAATAATATCGTATCGTGCGTTAAGTATTGTGATAATATCGTATCATGGGATGTATGGTGATTCCCACCTCTACAAACATGACAAGTGAACTCTCCCGCAGCAAGCTTAAACATGTGAGAGGTTGATCGCGCAGAGAATCGCTGAGCGTTATGTGAGTGCGTGTGTAAAAGTAGCAGGATATATATTTTAGTTCTGCTGAGCCAAATAAGACAGGTCAGGGTGAAGAAGTGACAGCCAAAGAAAAGCTTACCACAAAACGGAAAAGTTATGACAAAGCAGACTATAAGGCAAAAAGAAAGTGCAGCTTTATGGTTTCATGGACAAAAGAATTTCTGTGGCTGCAATATGACGAGCTAAATAACCAGGGCTGCACATAAGTGGTCCGCAGGTGCGCATTCGCTGTCAAAATAAAAAACGTGCACAAGGTAAGAAGTTGCAATGCATGTTTGCGTACATAAGATTTTCAGGAGGAGGACAGACATTTGTTTAGAACTCACTCCGCGGCTGCTGAGTGAGCCCTCATCTGGGACTCTCCTCAGCTCTTACTGGGACAGTGGCGCGGCTGCCCCTCTGTTGGTCTTCCTTGGTCTCATGTGTTCTGGGGGCCTCTGGATGTCTGGAGTTTTGATCTCCTCCATACCTGCTTCATGCCCTGGAGGACGGGGCTGTGGCTCCCCACACTCCCTAGCAGATCGTTACATGGAGAAACCTTTGGAATGCAAGCATGCTGATCCACACAGGTATGCACACAGGTGTACACACGGGTATTCACAGACGCGGACTACAGCTTTCTTGGCTGCTGCCTCAAAGCACATTATGCGCTGTCTATCTTGCGTGCTGCACAATATCGTTTATTATTTAGTATCTACTGATATCTACTGCTAGCTAGTTTATTGTGATGGTGCCGTTTTTTTTTAAATTTATTATGTTGCTCTTTGTTGTTTGCTTTCTCTTCTGTTTTTTTTCTCCATACAGGTGACTCAGGAGTTTTGTTCTTTTTTTTTTTTTTTTTTTTTTTTCTTTCTTCCCCCCCTTCTCACCGTCTCTTCTCCCATTTGGTTTTCTTTCTCTCCCTCTCTTTCTTTCATTCTTTCTCCCTGTCCTATCCTCCAGTCATGTCTGTCCCGTTTGTAGCAACTGAAAATAAAATAAATTCATAATTATAATAAAGGTCAATCAAATGGACCAATATGGCAAGGCCATGACGATCCACTTGGTAAAATAAATCCGCTTGGCATCTTTCTTGGCCTTAAGACAACAATTCTGATGGCTATAGATCCAAACGGGACACAAAAAAAAAAAAAAAAAGAACTCTTAAAGATGTCGAAGAAGCTCCTTTAAGCAATTACTGTGATGTTCCTCCACCTCCAAAGAAATGTCAGAAGGAGTCCGAACCACAAAAGAAGCGCGTATTCTCGGAAAAGTAGTTGCAGGAGGTGAGCTGGCTTCAAACACATGATGAACGCACAGAGATGTGGTGCAGAATGTGCCGTGAAAATTTAATAAATGACAAATTAAAAAGGCATGAACATTTTTTTTGTATCGAAAAAATATCGAACCATGACACCAAAGTATCGAACCAAACCGAACCGTGAATTTTGTGTATCGTTGCACCCCTAATAAACACGCATGCTCAGTGCAGTGTGTCAGGTAGAAAACTTTCCGGTTAGGAGGGGGGATTAATGATGTAATTCGCTGAGAAAAAAAACTCAGCGAATTAAATGCAGACAGCTTAATATTGCCATGGCAATTTATACTTGATGGTTACGATAAAGCCATTTTAACCATCATATTTGGAAAAACTCGTGATACCATCAAGTATATTCGATATATCGCCCACCCCTAACTGGAAACATAAATAAACTGACTGAAAAGCAGGACCACTGCAGGGTATTTTAGGGCTTACCTTTTTCAGTACGTCATCCAAGAGCCCCATGTTGGCTTCCTGAGCCTTAATGGTGTGTGAGAAAAAAGCATACGTCTTCTTGGGAATGATCTTCTCCTCCGGCGGCCTCTTCACTCCAATTATCAGTGATGCATCTGAAATGTTCTCCTGAATGATAGCCCCTGCCTTCATATAGTACTGAAAGAAAGTACGGTCTAAATGTTATGGCTTACAAAATGTTTTTAATGTGTCTTCAAGTTTGTCTGTATTTTTAGTCCCATAAGCTATACATTTTATAGGTACAATATGTTTTTAGAGGAAGCAAAGATGCCTAAAAGTCACCAAATGTAAAATTGCTAAATACTATCCAAAAAAATTGATTCTGTTAATCTGGACGTAGCATTTTCAGTGGAAGAAACATTTCATCACTCCCCCGAGTGACTTCTTCAGTCTTAGCTGACTGCAGGTTTCCCCAACCTTATAAACAGTACATTTGCACAATGACTGAAACTAGAACCACTGACAAACAATGAGCTGTGAGGTCAGCTTGATCATTACTATGCAAATTGTCATGACCATTGATCAACAACCATTGATCAACACCCACTGATCAATGACCATGAGTATTCCCAGTTGGGGAATGGCTGTAAGATGGCGAAAAATGTACCCTTGGGCCCCTCCTCGATTCAGAGATGGTCTTTCCCTTTTCACGTAAATGGCCTCTTTGACTCCCCGCTCAAACCAGCGTTCCTCCCAGTCCAGGATGTGTACATCCTCATCATTGAAAGAGTGTCCACTGGCCTGTAGGTGTAAACAGACTGCGACCTGATGAGTTAGCTCTTCACTGTTGTGCCATCCGCTTTGCTAGAGGTTGTTTGGTTTCCCCGATGTATAAATCCTGGCAATCCTCCTGGCACTTAACAACGTACACTGTATTACTCTGTCTGTGTCAGGGGACCCGATACTTGGGATGGACGAATTTTTGCCGCAGCGTGTTTTGGGGTTTGAAAGTCACAGAAACGTGGTGTTTAGAGAAAACATGTCATAGCTGTTCCGATACTCCTGACACATAAAAGATCACTACGGGTTTTCACTTGTGCAGCGGTTGTCCTTCTCTCCTGGATCGGGTGGAGCTTTCTTTTGGCGCCTTCCCAGCTTTGACAAATGTCCAGCTGGGATAACCACATTTACTCAGGGCCTTCTTGATGTGATGTTCTTCTGCTTCCCTGGCCGCTGTGTCTGTGGGGATGGTGTTCGCTCTGTGTTGTAGCTTCCTGATGACGCCCAGTTTGTGCTCCAGTGGATGATGAGAGTCAAACCTTAAATACTTAAAAGCTTTTTGGTTTACGGTACACATCAACTTTTAAATGTCCCTCATTACTGATGGAAATCTCACAGTCTAAGAAGGCTAACCTGCCACTTTTCATATCCTCCCTGGTGAATTTGATGTGCTGGTCCACCGAGTTAATGTGATCCGTGAATTGTGGTACGTCCTGAGATTTGATTTTCACCCAGGTGTGATCCACATACCTGAACCAATGACTTGGTGGTGTTTCAGGGTAGGATAACAGAGCACTCTGTTCCATTTCTTCCATGTACAAGTTGGCCACAATAGTTAAAACTGGGGAGCCCATGGCACACCCATGTTTCTGCCTGTAGTAGTGATCCTTGAATGTGAAATATGTGGAATGAAGACATAGTTCCAAGAGCAAACGTACTTGGTCAGTGAACATCAAATGAAACCATCTGCCTGCATAATGACAGCTCTCATCTTCTCAACAAAATCAGAAGTGTTCTGCATGGTGTTCAGAGCTGCTTACCAACAGCTTGAGGATCAAAGCCAGAAACTTTGAGATGTTATAGGTGACCGAGTTGATTATACAGACAATGGGTCTTAAAGGTAAACCCTCTTTATATTATTGATATTATTATTGATATTAATGATCAAGAACCTCACCTCAAAGGTCATTGATCGTCAGTGGTGCTAATTTCAGTCATTATGCAAAGGTACTGTTTACAACGTTGGGGAAACCTGCATTCAGCTGAGACTCAAGGAGTCACTTGGATGAGTGACAAAACGTTTCTCCCACTGAAGATGTTATGTTCAGATGAACAGAATCAACTTTTTGGGATTTCCTTACTTGAATGATCGAGCATGCGTCAAGATATTAAATACTACCTTCATAGATCTGAAAATCAAAACAACACCACCTGAAGAAGTGAAAATTAAACAAAGTATTCCTTCTCTCACCTTCTCGTGAATAGCTCTGCGGTTGGATGGCTGTACCAGGACTTTTACGCCAGCATTTGTGAGCTCTTTGACATGTCGTGGTGCCAGTGGCGCCCTCCTCTCCCAGGGATTGACATCCTCGCGACGTATAGCCATGACGGCCCTGTGGTGCTCATAGCGCCGCTGGGCCATGAGGCTGGTGCACATTCCCTTACCTTGATGATGGAGGATTCGGAACATGACTTCACCTCCTCCTGCCTGAATTAAAAGAAGAGAAACAGAAATAGAAAGGGCAACCTGTGACGAGGCTAGGGAGAGTGTGGCTGAAAGGTCAAAAATTTGCTGCTGGGAGAGAAGTGACATGAGCTCACAAGGAAGCTGTTCTTCCAGACCAGGAATCAATCAAATCAAATCAAATCAAATCACTTTTATTGTCACATCACATGTGCAGGTACATTGTTACAGCACATGTGAGTGAAATTCTTGTGTGCGAGCTTCACAAGCAACAGAGTTGTGCAAAATACAATAATGTAAACAAGCAAAATACAAGAATGGCTACATCTGAAACTAATAAATATATGTACAATATATAATAGTATATGCATTTCTGGATGTGTATACTAAATATTTTTCTACGTGTGTGTGTGTGTGTGTGTGTGTACACATATTTTACAAATTAAATAGAGTAAACAATAAATAAAATATATAAAAATATACAGAGTTGAGACATGTGCAAAACAAGTGGCATTACTGTACAGTATGGAGTGCATAATGTTAAAGTTCCAGTAGTGAAGCTGAGGTGTCTATGACGTGTTCAGCAGTCTGATGGCCTGGTGGAAGAAGCTGTCTCTCAGTCTGCTGGTTCGGGACTGGATACTGCAGAACCTCCTTCCTGATGGAAGTAGTCTGAACAGTTTATGGCTGGGGTGACTGGAGTCCTTGATGATCCTCCCCGCTTTCCTCAGGCACCGCTTCCTGTAGATGTCTTGGAGGGAGGGAAGCTCACCTCCAATTATCCGTTCAGAGCACCACACTACTCACTGGAGAGCTTTGCAGTTGTTGGCGGTGCTGTTGCCGTACCAGGTGGTGATGCATCCAGTGAGGATGCTCTCAATGGCACAGTGATAGAAGGTCCTGAGGATGCGGGGGCTCATGCCGAATCTTTTCAGTCTCCTGAGAAAGAAGAGGCGCTGCTGCGCCTTCTTCACTGTTTTGTTTGTGTGTACTGACCATGTAAGATCCTCAGTCAGATGTACACCAAGGAACCGGAAGCTGCTCACTCTCTCCACAGCAGCGCCGTTGATGGTGATGGGGGTGTGTACTTCTCTACACCTCCAGAAGTCCACTATCAACTCCTTTGTCTTTGCGACGTTGAGGGTGAGATGGTTGTCTTGACACTAGTGGGTCAGGGCGCTGACCTCCTCCCTGTAAGCTGTCTCATCACCATTGGTGATAAGACCCACCACTGTAGTGTCGTCCGCAAACTTCACAATGATGTTGGAGTTGTTAGTGGCTGTGCAGTCGTAGGTGTAGAGTGAGTATAGGAGAGGGCTCAGTACACACCCCTGTGGAGCACCAGTGTTCAGTGTGATGGGGGATGAGGTGATGCTGCCCAGTCTGACCACTTGGCGTCTGTCAGACAGGAAGCTAAGGATCCAGCTGCAGAGGGAGCTACTCAGTCCTAGATCCTGCAGTTTCCTGTCCAGCTTCGAGGGAACGATGGTATTGAATGCTGAGCTGTAATCTACAAACAGCATTCTCACATACGTGTCTCTCTTCTCCAGGTGTGACAGGGCAGTGTGTAGTGTCAGGGCTATGGCATCATCAGTGGACCTGTTGTGGCGGTATGCGAACTGTAGAGGGTCCAGTGAGTCGGGTAGTGCAGAGCAGATGAAGTCCCTGACCAGCTTCTCGAAGCATTTGCTTACGATGGGGGTCAGGGCTACAGGTCGCCAGTCGTTCAATGAGGAGATGGTGGAGGATTTGGGTACAGGGACGATGGTGGCCATTTTGAAGCAGGCTGGGACTACAGACAGAGAGAGGGAAAGGTTGAAGATGTGCGTGAACACTCCAGCCAGCTGAGCCGCGCATGACTTGAGGACGCGGCCGGGAATCCCGTCCGGACCAGTAGCTTTGCGTGCGTTCACCTTCCTGAAGCACTTCCGCACATCCTCCTCAGACACAGTGTGCGCCCTGACGTCATCCGCGGTGCGCACACTGTCCGGTCTCATGGTGTTCGCTGTGTCGAATCTAGCGTAGAATACGTTTAGATCCTCACACAGAGAGGCCGTGGTCTGCGGTGTGCTGGTTTTCCCTCTAAAGTCTGTGATCGTGTTTAGTCCCTGCCACATACTCCGAGGGTTGTCAAACTGTTGCTCCACCCTGTCCCTGTACTCACATTTGGCTGCTTTTGATCGTCTTCCGGAGTTGGTAATGTGCGTGTTTGTAGTCCGATGTGTTCGCGGAGGCAAAGGCGGTGCTCCGTGCCGCCAGTGCCGCGTGAACATCTCCGTTAATCCAGGGTTTTTGATTTGGGAAGGATTTAACTGTTCTGGATGGGACGACATCTTCCACGCATTTCCTGATAAATCCGCAGACTGAGTCTGTGTACTCGTCAATGTCCCTAGCAGCCACGTGAAACATTTCCCAGTCCGCGTGATCAAAACAGTCCCGCAGCGCAGACTCCGATTGGTCCGTCCAACAGTGCACCGCCCTCCGGGTTGGAGCTTCCTGTTTCAGCTTCTGCCTGTAGGCGGGCAGGAGCAGGATGGAGCGGTGATCTGATTGGCCGAATGGGGCGCGGGGGAGGGCTTTGTACGCATCCCGGAAAGAGGTGTAGCAGTGGTCGAGTGTCAAAATGGATGTGTTGGTGGAGTTTGGGTGAGACTTTCTTCAGGTTTCCCTTATTAAAGTCCCCGGTCGTGATAAACGCTGCCTCTGGGTGTGCGGTTTCCTCGCTGCTGATCGCGCTGTACAGTTCCCTGAGTGCTCGGTCAGTGTCGGCTTGTGGGGGAATGTAAACAGCCGTAATAATCACTGCTGTAAATTCCCTCGGTAGCCAGAATGGCCGGCACTTAATCATCAGGTACTCCAGGTCCGGTGAGCAGAAGGATTTGACTGGGTGCACGTTCGCATAATCACACCAGCTGTTGTTGATCATGAAACACACACTACCGCCTCTGCTTTTCCCAGTAAGATCCTGTGACCTGTCCGCGCGATGCACGGAGAACCCCGGTAGTTGTATTGCGGAGTCCGGTACCTTGTCTGATAGCCAGGTTTCTGTGAGGCAGATCACGCAGCAGTCCCGCATCTCTCGCTGGAATGAGATCCGTGCCCGAAGCTCGCACAGCTTGTTCTCCAGAGACTGCACATTAGCCAGTAATAAACTGGGTAACGGTGGTCTGTTAGTGCGCCGTCTCAGTCGAACCAGAATGCCAGATCTTCTCCCTCTGCATCGGCGTTTGCGGCCACCAGGGCCAGAGAACAAAGGCGTCTCAGGTGAGATGAATGGGGGGTCTGCAAACGGAGCGTCCGTGTTGCAAAACTTAAACTCCGGAAAGTTATAAGAAAGACCGTCTTTTATGTCCAGTAAGGTTTGTCGGTCGTACACAAGGAGACATGTGCTACTCGCGAAAAAATGAAGGAAAAGTAAAATTAAACACAGAAAAAAGCTGTTGCTTGGGGGAGCTCGCGACGAGGCTGCCATACTCGGCGCCATCTTGAGCAGAACAGAATCATATTAACATGTTATAACATTTAAATTATTCTTAACAACTACAATATTTTATTATTATTGATAATACTCACTTCAGTTTTATTTATATAGCACCAAATAAAGCCGCAACACTGCCTTCAAGTCAGGGGACAGGGCTGCGTATAGGGCGGCCAGGGCAGACCTGAGTAGAGGCATCAGGAAAGCTAAGGCTGCCTATAGGAGGAGGATTGAAGATCACTTTGCTGACAACGACCCCAGAAAAATGTGGCAGGGGATCAATCACATTACCAACTACAGAAGCAATAACCAGGCGACGTCTAGGACTGATGCCTCGCTGGCTGAGGATCTAAACCGTTTCTTCGCCCGCTTTGAGATGACCAGGCCCTCAGCTGTCACACCACTTCCACCCGCCCCCAGCACTGGCACACTAGGGAGCATCAAGTGAGGTGTGTTCTAAGGTCAGTGAATCCCAGGAAGGCGGCAGGTCCTGATGGAATACATGGAAAGGTTCTCAGAGCATGTGCTGACGAACTGACCGGAGTCTTCACTAAAATCTTCAACCTTTCCTTGTCATCAAACACCGTCCCGCCCTGCCTCAAAACCTCCACCATCATCCCCATCGCCAAGAAGACAGCTGTGGCCAGCCCAAATGACTACAGGCCTGTTGCAGTTACGCCTGTAGTGATGAAGCGCTTTGAGAGACTAGTCTGTCAGCACATCAGGGCCGGTCTGCCTCCCACTCTGGACCCCCACCAATTTGCCTACAGGACAAATCGATCCACCGAGGACGCTATCACCATAGCGCTCCACACTGCGCTGAGTCACCTGGAGCACCGAGGAAGCTATGTGAGAATGCTCTTTCTGGACTTTAGCTCAGCATTCAATCATATCATCCCGGAGATCCTGGTCCAGAAACTGTCTCACCTGGGACTCTCCACCCCCATCTGCCTCTGGATCAAGGACTTCCTGACAAATAGACCACAGTCTGTCAGACTCGGCCCCCACCTGTCCAGCATCATCACACTCAGCACCGGGTCTCCACAAGGATGTGTTTTGAGTCCCCTCCTGTTTACGCGCTACACATCTGACTGCTCCCCTACCCATCTCTCAAACACCATCATAAAGTTCGCGGATGACACCACAGTGGTTGGACTCATCTCAAGGGGGGATGAGTCAGACTACAGAGATGAGGTCAACAGACTGACTGAGTGGTGTTCAGTTAACAACCTCCAACTGAACACCACGAAACCTAAAGAACTTATCTTGGACTTCAGGAAGGGCAGAGCAGACCCGGCCCCACTTTACATTCACGGGAGCTGTGTGGAGAGGGTACACTCCATGAGGTTTCTGGGTGTGCAGATCTCTGATGACTTCTCCTGGACTGCAAATACCATGGCGGTGGTAAAAAAGGCCCAGCAACGTCTCCACTTTCTGAGAGTGCTCAGGAGGAACAACCTGGAGGAGAGGCTGCTGGTGACATTTTACAGAGCCACCATAGAGAGCATCCTAACGTACGGCATAACAACATGGTATGCAGGGTGCTCAGCTGCGGACAGGAAAGTACTGCAGAGGGTCATCAACACAGCCCAGAAGATCACTGGCTGCTCTCTGCCCAGCCTGGAGGTCATTGCAAACTCCCGGTACCTCAGCAGAGCTGGCAATATCATCAAGGACCACTCTCACCCCAGCAATCAACTGTTTGAACTATTACCATCAGGCCGACGGTACAGGTCACATAAAACCAGGACAAACAGATTCAGGGATAGCTTCTTTCCCAGAGCTATCACCGTAGTAAATAAGCACAAAAACAATTGAACCTGCTTAGCTATACCATACGTCACTGCCATTATATTATGCTGCTATTCATACTGTCATTATATTAATGCTGCTATCCTGTATATATCTTACTTACTATTGTTTGAATACTTGCGATTGTTTTATTGTACTTTTTATATTTTACATTTATATTTATTATTGAATCTTGCACCAAGGGAGTGGCACTCCAATTTCGTTGTACTCTGTACAATGACAATAAAGGCTATTCTATTCTATTCTATTCTATTCTAAATGCCTCAAAGTGATTATTGTTACCTTATCATTATTATGATAAGGTAAAGACCCTACAATAATACAGACAAAAACCCCAGCAATCAAATAATTCTCTGAGCAAGTACTCTTGTTCTATGGCCTCACCAAACTCCTTCCACACCCGAGCTTTTGTTTCAGCTGCCAGGCATTCCCATCAAACACTTTCTATATGTATGGGTGCATCCTCCCTTACAATCTGATCTACCTGACCTGACCTGCAATCTGGGGTGTTCTGGTGCCACATGTACTTATGGACCCTTGTGTTTGAACTAGGGATGTGTGTGACTAGTCTTTCATATGACTAATCGTCACTATTGTCACTAGTTGGAACTGGGGATGGCACGATGCCACCTTTTTATTTTAGATACCGATATTTTAAATTTGGATATCTGAAAAACAAATGAAGTGCAATATCAGCATGAAATGGTGTTTATATTCAACAAACAATTGTAGAATGGACCCTTGTAGGCTTAAAGGCATCATTTAACATCAGTTGTTTTTCTTGTTTTTCTGTTTTGATTATAATTTAAATTCATTCATGCATTCAATATTGGAGAATGTGATTAATGGTTTCAAATGCCTTTGTTTAGACAGTTTTTTACCATTACATACTCAACAAATTTAACTTGATATCTGAGTGTTTTTCAACTTTACGCTAGTTGGTTAGTCTAATTTATTTTCCTTGTTTAGTACACTAAGAAATCAGTCACCAGGAACATCCCTATTTTGAATGTAGTGTTCAACATGGATTTGCACATAAGTCCAATAACAAAACTCCACTTAGCTTAAGCTTACATAAAGCTCAGGCAGGCCGTTCCGCCCGATTACACCCAGCTGGCTCTTAAGGTTGTTGCCTACGTCAGTGTTGAAGTCTCCCAGTAGGACAAGGGTGTCAGCAGGTGGAGCACCCTCAAACGCCCCACCAAGTGACTCCAAGAACGCTGGGTATTTTAAACTGTTCTTTGGCACATAAAATCAAATGACAGTCAGTGTTCTGTTTGGGTAAGTGGAGCAACCCTCTCATGCACAATGAGAACCTCAGTGTACTGGTAGCAAATTGATGGGATACAAGAATACCCACCCATGGATATTCTGGGGTTGCCTCTCACCGAGGGCAGACTGAAACAGAGCCCATTACAATGGTTCCCAAGCCCAAGCCACGGGTCGAGGTGAGCCCGACTATATCTAGCCAGTATCTCTCAATCTCATGCACTAGTACAGGGCCCTGTCTTAATATGCGTACTTGTGCATATTTGCGTTCTCGCGTACTCGTGATACGTCATCAGTCGGAGACCAAGTACTGTTCCAATTCAAAGTACGCATCAAGCCGAGAACGCAAAAAAGTCCCGGATGTGTTCTCGCTCCGCCCGTTTTATCGAGCATGCATCGGTGGTGACTTGTGTGGACTTGGTACAGCTAAATATCCCAGAATGCATTTCGTCCAAAACTCAAACGCGGCAATGGCGGAGAGGGGCTGAAAACTTTTAAATATTAGTCTTTCTGGGTCACAAAATAAACTTTTAAGTTATTTTCAAGCGAGAATGTAGCTGTGTAAACTTCAAATATCTGCTCGATTTATCAAGATATCATATATTTCCAAACGTGCTGCGACGTTTTCGGAGACGTCTGTGACCCGCCAGCTCCATAGAAGACAGCGAGGTCGAGGATCATTAGAGCCGGCGAGAACAGCGGACTCCCGGAACATCGTTTTCAACCCCCCCGCAGTCTTTTCGCTACTCAGGTTAAACAAACCCCAAACCCCAGCAGCTGTCTATTGAACTAAAATAAAAATAAAGGTGTTCTAACATCTCACCTGCTTGTTTTTATTAAGACATACATGTACACTATTTTTATTAATAGAGATTTCGCTACTGAGGTTAAACATGATATATAAGTAACTTAGATCACTTCTAAATGTTAATGTTTGGTTTATTTCAGTGTTTTATTTGTTCCTGAGTAAATCGGTTTGTCTGTGATTAAAGTTAAGCTTCATAACATATTACTCACAGTTAAATTAAGAGGGGACAGCAGTAAAAACTCCGGACCTGTGACATCATCAAGTACACTGGTGTTCCAGTTGTACAAATCACGAGTCCGTGCTCGCGTTCTCGGCAAGTCCGTACTCCCGTGCGGTCTAGGCAAGTCCGGTCTCGCCGAGAACGCGAGTACGTACTTCCGTACTTAGAATTGAGAAAGGGCCCAGATTCCTTCCCCCACCAGCGAGATAATGTTCCGATACCCAGCCTCGATAGCCAGGGACCGGACCCCCAGTTTCCAACGATGATGGCAGCTACTTAGTTTTAATATTTCTCTTTCTGAGTCACAAAATAAACTTTTAAGATATTTTCAGGCAAGAAGGTAGCTGTGTAAACTTCAAATATCTGCTCGATTTATCAAGACATCACATATTTACAAAAGTGCTCTGACGTTTTCTGATTAAACAGAAATGTGAGATGGTCGAGAATTTGTCCTGTTATATTTGAGGGAGCAAGGAGCAGACGGCTGAGTTTATTAAACTCCACCGAGACAATCTACAAATTTCATTAAAAGTTTAATAAACTATTATCTTGTCTTTATTTTTAGTTAGCACATACCTTAAACACTTCAAGTTGTAAGATAATAATAGTTAAATAAGAGCAGACGCATGCTGGTGCAATAGGCTGTATGTTTTACATCCAATGGATGCATGATCTGATTGGTTGACTAATCACAAAAATAATCGGTGACTAGTCGACTATCAAAATAATCATTTGTGGCAGCCCTACATCCATGTACATACTGGAAATGACAGCTTCAACACGGCATTTAACCTTTCATTAGTCAACTGGCTTGATTCAAAATGCAAAAGAACCCACCCATTATTTTAGACACACTCTAGATCTTGTTCTGACATTTGGCATAGAAACTGATCATTTAACACTATTTGCTGAAAACCCTCTTTTGTCAATCCATTTCCTACTAACATTTACATTTACAATAATGGATTACACCACAATGGAATAGATTACATCACAGCAGATGTCTTTCTGAATGCGCTGTAACCAAGTTTAAGGATATAATTAATCCACTGATATCTTCTTCAATGCCTTCAATGCGGAAAAAATTGTAGAGCAGCTACCTGAAGCTACTCCCACAGAGGTTGATTATCTTGTTATTATTTTTACTTCTTCACTGCATTCCACTCTAGATATTGTAGCTCCTCTAAAAAAAAAAAACCCTCACATCAGAAGTACTTGACTCCCTGGTGTAACTCACAAACACGCACCTTAAACCAGAGTACTCCTAAGCATGAGAGGAAATGGCGTCTCACCAGTAGGGCTGCAGCTAAAAATGATTTTGGTAGTTGACTAGTCTGCCAGTTTTTTTTTGTGATTAGTCAGTTAGTCAATGATTATTTAAATAACTCTTATCTCTGTGTCCTCTGGGAAAATATCCTGTTCTAGTTTCCAGTACCTCACCTGCTTAAGTCTGCCCACCTTAATATCACCCTGTTGTCTTGTCCCACGACAAATTAAAATAATGACCTAGAAAATCTATTTGAAAAAAATGTATTTTTAACAATATTCAATAAGACTGTCAGAATAAAAATGAAATAAATAAAAATATTAAGTAATACAAATTAAAATACTAGTAGTATTTAAACATAAAAAATAATGTGTACATGGGAAACTTTAAAAAAAAATTCCCGTGTACAACCTTATCTTTTTTTTTTTTTACCACTCAGTGGAACATACCACATTTAATATTGTTACCAGACTGCGTTTTGTTATCTCTTGTAACTCTCCGTTGAATCTTGGGCTTCAGTGCCTTCAGTGAGGACTCTACATTAAGGCAAAAGGTTGGTGAACAATTAAAATGATTATACCTCACAACACTTTAAAACTATTAAAATGCATGTTTTGTCCTGTACTATTATTCTGCTTTATTCTGTATTATGTTTGATGTAACTGCCATTTCCCATGGGCCATGCCCAAGTCAGAGTAAGGCTAAACAACACCTCAGTGCATTTGCCAGACACTTTAGAAATGCTCCGGAAAACGTAAGAATAACAAAATTGGATGCTTCTGTTAAGTGAGCCTTAATTACAACGGCATATGAAGTACATTACACTACTTTGTGATCGATAAGCTTGTTGAACGCCACACTATTAACAGTCATTGTCAAAAATCTTACAACACAGACACAGCAGTAAAATCAGTAAACATATAAGTGGACCTCAGCGTTGATTTTAGCTAGCAGTGTGGCTTTAATCGACAGTCTGTTACCACATGAGTCAGTTGTGTTCAACACGCTTAACATTTCAAGCGCTCGATAATGGGTTAGACGTGCTGCAGCTACCCGAACCCACCTTACTGACTGCTTTCTCTACACCACAACGGGTCCAGGCGATGAAATTTGGCGACTATTCACCGAAAACAGTGGAGGTGAGAAGACGTTCAACTTTACGCAGACACTACTTCGCACGCGCACAGGCTGAACCAAGCTACTTCCGGTCACTATTTCAAAATAAAAGTAAAAAGTAAAACCTCACGTAAGATGACAACATTCTACCGTACGTACCTAATGTGATACGCAATATAATCTAACGTAATGAAACCAGCAGAGGTAGAGGTCCTACAGGGTATGACCGTTAGTGTTACGAATGCGTACGTGCGTAAGATATGTAAGCTAACATGGGTAAAAATTACAAATATTATTTTTGTGCAGATTTTGAGGACTCACAAATGCGTGCATCCACAAATACGAAGCAATTTAATCACATGTAAACCTATTTTATGAATGCGTTCATTAAAACCTGGATAAATAGTGATTATTTACACACAACTTATTAAGTTCACCTTAAAAGTTCTCTTTTAAAAACTCTTCTTTGCATGCAAACTTCTAAAACTACACGTAACATCCATCTCGCTCTCTTAAAAAAAACCTTAAATGAGTGTGCACCAATCGCCTGATACGCACAAGTCACGTCTCACGCCCACGTGGGGTTTTGAAGCACTGCCAGCTTCGCACAAATCCACAAATATAAGCCGCGTTCAATTCCCAGTGTAAAACTGGGACATCTGGCCTTTCACTGTTCTTCTGCATTTTTTTAAATGAAGCGTTCCTTTTTTAAAAAAAAAATAAACAGAACAGCTTGTCGCCCATCTACCAGAAAACATAGTTTTAACAATTAAGCATTACACAGTAGCCTATGAAGGTTTATATATGTTTTAAGTAATTTGCTACTACATCCTGAAGTATTCAGGATTAGTCATTAAGCTAATTGTGGCTCTAGCTCGGGAGGTTGAGCAGATCAACTACTAATCAGGATTCAATGCCTGCTCCAGTTTACCTGTCTCTAGTATCTAGATACTAACCCCAAGTTATCTCTGATACGCCCATCCAACTATGTGTTTGAATATTAGATAGAAAGCACTTATGTAGAAAAAAGTTCTGCGT
Organism: Simochromis diagramma; assembly: GCF_900408965.1. NCBI lineage: Eukaryota > Metazoa > Chordata > Actinopteri > Cichliformes > Cichlidae > Simochromis > Simochromis diagramma. The sequence goes on from NW_024386801.1 coordinate 24,580,835, forward strand.
ATAAATGGGTGAATGAGGCAGTTTGTTCGAATTGCTTTTAGTGCTCGGAGTAGAAAAGTGGAGTAGAAAAGTGCTATATAAGAACCAGTCAATTTATTATCAGAGAATGCCTGATTTTTCACAACAGGCCTCTGTGTAGCATTTATAATTGCTAATACTATTAATTTTCTAGTAGAGGGGTTATGGGCTGTTTGGTTTGTTTAGAACTGTCAGTTGTTTTGTTTCTTTTTTAAAAAAATGAGGAGTACAGAGAAGATTTTAACACAGGGACATGGACGCAGGTTACATTTGTGGATCTGTGCAAAGCTGGCAGTGTGAAATTTACCTCAAAACCCCATGTGGGCATGAGATGTGATCTGTACTCGTGAGGCATCAGGCACTTGCTGCACACGCATTTAAGGTTTTAGTGAGCAAGAGGTATGTTACCAGCAGTGGACAGCGGTGGATCTAGAGAAATTTTCTTAGAGTGACATGAGGGTGGCACGGATATCAAATGGAGTTGCCAAATCAAAGGCATTTCTTAATACAGATGCAGGGTTTACATTCTGTAATATACATAATGCATGGTTAAAATACATCAAATGCAGTAAGTACACACGTTTCACAGCTAAAGACATTTTTATTTCAAAAAGTTCATAATTAGACCAGGGCTTTTATGATTGTATTGGGTTTTTGTTACCTCTCTTGTGAAGCACTTTGTGACGTCTGTCTGTGAAATGTGCTATATAAATAAACTTTTACTTTAACATAGCACAACCTCACGTGTCTGAATTTAGAGTTATTTTTTCATTGACGTACTGTATTAACATAGTTGATCTAAAAACACAAAAAACATCCCAGTAGGGAAAAACCACAAACATGTTTAGTGAATAATTTTCATAATTTGAAATGCAAATATACATTTAACAAACTTTACAAATTTTGTAAACAATAAAGTTATACACAACTATTTACCTAAAAATGCAGCCAATGCCTCTGGCATTTTTTTGTATAACCATTTAAAACTAATGAACTACTAAAACTAAAATTACAGAACAATTAGGTTTCACAATAAGATGCTGCAAAAATTATTTGTGCCACTCCAAAAAAAAAGTTTGTTCGCCACAAGACAGAGGAGAAATTCCCTGGCCTAAACCCTGTTTCCCTGACAACAGGAGGTAAATGGACTGGTTCTTATATAGCGCTTCTCTACTCTGAGCACTCAAAGCACTTTATACAACTAATTCATTCACCCAACTCATTTAAGTTGTTAGTGCTCACTATCTAACATTCATACACATTTACACTCCTGGATGCATCAGAGAGCAACATGTGGTTAGCATCTTGCCCAAGGATATTTGGCATGCAGACTGGAGCAGTCTGCTAGCCTGGGATTGAACCACCAACCTCCTGGTTAGTATCTGACCTGCACTACCACCTGAGCTACAGCCAGCCAACCAAGGACAGAGATACAGGTGTATCCCACTTGGAGACAGTGATTGCATTACAATCTGCCTTTTGTGACATTTTAGCAGCAACTGTGACATTCACTAGTAATCTCATTATTCTGGAGAAACCAAAACAAACGACCACACTACACACTAACAATACACTCCAAACAAACTAAACATCACAAATCTCTCTCGTCTCAAACTCACTGTTGATCTCTCCGCAATCACTGCCAAAATTTTCCCTGCATCCTAAACAAACAGATGTCAGGTGTTGCCATATAATTTTTTTTGATTGGTCGACATTTTTCTACCAATAGGAAATGGGAGGCACTGTTTTTCTTGGTTTATTTTTGCGCTGTCCTTGAAAATGCCATTTTTAATGCTTTTTCCCCACAATAAATGTAACGACAGTATTCATAAAAAATTATCACATATGTTTTTTTGATCATAACTCTGATTTTAATGGCATATCAATAAAAACTGAAAACTGGTATATAGAGTTTGAAGTCCGAACTTTCAACACAAGTTGGCTGCAGCTTGTTGCTGTGTCAGCTTACATTGGTCATGTCGACCCCACAGAGTTAATAACACTCACCTTTATTCCATTTCCAGACTGTGTTGAAATCTAAAACACAGATGAGCTCGGCACAATCATAGTGGGTTGCTACTGACAACAAAAAATAAAGCTGTTCCACGCTATGAGATGAACCATTTTTTAATGGGTGAGAGGGGTTAACACAATGCAATATATTCACTTTTAGAATTTACATTCAGTGTTAATTGTAGCTCAAAGTGTTAATACTAGCTTATAAACAACGATGTCATTTGCAAAACTAGGGTGGCACTAGGGGTGGCAAGAGATTATTTTAGGGTGGCACATGCTACCCCATACCACCACAGTAGATCCGCCCCCGGATGTCACCTGTAGTTTTAGACATGCATACATAAATCAGTTGTATCGTAAACAATTGGAACACGTTGTTTTCTGGTTGTTGAGCAGCCAGTCTACTCTCCTCTACCCTCTATGTTTTTTTTTTTGTCTTGTTTTTTAGCGAGACATACCACGTCGACATGACCGGACTGGTAATCTGCCTTAACGGGCATTTGCACGGAGGACCGACAAGTCCTCGAAGGGCAGCTGCGCACGTACAAGCACTGTCAGCAAGCCTATTCGTTCGTTTTCATTAACGAAACTGTATTGCTCAATCAAATCTGTTAACGCAACAGGACCCACCCCTACCTTCGCTGTAGGCTCATGCAGCTTGTAGAACAAAGTTTAGTTTGGAAAAAGTGGCGAAAATGAGAAGGTAAAAGGCAAAGAGAGGAAAAGAAACTAAAACTAAACAGCGAAACATGTCAAATTCACCTACACGTTAGCCTGCTGCAGCTGTACTGTCAACAGTAGTACCAGCAACGAACGGTAAAACGAATGGTTACTTTGACCAATCCCAGTGGCTGAAGTGTGGTTTTTAATTGTCATACGCTGCGCTGCAGCACAACTGAGAGCCCAGCAACAACTGTACTTAAGCCTGTTTCAATAGCAATTATCAAACGAAATTAAATATGTAAATAACATGTATAATATTATATATATTTAATTATATTTGTTTATTTACCATATGTATAGCGATCACGGTAGGCCTGGACAAAATGCTAGGACCAATTTTATTTTACTGTCTCAGTCCAGCCATGCAAGTCGAGACAAGTGTTTTATCTATCTATCTATACATACATATATATCTTCTGTCTGTACCCTATGTGGGAGGCTTGAGTGCTGTGCATGTGCGAGATATTAGACAAAAAGTACCTTATAACTATGCTTCTTTTTCTCAAGAAAAAGTGTTCAGTTATAAACTGCTGTAGGAGACAGAAGCTATACAAATGACCTTTCGTAAAAGCCACCCATTAATACCTTCCTTCGGCTCATATGGAAGATGGAAATCCTTCTATCAATTAATTTAGAGACAGCCTTCTGCTGCATGCATCACATGGAGACGACAGAACAGAAAGGTAATAGAGACGGGTGTGTTTCAAAAGTATTGCAAGCTCTTTCCAAATATCAATAGTGGATTAATCAATCAATGTTTATCCTCTACGATCTGTGTGTAGTACTACTGAATGGTTCAACATTAATAATTATATATATATATATTTTTGGAAATGAAAAACATTACCTCAAACATACACTATAAAAAATGTCTGAACTTTTTTTTGTTGACTAACAGGTTAAAAAAAATTTTTTTTTAGCCCATGACACATTTAAATAACAGAAGCTAACCCAAAGAATGCTTTAGAGACAGACACATTTATAGTCCAGGTCTCCAAAATACCGGGTTTCAAAATACATGAAAAATATATAGTGTCTTCACATCTTTCTGGGCCTACAAAATCTACTATGTATATGGCTTCATGATAATGGTCCGGGATTGTTTGGATATTTTTGTGGAGACTGAATATCAGTTTTTTGTATTGCTTTTAAGTGGGTGAGTGATGGTGTTCACTGTGATTGAGCAACGTCCATTTAGTAAGTGTGTTTCAGCTGGATGGCTGTGCTGCCCTTTGCGTTTAAAGTTGCCTCGAGCCTGGTACACCACTGAAGACTAGGTAGGTAAAGTTAGGGTTTTATTGTTTTTAGCATTTTAGGCTGGGAGTTGCACATAGTAAACCAGTGGCACCAAACTTGGTAGGAGGTTTGAGACCATTCATTATTATGGTCTTGTAGCTGAGGCAGATAGGCTGTTTTAAAGTTGGCATTGTGTGTACACCGTGTGTGCATATGTCACTGTTGATGGATGCTAATGAGATCGTTGTGTGGTGAGTGTTTTGTGCGGTGACCTTTAGTGTTGTGGGGAATATGCTACTTTTGTTGGATCACTTGTGAGTGTTGTTGGCCAGGTGATGGCAATAACACTGAGGGGTGCTGAGCCACCCTTGATGTGATCGTTGTGTGGCCATAGCTCTCCGTTTGTGGTTGGTCACTAGCATGCTTGCTTTACTGAACTTTGGAGTTTATAGTAACTTGTTGTGGTATAGGGCCACTTGTATGTGACCATTTGTGTGGTGGAGACAACAGATCACTTGGTTGTGATTATTTGTTGGTACTTTTGGTTTTGCGTTGTAGCAGATCAAGTAATCATTTTGGGTTTGACTGTGGTGCTCCTTTGTGTTGGTCACATGTTACTTTTTGTGTGTGTTCAGTGTGCCAACTTCAAATCCTCATGCAGGGGCATCCATGCCTAAGGATGCTAACTATAATGTGAACACTGCTTTTGCTAGTTTTTTTTTTCTTTCAGGTTTTTTTTTGGGGGGGGGGGGGTCAAGTACCTGAAGGCTTCAAAGGGGCTTTTAATTTGTTTAGGGGTCCTAGAGGTACCGGTTGGAGGGAGGAAGTGTTACGTCCCTCTGCAGCCTTTAATCTGCTCAGTGTGTTCAGCTGGTGCTAATTGGCCACACCTAATCAGGTGTTGATCAAAGCATACCTGAGGCAAGCTTTCAGACGCCTCACTAGCCGTGCCTGGGTGGCACCAGCCATTTTAGCCAGCCTGTGATGCCATTGTAAGATTAAAACCTCTTCCTATTTACACTCTGGTATTCGTCTCCTTTTTTATGTTGCGGTCTTGAGCTGGGTCGTAACATTTGTATTTACTAATTATTGTGAAAATCAGAGGGGTTTAGTAGTTATTAAAATGTGTTCAGCATATTTGCAAATTGAAGATGATTTGTCTCATAAATTATGACTCACTGCTCTCCCCTAGATAAACTGCCTTTATACGGTAAAAGTATTGATATTGGCAATACTGGCCCTGTATTTACTTGGTATCCGATCGATACCAAAATCAGTTTCAATTCAATTCAATTTTATTTATATAGCGCCAAATCACAACAACAGTCGCCTCAAGGCACTTTATATTGTACAGTATAGCCTATAATAATAGATACAGAGAAAAACCCAACAATCATATGACCCCCTGTGAGCAAGCACTTAGGCAACAGTGGGAAGGAAAAACTCCCTTTTAACAGGAAGAAACCTCCGGCAGAACCAGGCTCAGGGAGGGGCGGCCATCTGCTGCAACCGGTTGGGGTGAGAGAAGGAAGACAGGATAAAAGACATGCTGTGGAAGAGAGACAGAGATTAATAACAGATATGATTCAATGCAGAGATGTCTGTTAATACATAGTGAGTGAGAAAGGTGACTGGAAAGGAAAAACTCAATGCATCATGGGAATCCCCCGGCAGCCTACGTCTATTGCAGCATAACTAAGGGAGGATTCAGGGTCACCTGGTCCAGCCCTAACTATATGCTTTACAAAAAGGAAAGTTTTAAGCCTAATCTTAAAAGTAGAGATAGTGTCAGACTGGACAAATATTTGTTCAGTGTGCTGTTGGTAGCTTCCAAAAAGGCCATAACCCGTCGTTGGCTTAATGAGGATACTCCTACTATAAATGAGTGGATTGACGTGATATATACTATTTTTGTTATGGAAAGAATAACTTTTAGGCTAAAGTTGCAGGCGGACTCATTTGACGAATACTGGTCGAAATGGTTGAACTATGTACAAAATGGGAGGGCTGATTTTGTATAATCTCGTTGTATTTTCTGGTTTGTTTGTTTTTTTTGTTTTTGTTTTGTGTGTTTGTTCGTTTGCCGTTTCTCCCCCCCACTGTGGTTAAGTTGTATTGTTGTACATATTGTATAAATAAGAAAACCAATAAAACATAAATGAAAAAATAAATAAATCAATGATCAGGCTTTCAGTTAGCCATTCTTTCTTGGATGTCTGCAACACGGGCAGAGGCGGTTAGAAATGACTGAAAGATTAACCTTTTAAAGCCGGTCAGAGCGGGCATGCTCCGTTTTGCGTAACTATTTTTAAATCCCGGTAGCACTGTAACCACGTGAGCTAGTGCAATAATTTTTTTTGCATATGAAACCGGAGGAGTTGTACTTACATCTTATGCCATCAGCTTGTCCTAGGTCACAGTTTCCTTCCACATATAGCTTTGCAAAAACTGCATAAAAAGCACTTGCAGCAACAAAAACATAATATTCCAGAAACACGCTTTGCCGATCCAATCAGCTGTTCATAACACTTCCTACGTCCATCAGCGCGAACTATCGCATGTCCGCCATGACCTGCCCGAAACCGGAAGTGACGTCATTTTCGCGGAAATGTAGTTTTTTTTTACCATCAAGGCCTCATGAGCTTATACTGGTGTTTTTAAAAGTTATCTTTGACTTTATGACTTTCTGTGTCGTTTCTGGGATGCTTAGGACTCATATTGCACTGCTGGAAATAGTTTATTTTGATGCACATGCTGCTTTTTTGAAAATTTGCACTATAATATTTATTTTCGTTTTTCCTGCAGTGTATAGAAATTGGTGTATTTCAAAAATAAAACTATGAAGACACTCAAAATAAATTTCCTGTGGTGGGAAACTATTTTGTGCAACTTTTTTGTATTTACAGTTTTGAGGGATAAGCCTCTTAAATTTCTCTAACTAGAAATATATGTTAAAAAACCAAAACGATTTTCAATTTTTTTGTAGTTTATTGCACTTTTTTGCAATTTATGTAATTACTATGCACTTAATGCATGCATATTATTAAAATTTAGGCTGTAATGGTTGTATTGATGTATAGCAACTTGAAATGCTCCCAAAAAATGGCTCTACAGCATGTAAAAATATAATATAAGCTCTGGCAGTCTTGGTTCTATGGTAGGTCTATGGTATGGTATGGTAGGTCTTGGTTCTATGGTAGGTGGCTAGTCTTAAAGGGTTAATAGGCTCTGTTTTGAGTTTTGTTCAAAAAAGAATGACTTCATATAAGGAAAAATATATATCACATATGCAGGACACCTTAAACTAGTTTTTTAATTAAGCAGCAAGGCAGAACAAAGTCGGGCTGTATCAAGACACGAGGACTAAACCCCAATTCAACCAGACCCAGAACTGATCCGGAATTAAAACAGGACTACAACAGTTCAAAATCAGGACTACTTAGGACTTAACCAAGACAGAACCAGAATCAGAACTAGATGATTGTAGCACTATCTGTGGGGAAAGAGCGAGACACCTGCCTGTCCCCTGTGCTCTGGAAGAGGGACCCTAGAACACCTCCTTAGCAGCTGCCCGAGGGCCCTGGCCGATGGTCGGTATCGTTGGCGGCACGACCAGGTGCTCAGAGTAGTTGCTGAAAAGATTGCCTCAGCAATAAGCACCAGCAAGCATCTTCAGGCTCCGAGGAAGGAAATCTCTTTTATTAAGGCTGGAGAGAAACCCCAGGTGTGCCCACATTTGACAACTGGCCTCCTCAACACAGCCTCTGATTGGCAGCTGCAGGCTGACCTGGGTAAACAACTAAAGTTCCCTCAGAACATTGCAAAAACATCACTCCGACCAGACATGATAATTATTTCTGAAGCCTCAAAACAGCTGATCATGCTGGAACTTGCAGTGCCCTGGGAAGAGCGGATTGAAGAGGCCAATGAAAGGAAATGAGGAAAATACCAGGAACTAGTGCAGGAGTGCAGGGAAAGGGGCTGGAAGACTTTCTATGAGCCCATAGAAGTCGGTTGTAGGGGCTTTGCAGGACGATCACTCTGCAAAGTCCTAGGCCGGCTGGGCGTGGCTGGGGCAGCCAAGAAGAGGGCCATCCAGGCTGTGAGTGAAGCGGCAGAGAAAGCCACAAGGTGGCTGTGGATCAAGAGGGCTGATCCGTGTTTAGCTACTGGTGCGCAAGTCGGGGGCTGATCACCCCCGGCTGGGTCGCCTGGGCGAGGGAGTATAATGTTGTGAGACCCGAAACACCTGATGACACTAGGATACATCACTGAAGATGTGTACCAGTGCATCCAGGAGATGTGTCTTTATAACTAAAAATCATCATAGACCTGCACTACACTTATTTTTTAATTCTACCAAAGTCCACTATTTCGATTCAGAAAAGTTTATATAATTATTTAGCCTTGTTGTGCAAACAAGCCTGCATAACTTAATAAATATAGAATTTGAAAAATAACAAACCTAAAAAGAAACACTAGGTACGAGATACATGAGTACCTATGATACGGTGATACTTTTGGTAAACAACCATTTGACTAACATGTGTGTCTGACCTGCTCTTGTTCCCTCTCTGTTCTGTCCTCATTCTCCTCTCTCTCCCTCTCTGTTCCTCTCTCGCCCTCTCTGTTCCTCTCTCTCCCTCTTTGTGCTGACAATCAAGCCAAACACCAACATCATCAAATATACAGTTGAAACCAGATATTTACATACTCTTCAGATAAAAACACAAACACTTTTTTAATTGTAACATCAAATCAGACTAAATGTTTATTTTTTTTTAGATTGATAAATATAAAAAACATATTTGTTAACTTTAAGAGTAAAGAGAGAAACTATCTGTATTTCTTAATTGTAAATGGCACCAAATTGTATTCAAAATTCAGCCACACTTATGGAGCTCCACAGTTCTTTTTCTGGTGTTTTGCTTGATGTCTCCCATGTCAAAGAAACAGGCTCTGTGTTTTGCCTTATATGGATCCACAGCTGTGGCACCAATTTACTCACATGGACTCTACTAACCTATCAGAAGCTTCTTCAGCTCAGAATGGAATCTCTGGAGTTTTCTTATTAATTAACAATAAACTTAGTGTACATGTACTCCTAAATTTAATGAAAGTGATAAAAAAAATAGACAGCTCTCTCTTTATTCTGACATTTAACGAATTCAAAAGATATTTCAATATTTATTTATCCAAAACAAAACAAGTTTACTCTAAATTGATGTTGTACAGTAAAAAAAAAGTTATTGTGTTGTGTATGTAAATATCTGGTTTCAACTGTGAATATACTGCTGTGTGTTGAAATTCCTCTTGTTTTGCATAGAAATATACTGAACAACATACAAAGCATAATATATAAAAGAACATCTACCAGAGTTTTTTCTTTGAAAGAAGCTCCTTATGTCCATTGTTGTGTTCATCAGTAAATAACTGAAACCGATTTAAAGTGCTTTATTTAGCCGTGGAGGGTAACAACTGAAAATATGAAATAAACACACATGTAAGCTAAGACTCTCTAAAGAAACAGCATTGTTGTTGTTCGGCTTTTCATTTCGCCATTTGTTGATTCACTCGAAGAACAAGTAACGTAATATGGGTCAAGTGATCAGTTTGACATCAATCTTTTGTGATACACCGTCATATTTAGATTATTTGTACAGTACGAATGATTTGCTTTGGTACCTGGTCGAACTTCTAGTGATGGGTCGTTCGCGAACGAAATGGCTCTTAGGTCCATATGACAGAGAATGTGCATGTTCTTTTTGTTTTCATATTTTAATTTATATTTAATTGTGTTGTGGTTTGCAGTGTTTTGTGTTGTTTCACTTTAAATTTGTAAAAGGAAAAAGCTGAAAATTTAAATAGTTAAAAGTTGAAATGTGAATAGTTGATTTTTGTATTATATGATTTATTTATTACATTTTATGTGGAGTGAATAAATAAAAGTATATTTACGGTGGCCCCTAGAGACAAAGCACATACAGTGGGGCAAAAAAGTATTTAGTCAGCCACCGATTGTGCAAGTTCCCCCACCTAAAATGATGACAGAGGTCAGTAATTTGCACCAGAGGTACACTTCAACTGTGAGAGACAGAATGTGAAAAAAAAAATCCATGAATCCACATGGTAGGATTTGTAAAGAATTTATTCGTAAATCAGGGTGGAAAATAAGTATTTGGTCAATAACAAAAATACAACTTAATACTTTGTAACATAACCTTTGTTGGCAATAACAGAGGTCAAACATTTACTATAGGTCTTTACCAGGTTTGCACACACAGTAGCTGGTATTTTGGCCCATTCCTCCATGCAGATCTTCTCGAGAGCAGTGATGTTTTGGGGCTGTCGCCGAGCAACACGGACTTTCAACTCCCGCCACAGATTTTCTATGGGGTTGAGGTCTGGAGACTGGCTAGGCCACTCCAGGACTTTCAAATGCTTCTTACGGAGCCACTCCTTTGTTGCCCGGGCGGTGTGTTTTGGATCATTGTCATGTTGGAAGACCCAGCCTCGTTTCATCTTCAAAGTTCTCACTGATGGAAGGAGGTTTTGGCTCAAAATCTCACGATACATGGCCCCATTCATTCTGTCCTTAACACGGATCAGTCGTCCTGTCCCCTTGGCAGAAAAACAGCCCCATAGCATGATGTTTCCACCCCCATGCTTCACAGTAGGTATGGTGTTCTTGGGATGCAACTCAGTATTCTTCTTCCTCCAAACACGACGAGTTGAGTTTATACCAAAAAGTTCTACTTTGGTTTCATCTGACCACATGACATTCTCCCAATCCTCTGCTGTATCATCCATGTGCTCTCTGGCAAACTTCAGACGGGCCTGGACATGCACTGGCTTCAGCAGCGGAACACGTCTGGCACTGCGGGATTTGATTCCCTGCCGTTGTAGTGTGTTACTGATGGTGACCTTTGTTACTTTGGTCCCAGCTCTCTGCAGGTCATTCACCAGGTCCCCCCGTGTGGTTCTGGGATCTTTGCTCACCGTTCTCATGATCATTTTGACCCCACGGGATGAGATCTTGCGTGGAGCCCCAGATCGAGGGAGATTATCAGTGGTCTTGTATGTCTTCCATTTTCTGATGATTGCTCCCACAGTTGATTTTTTCACACCAAGCTGCTTGCCTATTGTAGATTCACTCTTCCCAGTCTGGTGCAGGTCTACAATACTTTTCCTGGTGTCCTTCGAAAGCTCTTTGGTCTTGGCCATGGCGGAGTTTGGAGTCTGACTGTTTGAGGCTGTGGACAGGTGTCTTTTATACAGATGATGAGTTCAAACAGGTGCCATTCATACAGGTAACGAGTGGGGGACAGAAAAGCTTCTTACAGAAGACGTTACAGGTCTGTGAGAGCCAGAGATTTTCCTTGTTTGAGGTGACCAAATACTTATTTTCCACCCTAATTTACGAATAAATTCTTTACAAATCCTACCATGTGAATTCATGGATTTTTTTTTTCACATTCTGTCTCTCACAGTTGAAGTGTACCTCTGGTGCAAATTACTGACCTCTGTCATCATTTTAAGTGGGGGAACTTGCACAATCGGTGGCTGACTAAATACTTTTTTGCCCCACTGTACAAACTTCAAATCACGTACGAACTCTGAAGCACGTACAAACCCTGAAGCACGCACAAACTCCAAAACACGTAAAAACACGTACAAACTCCAAAACACGTAAAAACTCAGAAGCACATAAAAACTCAAAAGCACGTACAAAAGACAACAGAAGTGCTCCAGGATGCTGGACGCAGTGTTGAGCTTTTGTTACCTAGTGGCTACACAAGCCAGCAAGTACCAACAACCTGAAGAGCTGGTTCGGAGCCGAAAGAGCCGGGTCTCTAAAAAGAGCCGGAAATCCCATTACTACGAACTTCAGTTTTCCTCTGTCTGCCTGGCTGCGCTTCTCCAACAGCGCACTCGCAGGCAGCCCCGCCCCCTCGCTCAGTCGCTTAGGGCAGGGATAGCTCAGTAGGTAGAGTGGTGGCCCCATGATCGGAAGGTCGGGGGTTCGACTCCACTGAACGGCTACCCTGAGGTACCCCTGAGCAAAGTACCGTCCCTACACACCGCTCCCCGGGCGCTGCACTGGTGGCTGCCCACTGCTTCACTGGGTGAATGGGTTAAATGCAGAGGAACTATTTCCCTATGGGGACTAACACGCACACTTAAAAAAAAACAACTTTAGTGCCTGAGCTCGGATCATACCAATATTAGGGGGGATTTACTCACAGTCGTAAATTCCCACAGTGTGCACTATGTGCTTCGAATATTGTGTGTAGTTTTTGTTTTATACAGTTGTCAGCCAGGCATCTAACTATGAAAAAATTACACTCCAAAAGACCCCGGGCTTCTGAAAAAATAACCCGGGCTTAAGCCCAGTAAGCCGCCACCCCCCCCCCGCTCCGCCACTGGTCTGCAAAAGTGTTGGTTACTGGAGCCTGAGCATTGCTGTTAAGTGCTGCCTCCTCATGCCATATGCTTTTCCCGGTGGGGCTGTTCTTATATTGTTCTCCTACCACAGAGAGTACATCTTAGATTTTTCAGTGGAGAATATCTGGTTTATTCTTCACTTCTATTCTTTTGGTATACCTCTTCAAGTAGCTAGCCAAGATTTTGAGTCTTTCCTTGTCACTTTCTAAGAACTCAAGTACAGACAGCTTTTTGTACTTCTTAGGCACTCCTTTCTTCATCACACCTTTCTATACTTCCAATAGTTGGCTAACTTGACTTGACTTTGGCCTATAGTCTCCTCCAATGGGGGTCCTGCTCCTTGTGGCTTTTGTTCATCTTACGGCTCAATTCTCGTCTGTGTTTCCTAGTTTTCCTCAACACCTGGCACAGACCTTGTTATACTGAGCAATGTCCAAGCCAGACATCTGACATCAGTTATATATCTCTCGCTCATAGTCTGAGGTAGGCGGGGGCAGGCCTAGGCTTGAGCCCTTACCAGATGCATCACTTATTTGGTATTCATACAAAGTACTACTATTTTGATTTGCTGCAATCAAATTTCCGCAAATTTTACATTTCAAGTAGGATCAGCCAGATGGCTCCCGGCCTCAGTCGGGTGATGGGTCTATGTGGCAGGGTGTGGACTACGATGCTGGTTAAGGGGAGGTGGACGCACCTGAGCGGCATCCGCAATCACGCCTCGCCGGCTTTAAAATCTGTATTGGGTCCAAAGATTGTATTGTTGTTGGTGTGTATGTGTGGCTGCAAGCTGCAGCCAGTGTTGAAACGGATACTGAAAAGTATAAATGTTTTTACATCTAGTTTTTAGCATCACTCTGAGACAGTATGTTTCTAATTTTAGAGATATTGCACAAATGTAAGAAACCAGTACTACATCCTACATGTATTTAATATGCACATTAAAGGACATATCCTGGTCAAAAACGGCTCAAAGATTCCTCAGTGTTGCTGGAGTTCAAGATAATACCATCCAGAGTAAGCATCTTGTTAGATACCATATTTCTGAGATTTTTAGGGCCACGTACAATATATTTATTTCTAATAGAGATCATCCAGATCTGTATATCTTTTTTTCTATATTTTATATTTATATTTTACCACTGGAGTGGGTATGATGACCCGCCCCAGACCACTCCGGGTCGGGGATGAGTTCCTGGCCCAAGTGGAGGAGTTCAAGTATCTCGGGGTTCTTGTTCACGAGTGATGGGAGAAGGGAGCTGGAGATTGACAGACGGATTGGTGCTGCGGACGCTGCACCGGTCCGTCGTGGTGAAGGAAAAGCGTAAAAGTTGAGCGTAAAAAAAGTGAAGCTCTCAATTTACCGGTCGATCTACATCCCTATCCTCACCTATGGTCGAGAGCTGTGGGTAGTGACGGAAAGAACGAGATCGCAGATACAAGCGGCGGAAATGAGCTTCCTCCGAAGGGTGGCTGGTCTCTCCCTTAGAGATAGAGTGAGAAGTTCAGCCATCCGGGAAGGACTCAGAGTAGAGCTGCTGCTCCTCCACATCGAAAGGAGCCAGTTGAGGTGGTTCGGGCATCTGACAAGGATGCCTCCTGGGTGAGGTGTTCCGGGCAGGTCCCACCGGGAGGAGGCCCCAGGGCAGAACCAGGACACGCTGGAGAGATTATATCTCTCGGCTGGCCTGGGAACGCCTTGGTGTTCCCCCGGACAAGCTAGAGGAGGTGGCTGGGGAGAGGGAAGTCTGGGCTTCTCTGCTTAGGCTGATGCCCCTGCGACCGGCCCCGGATTAAGCGGAAGAAGATTGATGGATTTTTTATTTCCTATATTGTTTCTTTTTGCTTTTTTGTGATGAGAGATAAAATGATTTCATTCTCATAACATAAAAAGAAAAGAGAAATCAAATGTATTCAGGAGTTGGAAGAAATCATCAAATCCTTAGAAAAAGCGTATGTGTCCTCCCTGGAACAGGAAATGCTGAACAAAATTTATAAAACAAAACTAGAGTTAAATGAGATTATTTAATAAAACAACTAAAGTCTTAGTACAAAGACTGCACTTGCAAAATCTTTAACATGGTAACGAACCCAGTCAATTTCTAGATAACAAGTTAAAAAAATAAAGAAAAAAGTCGTAACTGGGAACACAGTATATGACCCTGAAAGAATAAACAACACTTTCAGGGACTTCTCTTTCACATACACCATAGATAAACCACTTCAATTTGATGTCTTATATGAATGTTATTTATTTTAACTATGATAATAATAACAACTGTACTGCATTAAAACATTCACAGCAGGTGGGCTATCCAATCTTTAAATGATGACGTTACTATGTTACTACGTTACTACTCTGCATTTATACCATCATGTGGTGGCCTTGCTGGATCCGCTGTCCACCCGCCGTGTGATCCTCCAGGATCCCCCCACCCAAGGGAAATACACCGCTCTCAAGGCGCTGCTGCAGTGCTACTCCCACTCCAATGCAGAGCAGGCCGAGAAACTCCTCTTTCTCTTGGGTCTGGGTGATGGTACCGCTCTTGAGCTCATGGAGAGCATGCTGTCCTTGCTAGGAACGGATGACAGCAGAGCTGGCCTCACCAACTCCCTGCTGCTGGCCGCAAACGATTACCGCTCACTCGCAGAAGAAGTGGATCGCATTCTCCTGGCTACTAGGAGCTTCAGCATCCTGGCAACAGTTCCCGACTCACCGACGGCATCTCCTGCACCCCCACCAATTCTCCGGGGGCCTCAGACTCCTTGATGGTGGCTGGGCCAGAGGTTGGTCTGTGCCTCACCTCTGGTGCCAGTACCCACATCTCAATTTTAAATCGCATGCAGACATTGAGGGTTGTTTGGAGGGGCTCGGGTAGTCTGTGTGTGCCTGTTTGTCTATGTGTCAGGTCTGGTTTTAGGCTCCACCTCTGTCAGAACATCTCAGTTCTGTGGGGGCATATTTCCACCCACCACACTTTCTGCCAGTGGCTGGTGCCCCCACCTGCCAGTGCATTGGTGGTTCTTTGTGAGCGAGGCTGGGTGCTCGGGTGTGTAGTAGCTCACTCTCAGCAGCTGCTTGGTGGGGCCTGGCCTCTCTGGCTCTGTTGGGCCTCCGCTGGGGGTTTGGGGCCCTCGGGTCTCTGTTCTTGGGACCCTGTCTGCTCCGGTAGATCCTGCTCACTGCTGAGGCCCCCTGTGGCTTCTACACCGTGGCCACAGAGGAACCCTCATCCAGGGCTCTCCTCAGCTCTTTTCTAGGCGGGTGTCATGATTGCCCCTATGGTGGTCCTCCTGGGGCTCTCATGCTCTGGGGGGCCTCTGACTGTGTGGAGTCCAGGTCTCCTCCATGACTGCGTCATGTCTTGGGTGGCAGGGCAGTAGCAGTGTACAAAGGTGTACAAACAGGTATTTCAAATGCACACTATCTTGGTTGGCTGGTGCCTTTAAACATATATCATTAATACTGTGTGCTGCTCAGTAACATTTAATATTTATTATTTACTGCTACTTGATGTTTTTTGCTTGTTCTTTTTTCAGTGGGTGGTCAAGAAGATTTTCAGTGTTTTTTCTCTCTCTCCTATCTCTCTTCTTCTCTATTTTCTCTTAACTTTCCCAACTTCTTTTTTTCCATGCCCCAGTCTTGTCTGTTCTGATTCTAATGACTCAAATAAAAAAAAAATCTAATAAAAATCTAAAAAAAATATGACTATCATGTGGACCAGTATAGCAAAAGCCGTAATGGTCTAGAGCTTTATGTCTTAAAGACATTCCTGCAGTTTAACTACTTGGTGTGTGTTATCTGGCTTCATGGATCGATGAAGTTGGGTGTCATCTGCATAGCAGTGGAAATGTATGCTATGCCTTCTGATAATACTGCCTAAGGGTAGCATCTCATGATCCAGTGTGTTTTGGCATTCTGGTGTATTCACTCTCACTCTAAATCTCACCTGCCTGCACTCCTGATTGCCACAACGTACCTCCGCTCTGGACGAGGAAAGAAAAAGGTTGGACATTCTATTCTACTAGTTCCATCACTTAGTCACTGACATGGAGATCCACCCCTCCCTTTAGTCTTGCTTCTTCCTGTAAACCTCCTATACTCACCATAGCAATCTTACTCACCTTCAACCTAAGCTCTGTGAATAACACGTCTTCTCCTGCTGTTCAAGTGCCTCCTGTTCCTGCAAAGTTCTCTCTCCATCATGCTTTTCAATTAATTTTTTTTTTCAATTCAATTTTATTTATATAGCACCAAATCACAACAACAGTTGCTTCAAGGTGCTTTATATTGTACAGTAGATCATACAATAATAGATTCAGAGAAAACCCAACAAACATGCTTTGACCTTAGCGATTCCTGTATTAAATAAAGTTTTGTCTAAAATTGAATAGCTGTCAAGGTTACGGGTGCAGGACTCAAGTGCAGGACTCACTCTGGTTGAAAGTCAAAAAGGTGGTTTATTTACACAAGTGAAATATATACATATATAGAATGCTGGCGGGAAAATGGGGGTCCAGGGCAGCCAGGAAAAGGTCCAGGGTAGGGAAGGTCCAAACTCCTCTTCACACAGCCAGTGAATCACTATTATCCGCAATCCAACCCAGTCCAAGCTCACTCACACTCACACTCATCCACTCAGTATCCACAAGCAAGGGAAACTGGCCAGGGTCCAGGGAAGTCATTCCACAAGGAGAGAAGCTGACGTTAACAAGGAGCACTAGGAAAACACGAGGAAATCACTAGGCGAGCTGTGTTACACTGACGGAGGCTTGCACAATGATCCAGCAAAGAGTCAGACTCCACTGAGGCCTTAAGTACTGCAGGAGTACTCATCGGCGATGGATGGCAGGTGAGTAGAGCTGCACAGGTGAGTACTGAGGCGGGGACCAAAGCCAGAGTCCGCCCTGGCGATGAGGAGCGAAGGAAAAACAACAACAAACAACACTGAAGAAACCTGGGACCATGACAAAAGCTGTATATTGATTCTACTTTTGGGTCCAACATTTGCACACTAACCACTGGCCTTGACAGTATAATGTAAACATGGTCCAAGCATAAAACTTTGTGGAACTCCATAATTAACCTTAGTTTGTGAAAAGGACTTTTTAGGTTTGTCAGCATCACTCTGGGACAGAATGTTTCTAATTGTACAGATGTTGTGCAAATGAAAGAATTGGCCAATAATTACCCGAGACAAATGGATCCAATGATGGCTGTTAAATAATGGTTTAAGTACTGCTAGCCTAGTCCCAGCCAAGTCCTGTGGCATGTAGCCAATTAATAGAGATAGTTTGATCATATATAAAAGTGAAGCATTAATTAATGGTAGGATTTCTTTGAGAAGTCTTGAGGTGGGGTGTAAAAGACACTTTGATGGTTTGGAGGAAGTAATTACTGAAATTAACTCAAAAAGATCAATGAGCACACACAGTTGATTTTCATTTATTATACTTTTTCGTTTAGCAGCAGGACAAAAAATTACTTTGACAAGAAACCGTTCTTCATATAACGTAGTCTTCAGTTCAGCTATTCTCTTTAGAATATAACACACTTTAAAATAAATATCATAAAATACTATTTTATTATTATTATTTTTACAATTCTCCTGAGATTGAAATCAAGTTTAGAAACAAACTAAAGAAAGGAAGGTTTCAACTTGTTCTCAGGACTCAGGACCAGAGATGCAGAGGTAAATAAGAAATGTATTTTATTTACTTATTTATTTTTGTTGTGGGTGGTGGGGGTTCTTTCATAGGACGTTAGAGCCGTGTATCCTAGCAGATTAGGTTTTGTACACACAAATATTTAAATGCAAATCTTTAAAAAAAAAAATGTATGGAACCACTGAGAACCCAGATTTCGAAAGTTTTTGTGACTGACAGAGAAAAAGAATGCTGTAATAATGAAGTAAAATGCAACAAGGTACAATGGCTAAATTTAGTAAGTAAGGAAAAAATGAAAGCATCAGACATGATATAGAAACTGTACCCTGCTTACATTAATTCATGAAACAGAAATTTCATATTTTAGCTACATTATATCCTTTTCTGTGGGTTTTCTTCAAGACATTATCTCGTTGCATTCTGTTTTTTCTTTTCTTTTTTTTCCTTTTTTTTTTAAAAGGATCTCTTATACCGTATAGGAAACACCAGCCATGCTATCACTCCACTTCATATAATCATATAAACGTTTTAGATATAAAAATCTGGGCTTTTCTGTAGAATATGTTGTTAAAATTGGGGAATAATTTTGATATAAACCAGGTTAGCTTTCAGTTTTCAGCTTTGATTCAGTGGGATCCACATTCAGCTGACATGAACAGCAATGGAATTACAGTCATTTTTAACTACATTTTTTTCTTCATCCGTTTTATCAATATTAATAACACTGTAATCACCCATTTATTTGCTTAAATCTGTAGAGTTGGTGAAATAAAGTATTTATTAATAAGAAGTATTTTGAGAATACGGAAAATGTCTGAAATACTTCCTTACTGCACAGGAAAACTGGGTGCACACATCTACAGATGGTATAGTAGGAAGTTATCTTAAAATAACAATTTCACGACTAAAACTCCTAAGAAACTTTTGAGAAGATTCTTTCATTTGTGTCTCTATCAGAGGAATCAGCTGCTCTCTAAGGGAAGGTAGCACTTTGTGAAAGTTTACATACCTTTAAGGGTAGAATTTACAGCTTTAAAGTTGGTTAATTGGTTGATTGCAATGCCCATTTTTAAAAGATGTTCGTTGGTCTGTTTTTTCATTGCAGAATTGGACCCCAGAATGCTCTTTGATAGACCCTCTGTTTTTAAGGCATGTTCAATTGAGGAAAAAATACCTCTAGGATAGGTATTTATGAGTGACCCTTATAAGTTGCTGTGGGTGGGTAAACTAAACTCTGGAAATAATTACAAACTATGTCCCTCTATTGTTCTTGCTGTTTTGGCCTCCTAGAGCCTTTCACAAAGAGTGTTCTTAATAATTTATATTGTTTTGGTGCACCTCATCTCACAATGAAAAGAACCTGCAAGTCGATCCTAGAAGTACGTTCCTGGAAACAGGCTGGTTGAAGCATGAATATCCAGCGTGAATTTGAAACAGCAGCTTTTTGGGAGGGCTAACTATCTTGCAAAATCAAACACGGCTTCAGCCAATATTAAATATGCAGAAAATCTTAAGGAAGATTTTGTTCCTTGGAACATTCCCAGAGTTCAGGTACTAAGGCGGTGAGCAAAATGATGTTATTACTGATATAAATACCCACCAAATCTATAAAAATGTAATTAAAGTCACAAATTTAAGCAACTACAAACTCTGAAACCTGCTGGAGTACAGAGAAGAACAGTTTTGGACAATCGCCTTTTGTCATGAAATCAGTGTCACATTTGGATCACATGATTATGAGCGAGAAAACAGCATTCATGGTGACAAATGTCTGATATGCTATGAATAAAGGGAGTGAAAAATAAGCTAATAAGTTAACCTTTACAGATTTGGACACTGAAATAGTCTCTAAATTCTTTCTTTCTTAAACTATGAATTTTGATTCCTAGGTTTTATTTTTTGGTGGATTTGTTTTTAATGAAACACTAGTCAAATGTGTTTGGACGAACAATGTGAATTTATGGAATAAACATGTTTAAATACAATGCCTTTCTGTATTATTTTGTTTGCAATTGGTCTACCCCCCCCCCCCCCCCAAAATAAAAAACCCCCCAAAAACCAACAAACAAAAACAAAAACAAAAGCTACTGGTTTCATCAAAAGCTGGTGCCTGAAACAATTAGGCAACGCAATTTTTTAGGCAATGCAGGAGTAAAAAGTGCACCTGTTTGGGACTATTTCCTGTGGTGGAAATACACCAAACACATACTTGGTTCCTTGGTATTTATACTTTGAGGGAATTAGCTGATATTAAGAAAAATATAGATGTAACTAGATTTACTTTTGACTATTAAATCTTATTGAACATGAGTCTGCACTGTTTCACTGCTGTCACTTGTCTAGTAATCTCACATCCTGAGTTCTGGCTGAAAAATAATACTGATGACTAATGATGGAATAATTATCCATCATTATAACAAAACAAGTGACTAGTAATTCGAGGATATGAAAGTTAAGTTTCCCCTCAGAGTAACCTCAGACCAGCAAGCTAAGAGAGGCATGGAGCATGTCAGGACCAGGTATCAAGGGGCCACTACGGGGTTTTAAAGGGGTTAGGAGTCCCCCACACACACTTTCTTTCTTTCTTTCTTTCTTTCTTTCTTTCTTTCTTTCTTTCTTTCTTCCTTGACGTTCAAGTTCATAGTCATGGTTTGTGTTGGAGTGTTCAAGGAGAGAGTTTTCCTTTTTTGTTTTTCCTGGATCGCAAATAAAAACGCAAATAACATTTTTGTGACTGGATGTTTAAAAAGTGACTCTGTCAGGTATGCTAAGTGTAAAAGGGGTATTTAGGGAAATTTAATCATGTGTGACAAAATCCTATTTAAATTCAAAGATTTTGTGCAAAAATGTACTTCCTGTCTGTTGTTGTGGTCATAGACACAACAACAGGTCATAGAAGGGATTGTTTACTGATCAGTAGGTAAGTGGCTCAATCCTTGGCTCCTCCAGTAATTTAATCAAAGTATCCTTGACCAAGAAACTGAACTCCTCATGTTGCCCCTGATGCATCCATTGGAGTGTGACTGTATGTAAATGTTAAACAAAGTGCTGCATGAATGTGTGTGTAATTTGGTGAATGAGACTTGTAGCAGAAAGCATTTTGAGTGCTCAACCAGCTCAGGCGCACTCTCACTACTGGTAATGCGCTATTTCCTTGAGTTAAGTGAGCAAGACAGAATGAACATTTTCCGCTCTTCCATCACACGGGCACAGATTTTGTACCAGGAAGCTGTCAGGTTAAAGACAATTTAAATAGATCTGCATACACAAATTCAGCTCTTTTACATTTTACACGTACTAACAACATGCATCAGTGTGTTGTTTCACCTGGCATTACTGCCTACTTCTCTTCAGTTAACCAAAGTTCAACCCGGTACATAAATAAACAACATGATTGGCTATCATGTGTGCCAATCAAAAGAATTCTGTTGTTAAAGATTTAATGGGACACTAACAAATGTTATAATTAAAAGTTGTTGGGGTTTTGCCATGGCTATCCCTCCTCGGACTGCAAAAACAATTATAGATAATATTGATTATTTTGTGAATATGTCACAGTGATGCCATCAGAAGGAGGGATAATCTCATTTTAGACTTTTGCCTTATTATTTATTTATTTAGTCATTGATTTATTTTGCCTCTTTGTTGGGATATTTAATGAAGAATTTGCGAGCAGAAGTGAGTCCAGATGTGGATTCAGGAATAGTTGGAATGATTTTTGGATGGACAGCATTGTGCGTTGCAACATATCTTCACAAATACACATCAAATTGAAATAAGAAAAACTGAGAGAAATCATCTTGATGTAATCTAAAAATGATTAGAAACTTATGCAGATCCAGGAAATCCTCTGGATAATGTAACTCAGTTTAGGCATGTTGTGGGTGGAGGTATGCAGACGCATTGATCTTTTAAGTCACTGGGTTTTGTGAAAAAGTTGTGCTATTTAGCAATTTTACGCAAAATGAAACTGCTCTTAATCACATGACACTAGGCCAACTGTTACAGGGGAATCTGTAGCCATTATATGCCAGGATATGATTGTAATAGAAAAATACTACATAAATTAAATTTGAATGTGATCCAGTTGTTGTTGTTTTTAGCCTTCAGTTAAAGATGGCAAAGTCTTCTTGTTAAATTTGTTAAAACACCTGTAACTTTGAATAAAATCATGTCTGAAATACCTGGCTTTAGTTTTACAACTTTATCATCTGTTGTTATGATTTCTCTGGTGGGGGTGGGGGAGGGGGATTTTGGAAGACATCTATGATGATTTCTACAAATCATAAGTAACTCCTCCCCATATTACATCATTAAATCATGTAGAATTACAAGAAACAACACACAGGACATGATGTCAGTTAAAAACTTTGATCATAGTCAGAAATACATAAAGAACATAGTCATAGTCACAGTTTTAAGGATTCAGGGAGCTTCATTGCTGCTTGAGAGAGAAATCATATAATTGAGTTATATATTTTTTTAAATAATAATTTAAGGTTACAAAAGAACCCTCAAATTATTTAAGTTCTTCAGTAAATGAGCCAATTAGTTAATATTGGTAAGGAAATTATTTAAAGACATTTACTCTTAAGCATCTGTAATTTGAGAACAGAAGGAGCAAAAACCATGATAAAAATGTATTTTAGTTACTTTCCAGTCTCACTTACTGATAAACTGGTGCATTAATTTGGATGAAAAAAGTGCACAAATTCTAAACACATGCATATGGCTGATTTATGAAAAATCTTCCCCTTACCACCTACAGGGCTTCTTAAGTCTAAGGACCAAAGTGTAGCTTATTTTACATGTAGCTTGGCTGAAATGTAATTGTTGAGTATGCATTTTGGTGTGCTGGGGGTTCAGAGTCAGTGTTCAGGTTTTTACATCTGTGGGGGAGACTGTGCGCCGGCTGGGTCATGTAGCTTTCTGACGTGTTTCTTCAGGTCAAAGTTCCTGCAGAAGCCCTTGCCACAGGTTGGGCAGGTGAAGGGTTTCTTATCGTTGTGGGTGTGCATGTGGAAGGTGAGGTTGTACACCTGATGAAATGCCTTGCTGCAGATGGAGCACTTGAACTGCTTCTCGCCACTGTGTGTCAGCTTGTGGTTTTTGTAGTTTCCTGTGTTGAGGCAAAAGGGTGAAACTTAACAAGACATCAAGACATGGAATCTCCTTACAATTCCAAAGAATTTCCATGAGTATGTTTTCTCAGTGGTATCAGCATCACATAATCTGACTGTGAGGAAGTGAAATGGGAACAAAGCAGAAAAAACAAAACACAAAAAACAAGCAATTATACTTTACAGTACAAAAGTTATTAAATTGGTAATTGATGGTTAAAATGGTTTTACTTTTTAAACTAATTAACATTACATTTAGGTTAAAATGAAATAATAATTAATAATGTTCATATATTGATTCATAATTTGTTTTTAATGATCCTCTACAGAAATTGGATCAATGGTTATGGTAAAAATTGCAACTTATTACATAAACTAATTGCATAAGTAAAAATAAATTATAACATACTGATGTAAATCAGTCACTCATACACATATTTTAAGAATTTGTGCACTTTGTTCAATTATTAGTAAATATTATTATTGATGTTATTATTAGTATTTCAATTTTTATCACTGGTAGAAGGGAATAACTACTAACATTTTATCAATTATCAGGATACCTTTTATCAGTGATGAATACATTACTGTATGATATGAGTCCATAGCATGTGGGAAAAAAAGCCCAGCAAATATTTTTCCTTATAATATTTATTTTTAATTTATTTATTTATGTTGCTTATTTTGTTTTGTTTTGTTGTTCTGAGAATTAGAAATCACGCCACATATATGTGTTTTTCGTTTGTGAAAAATACAGTTTTACTCACATTAACAACTAAAATAAGGATCACATGTTCACATTTGAGAAGCAAAATCCATCCAGTATTTGGCATTATTGCTGAAACCCTACTGAATTCTGTGATATTTAAAATAACCAAAAAACAAACATACGTTTTCCTCCTGTTAATATGAACCAGAGGAGTGTTTTCAGAGCAATACATCACCACAATCACCGGCATAACCTTAATATTAAATAAAAACCTGAAATAAAGTACAAGTATTACCGCATTTCTAACAACATAAAAAAAAGGAACATGTACACTTAAAAAAATGACTTTTTGCTCTCAGTGAACACAAAGCAACACTGAAAATAATAAAATACTGAAATGTAAAAAAAATCAAAGGTTTCTTTATTTAAAGAATTAATCACTGGCTGGTATAAACTAAATGTATACAAATTAAGTAAATTTTATTTGACCATATTCCATTTAACATTTTACACAGTACCTATGTAACAGAATTTTATTTAAATGAAAATCTAATTTACATGTACTCAAATTACTTAAAGCATTTAGTCGTAAAAGTTTTCTGTGTGTTTCATGAGGCGATGTATTGGATGTATTAGAGCTGATGTATTAGTAGATGTAAAGCAGTAGCAAAACAACAGTTTGAAGGGAATACATCAGTACAGCACAGTAAAACTGTAAGCATGTAGACAAATATAATGTCACAACTAAGAATGTGCGTTTCTATAGAAGATTTTTTACCACTTCATAACAGCTCAGGATGAATCCAGGGAGCGATTCCTCTTCAATTCTAACTGTTTGTTTTAGCCGTCATAGCAGACTAACCTTTTCTAAAATTACAAGTCCGGCTGATTTCAAGAAAGTAAACTTTGGTAATTGTTATGAATACATAAATACAACACAATCATCAACTACCACTCTAATGGGCCTTGGGCAGCTGCTATGTGTCTGGCAGAGATGCCCCACATGGTTTGAAGGTTTGAAATAGCACCAAATATTTGGCCTTACAACATGTAACAGCTCTGCTACAGGCAGTTACAATGAAACATTTATGTTTCCATAACATATTTTAACAAAACAAACAAAAAAGAAACAGGAAAACAAAATAGTGCTGCTGGACAAGCATCTGTATTATTTTTGTGTCTGTTAAACTCGCATGTCTTGAATATGCTGAATTATGTTCGATTTGCATTAATATATAATAATTATATATAATAAACAGTGTGGAGTCTGTAGCGAACTGTCTTCACGGGAACTTTAAACGGATTTAGCCTCAGACCCGCTGTATTTGTCCATCGCACCCACTTCTGTTACATATCATCACCTTTTGTTTTTGTTGTTTTTTCCCTCTTTATGCCAATGAATTTATCATGTTTTCGCTCTGTGTTGCTTGACCTGTAAGTTCAGTCCAGCTGTATAGTGAGGATGTGGCTCTTCTCTCGGGATCTTTTGCTTTTTAGGATTTAACACCGCTCTAAAATGTAACGGATTCTTGGAATAAAATTTCTAATCAAGATGTTTTGGTTGATATATTAAATGTAATTCTTGAAAAAGGAGAAAAAACAAATAAGAAAATACTGATCCATTTTCTTTTTTTTTTTTTTACCGTCTCACCTTTTTGGTGAAATCCCTTCCCACAGAACTCGCACACGAATGGTTTGTATCCCGCATGGATGCGTGTGTGCGTGTTGAGGGTTGAACTCCTGTTAAAGGCTTTCCCGCACTGGTTACACTTGTGAGGCTTTTCCTGTAAAAAATTACAGGGGGGGGAAATAAGTAACTCAGTGGAAAATGTGCCATAAATAAAAAATAGCACCAAAAAATACACAATAATCTTGCAGAGATGCACAAGGACCTTATACTTTCACAGATAATGTATATAATGTGTAGAATCAAATTCATTAATATAACAGTGCATCAAGATGAATACTTTTTATGCTTAATTTATATTTTAAGCGAAACCAACATAATTAGCGCGTAATTAATTTCCTCTGTGAAAGTGACACCTCACAGGGTAAATAAAACAGAAATCGATTTTTGAGTCTAAACCTGCAATCCGAACGCCACGCTGAAGCCACGCCCACCAAACGCATATTAAATCATATCAGTCATCATGACTGAAAACAATCGAACTGGTAGTTACTTAAATAAATTAATGATCGTATGTCTGCGTACGATTCAGAGGTGAAACATATTAAAGAAAAATAAATCAATAAACAGAATAATAAAGAGTGACCGACTTTATCGCGACCTTTGGTTGACATTTAAACGGTCAATAAAACAGAGAATATAACATTTCAAAACTTACAGAGATCAGCGAAATAATAATCAAACATAACATTTAAAACCATCATTAAAAAACAAAACAAAAAACATTAAAAAAAAAACCCGAGATGAATGACTGAACTCATCCTACCTGAGTGTGGATGATTTTGTGCCGGCACAGCGTGCTGGCCTGTCGGAATCCCTTCCCGCAAACTTTGCACACGAATGGTCGAGCGCCTGTGTGTACGGGCATGTGGCGGGTCAGGTTGTAGTGCGCGTTAAAGACCTGAACAGGAGGGGGGGAAACCCGAGACAAAACAAATAAATAAACAAAAAGCAACACCTTGTCAACAAGAAAAATATAATCATTATTATTTTAATAATAATAATAAAATAATAAAATGTCAGCCGACTACATTGCTCAGTTAAAGGTTAATTATGTGGAAAAAAAGAAGAAGAATGGGTGCCTGTAATTATTAGATTAAGTCTAATTATGTGTAATCTGTTGGGGGTAATTTATTGGACTTGGAATACACGGAATGGGTTCATTGTAACACAATAACAAATCTCTAAAGATGCGCAGCATGAGCCAAAATTTAAATTCCTAAACAACCCACCAAGTAGGCATTACGGTAATTTGGTCCTTTTAAAATGAGTTTTAGAGAAATTATAAATGTTAAATTCGATAAATTCCATCTGTTATTTCAAATAACCACAGCAAACCTCCGTTTTTTCCTTTATTTATGTACTCTGCGCTTCCATTCCGGGACTCCGTTGATTAATTTTGCGAACTAAATGCCGGGTCTGCACACTCTAAAAATTCTATTCGACATATGTATGCATTTTTATTTTAATGCATACATATGTGGAATACTTTTTTGTTTGTTTGTTTTAGTCAGAGTTCTTTTTTTTAAAGTTGTTTAGATCATATAGAGTGACCGAGTGTATCGGACACTATATTATTTATCTAACCCTAAACACATCCATTAAACAAAACGTAACCTTATGTAAAAGGATCGAGTATTTGTAAGTTAAACACTAATAACTAATGAAATCCAACATTTAACTTGCACTAGATTACTTGTTTAAAATATCTTCAAAACCTCCGAATTTTTTCGTGTAAAAAAAAAAAAAAAAAAAAAAAAAAAAAAAAAGAGGGTGAGAGATAACTAACATCAATTCTGAAAATAAATCCATTTTCAGTTTCCTTCTGTGGATAAAGAGTAAATAAATTCAATAATCCGCGCTGACGCTCACCTTACCGCAGACCTCACAGGTAAAAACTTTGGGCTTGCTACCGGGACAGGAGCCGCTGAGCCTGGCGCTTGCCGCTGCAGCTGTCGCAGAGCCCTTGAAAATCTTGTCACTCAGGATCTGGTCCCTCTGCTTTATGTAGTGGATCTGGTTCGGAGATAGATCCTTGAAGGCCTGCACGCCGGAACCCGCGTACCGCTCCGCGGCCTGTTGCATGCCGGTCTTGCTCTTCTCTGCCATGAAGGCTTTATGTCGGGCAGTGAACAGGTACGAGGCCATAGGGTGCAGGTTCACCAGGCCAGCCGGAGGTGGACACGTTCCGGAATCCCCGCTGCAATTCAGGTAGCAAACAGTGCCCATCGTGGGAAAGGAGGACTGGTTTACCACCCTGGGTCTGAAGAGTTTGTACTGCCCGGTGGTTTGGCTGACAGCAGTGTCTTCTTGTTGATTTTTATAGTTTAGCCCAAACCCCAAAAATTCTGCGGGAGCCGGGAGAGAAGACGCGTCTAAGTGGCCCGGATCCAGCCCCGTGATACTGAGCCGGTGTCCCGGCTCATAGCCGAGCGGTACCAGCGGGATCATGCAATGCAGCGAGGACGGATATGCTTCGGGTTTCCCCACTGGAGCGGACTGAAACCAGTTGGGGAGCGGTATTGACTTGGGCTCGGGTGTCCTGGCCATAATCCGGTCGATGGAGAAAGCGAGAGGCTTGCTGCTGCCGCCGGAGGTGAGCATTTCTGAGCCCGCAGGTTGGCTCCCTGAAGCCGTGGGGGAGCCAAGGATCCCTGCTGGGCGGCGGAGAGGACCGTCCATCACCTCCGCATCAACCGGGTTGCGACAACAACAACTAAAGCTGCTGGAAAGAAGATGAGATCGGCGCTGCTCCTCACCGGCACGCAGAAAAGGACATCATCCGCCAGGGATCCCCCAACCCCACCCCCACCAAAACACAGGCCCTGCTTTCCTGGTTGTTGACGACAATCAGGGCGCCCGAGGCTCGTTCGATATCGGTGGGGCAAGAGCCGAGACCTTGCCGATCGTTACCGTCCAAGAAGGAGAGTGGAAAAGTAGATAATTTGCTCAATTCTCCTCTGTCGATTCTCTGCGTTTGTCGCCGCTGGAAGAGGAGGAGGAAAGTGTTCTTTACTTGGCAGGACTCCTGCTCAACTGAAAGGTACTTGGTGAATCCTAGGTCCCCTTGTGGTTTTACGTGACATCTATTTTTTTTAAATCGTGATGAGCCAGACGCGCAGCGGCTGCAGGGTCAGGAACTGTCAGTGTTTTAGATCAGATTTGGACACGTCTTTGGCTCTCAAAACCCAGCCCTTTTACGCACGGTTCAAAGAAGACAGGGACATGTCATGTAGTTGAATTCAAAACAGAAAACAGATCGAGATATTGAGCAGAAAATGGATTTGATGTCATTGATGTCAGTCTGGATGGGTTTAGAAATCAACAACTTTAACTCAAAGCGCCCTTTTTTTTCTTTTACGCACCAGATTTTTAAATCTTAAAAAGCGGTTTGGAAAAAAGCGACTACTCGAGACAAAGAGATGGACAGAAATCTGCAGTGAAAATGCTCACTCTCCCCTATCGAGTCTTATCCTTTTTTCCAGTCACACGAATACAAGCAACTCTTTTATCCACAAAGCACAGAGCCGGTGGGCTGAAGCGCAAATTCCACAGGATGAATGAATGAAACCAATGGCGCACGAACCCACAACAATAGCTCCATCCTGTCAGTGATGGAGGCAGAGAGTGAATGGGCAGGTTCGGAGTGGACTGAGCTGAATTTGCCCTTCAAGGGTTTGAACAAAAGATGAAGAGAAATAAAAGTGACCGTCGAGGGCCCAGGGAGCGACAGCAGAAATTAGAGTGAACACAGTCACATCAGAAAAGAAAAGGTTAACAAGGTATTTGTGTTGGTTGACTATTAGTATAGTACACGCATTTCTTTTTCTTCTTCAGTGTCTCTCAGTTGGCTTAATGTAATAATGTTTTGTTTTGAAGTCAAACTGTTTTAAATAATGAGGGAATTAGATGGAAGTTGAATGTTTGTGTGTTCTTGGACGATGGTTTTTAATGAGTCAGGGGTCACAGAGGCTCAACAAATCAAGTATTCGTTTACACGTAATAAAAGTGTGATAAAATAAATTATGCGCCCATTATTAAAGCAAGAGACATTGCAGTGTTAACGTGAGGCCACGTCTCTCCTCACTTATCTACTAAAGCCTTACAGCACCAGTTTTAATCTGCCCAGCCGAGTTTCGTTGCTTTTATGTCATAGAAGTATTAGACAACTTATCATTTTTAATTGAAGTTATAATAATAATAGTAGTAGTAGTAGTACTATAAGCGTATAATGTTGGGTGTGCGTCACCCCCCCCCCCCCACACTAAATATTCTAAAAATTAGAAATGTTCCCACATTGTTGTATTTTTCACACACACACACACACACACACACACACACACACACACACACACACACACACACTTATACTTACATTAATTACTAAGATCTTCATATCTGAGCGTCAGGCCACGTCTCCTGTCATATACTGAAAGATCACAGCAGCAGTTTTACTCTATTTAGCCAAGTTTTCCTTTTTGCTTCTTTTTGCTAGAAACACCGCAAGACTTATTAATTATATTATAAGTCACGTTCTGAGAGTTATTATCATTTTTATTCCTGTTTTTATTATCATTTTCATTAAGCGACACGTTAAATCACTTCAAAATATTGTGATGTCTGTCAGCTAATTACATTTACGTCTAAATAATTAGCCATAATATTAATAGCAATATTAATAACAATTATTATAAATTATTGTTGTTGTTTCATTGATTTTTTTGCCCATAAAGGCTTCTTATGCCAGAGCCTCTAATACACCACTGTCGTGTTAGCGCCGCATAGACGCTGCTTCTGTGTAAACTGACTTTTCACCACTTCATATTTTGAACTGAACTAATAAACAATACTTTTTAAAAATAATTATGAGTGTCATCATAAGGAGTAGGTTATTCTGCCAACCTACCCTGGATTTTCGCGGTGTTATTTTTCCCCCCTGTTAATTCAGTTCTTACATTTTGTTCTTGAAATATTAATTTCTCTTAACTTTATTTCATACTGCGCAACTAAATGTATTTTTTAAAATAATAACTTTAGAACTTTAGAAGTAGAACTCCAAACCTGTTTACTTGTTTTATTTTATCCTCCTCAAACAGTTACAGGAGAAAGTATTTGTCTTTACCAATTTCTGAACAGAATGCCAATAAAATGAAAGTCAAAGTCTTGTTGATTTAATGGTACTTCTTT
This sequence comes from Simochromis diagramma, assembly GCF_900408965.1. NCBI lineage: Eukaryota > Metazoa > Chordata > Actinopteri > Cichliformes > Cichlidae > Simochromis > Simochromis diagramma. Next base: position 24,611,643 of record NW_024386801.1, read on the forward strand.
TGATTAATCGGTGACAGATTTATTTTGAATATATTTTACGATTTTTTTTTATTTAATACATTTCAAATGAGAACATAATATAAACAAGACCATGAATTTTGCTAAGAATTATCACGATATTAGTGACCTGGAGAATATGTGTCCTATCGTCTGCTGACTCAGATTGTCTTGTTGATTTTTATGTGAGCGATAAATGTTTTGTGAGTTTTTAGTTGTTAGGCATTACTGAGGATTTTATTACAAAAAAGAAATTAATCCTTAGATTTTTATAAAAAACTTTCTGGTCTGTCTGGAAATGACTCAGATCTCCACCATGCTTGTTGTGTTAGTTACCTATTGAATAAAGATGCTACATATCCAACACTGTTTCTCAGATTTTAGATGATTTTCCCTGAAACTGAAAACAAACATTAAATTACACAAACACACACATACCTAACCATAACCTAATTGCAACCCTGACACTAAAACCACATTTTGAGTCTCAAAAACGCCTTCAAACTTGTGGGGACCGGGATTTTGGTCCCCAGGAGGGCTGTTTGTCCCCACAAGTATAGTAAATACCAATTTTTCGTCCCCACGAAGATGTTAATACCCGTCCACACACACACACACACACACACACACACACACACACACACACACACACACACACACACACACACACAAGTCTAAACACCTTCACACTCGTTTTTTTCTTTATTTTTACTACTTTCTACATTGTAGATACAAACCAAAGACATATCAAGATATATGGAATTATGTAGCAAAGAAAATATTGATAAATAACTCTAAATATGTCTGATATGTTAAATTCCGTAAAGTAGCCTCCCCCTGCTTTGTTGACAGCGCTACAAACCCTTGGCCTTCTCTCAGTAAGCTTCATGATGTAGTCAGCTGAAATGGTTTCACTTCACAGGTGTGACTTGTCAGCGTTCATTTGTGGAATTTCTTGGCTTCTCAGTTGTGTTGTGTAAAAGTCAGGATGGTCCACAGCTGACAGCCCCATTTAACAACTGTTAGAATTTAGCTGAATGGTTCTTCCCATAATATAAGTAAAGAGAAATGAAAATCCATCATTACTTTAAGAACTGAAGATCAGTCAAAATTGCTGCAACTTTGAATGTGTCCCCAAGTGCAGTTGCAAAAACCATCAAGCGCTACAACGAAACTGGCTCATACGAGGACCGCCCCAGTAAAGGAAGACCAAGAGTCATCTCTGCTGCTGAGGATAAATTCACCAGACTCAGAAATCACAAGTCAACAGCACCTCAGATTAGAGCCCGGATAAATGCCACACAGAGTTCCAGGAGCAGACTCATCTCTACATCAACTGTTCAGAGGAGAGTGCACGAATCAGGCCTTTATGGTCAAATAGCTGCTAAGAAACCACTACTAAGCAAAAGCAACAAGCAGAAGAGATTTGTTTGGGCCATTAGACCAGTGGAAATCTGTGCTTTGGTCTGATGAGTCCAAATTTGAGATCTTTGGTTCCACCCGCCATGTTTTTGCAAGAAAGGGTGCACAGATGGTCTTTACATGCATGGTCCCACTGTGAAGCATGGACTTTCTAAAAGTACCATGGGAGGAAGAGCCTTCAGCTGTCAGGCTCCTTTCCTGTGTTCAAAGTTGGTACCATAAAATTTTTATGCAAATTGGAGATAGTCACGTTAGTTTCTGTGTTATTTTGCTAGCTCTTTTCTTTTTGCGACTTGTATTTAGTTTTACTTTCTTTGTTTCATCATCTGTGATTATTTTTAGCTGTTCATGTTTCTGAGGCATTTTCACTCCCAGTGTGTGTGTGTGTGTGTGTGTGGCCACAGTTATCCATATGGATTATTTTAGCTTTCCATCATCTTATTCTACTCACGACTTGCTTTAGTCGTTTACATTCCAAGAGGTAAACTAAAGTTCAGAGGACATATGACCTTGTAATTAATCAACAGGGCAAAGCTTGTAATAGACACACTGGTTCATTGTGTGGATGTTACACTTTGCCTCTTTTAGGTGCGAAATGCACACATGCAGAAGTTGCACACCAGGAGGGGGAGATAATATATTTGAGCAAAAGTGTTGCTGACCAGGAAAGGTATGAAGTACATTCCAGGCTCCTTCTTAGGTAAGATTAAGCTAGATGGCAAGTGAATTTACATGTAAATGTGTTAGTAATGTCTCTTTAAATGCTTGTTTTCATTTTGGCTTGAAATAAAACATTGCCCACTGATGGAACTCAGCTTACTCTAACTTCTGCATGCACGTCCATTTCACCCTCACGTGAGACAAAGCATGACATCCACATGGTTGACCAGCTTGTCTTTTACATGCTTTGCTGTGATGTTGGGTTAAATTAAAAAAAATTAAAAATAAAGATGAGCTGATTTGAAAAGGCTGGTAAAAAAAATGATTTGCCTTTGAAGAATGAAAACATAACTCAATTGAAAGTGAAATACACCCTTCCCTCCTATAACAAATGTATCCAAAAGGCTTTAAACAACAGCCTAACTGGTGTTCCCCTGTCATCATCACAGTAAGTGATGCTAAACAAACCAGAATTCCACATGGATTTTGCATGCAGCCAAACACTCCAAGCTATTAATTGATTTATACTCAGTTTATCAGTCTTTAAGGCTACCATCAAGCTAGTAATAAGATGCCTTTTCAAAACAGAAGGTAACATTTGCCAGATATATACTGTCATTAGTCAGAATGTTTTGTCAGACTTCACCTTTACCAAGAACCAAAGGTTTTCAGTTTGTGTACAAGCTCTGCATTCAGTGCTGTGTGAAGATGTGTCTGGTTCCTCTTGAACGTCTCCAAAAATTTCACAAGATGAGCTATTCCATATTCCACACTCCACATTTGCAAGTCAACAGATGCATCAGGGGAGGCTGGGGCTCTCTGGCTGTCATGGAGTATTTGTTCCCTTTCACTTGTGGCTTTCATGACTCGTAGTTTGTCTGCATAGTCCAGAAATTTCACTATCACAACCCCAGGTGGCAGGAGACCATATCTCAACTTTAGCTCCACTACCAATTCTGCATGCTGATATAATCACCAAGTCCTCATGGAGCCACTTTTTGAAGAAAGTACACCAATCAGCACCTTGCCCTTCCTCCCAGAGAGAGAGCCCAACCAAATATTTGAACAGCAACTCCAGTTTTCCAAGTCATCCATTTTACATTGTAGTATATTTTATGGCAGTAGTTTAGTTTCTCAAAAACATTGATATCACTTTTCTTAGTTCTGGTCATTTTGGTCACTATACCCATTAATCACAAAGTGAACAAAATCATTGAAAATCTTGCAAATTTATTAAAATTAAAAAAACAAAACCATAACATGTACAGTGAGTATTCACAGCTCAACACTTTTTGGAGTACTTTTTACAGCATTTCTTTAGGCTCAAGTGTTTGTTAGTATGACACTACAAGCTTGGCAAACCCATTTTTTAGCAACATGTTCTCCAATTATTCTTTGCAGAACCTCTCAACCTCCATCAGTTTGAAAAGGGAGCCTTAGTGAACAGCAATTTTCAGATCTCTCCAAAGATGTTCAGCTGGATTCAAGTGTGGCTTCTGGGCCAATCAAGAACATTCACAAAGTGGTTCTGAAGCCACTCCTTTGTCATCTTGGCTGTGTGCTTAGGGTACGTTAGGTTCTTCTTTCTCCACAAAGCAATACTGGAGCTCTGTCAAATTCACCATTGGGATCCAACAGGTTCTTGGTCACCTCTCCGGTTTTCTACCCCAATCAGTCAGATTGGCCAGGTAGCCAGCTCTGGGAAGAATTCCTGGTTCTTCTTTTTCCATTTATGGATGATGGAGGCCACTGTATTCATTGGGACCTTCAATGTTCCAGAAAGTTTTTCTCTACCCCTTCCCAGAACAATTCGGTCTCAGAGGTCTACAGACTTGGACTTCATGCAACTTTATAACCTGTCAGATATGAAAATTATGCACTTTCGACTTTGCACTGCAGAGTTCCCACATGTCACACCTCACTTCTGTTTAAAACTCAAAATTGTTTCTCATTTACCCCTTTATTCTTTAATATTTTGTGTTCCATAACTAGTCATATGAATTGTTATCTGGAAAATCCTTCAGTTTTCCATTAATTTTTTTTATCCCTTATATAATCCTTCAAAATCAATAGGACAAAAAAAAAGCCACATTCCCCAAAAATGCTGTATTTGTCCAATTTAAATGACTCTTTTAAAACTACTTCAGTCTGAACAATAAATATTAAATGTTAATTACGTTTTTGCATTTTAACCCTTTAAAGACCAGTATGCTTAAATAGCTACACTACAACAAAATGATTTTGATAAAATACATTTAAGGAGTACATGATTATCCATGCATTTTTATTTTTTCTACAGTGTCAATTTTTTTTTTTTTTTTTTTACAAAAACTGACACTCAAGGACCTAGCAGAAAAATGCCACCTTCCCACAAAGATTTTCCACTTTAAATGACAGTCTTTTAACAGTACTTCAGCCTGAAATATAAATATCAAATATTAATTATAGCTTTTGGATTTGAACCCTTTAAAGAACAGAGACTCCAGGCAGAGGTGGGGCAGAGGCTGCAAATGGACAGGCTGTGGTTTTTGCATGTAAGGTTCACACATGGCGCTGCTAGCTCTTCTCTTTCTATCTGTGCAAAAGTCACACTGCCCTTACATTTGCTGACGAGAGGGGATTGCAGTGGCACGCTGCAGACTTGAATTGATTAGATTTTTTTGACCTGTAAACATTGTCCAAAATGAGCGTCCCTATGCAAGCCTGCCCTCCATGTGTGTCAACATAAGCCGCTGAGTGTTTCCCATGCAGGTTTGTCATGGCCACAGTTTGAGTGTCATCCATCAGCAATAGTGCACAGATTGTGCCATGGTGTGTAGGTTCTGGGATCAAACCTCTGGCTGCTGGGATGTAGCAGTCTTTCTGGGAGAACAAAATATGGAGATGGAAAAGTCCATCCACTCACTGTTTCAACCATCTCCTCTCCACTCTACTCTCACCTTCAGATGAGTCAGAGTTGGACTCCAGCTGATCTGTTTCTACCTCTGAAGCCTCCTTCATATCAGCCTCAGAGTCAAATCAAATCAAATCAAATCACTTTTATTGTCACATCACATGTGCAGGTACATTGGTACAGCACATGTGAGTGAAATTCTTGTGTGCGAGCTTCACAAGCAACAGAGTTGTGCAAAATACAATAATGTAAACAAGCAAAATACAAGAATGGCTACATCTGAAACTAATAAATATATGTACAATATATAATAGTATATGCATTTCTGGATGTGTATACTAAATATTTTTCTACGTGTGTGTGTGTGTGTGTGTGTGTGTGTACACATATTTTACAAATTAAATAGAGTAAACAATAAATAAAATATATAAAATAAATAAAATAAAATATACAGAGTGAGACATGTGCAAAACAGTGGCGTTACTGTACAGTATGGAGTGCATAATGTTAAAGTTCCAGTAGTGAAGCTGAGGTGTCTATGAAGTGTTCAGCAGTCTGATGGCCTGGTGGAAGAAGCTGTCTCTCAGTCTGCTGGTACGGGACCGGATGCTGCAGAACCTCCTTCCTGATGGAAGTAGTCTGAACAGTTTATGGCTGGGGTGACTGGAGTCCTTGATGATCCTCCCCGCTTTCCTCAGGCACCGCTTCCTGTAGATGTCTTGGAGGGAGGGAAGCTCACCTCCAATTATCCGTTCAGAGCACCGCACTACTCGCTGGAGAGCTTTGCAGTTGTTGGCGGTGCTGTTGCCGTACCAGGTGGTGATGCATCCAGTGAGGATGCTCTCAATGGCACAGTGATAGAAGGTCCTGAGGATGCGGGGACTCATGCCGAATCTTTTCAGTCTCCTGAGAAAGAAGAGGCGCTGCTGCGCCTTCTTCACTGTTTTGTTTGTGTGTACTGACCACGTAAGATCCTCAGCCAGGTGTACGCCAAGGAACCGGAAGCTGCTCACTCTCTCCACAGCAGTGCTGCTGATGGTGATGGGGGTGTGTACTTCTCTGCACCTCCGGAAGTCCACTATCAACTCCTTTGTCTTTGCGACGTTGAGGGTGAGATGGTTGTCTTGACACCAGTGGGTCAGGGCGCTGACCTCCTCCCTGTAAGCTGTCTCATCACCATTGGTGATAAGACCCACCACTGTAGTGTCGTCCGCAAACTTCACAATGATGTTGGAGTTGTTAGTGGCTGTGCAGTCGTAGATGTAGAGTGAGTATAGGAGAGGGCTCAGTACACACCCCTGTGGAGCACCAGTGTTCAGTGTGACGGGGGATGAGGTGATGCTGCCCAGTCTGACCACTTGGCGTCTGTCAGACAGGAAGCTAAGGATCCAGCTGCAGAGGGAGCTGCTCAGTCCTAGATCCTGCAGTTTCCTGTCCAGCTTCGAGGGAACGATGGTATTGAATGCTGAGCTGTAATCTACAAACAGCATCCTCACATACGTGTCTCTCTTCTCCAGGTGTGACAGGGCAGTGTGTAGTGTCAGGGCTATGGCATCATCAGTGGACCTGTTGTGGCGGTATGCGAACTGTAGAGGGTCCAGTGAGTCGGGTAGTGCAGAGCAGATGAAGTCCCTGACCAGCTTCTCGAAGCATTTGCTTACGATGGGGGTCAGGGCTACAGGTCGCCAGTCGTTCAATGAGGAGATGGTGGAGGATTTGGGTACAGGGACGATGGTGGCCATTTTGAAGCAGGCTGGGACTACAGACAGAGAGAGGGAAAGGTTGAAGATGTGCGTGAACACTCCAGCCAGCTGAGCCGCGCATGACTTGAGGACGCGGCCGGGAATCCCGTCCGGACCAGTAGCTTTGCGTGCGTTCACCTTCCTGAAGCACCTCCGCACATCCTCCTCAGACACAGTGTGCGCCCTGACGTCATCCGCGGTGCGCACACTGTCCGGTCTCATGGTGTTCGCTGTGTCGAATCTAGCGTAGAATACGTTTAGATCCTCACACAGAGAGGCCGTGGTCTGCGGTGTGCTGGTTTTCCCTCTAAAGTCTGTGATCGTGTTTAGTCCCTGCCACATACTCCGAGGGTTGTCAAACTGTTGCTCTACCCTGTCCCTGTACTCACGTTTGGCTGCTTTGATCGTCTTACGGAGTTGGTAATGTGCGTGTTTGTAGTCCGATGTGTTCGCGGAGGCAAAGGCGGTGCTCCGTGCCGCCAGTGCCGCGCGAACATCTCCGTTAATCCAGGGTTTTTGATTTGGGAAGGATTTAACTGTTCTGGATGGGACGACATCTTCCACGCATTTCCTGATAAATCCGCAGACTGAGTCTGTGTATTCATCAATGTCCCTAGCAGCCACGTGAAACATTTCCCAGTCCGCGTGATCAAAACAGTCCCGCAGTGCAGACTCCGATTGGTCCGTCCAACAGTGCACCGCCCTCCGGGTTGGAGCTTCCTGTTTCAGCTTCTGCCTGTAGGCGGGCAGGAGCAGGATGGAGCGGTGATCTGATTGGCCGAATGGGGCACGGGGGAGGGCTTTGTACGCATCCCGGAAAGAGGTGTAGCAGTGGTCAAGTAGCCGATCTCCACGAGTGTTAAAGTGGATGTGTTGGTGGAGTTTGGGTGAGACTTTCTTCAGGTTTCCCTTATTAAAGTCCCCGGTCGTGATAAACGCTGCCTCTGGGTGTGCGGTTTCCTCGCTGCTGATCGTGCTGTACAGTTCCCTGAGTGCTCGGTCAGTGTCGGCTTGTGGGGGAATGTAAACAGCCGTAATAATCACTGCTGTAAATTCCCTCGGTAGCCAGAATGGCCGGCACTTAATCATCAGGTACTCCAGGTCCGGTGAGCAGAAGGATTTGACTGGGTGCACGTTCGCATAATCACACCAGCTGTTGTTGATCATGAAACACACACCACCGCCTCTGCTTTTCCCAGTAAGATCCTGTGACCTGTCCGCGCGATGCACGGAGAACCCCGGTAGTTGTATTGCGGAGTCCGGTACCTTGTCCGATAGCCAGGTTTCTGTGAGGCAGATCACGCAGCAGTCCCGCATCTCTCGCTGGAATGAGATCCGTGCCCGAAGCTCGCACAGCTTGTTCTCCAGAGACTGCACATTAGCCAGTAATAAACTGGGTAACGGTGGTCTGTTAGTGCGCCGTCTCAGTCGAACCAGAACGCCAGATCTTCTCCCTCTGCGTCGGCGTTTGCGGCCTCCAGGGCCAGAGAACAAAGGCGTCTCAGGTGAGATGAATGGGGGGTCTGCAAACGGAGCGTCCGTGTTGCAAAACTTGAACTCCGGAAAGTTATATCCTCCTCAGAGGAGGATGAGGTGCCATCTTTACACTTATAGTGCATGATTATTTCCAGAGCCTCCTGTGTGCTCTGAAGTCTTGGCATCTCCAAAATGACTGATCCTGCACTACTGCTCATACTTCTAACCATGGCCGCATAAACTACTTAACATAAAGGAATGCATTTGTTGATGGCAAGATAAATGTGGGATCAAAAATTGTATTTACAATATTTTTCAGTTTTTTTTTTTATCCACAGGATAAAAGGTGGCGTAGCTTAGTTTTTGCGTAGCTTAACTATTTTAAGCCAATTTAAAGAACTGATAAAAAAATTATAAAAGAAAATAAAAATCCATATATTCTGGCAAATATTAGCTATATTCACTCAGTACAGCCGAAATAGCATGAAAATAAAAAAAGGAATTAAACAAATTGTCCCCAGGAGTCTCTAAGGTTATTCACAGTTACAGGTTTTACATGTTATCTTACATTTTACGTGTCAATTCAGTCTATTTTTATATATATATTTTGATATTTCATGCATTTAAAAATAACTGGAAAATTTAGCAAAACTTAACAGAAATATACCAGCTTTATTACTTAAGAACTTACAAAACAAACAAGATGGAAACCAGGAACAATTAATCAAATACCAAATACACAAATCATTGAGGGAAAAAAAATGTAAGGGAGGACAAAACAACGAGGACTCAACTGCACACAAGAAAATTTGGGAGGCAACAGCTGGGCAAAACAAGACAGGTGAACCGAATAACTAACGAGAAAAGGGGAAGCAAAACTTAACACAACACGCACAAGACAAGGAACTATCAAAATAAGACTAAGACGTGAACTTCACACAGTGACAGAGATAAACATGGAGACATGACTAACACTATCATACTGAAAGGATTACACCGCGTTCCAAATTATTATGCAAATGATATTTTTCTCTGATTTTCCTGAATAGTCGATTCAAATGGCAGTTGGCATAATATTCGAGTCATCAACCATTAGAGTATAAGTCAAATGTTACTGAACAAACCTCCCAATGAAAACAGTATGTTTTCAAAAATAAAAAACTTAAAATGCACTGTTCAAATTATTACGAACACAGAGTGTCAAAACATTTTATAGGTTATAGAGAATTGAAAATGGCCATTTGTCGAATTTGCAGCATTAGTAGATCAATTTTAGTGAAATCAAAAGCCATTTCAATCAAAAGCATCTTAACAGGCCAAGTTACATATTAACATAGGAACCCTTAATTGATAGCAGTTTCACAATTCTTGCATCCATGGAACTTGTGAGTTTTTGGAAAGTTTCTGCTTGAATGTCTTTGCAGGATGTCAGAATATCCTCCCAGAGCTGCTGTCTGGATGTGAACTGCCTCCCACCCTCATATTGTTTTGTTTGAGGATGCTCCAAAGGTTCTTAAGAGCATTGAAGTCAGGGAAGAATGGGAATCACACCATGAGTTCCTCTCCTTTTATGCTGATAGCAGCCAATGATACAGAGGCATTCCTTGCAGCATGAGATTTTACACTGTCTCGCATGAAGGTGATTTTGTTGCAGAAGGCACAGTTCTTCTCTTTCTACCATGGAAGAAAGTGGTCAGTCAGAAACTCCACATACTTTGCAGAGGTCCTTTTGACACCTTCAGGGACCCTAAAGGAGCCGACCAGCTCTCTCCCTGTGATTCCAGCTCAAAAAAACGACTCCACCCCCTCTTTGCTGACGATGCAGCTTTGTTGGGACATGGTGGCCGTCCACCAACCATCCACCACTGCATCCATCTGGACCATCCAGGGTTGCACGGCACTCATCACTGAACAAGACTGTTTAAAATTAGTCTTCATGTAGTTCTTGGTCCACTGCAGCTGTTTCTGCTTGTGAGCATTGGTTAGGGGTGGCCAAATATAAGGTTTATGCACAACTACAAGTCTCTGGAGGATCCTACACCTTGATGTTCGCAGGGCTCCAGCGGCACCAGCAACTTCAAATATGTGTTTGCTGCTTTGTAATGGCCTTTTAGCAGCTTAATCTGAAGTATTTGTCTGCCAGAAACCTTCCTCATTTATCTGCATGAACCTGTGTGTGCTCTGACTCAGCCACAAATCTCTTAACATTATGGTGATCATGCTTAAATTTTCGTGAAATATCTCTGGTTTTGGTTATGTGTCCAAGGCATTCAACTATTTCATGCTTTTCAGCAGCAGAGAGATCCTTTTTCCTTCCTATATTGCTTGAAAATGGTGGTCTGCTTAATAATGTGGAACATCTTTCTTTAGTGGTTTTTCCTTTAATTGGGCTCACCTGGCAAACTAATGATCACAGGTCTCTGAGATTGATTTCAGTGATCCACAGAGCCCTGAGACACAATTCCATCCATGGGTTTAATTGAAAAACAACTTATTTAATCTTTATGACACTTAAACACAATTTGCATAATAATTTGGAACTCGGTGTAGATACAGAGATGAAGAGCTATGATATAAGTTAGGTCTCAACATCCAAAAGAGAAAATCATGAGCTCACAGTAAAAACTCGAAATATCTTAAACTTCAAACCGCTGGGTAAAAGACCCAGGACTAGGACCGACACAAACATGATCAGAGGGTTAAATTAACTGGCAGATTATTGCAAACATTTGATCTGAAGAATACACTGAAATCAGTATGTAGCAGAGCTTCTGACATGAACTTTAAACATTGAAGCTTGGCTCTTGAAGGATGACTACAAATCACATTTTAAATTGCACAACATAATTTATAAGCATTTAAGCATGGAAATTATTATGTATGATATTGTTTTGTTTTTTAAACAGGAATTGGCTCATTGGTGTGGCAAGGACAATGGAAAGCTACGTTAAATATACAGTTGGAATTTGCTAAAATTCGCAGCTGCCCACATGCACAACCCAAATGCCTTCTGGAGAAAGGTTTATGGCCAGACGAAACAAATAGAGCTATTTGGCCACAATGATATGAACGATAACAGGTATACTTGGAGGAGTAACTGTGAGGCTTTCAAAACTAAATATACTGTATCAACTGTCAAGCATGCTCTGGGGCTAAAGAGTATGATGGCATTGAAGCATGCCATTATTCTGGGGCTATTCTGCTGCCAGTGGTACTGGTACAATGGCACTGGTGCACAAAGCGGATGGAACAAGAAGGACTACCTCAAAATGCTGCAAGATCACCTGGTGGTTGAAACTTGGACACAATTGACCTTCCCAATGATGAAATGACCCCATTTGATCATATTAGTCTTAAGTAGCTTGATCACTTGAGAGTTAATGTTCAATTGTCATTTCAGTGGTCCACTGAAAATAACACTACTGATGAAAACTGGGCTGTGAAATCAGTTTCTTGACCATTAATATACAAATTGCCATAACCATTGATCAACATCCACTGATCAGTTTCAGTCATTATCTAAATGTACTGTTTATAAGGTTGGGGAAAGCTGCATTCAGCTGAGACTGAAGAAGTCACTTAGATGAGTGATGAAATCTTCAACTACAAACGCTACGTCCAGATGAACAGAAACAACTTTTGGGGTTTTCTTTACCTGGATGATGCATCAAGACATCAGTAACTTAAATTTGCTGATGTGAAACCTAAGCAAAGATGAGCTACAGGTGCCTTTGTCAGCATCTACATGTAGCCACACCCCTAAAAATGCATTACTTCAGTACCAGTTGAATGTGTCCATTCACTTACCATGAAGGGAGAAATTAGCTATTAGCTTAGCAATTTTTACACGTGAGTAGAATCATTATAGGTTGTACTGTATAATGCAGCAAATGGCTGAAGGGAATAAATAACTAGCAAACATTTTGTTTTAATCTGGGGTACAGGGCATTTCCAACGTTAGGCTACAGATGTGAGCAAAGACATAATAGAAAGCGCCTCCAGTTGCTAAGCTTTACTATACAAAGTTGCACCAGAGCATGGCTGTATGTCCATAAATCAAACCGCAGAGAATCTGGGAAGCACTGATAGTCACATCTAATGCATTAGTGCGCTCTGTCTATCATTCACACACATTCATACTCTGATGACCAAAATCGGACAGCAACTTGGGGTTGAGTATCTTGCCCAAGGATACTTTGGCATGTAGGCTAGAGCAGCGGTCCCCAACCTTTTTTGCGCCACGGACCGGTTTATGCCCGACAATATTTTCACGGACCGGCCTTTAAGGTGTCGCGGACAAATACAACAAAATAAAACTAGTACCGGTACCGAAAAAAAGAAGATTTATTCATAACACACGTGAAAAGACCCAGGAAAACTGAGTTAACGATAAAAACGATAACAAAATAAAGCTGAAAACCGATAAAAACCCTGAAAACTATACATTTCACACCTGAGCCTCAACTCTCGCGGCCCGGTACCAAACGACTCACGGACCGGTACTGGTCCGAGGCCCGGGGGTTGGGGACCGCTGGGCTAGAGTAGCCAGGGATGGAACCACCATACTTCCAATTGGGTGACTGTACCTCCTTGCCTACAGTCACCCCTATAATGAAGTAAGACTACTCACCTCCTTTGCTACGACTGGTTATTGTGTTGTTAGCTCCATCATGAGGTGGACTGGAAAAAACTCATAGCATCTCATATTGCATATTTGTGTGAATGTGTGTAAACTCTATATTACATATAAACACTATATAGTACAGCTACCTGCAGTGAACTATACCTACCAGGATGGTTTATCAGTAGTGGCTAAAAAGCTCCATAGTTTCAAACTTGGCTATGTAGTGGAAACGGGGGAATCAGTAACCAATTTTTAGCTATAAGGAAATGATAAGCTCTCATTAGGTATGTTTAGCCCTCCCCTCCATATGCCAAATTTGCAAATTATTAATATAGAAAGTTTGGTACGTTATCACCTGGTGTGACTCAAAAGGATTAAAAATTTTGAGATACTTTCCCTCAAACCACCATTGAAAACTCCAGCTGACCTTGAGTCTATTTGTACATCTAATTTTTGACCCATTTGACCCCTTTTGTACCTTATTACATTTCAGAAAAAAATACTGCATCTCACTACATTTACTTTAGATTTATGTCTTTTTATTTACTGATTTCAAGAATTCTAACATATGTGCACATGTTGTGCATCACTATGTTATAGAAATAAATTGTATATAATTGTAAATCAGACAAGAACTGAAACAGTGGAGAAAATACCATGGAGATGTAAAACCAAAACTTGGAGGTTTCTGAATGCCAAGAGCGTCAACAGTTGTTGATGAGCTGTTAGCAAAACAACTACAGCAGAATAGAGCATCTCTCTGGCCAATGCAATCTAGCACTAATTGATAACTTGTCTTTGTTGAAACACCACAGCAATATTTCAGCCACAGTACAAGAAAAAAAAATCTGTTAACTATTCTTTCAGCTTTGTGTGAACTACTTAGTGAAGTGTAGTAGTGTGTCACAGACTGCAATCGAATGTCCATTACAAAGGATGATAATCAAGCAGTAACCGGTTGTGTGCAGATGTGTGTTTAGTCATCCTCTACATCACTGTCTCTCGTGCTGATGCCCCGTAGGCCATCACCTGCCTTGACAGCCACAGTAGCCTCCTCCATCGTCAGCCTGTTGTAGATGGTTTCATAGCTTTTGATGTTCAGTGTGCTGTCTTGGACTCCCTGCAACCTGAAGTCATGATAGGTCTTCTGTTGAGGTGAGAGGAAGATAAAAAGAGAAGGAATAGAAAAAAAAATACAGAAACCATCTCTGGAATGTATTAAGCAGGATAAGGTGTGTGCCATTCACTGTTCGAAAGGACAAAAACAGGAAGACTGAGGCCCAAGGACGTGCAGTCTTTTATGTGCCATACCAGGGCGACAGACGATAGCATGCAAGGAAGAATGTTTGCACCTTACATGAGGGCTATTATAATTCATTGTCTCATTGCTTTCAAGTTAAACTCTGTATATTAGCAACCAATGAAAAGACAAAGAGAGCTGGAAGCAGCAACAGCCCACAGTTGAGCATTTTTTTTCCTTCACGTCTCCCCGCCTCTTCACACTGCTACTTACAAGGACACGTCAATGTCTTTATTATTTCTTCCTTTCCCTTTTTGTCAGATCTGACTCTTTTTGCACAAATAAGCCAGATTCTAAGATGTTCCTTTAATTGAATGGAGCCAGTCTCAGGTGATTCACTCCATTTTTTTTTAAACATTAAAGAAAAGATGGCTTAAAATGTGGAAACTGAACGCAATAGGTCATTTTGAATGACAAACAATCCCTTTTGGAAAAATGGACATCTTTGTCTATCAAATGGTTAGGCTTGGTCTCTCTTACATACTTCACGTTTATTTACCTTAACAATGTTGATGAGTGTTTTCAGCTGATACATGTGCAGCTGCAGGTCCAGTCTATCAGTGAGCCAAACACATATCGCCCTCATGGAGTCAGTGTACCATTGCTGTAAGAAACAAACAAACCAAACAGGACAAAGATAATTATGAGAAGAGAAAACAATAGCTAGGGATAAGTCGAAGGCCCAAACTATCAGCTCTAAATATTTATCAGTTTGGCTGCTTCAACACCGGACAATGACAAAAGTAGATTTTAAATCAATCAATCAGGATGTTTTTGAAATGCAGAAATGCTTTGTTTCAAGGGGGCTAACATAAGCATTGATTTGAGTATTTAGAAATTACAGCCATTTTTCTACAAAGTGCTGATCAACAGAGATTCAAAAGTAATTGAAAAATTTTAAATAAATTGGATCAAAATCGTTTGTTTTCTATGAGTGCATGAAGTCCAGACCTGATGAACAACACAAGTTTTTGTATTTAACAACCAAAACACATACTATATTAGGTTGAGATCAGATGACTACCTCAGTGTTATTGCCTGACTTGATAGGGGTGACTCCATTTCACCCTATCACTAGTATCCTGCTCTGTCACACTAGTCCTCTTCATGTCATTCACTACAACCATCAATCTTCTGTGTGGTTTTCTTCTTCTCCATCTCCTGCTTGGCAGCTCCATATTTAGCATCCTTTGTTCAATATATCCATCATCCCTTTTCTGCAAATGTCCAAACCATCTCAGCCTTACCTTTCGAATTTTGCTCAACCTCAGGCCGTTCCTCTGATGTATTCATTTCTAATCCCTTCTATTCTGACCACTTCCAAGGAAAACCTTGACATTTTCAGCTCTACCACCTCCAGCTCTGTCTCCTAGCTTTTTGTTAGTGTCACCACCATTTTCAAACCACAGATCATAGCAGGTCTCACTACCATCTTGTAAGTCTCCACCTGTTCCACCCTGCCTGGAATCTCCTGTTCATCTCTTGTGTACTGCCCCTTGCTTTGGAAGGTTGACCTCAAATGTTTAAACTCACCTGCCTTCACTATATCGACTCTTTGCATGTTCACCTGTCCAACTATCTCCTTTTTATTCATACACATGTATTCTCCCTTGCTCCTACTGATTTTTATTCCTCTTCTCTCCAGAGAATACCTCCATCTCAGGCACCTCCAGGCTCTCTCTCACCTGCTTTCCACTGAATCGGAATTAGAAATGATTATTCATGCCTTTGTTTCTTCACAATTGAACTATTGTAATTCCTTGTATTTTTTGTAGGTCAATGTACAAACACGCACAGGACTTTATAAAACATGCAACATTTTACAAAGTCACTGCAAACATTGCAAACGTACATGACTTTGCAGCATTAAAATGAATAAACCATGTAAAGATCTGTGTACTGGATTTTGTAGTATGTATAAAGTGACCTTTGACTGCTAGAGCACATTCCTGGAGAAAGCTTTTTCAAGTCTGTTTTTGAAGTCAACAAGGCCAAGAAAATACTCTGAGGAGCATCTTTAAACATTTTTCTTTTCAGTTGCAGCCATACCCCTGAAAAGATACTAATAAAAATTATACTATGTTAATTTAACTACAGATACTCTGAACAAGAACAGTTTATGGTTTTCATACCTGTGTGTTCACCTTCAGATTAGTTTACGTGTTAGCCGTTTGCTTGTTGACAGATCTAAAATGCCTTGCTTTAATTCAGCTGACAACACCACAATGTAAGGTCAAAGGACATGTGCTAACAAAAGTGCAAAACTCAAAGAGGGTAAAACATTTATTTATTCAAAGGCACCAATTTACTGGTGAAGTCCTGAATACAAGGACAGAGTTCAGGGCTCTGCTTTGAACTTCAAAGAGTTGGAAAAAAATCAGGTTCCTTCTTTGTAATGTTCATTAAATGATCTTCCTTCACACCTTCCACCAACAAGCCACAGCTGCAGGAAAATCAAACACACCTTTTCTCACCTAAAGAGCAATCCTCACTTACAGAAACATTCAAAATGCTGCTGGTAAAATGCACACACTGGGTGGCTTTATTCAGTTACCAGTCTTACAAGAATACTTGCGGAAATTGCTGTGACACAGTAATGACCCGTATATTCAGATCTGCTCTGAGAGATCACTGCTGACTTAATTCTATACAATGGCAAGGACTGTAATTACCTTCCCATTTAAGAGAGAAAAACAGTCCAAAGGTTTTTCACACACTTGACAAAAGCCAAAACACATCCATGATTACGCAGCTGTCATGCAAATATTTGATTCATTCTATTGTGAAAGCAACCTGTAACCTCCTACATCCTGGCTCCCAATTATACCAAAGTAATACGTTTTTCACTCAGTCTAAGTAGCTTAGCCTCGAGGAAATGCAACAAAATACAAACTTAAAAATTAGGGTTTTACGTCCAGTCACTGTTCCTGATTTGATTATTTTTCTGCCCAGGCTGCATTAAAGCATTTTCTCTCTTTAAAAGTCTTATCTTTTCATCTGGAAAGTAATCAAACGGTGAAAAATTATATGCTTTTAAAACAAAATTAACTTCTTATCTAATCAAGAATTTTATATTGCAAAAATGAGCTTGCCAAATTGTGCTGCAGTGGAGTAGAAAAGCACTATACGAGAACCAATCGATTTACCACAAGAAGATGGGAGACCTTATCTTTAAATAGTTATTTTTAAAATAATTTATCTTTAAATAATTTTTAAAAATAACTAAGCTGATCAAATGAGAACTAAATTTTGCACTGCTGTATTCATTACTGTTGGACTAGATGATGACGGTTCTTCTTGGGGAGCAGCATTGGTGCTGGTGACACCAACAGACTGAATGAAGGAAGGCTGGCTCTGCGATTGGCTGGAAATTTAAAACTTGTGAAGTTTTTGAAATAACTAATAATCAGGAGTCGGGCTCGGCACTTTAGTTCCAGTGAAATGAACTCTTAAGGATTCAACATACCAAGAACTTTTTGACAATTTCATGTTTCCAACTTTGTGGGAACAGTTTGGATGGCCTCCATCTGTTCTAACATGACTGCGCACCAGTTCACAAAACAATGTTGTAAAGACCATGGATGAGTGAGTTTAACGTGCGAAAACTTGACTGGCCTGAACACCACTTTTGGACAATACCTTTGGGATAAATTAGAGCACAGTCAGGCCTTTTTGTGCAATATCACTTTCTGACCTTACAAGCGCTTCTGGAAGAATGGTCACGTGGGTAGCAAGCTAGGCAAAGATGCTCAGACCTCCGAACCTCCAACCCCCAGCTCCAGCTCTTCCAAGGGGGTACCCAAGGCATTACTGAGGTAACCGAGATTTCTCCAGTAGGTCGAGGGCCTGCCTAGGGTTCTCCTCCATCCCTGAGCCACTTCATCGATAACTATGTTGCCTCCTGGGGGTCCCCAGGAGGCAACATGTCATGGATGTCTCAACCACCTTAACTGGCAGCTGATGATATTTGAATTTGAATGATATTTTTGGTCTCACCATTGAGAGAGGGCCAAAAGTTAGATAAAAAGCATACACACTTTGCTACAGGCTTGTTGCTAGCTAGTTAGCGATGCTACACACCTGTGTTACACTCCTAGTCTATATGTTTGAATGATTCAGCCCTCCTTAGTTTTTGTTATCATATTTAGGACAGATGAAATCAGCTGCACGCTTACACTGAGGCCCAGAGTTACTGCAAATATCAGAATTATCTAGAAATTAAATGTTGTCATTTTTAGATTTTAACATAAGACTCACACTCATGGGAAATAATACACCATTAGCAAAACACAGAATGAAAGAATTACAGATTAAAGTTTTCAGTTGAAAATACAATTGAAGACCTTTTATCTTTAATCAGGTTTTATTTAATGCTGTCGGAGAAAATGTCGTGCCCTCTTCATGCAGCTTACTACATTCAGTTCAGTTTTACTTAGACAGCGCCTAATTACAACAATAGTTGCCTTGTAATTTGGCGAGATGAGCAGCTTTCCTAAACACCAAACTGAGTTACTTTTTTATGCTTCTTTATAGTTACATGGATGTCTGTCTTTTGTGCGACCACATTGCACAATAAGGTAATTTAGTCTTTATACTTGTTCATCATTTAATTTTGGATCAATTTAAAATTTACTCTAATATTAAATACGTATGCAGCATTAAGAGTGGGAATATAGGATGATTTCTCTGTTGTCACAAGGTGGGGTAGAGGTCTGAATCCAAGTGTGCAAGTCCTGTAATCACAAAGAGAAATGAATAATCACAAACTGTCAACTCTAAAGTTTATCCCTCAAAGCTGAAACCTTGTTTTGACGCACCTCGGAATCTTCCCTTACATTTCTTCAGTTTAATTGTTCTATTGATTTGCTGACATCAGCATAACAGTAGAACAATACAATATATTAATTATACAATATAATATTTTACCTTTGACTCGCTGGTACTTTTTAAATTGAGATCAACAAAGATGATGTCGCAGGTTTCCAGTCAGTTTCAGTCGTGCTGCTGCAGGAACACAAACATAACATAGGAGGCATGATCAGCGGTGTTCTGATCAGCTGCCTCAGCACTGGACAACATACATTAATGTTTCATATTATTTCTGTCAAAGGAAGTAAGCTGTGCAGAGTACTGCACATGTAACTTGGTGAACTCAAATTAGAACCTCAATAAGAATAATTCAGATCGCGTTTTAACCAGAGTACTTAAAACAAACTCTGTATCAAATACATAGATAAATGCAAAGAGTCAGTGCTAAAAATTTCATTAATGGAAAAATGAAACAAATTTGGACTTAACATGCCTAATGCTACCATTTGGCATTAGCACATAAATGTTAGATTTGGTTATTTCAATCGTATGGGCTCAAATTGTGGTCATAAATATTTTGTAGTTGTAAATCAAATGCGTTGTTGTGAGAGTTGTGAGTTTTGTAACCTTGTAAACCAAAATACCTGAAAATTTTATGTTTGTGCATCTATAGATGAGAATTTGTGTGTAAAAAAGATTTGTGTTTGTAAAAAATTATTTAGACAAGACACCTTTTTTTTTGTTAAGGTCTGGTTACAGATACAAAGCAAAAACTACGTGTGAAACTCTGCGCTCAAGTTCCCTGGCTGTGTGTGAGTTTGAACTCACAAGTATGAATTTTGACCCAATTTTTCTTCCTTTCAGCTGATTGGTCAATGTCATGTCAATCACAAATTTAACAATCCAATCAGAGAACACATGGGTTTGGCTGTCGGAGGGGTGCTTTACTGAGCATACATTTTTCTGATATTTTGGTTTACAACGTTACAAAACTCAGTTCACAACTACGCATTCTGATTTACAAATACAAAATATTTATGGCCACAATTTGAGCCCATGCAATCCCGTTTCTTTTATTTTGTAGACATCTGCTGTTTTTGACAAACCCGGATATCAGCAAGAACTGATATTACAGGCTGGACACTGAATGCAGTGAGAATATCTTAAATTCTCTCAGTAATTCATCTTCTGTTAAAACTGCATTAAATCCACCATTAATAACGGGTTGCTGAAGTCCACACTTAAAAAACAAATCTGGTGTCACTGTTCTTACAGATGTGGAGAGAGAAACATGCAACTGTTTGCACAAATTCAATAACTGAACACAGCTTTCCCCAACAGCCGACAACGGTCTCAGCTAATTAGCTGTAGCACATTAATTAATGATTAGTTCCCAAAAACATTTAACTTACCAGAAAAGTGCAACGGTGCCTGAGGTTCTTCTGTTGATTAGTCCAGTTTACTGCAAAACATTTTTCGCTGTCAGTTTGAAACAGCCCAGTCCTGGTTTTGGAAAATAAACTGTGGGCCTCCTCTCAGAATCACTACTGTATCTGCGCTTCCCAAACAGAGGCAAGTTTTTCCGTGACTGCTGCTGCCATCCAAGTTGTGATGAACGACTGTACCCCGATTTTACAGCATCGAGTTAATAATTAGAATCAAACTTCTGACAAATGAGACTCCATGGACACAAATTAGCATGAGGAGATGAATTTTTCATTCAGAATTCTCCCTGTAGATATTAATAGTTAACTATGGTACACACTGCTCAAGCCTTTTAATTCAGCGGATTTTTTGTTACTAATATACAATATAATATATAAAAAGGCCCGTGTTTCTGAGCTTGTGAACATCAGATTTTTTTCATAGATTTGTGGTACAAACATGTGATTTATAGAATATGATGCTGAACAAAATTGATTAATTGAATTAATTTTACTTTATGCACAATTTTCCAAAAATACAGTTTTATATGTGCTGACTGCCTTGTAAAAGTCACCGCGTGCTGCTGGTGACTGCTAACATGTTAACACACATCTGCACACCACTGATGTGTGGCTGCTTTGCCTCACAGCTAAATGCATTTGCAATAATTTGCAATTCCTGTTGGCTTATTCTCTACAGCTCAGACTATTTACGCTGTTTTTTCCTCTATTATTCTGGACTAATTAAATTTTAAAAAATGTTGCAAGCATGTGTTTTTTTTAACCTAAATTGTAGCACATCATTCTTCAGTTTAGTTTGCATCACCTCATTTATGTGCGTCTGCTTGTGTCCTTATGCCGTCTCTGACAATTCCTATGTGATTCCTTAAATTTGCTGTCATACTTTTTACACATTCTCTATCCCGCTATTATTTTCTCTTCCTCCTTTTCCTTCACAATCTTTTTTAAATGCTGCAGTTCACATAGTATCCTAATCAGCCTTGTACTCATTATTAACAAATGCTTGAGGATGTTCAAATTACTGCATGACACCCTCTGATTTTCTGCTCCTCCTCCATTCAAGGAAACGTATATTTGAGTGTCTGGGAGGCGAGTTTCTAGAGTGAGTAATCAGCTGCCTGCTGGTTTCCTTGCAAACCGCACTAACCATCATGGAAATTGAGAATGAAGAAGGTCCTTAATTGAGATGATTAGAGGATAAGAGTGAAAACAGATGGAGGGAATAAGCACAGGAAAGATGGGGGAACGAGTAGGTATGCATTAGTCTTGTAAAAATTATGTGAAGAAATGGGTGTATGCTTCTCTGGTGCCAAAAAGATTTGAACATTTGAGATATATTCACGCTTTTGCACAATAAATGTTCCTCGGTTATAAAGTTGTATACTCCTGTATATAAAATGCCAGAGATGTTTTATTTCTGGGTCTATTTTTTGTTTCAATTGTTGAGATCTGCTTTTTTCCTTAACAAATATATGTTATGTTTTCTCACATAAGAATTAAATGATCTAATATTTTGTTTTCTTTCTGAACTGAAACTAATATAAGAAATAAGGGGGAAAGAAAGAATCTCAAACATCTTATTTTGTTTTGAAAGATAAATCTGAGGTTGAATTAAACCTGTTTTGAGATAAATTTCTAACTGTATCCAGGTTTGTCCTTGGTTTGTCAGTTGTTCCCTCCTAAAGTCGAGAACAGAGAACTGTGTGTGTGTGTGTGTGTGATGCACACAGATGCTCCCTGATGAGCACTTGTACACAAAAATACAGATGTTTGCATGCACAAGCAAAAGGGGAAAAAACTGTTAAGTGTGTTTACAGTTCATGTTGATTCCCCATCTTTTCATTTTGGTGTTCTTTGCTTTCATAGCCTTTTTCTTCCTCTTCTTTAAATCCATCAGTGTTGACAAAGCTTTTGTTTAAAAGGTGTGGCAAATGTAAATAAATTTGCCTTTGACTCACAAAGCTCTATATAAACAAGGAAACCGCATACCCATATTGCTGCTGGCAGGAGGTCTGATGCTGCTGTCGAACAAAGGATTTGGTTCTTTGTTTACCCACAAAATGTATGTGCGCACATATATGTGTGTGTGTATGTGAGATACATGTTGAAGGGCTGAGTGGAGAAACCTCAAGGCCCCGCTGTCACCTCCTTCTTGGCGCATGACTGGGTGCTTCTGAGCTCTATTAGACTTACTCTCCTCGACCTCCCTTTTTCAAACACGAACGCGCACACACACACACACAAAATTCAGTCCAGTGCAGATCGAGCCTCAGTCACAACACTCTGAACTCTCGGAGGAGGCGGTGGGTGGCAGAAATCCATCGCTCAGCTTCGTGCCGCTAATGTGTATGAAGGTCTGAACCGCCATGTCTGAGTTGCTGCGTTAACTAATGATGGCGAGCTGAGGCGTGTTTGACAACTTTCTGCTAAAATATTCTTAAAAATCTAAATCCAAGTGGGGGCGGTAGGTTATGAAAACGGACAGCGTGGGATAGAGGGATGATTAGGCGGATGGATAGCTGGGTATGTGAAAGTGTTTTTGGCTCCAGCAGAGCAAGCCAAAAGCTCTTGATGTTTTCTAAGTGATAAACAGGTCAACAGAAGCAGTCAGTGTTTTCGGAACTAAGCAACCTGCTGCTGCTTCGAAAGAGGAGAATCAGTGTGTGCAAACACCTGACTGTGAGCTCTGTTTGTAGAGATTTTATAAGCATTTACTGTATATATAAGATTCCTATGAACAGATCAGATACTATTCAAAATTATTTTTGGTTTGCATGTCTTTATGTGTGCATATTAAATCCATTTTTTGTCTGTAATTAAACATTTTACATAACAACATAAAGCACAGAAAATATCAACCACAAACTGACTT
This sequence comes from Simochromis diagramma, assembly GCF_900408965.1. Classification (NCBI taxonomy): domain Eukaryota; kingdom Metazoa; phylum Chordata; class Actinopteri; order Cichliformes; family Cichlidae; genus Simochromis; species Simochromis diagramma. Next base: position 24,634,883 of record NW_024386801.1, read on the forward strand.
GAAAGATGAGCATAAAATGTTTTGAGAACCACAGAATTAGTGGTCAAATTGGATTCACAGCAGTTACAAGTATTTCTAATGAGTACGTTCCTGTTTAGTCACAGTCAGGTTAGTGAGGCATTATTTAAAACAAACAAACAAAAACTGCTTTCCATTTTTTTCCTCTACAAAGATGCATTTACATTTAGAAAACCAGAAGTAACACATTTATTACATTGCCTCACAAGGCTCGGTACTGGGGCCTGTTTTGTTTACGTGTTTACGTGTGTGTGTGTGTGTGTACACACACACACACACACATATGCATATGCATGCTTGTATACATACATACACTTTTTCTTCCTTTTTTGGAACTAGCCAAATTTACATCTTTACATTGAGGATACATTAATGCACATGTTTTTTGCTCAAAGAATTTGAAAGTTGCAGCTCCTGCCACTGGTAAAATGAAATACGTCACATGTTAATTTTATATCACCAGGGGAAAATTTGTTATTATAATAAACGTGTCATAAATGGTACAAATAGTCAAAGAGTATTGGAGAACAAATATCAAAATATAAAAGTTTTTTTCTGAAAGCTAAGGGTTTAATTCTAAGCCTGTACGTTGCTGCAGACTTGTGTGCGTCTTTATCACACAAACTGAAATGATTAGTTTATGCTGCCTGTTACTGAGCTTGAGGAATCCAGTTTTACTTACTGTGTATCTGCAAACCACAATGACATGTACACAAAGCTGCCTCATTTTTCTGGGACCTCTGTTTGGATGCTGACAGAACTTGGAACGAATAAGATGTTTTCTCGGTGGTACTGGTGATTAAGCGAGCACTTCTGTGTGCCACAGGTGGTAGAGCAGAGTATCAACTGTTTGCAGGTTTTGAAGTTCAATTCTGAATTCTTGACCACAACACTGATTTTGAAGAAGGTTTAACCATCAGAGCACAACACAGCTCCTGAAAGCAGCTTTACGTCCACTGGTGTGAGACTGGGTGAACATGAACATCACACCCACAGGAACAACAACAGACCGAAACAAGCTGGAACCATTTCCCAGTATTCATGTTAATGAAAGAAATTAATCAGGTAAGTGGCGCCATATAGAAACACGTGGTGGCCCAAGGGGGCCCCGGGTGCAGATTAAAATTCTGTCTTTTTTGTACATTTCATACAACCAATTATGGAGTGTGTTAGGAGACTCTTCATTTACAAATAGAACTGGAAATACATCCTGCTGCCATTTTCATAAAATATTTTGCCTCTGGCTCTCCATCTCTGAGCTTTGTCAACAATAAAAAGAGAAAAAGAAGGAGAAACAGTTCTACATTTTTTAACCAGTGGAAATGTTACATCAAAAATTTCTACACTCAAGAGCATAAGGTTTTATTTCCAAAAGTACTGACTTGAAAAATGCATTATTCAGCCTTCTGCAATTTGCCATGGAAAAAAAAGTACTCCACCTATATAAAAAAATTGTCTAGCTCTACAACTGTAGGTGCATAAAGGAATTAAAAAACTGATTCTATAAACAAAGTCTGAGAGTAAATTCAAATCAGCAATTTAGTGACAGCTGAACAGAGAATAAAAGCATTTCCTGCTGATAGAAAGATGGATACTTTATTGATCCCACAAGTGAAATTGTTGAAAGAAATAAAAAATAGATTTTTTAAGATACAAATCCATCACTCTTGACCCTGTTTTTCTTTAGGAATGTACAGAAAGTTAAGAGACAGGCAAAACAGCAGAGGTAAAGCATGTGCTTAAAGAACAGAGACATGAAGCAGAAACATATGTGCAAAGAGCTGAATGGCACACAAAGCCTTTAAAACCTTAAAACATGACAAAGTGCTTGCCCAAAGGGAATGGGCTCAATTTTGGAGAATATTATTGGATATTGACCTTACAATGTAAAGTTTATAGATATTGCTTTCACTATGATTTTGTGCTATATATGCAATTTAAACAAATTTGTAAATGTCAATTTGGGAGTGGTGTTTTTTTGATCGAGAACAAATGCACTTTATTATTGCTGATTTGCTTGAAGCGTTAGCATTCTTGCTGAAACAACTGCTGGCTGTGAAATAGTGAAGAGAATGCTAGACCTAACTTACTATGTCCCCAAGACAGAAAGGCAGTGATTAACTTACATTTATAGTTTAAATGTTTTTACATAATTTTTACATCACATGCAAATAGATCTATGACTGTTGCATCATTTAGCATACTCTTTCAGAAGAGCATTTTGATTTTAAATGAAGAAAAAATAAGAGGATTTGTCTGATCCTGGTAAAAAAAAAGAAAAAGAAAGAAAAACTAACAAAAAAACCACAACAATAAAACTAATTTTTAAAAGAATTTCTTTACATGTACTTACGTGACCAATTTGCTATTTTAGGCTTTTGCACACAGAATTACAGATTAACAAAGAAAGTTATGTATAACAATAAAGTAGGAATATGAACATAATTTCTGGCAAACTGGAAACAGTACTTGCACTTACATCAAATATGGTCTCACTGTAGAGCTCATCACTGACACCATGGTGCAGAATGTCCTGGTTCTGTCGTACAAAACTAGTGTAAGTGTCAGCCAGATCCATCCTTGGTTTCTGCAGGACACAGGACAAAGGCAGGCCTGAGGGCAACTCATGGATGGTAGAGCATGAAAATACAATGTCAAACAATGTTACAAGAAGTATTTTTAGCACAAAGTTGAAACGAGACATAACTGGCATTAAATGTGAATAACTCAAAAAATAATGGTAGACTGCAATCTGCAGATACTCGGCTGGTTGTGCATGATGAGGTCTTCACACATCCTGAAATGTAGAGTGTTTAATGCAGCGAGGTGGAACACACATCCAAACACTATTGTCCGCGTGAAAACAAATAGCAATGCAAGCTAATACTCTTAGTGAATAAACCTTGATGCACTGATCTTTTGATTGTTTGGTCACTTTGGATCCACAGTGCATCCACTTCAATTGTTCCACATTTTGTCACCTTACAGTCTTTTTCTTGTAATGGATTACCGGTAAATTCATTTTTTTTCGACCACAACATTCTTCACACAATACCCATTTCCACTGATCATCTGTCAGATGTTTTTACAACTTTACTGGAATTCCACCAGTAGTAAATTCAGTTGACTGGACATGACTTGGATAGGCACTTATATATTCATATAGGACACCGGGCAATGTAAAGTCTCATCGCTAACAGTGCATGTCAGAGGACAAACCAAGCCATGGAGACCAAGTTACTGTCTGTAGACCATTTTCCAACAAGTCAACAACTCTAAACACACAGCCAAGATAATAAAGGAGTGGGTTCTGGACCACTCTGTGATTGTTCTTGAGTGGCCCCGACAGAGCACAGACTTGAACCCGACTGAACACTTTCCCTTAATTAACTTAATAAATAGCACTACTACATGCATCCCACTGTTCTCCTGGATACTCTGAAAACTAATGGCTAATACAGCTTACTGACGTTCCAGGAATAATATATTTAGATTGTCAAGTTTTCAGTAATACAAATCTGTGCTGCTGTTGACATTAGCAAAGAAGTCTTTCTCTCACATTTAAAACTTCTATACGTCTGTGCCTTTCCAAATGATCGGCTGACACAGTGGACAAACGCAGATGTTCTGGAAACTCTTGCTTGTACTCTTCATTCTGAAGTGAATAAAAAGTGTATGATTTACTAAAATAATTTTCTCTGCAACAATTACAAGCAAAGCCTAACAATTGTTTTCACTCAGGAACTGTTACCTGCTGCTTCTATGATAAAAAGGAAAAAAAATCCTGCCCTGGACATGCTGTCCGGATATATTACACCTGTAATGCCAATAGTAATTGCCTCGACATCTTTCACAGCCATGTTTTCTGAGCTGACGTGCATTAGGCCCAAGAGGAGACTTGTCATTCTGTTTTCTGTGCTGCACAAGAAAACTAGAAACTTTCTGGCTTCACTTAAAGTCAACAGGCAGGTTGGATATGGACTCAATATTTATAATTGTAATATTTCATCAAAGACAGCATAAAAGTCATCAAATCATATCACAAAGTTTCAAGAGCCTCAATATGGACAAAGTCCAGACAAGGTCACACTGTTCTCTCAAATAATTTTAAAATATGCAAAGTTGTGAGGGCCTCCAAGGTTATGCCTGACATTACAATTTAGTGATTTGTCTGCATCGGTCCATGCAAATGAAGCATACATCCCTGTTTTTAAACACACGCGCCCACACAGACACCCGAGCAGCAAAGCTAACATAATTAACTTATTCTTCAAATAGTTGCCTGACAGTAAATTAATTGGCAACTACTTAAATGACAAATTAATTGTTCAAGTGATTTTCCAAAGAGAGAAAAAAAAAATCAAGCAGTCATTAGATTATTGTAGCTTCTCAACTTTGACAGTAACTCTTAGAAGAAGATAATGTGACCTCTCTGGTAAGTTGAATGTCTTCTGGTAAAAACTGTCTCAGCAGTTGTTTCAAAGGTCTATCAGAGAATGACAGACTGGGGTCAGTCAGAGACGATTAGCTGTAATTCAGACCGACTACTGAAGAAGAAAACCTGCAGACACAAGAGGTTAAAGTGGGGTCACATGGCTGCAGGGGGACTGTTGTGTGTGATGAAAAGAAGAGAATGGAGTGTTATAATCATCCTGAAGAAGTTACCCAAGCCCACTGACTGACAACCCTGTCATAATTCTCATAAGGCACTAGAGTGACTGGGGAGGTAAGTGTAAAAGATGATACTCAGATGAGTATCGTCTCTGATGTGTACAAGCAGACACTTTGAGGTCATGCCCATGCTGATGCAAATATATTTTCAAAACTATTTTTGCAACTGTTTCTGTGGTTTTTGTTGATTTCAGTTCAGAAATGCAGTTTTGTCAGATATCACCTGCATCCCCACCTTTACCTTTGATGTGTCTTTTAGCATTGGCTCTCTGATGCACAGTCCCATTTTATGACCCTACATCGTCCCTACTGGAGAGGTGGAGGTGGCAGGAATCATAACAACATCTGGGTAGTTGACTTATTAAAATAAGTTAAATCACTTGAAGTTCTCCTTTTTAACTACATTTTGATACCAGGTTCATTCTTTAGCTCTGATTCTTTCTTGATAATATTTTTTTCTAATAAACTCATTTTTGATACTTTGAAATTCAGAGGCTTGTTTAAGAATATTTGAAATTCTTCTCTGATAGGGTTAAGTTCTTCTTCTGGCACAGTGCAGTATCATCCTAAGACTGAACAATAGCAATGATCTCCAATCTCAGTCTCAAAAACATCTTTTCTATGGTCCCAAAAATTGCTTACGACTTTCAGATTCATAACTTTTGCAAGGCACATGCTATAGTGGATGCATACTGACCAGTATTAACTTGTCACTTATGCTTCTAACTGATGCTGTAATATTTTTTTTATTTTGAATGTCTTCTGGTGATTCATAGTTTATCAGTTCTCCTGTATTAAGTTCCTTCATTTCAGGAAAAAAACATTATTTTTTTACTTACCATGTTTTATTTTCTGCTTTATTTTGATAGTTATTTGTGCCTTGAGTTCAGTTTGACTTCCCCTTGTATCATTTCCCTGATTACTTGCTCCTTTGTTGTTCCCCAGCTGCATTCACTTCCCCTAATTTGTTTTTAAGTAGCTTTAGTATTCTCCCTATCCTCTTTCAGCGCATTTGTTATCTCTTCCCTTTGATGTTTCTGGTCATTTACAGTTTTAAATGGATTGACCCATATTATCAAGATAGCAATAATAATCTAGCAATCCTATTGATGGCGTGGCTGAATATCAGAAGGTTGAGCAGGTCATCTGCATGCCAGATATAGACAAGTGCTCTATGAATGTGTGAATGTTACACAGAAAGCAGTTACACAGAAAAAGGTGCTTGTATTCATGGGTGTGATTAGATGAATGAAGCAAATTGTATAAAGCCTTTGAGTCCTCAGGTGTGGTAGAGAAACACTATATAAACACTATATAAAACCAGTCGATTTAGCAGAACCCTACAGTCAAAAAATGTTCCTAACTTCCAACCATTTGCTTCCGCTTATCCTTTTTAGGGTCGAATGTACACGGGGAGAATGTAAACTCCACACAGAAAGACCCCGGCCTGATGGTGGAATTGAACTCAGGACCTTCTTGCTGTGCGGCAACAGTGCTAACCACCGTGCTGCTGTGCTGTTCCTAACTTTACAAGTGAAATTCCACTGGAGGTAGTGAGTTGGAGATCTCATGACAAGGCCTGGATTTACTGCACGTGTGGTGGTCAGTTCATTTACTAGCACAGATGTTATGTGCAGCAAAGTTCCACAAGCAGGTTGAAATGTTAAAACCAGGAGCAACATCGCTTTGAACTTGAACATACATTCTCTTGAGGTGAACAACAATATCTGTTGATAACAACACATATTAAGGCCAATCAGTGCTGCATACATTGGCGTGAATTGGCTTGATGCCATGACAGGTCACGTTAACTTAGTCTCAGATATCAAACGGCACCTTTAGATATCTTATATCTATGAAAGTGCCATTTGGTACCCGTATGCCTTGGTGGGTCAAAACTGCTTAGACTCATAATAGACCAAAAGCATAATATTCAGGTTGGTCATAAAGTCTGGACTTGAAAGAAAAACAGTCAGGTTCCTATACATCTGTGCACATTTGCCACACAACCACAGATATATGGACAGGTTCAAAGTGTACAAAGTACAGTTCTCCTGTATGAGGTACAACATTTAAGAGTGTGTATGTGAGTCACTGGCTACATGTAAATGCCCCTGGTGTCACTTGAGACATCAATTTTCCCTTACCCTCTCCTCCCCTTAAGGCTTTTCACAGTCATTCACCTCTTTTTCTTTTGTTCTGGCGAGGCGACAAAGCACCATGACAGATCACAGATGTCGGCACAGTTCCAGCCAACAAGATTAGAGATTCTCTCGTGTTGAGCAATAGAAAGGATAGACAGAGAAAAAGGGAAAATGCACATACAAGTAGTTCGTCACTGTTGTCCCGTTCTGCTCTCTCAATCTCCTTTACTGTTTCTTTAGTTTTACCTAAACACTAGTAATCCTCTCTGCATCTAGATAATGGATGTCTGTTAACTTATCAATATTTGACAGCAACAAAAAACATTTTAAAATAAAGATATGTTCCTGTACAGGTACTGATCAGTGCAGGTATAAGTCTAAAGAGAGGAGAGGGAGGAGGTGCCTTTTGTTATCAGGGTAATGGGGCATTAAATTATTAAGTAACTTCACAATGATATCAGTTCCATTTCCTGCCTTGGGTTCATTTAATTTTTTTCCAGGTGGATGTCGTGTATGGCAAAGAAGAAAGTGCTTATGTGAATAGATGAATGAGGCTAGTTGTGTAAGCTTTTTTGAACTATATAACTGTGACCTGACAAAATGTGGAACAAGTGAAGCCCTTTTAATACTTTCCAGATGCACTGCCGCCTTAAGGGCCTGTGGTACATCAGCCATTAATCCGTTCTGATTATTTAAGATTGAAGTCTAAGGAGTTTGAAAAGAAGGTGACTGGACGTTAAGTATTTTGAAGATGTTTCACCTCTCATGCAAGAGGCTTCTACAGTTGTAAAACCAAAAGTTAGAGAGTCCCAGGTATTTAAACCCTAGTGGGGGTTGTCCCTTAGGAGGTTGTCACTGACCCGCTATTACTCATGTGCATCATCACATGAGCCAAGGTGTCAAAAAAAAAAAAAGGCCTGGGTCATTACCACGAGAAGTTTCAAGTGAAAACACTGTGTGACCTTGCCCCACCCACCATGTCAGCTATTGAGGTCACCTGATGTAAGATGTGAGTGGGGGTTTAGGTACCTGAGAAAGGATCTCAAGACTGTATTGTAGGTGGCTGACAGCTGGTGTTGTGAGCCACCACTTCTGTTCAATGATGGTTGTTCATAGTGGAACTAGATGGGCTTATTTACTCCTCTGTCTTCTCAGTCCAAAATGTGAACATTGGCATCCTTGAAAGATTGACTTACAGTGGGGCAAAAAAGTATTTAGTCAGCCACCGATTGTGCAAGTTCCCCCACTTAAAATGATGACAGAGGTCAGTAATTTGCACCAGAGGTACACTTCAACTGTGAGAGACAGAATGTGAAAAAAAAAATCCATGAATCCACATGGTAGGATTTGTAAAGAATTTATTCGTAAATCAGGGTGGAAAATAAGTATTTGGTCAATAACAAAAATACAACTCAATACTTCGTAACATAACCTTTGTTGGCAATAACAGAGGTCAAACGTTTACTATAGGTCTTTACCAGGTTTGCACACACAGTAGCTAGTATTTTGGCCCATTCCTCCATGCAGATCTTCTCGAGAGCAGTGATGTTTTGGGGCTGTCGCCGAGCAACACGGACTTTCAACTCCCGCCACAGATTTTCTATGGGGTTGAGGTCTGGAGACTGGCTAGGCCACTCCAGGACTTTCAAATGCTTCTTACGGAGCCACTCCTTTGTTGCCCGGGCGGTGTGTTTTGGATCATTGTCATGTTGGAAGACCCAGCCTCGTTTCATCTTCAAAGTTCTCACTGATGGAAGGAGGTTTTGGCTCAAAATCTCACGATACATGGCCCCATTCATTCTGTCCTTAACACGGATCAGTCGTCCTGTCCCCTTGGCAGAAAAACAGCCCCATAGCATGATGTTTCCACCCCCATGCTTCACAGTAGGTATGGTGTTCTTGGGATGCAACTCAGTATTCTTCTTCCTCCAAACACGACGAGTTGAGTTTATACCAAAAAGTTCTACTTTGGTTTCATCTGACCACATGACATTCTCCCAATCCTCTGCTGTATCATCCATGTGCTCTCTGGCAAACTTCAGACGGGCCTGGACATGCACTGGCTTCAGCAGCGGAACACGTCTGGCACTGCGGGATTTGATTCCCTGCCGTTGTAGTGTGTTACTGATGGTGACCTTTGTTACTTTGGTCCCAGCTCTCTGCAGGTCATTCACCAGGTCCCCCCGTGTGGTTCTGGGATCTTTGCTCACCGTTCTCATGATCATTTTGACCCCACGGGATGAGATCTTGCGTGGAGCCCCAGATCGAGGGAGATTATCAGTGGTCTTGTATGTCTTCCATTTTCTGATGATTGCTCCCACAGTTGATTTTTTCACACCAAGCTGCTTGCCTATTGTAGATTCACTCTTCCCAGTCTGGTGCAGGTCTACAATACTTTTCCTGGTGTCCTTCGAAAGCTCTTTGGTCTTGGCCATGGCGGAGTTTGGAGTCTGACTGTTTGAGGCTGTGGACAGGTGTCTTTTATACAGATGATGAGTTCAAACAGGTGCCATTCATACAGGTAACGAGTGGGGGACAGAAAAGCTTCTTACAGAAGACGTTACAGGTCTGTGAGAGCCAGAGATTTTCCTTGTTTGAGGTGACCAAATACTTATTTTCCACCCTAATTTACGAATAAATTCTTTACAAATCCTACCATGTGAATTCATGGATTTTTTTTTCACATTCTGTCTCTCACAGTTGAAGTGTACCTCTGGTGCAAATTACTGACCTCTGTCATCATTTTAAGTGGGGGAACTTGCACAATCGGTGGCTGAGTAAATACTTTTTTGCCCCACTGTATATAGCACAGATGTACAACTGCATCTTGTCATGTCAAGGTGGCTCTTCTATACTGTGCCATGCATTTATGGAGTTGCTGGTTTCTCCAGTTAAAAAGGTCTGGGGAAGGACGTTTTATCCTTGGGATCAACCATTTTTTAGGTGTGGCTGAAGCTCTGAGATCCTCTAACAAACCTGCAAGATGAGGAACGACTATGTTGTTATGTTTCTGCCTAGTTGTTGTCTAATCTTCTTTCTTGCGCATCTTTGCAGATTTGATGAAAGCCTGGTTGACATAACTACATGCTTCAAGAGCTTTCTCTGCACGTATGTGTTCCTTTTATTTTCCTTCTTTCCACTTCTGCATGAAGATTGAAGTTTTAATTAATAGTAGGGCTTCTTTGAGTAGTCTTGACAATGACAACAAAAACAACAAATGTAATAATTGTCATAATAAGTAAATTAGATGCTTGGCTGGTAAAGATAAAGATAAAAATATAAAGCAACTTATATGTAATTTTTACAGATCTTATTTTCCATTGCTTAGCTAACATTTCAAGCAATCATATTTACATTAAATGTCGTTAGCCGCAACATCTAACAGGCACCATCCAAAATCATACTTAAATCTCCATTGCTGAGGTAACGTTTAGTTAGTAGACGTTAGCTAACATTTTTTAGGACGCACTTCAGTTGTGAATGCACCATTCAAGTTTTAGCTTATATAGTGATGAGATATAATAAAAACAAGTTTATAAAATTCTGATGATTCAGTTTCCACCACATAGTTATTAACAGTAGTGGAAAACAAAGAGATATAAAATGACAAAAACCCTTACGCTGTGGGATTCTGGAAATCTACAATAGAAACTAAATATAATAAACTATGGTTACAGCTCATCGTTTTTAATAATCCTATAAAAAGGTGCGTTGGTATTAATGAAAAAGTTTACTAAAATTATATTTGGGAAAAGAAATCAGCCATAAATAAACTGACCCACTCACGACAATGAAGTGAAACAAAGGAAAACTAGACAGTGGAAAATGAATGCTTTGTGTATTTGTGACCAGGTGTGAAGTCCAAAAGGCTCCGCCCCCTGCCCTTTATCCCAAAAGAGGCACACATGTCAGGTTACCACTAGACAAAAGACCAGAAGGCCAAGGTAGGGGTTACATTATAATTTCACCAGAAGAAGGAGCTGAGAGGGAAGTAAGCTAGGAACCAGAGAGAATTATAGGATAGAGGGAGATACAGCAGCTTAAGATTGTTCTCCTGTTCTCTCCTTAAAACTATAAATATATAAAAATCTGGAATCAGTGACCTTTCATTGAACTTTTTTTTCTTAATTAAATAGGATTTTAAAAAAAGAATTGTACTCCTTTATGTTTTGTTTTGATCTTTTCAATAATAATAACGTACTGAAGTGTGAAACCCAAACACACTGAACTAACAATTCTCCTCTATCAGTTCAATGCATTGCTTACAAAACTGACTAATATATATATATATATATATATATATATATATATATATATATATATATATATATATATATATATATATATATATTAGGGGTGCAACAATACACAAAATTCACGGTTCGGTTCGGTTCGATACTTTGGTGTAACGGTTCGATATTTTTTCGATACAAAAAAAAATGTTCATGCCTTTTTAATTTGTCATTTATTAAATTTTCACGGCACATTCCGCACCACATCTCTGTGCGTTCATCATTTGTTTGAAGCCAGCTCACCTCCTGCAACTACTCTTCCGAGAATACGTGCTTCTTTTGTGGTTCGGACTCCTTCTGACATTTCTTTGGAGGTGGAGGAACATCACAGTAATTGCTTAAAGGAGCTTGCTTCTTCGACATCTTTAAGAGTTCTAAACAAATGTCTGTCCTCCTCCTGAAAATCTTATGTATGCAAACACCCGTTGCAACTTCATATCTTGTGCCCGTTTTTTTATTTTGACAGCGAATGTGCACCTGCGGACCACTTATGTGCAGCCCTGGTTATTTCGCTTGTCATATTGCAGCCACAGAAATTCTTTTGTCCATGAAACCATAAAGCTGCACTTTCTTTTTGTCATCCCTGACGACCCCATTACCCCACACAAAGTCCTGCAAATGTCCAGGTGCCTTCTTTTGGCGCACCGGTGTTGTGCCAAAAAGTGATTGCCTGCCAAAAAGTGATTTCCAATGTTTCCGTGTATTTTTTATGTGTAATATCTTTACGTATGTTGGTAAATAGACTTCGGTGAACAGCGTTTACAAAGGGGTTATATATAGAATTAAAAGATTATCTGTTTTTTCAAGTATCTTTATAACTCTGTGTTATTGTACTCACATTATAACCAATCCGGTCCTTTTTCCCCACTTACAATATTTTTACAGAACTATTGTAATATTTGCTGCCATTTCTGCTGTCTTACTCTTACAAAAGACATTTTAATGTTAATGAGATTTTTTTAACTGCATAAATAAAGGTTCTATAAAAGTCGCTGCCAAAAACTGATTGCGGCTTCTACCTTGTTACACGAATGTTGTTTGTGGCTCAATATGACTTTGTGTCATCCATGAGGGATGCATTTGACATATGTTTCACATATTATATGCCAACAAGTTACTTATAGCAGTTTAAATACGAGCAATCAGTTTTTGGCAAATACCGGAAATCAGTTTTTGGCAGACAATCAGTTTTTGGCACAACACCCGGCCGGTCACGACCGGCGGGGGAAAAGTCACTCGGGTCAGAACATGGGGTGCCACCATCATCCCACTTCTGACACCAATGTGGCGAGCTCAGACAAGGAGGAGACGGAGTTATCGTTTGGTTTTGCTTCCCGTGAGCTAGCCAGGGAGCACAGCCGTTTATTGACATCTGCAGAAGAACACTGCCGCTAGCTAACTGCTCAGCAACAACAACAACAGCACACAGGGCGCCCTCTGACCCCGGATGGACACGCCGTCGCAGCGAGAGTGCGTCACCCGTCACTATGGCAACATAAACAAAACAAAACTGTACAAACAGAACCCCGAACAGCCCTGACCCGCTACATAGCCCCCACCTAAGGGGTCAGTCGTCCCCGACGACCCCATTACCCCACACAAAGTCCTGCAAATGTCCAGGTGCCTTCTTTTGGCGCACCGGCCGGTCACGACCGGCGGGGGAAAAGTCACTCGGGTCAGAACATGGGGTGCCACCATCATCCCACTTCTGACACCAATGTGGCGAGCTCAGACAAGGAGGAGACGGAGGTATCGTTTGGTCTTGCTTCCCGTGAGCTAGCCAGCGAGCACAGCCGTTTATTGACATCTGCAGAAGAACACTGCCGCTAGCTAACTGCTCAGCAACAACAACAACAGCACACAGGGCGCCCTCTGACCTCGGAAGGACACGCCGTCGCAGCGAGAGTGCGTCACCCGTCACTATGGCAACATAAACAAAACATAACTGTACAAACAGAACCCCGAACAGCCCTGACCCGCTACAATATATATCCTGCTGCTTTTACACACGCACTCACATAACGCTCAGTGATTCTCTGCGCGATCAACCTCTCACATGTTTAAGCTTGCTGTGGGAGATTTCACTTGTCATGTTTGCATAGTAAGCTAACGATTGATAAGACGATGTCAGAGGAGTAAATGTGCAGTCATATTCGTTGTGTTCCCACTAGTGCTGTCAGCGTAAATCTCGTTGAAATGACGTTAACGCCACAACACGGCAAATCTCCGTTAACGAGCTACCACAGATCGCCGGTGCATGGGGCTGGACAGCCAACACGTTAACGAGCTAACTGCGCTAACACACTAGCTCCCACCCATGTAATTGAGCATTGCTGGCACATCCAACATACTGTTTTACTTTAGTCCATGACGCGCTTACCTTCAGGGTCATACATCACATGAAAACCAAAATAGTTCCAAACGCAAGATCTGAATGAGGGTGGGGGAGGTTCAATTTGTGCAGGGCCTGCGCTCAGTGAATCTGCGTTCGACTGCTCCGCCTAGGCTGCACTGTCGAGCGCAGATCCACTGAGCGCTCAACACAGACAGCATCGTCAGACGGAAAGTTGATAAAATAAATTAAAAATGTATTTTGTATTGTTCGATACATATGCGTACCGAACCGAAAGCACTGTATTGAACGGTTCAATATCGATACGAGTATCGTTGCACCCCTAATATATATATATACACACATACATACATATAAAAACTGATCAAGCACACACATCCATACGTATGCAATAATACTAAGTGCAATAATCCTTTCTGTCATCGTTGTATTTTTACTCAGTTGTATATAGTATTTGTATTTGTATTCTATTTTTATCTTATTGTATATTTATTTTATTTTATTCTACTGTATATAGTATTTTATTCTATTCTGTACAGTTGTGTACTGTATTTATTCTTATTGTATTCAAATTTTTGCCTCATAACTTTTGCACTGTCCACTTCCTTACTGTGACAAAACAAATTTCCCACGTGTGGGACTAATAAAGGTTATCTTATCTTATCTTATCTTATATACACACATACATACACACATATATATATACATATACACACATATACACATACATACATATATACATATATATATATATATATATACATATAAGGGGTGCAACGATACACAAAATTCACGGTTCGGTTCGGTTCGATACTTTGGTGTCACGGTTCGATATTTTTCCGATACAAAAAAAAAATGTTCATGCCTTTTTAATTTGTCATTTATTAAACTTATAAATATATATTTTAACTCAAAAGTACAGTTTTTAAATTTAATGTTGCTGAAACAAAAGTAATTAAAAAAATAAATATATCTCAGGGCTCTCAAAATTTCAAAATCCCTGGTAGCCCTTCGGGCAGGGACTAAATTTAAGTAGCCCGAATAAAAAAAGGGAGCAATTTTTTGATTGATGTTTTGTTTCCTTTACAATATTATACTTTAATGTACAATATTGTAACAAAACATTAATCAAAAAATTGTTGAAAAACAAATTACAACATTGTATAAAAATTACAATCATCAACTCAAATACTTGGTTCTAATTGAACAGAAATTTCTATGAACTTGTAAGAACTGTGTAGGACATGAATCAGTCTGTGTCAGATCCTGAATTTGAAATTTCCGCTGAAGTCACGGGTAACAGGCAAGTGGAACCAAGATCTAGGCCATTTGCTTTTTGAAGTTTGCAAAGACTGCTAAATTGTGCCAGTGGTAGTTCACTCTTTGCAACATAGTACGCTGTTTTAAACTGATTTTCAGGTTTATTTTTAGTATGTTATTTGCAATTGGTGTTTGTTCTGGGAAAGATATTGCAGACTGAGCAATAATGCATTTCTTGCATTTCTCATGGGTTCCAATGGGGGCCTTTCTTAAAATGACTGATCCCAGTAACAAAGGCGCTTGTCAACTCAGAAATCGAGGGAAAACCAACAACACACCCGGCAGAACATTATGTTATTTACACGGGTGCACATAAGTGGTCCGCATGTGCGCATTCGCTGTCAAAATAAAAGACGCGCACCAGATAAGAAGTTGCAACGCGCGTTCGCGTCCATATAAAAGGCACTGTTTTTGTCCGCTAGAGTGGGATTTTCACGGCACATTCTGCACCACATCTCTGTGCGTTCATCATTTGTTTGAAGTCAGCTCACCTCCTGCAACCACTTTTCCGAGAATACGCGCTTCTTTTGTGGTTCGGACTCCTTCTGACATTTCTTTGGAGGTGGAGGAAAACCAAAGTAATTGCTTAAAGGAGCTTCTTCGACATCTTTAAGAGTTCTAAACAAATGTCTGTCCTCCTCCAGAAAATCTTATGTACGCAAACACGCGTTGCAACTTCTTATCTTATGTGCGTTTTTTATTTTGACAGCGAATGCGCACCTGCGGACCACTTATGTGCAGCCCTGGTTATTTAGCTCGTCATATTGCAGCCACAGAAATTCTTTTGTCCATGAAACCATAAAGCTGCACTTTCTTTTCGCCTTATAGTCTGATTTGTCATAACTTTTCCGTTTTGTGGTAAGCTTTTCTTTGGCTGTCACTTCTTCACCCTGACCTGTCTTATTTGGCTCAGCAGAACTAAAATATATATCCTGCTGCTTTTACACACACACACACATAACGCTCAGCGATTCTCTGCGCGATCAACCTCTCACATGTTTAAGCTGCGGGAGATTTCACTTGTCATGATGTTTGCGTAGTAAGCTAACGATTGATAAGACGATGTCAGAGGAATTGGTGCGCAAATTATCATCACTCACCAATCAGTGCTGTCGCTCTCTATACACAGTTCGCGCGATTGCAAAGTGAAAGCAAAAAAACAAGCGCAAATTCAAACGCGATTTCAATATGTCACATATTGACAGTGGCTCACCGATGCCAATGACATAATTACCCAGCTACATTTCTGAAAGAATGCAAAAGCATTGACATATATTTTTCCTTCCTACGATAGCCCGATGGGCAGGGCAGAGATAGATTTTGGTAGCCCGACTGGAAAAATCGCTAGCCCCGGGACGTCGGGCTAGCGATTTTGCGAGCCCTGTATCTGATTGAGGAATCACTCATCTTTGGAAAAGAGAGTTTATTACAGAGAAATGTCTCTTTCCAAAATAAAAGCTATACTATCCGCTTCTTCTGGGCTATATTCTCAGCAGCATATTAAACATATAAGGAGAATCATGTGCTAACGGCTGTCTAAATGACTCGGGTAAAGTTTGTAGCATGCTTGTTGTTTTTGTCTGCTTCCACTTGTCTTTGCACTAGGATGCTGTCGGAGTAAATGTGCAGTCATATTCGTTGTGTTCCCACTAGTGCTGTCAGCGTTAATTTCATTGAAATGACGTTAACGCCACAACACGGCAAATCTCCATTAACGAGCTACCGCGGATCGCCCCGTGTGTGGGGCTGGACGGCCAACACGGTAACGAGCTAACTGCGCTAATGCTGGGCAGACACTGTGCGATTTTTTCAGTCGCGCGATTCAGCTCCTGCTCAAACTGCACGATTGACTCGCAGGGGTTAGAAGTTCATAGGTCACGATGCAGGGTCTCACACTATACGACCCGATGCTCTGATGCGACCTGAGTGCTCACACTGTGCGTCCATAAAATGAAGGTTATAACAGAAATTCTGTCGCTCGCTCTCCCTCACTGTCTTTCACTCACACAGACACGCACACCACCACCATCAACTTTGCTAAATTGCTAATGAAAAACATTGACCAGGCAGCTGTGATTGAGCAGCAGTGTCGATCCAACTATTTTCACGGTTGTTGTGGTCGTGATAATTTTGCGAGGCCACATCGAAAAGACTCGGATGAGCTTGCCATAGTTCTACAAATTGTGCCTCCATCGCTTGTGTCCAGATCACAGGCTCCACTGCCGTGCTGTGCCGTCTTTTTCGCTGACATTTGTGTTTGCGCGTGCGCAGTGTGACAAACTGCGGTGACACCCTCACGACGGTCGCGAGGATTTCAAACAGGTTTGAAATCCTCACGACCAAGCGATTGATGATCGGGAGCTGGTCGTGAGGTGTTAATCGCTTCTCGTTACCCCACGTATACTACACGATGCACGACGCACGATGAAGGCCAAAATCGGGCCGATCGCCAAAACGGTCGCACGACTCAAAAATCGGCTCAAAATGGGCCAAAAATTGCACAGTGTAAGCCCAGCATAACACACTAGTTCCCACCCATGTAATTGAGCATTGCGTGGCACATCCGACATACTGTTTTACTTTAGCGCTTACCTTCAGGGTCATACGTCACATGAAAACCAAAATAGTTCCAAACGCCACATCTGAATGAGGATGGGGGAGGTTCAATTTGCCATGTTGCAAGGAGAGCTAAACTTCTGTCTCGCTAGCTTGCCCTGCGCTCAGTGAGTCTGCGTTCGACTACTCCGCCTAGGCTGCACTGTCGAGCGCAGATCCACTGAGCGCTCGACACAGACAGCATCGTCAGAAGGAAAGTTGATAAAATAAATTGAAAATGTTGTATTGTTCGATACATATGCATACCGAACCGAAAGCACTGTATCGAACGGTTCAATATCGATACGAGTATCGTTGCACCCCTTATGAATAAAGACAAACTAAATATTTAGAAAAGAGTGCTTTTCAACAACAGTTTGTTCAGTCACATTCAATGTCTTTTGCATACCTGTCAAAAACCTTTAATTAGAAACTGACACAAGTTAAAAAAAAAAAAAGGAACATAATTAAATTTTTGTTTGATATGTATGAATTTCTTTACTTTTTACTGAATTGAGAAATTGTTTTTAAACTCTTAAGTGTTCTAAAATTTCAATGGATGTTAAAAAAGCTCATTAACAACTTGATAGCCAAATGCTGGTTTGTTATGTAATCTTTGTTTCTGGTATTGCAGACAGAATAAAGACCCTCCTTATCTTTCACATATGTTTGACACTGTGTGGAAAAAAAGTAACATGCAGATGCATTAGGCTCTATGCAAAGAGCAGCCACTTTGCATTTACAGGTTGCTTTATTTTCCAGCCAAAACTTGAATGATCTCAATGTGGATGGAGACACAAATATGTGATGAATGGGCTGAACAATAAAACAGCAGGCAGACAGACTCACAGGGAGTTCCACATATTTCGCAGCAGCTTTCACCTACCAGGGGAGTAGAAAGGGGGGAAAGAGGATGAAGAAAAAGAATGCTGAAGTTCAGCTGTAAAGATCTGGTTTCCAGCAAATAACAGGTTGCCTGGATAAGCAGTGAAATAACAGCACAGCACTCCGTTTCCAGGAACAAAAACATGGCTACTCACTGTGAAAGACAGGACTGAAGAGAAGAATGTCCCTTCATCATATCTTGAGAGCTTGGAGAGGACACCGTTTAAAACAGCAGCAAACTACAGACAGGTGGGAGCACAAAAACACTTCTAAGATTAGGTTTCTAGCTGCTTTCTTGAGTCTAGTGAGGAAAGTTATTATCTAATCTTGTTTCAAGATTCTTGGAATATTTTTAGAAGAACAAAAATTAGCTCCCCCTTTCTGTAAAATGAAACTCACATTTCTTTAACAAAAAAAAAAGCATGAAATTAATTAATCAAAGGAAAAAAGTGTCTAAATACCAAAATCTGGAAAAACAAAACAAACAAACAAAAGCTAGGCTGGGTTTTCAAAGAGTATGGTTTGACCCCTCTCCCTACTAAAATATTTTTGAAAAATATACGAAATAATAAAGCGTAAAAGAGTAAAGGTGAGGTTTACCTTTGACACGAGTGATGTAATAATGTCCTTTAATGCCTCGTCAATCAAAACATCAATTTTGGAGTGGTACTGTTGCTGTAGGGATGAGGGTAGGGGGGACAAAAAGTCACATTATTCATTTGTTATTTTCAGGAAACTGACCAGGCACAGACGTAATACAGACTACCCCTCTGCTCTGATATACAACAGTATTGTCTGTGCTGCAAAAGAAATAAAAACCTACAACAAATCCTCACACATGCACCCCTTCCCAGGACAGCCTAGAAAACCTTCCCATCCGTGTAACGCTGCTGTGTTAAGCAGCTAATAGGGTGCATTATGCAGCTGAATAATATGCCCATCTGTGCTGGAAACCTGACGGAATCTGAAGGATACTTTTTGTGCATCTCCCTACAATTAGAGCAGCCTTGTATTCCTCTAAAGCAGTGCTCTAGCTGAGAGGACCAAAGTCTCACACAAGATTCAATTAATCCACTATTTCATGTCTCGTTTGCCACCCCGTAAAAAAAATAAAAAATAAAAAAAATTTAAAAAAATAAATATATATACATATATATATTTTTTTTTATGGCACCCTTTTCCCTTCAAGGAAGGAGAGAGAAAGAAAAAAATGTAGGGGCTGAGCACTGAATGGTAGCAGCAGCAGGGGGGTTCATCTCTTAGTGACAATGCCCTTTCACTGGCCTTCTAAAGAACACCCAAATTAAAAATTTCAATCAACAAAGCATACAGATCGCTGACAAATTGAGGGTCCAGAGAGGTCATCGCCAATTTTTTTCCCTTCCAAAAGTCTTCAATATGGCAGCTCTCTTTCAGTGCTCTGAATCTTCCTAGCAAATCTTGAGAGCTTTTCTTTTTTTCTTCTTCTTACCTCAATTAACACTACTGCTCCTTCCTTTTTCCTACAATGCCTGCCTTAAAAAAAGCAGAGAGGAGGAGAAGAAATTGTTTGGTCTTTGCCATATGCGACACAAAACTGAAAAGAACAATTATATCTTTTAAAAACATTTATTTGCCTGTTGAGCTGTAACTACTGCTGCTACTTCAGCCTTGCGAATTGGCTGAGATCAGAATTAGGTCACATTTTTAATATGAGCCCCCCCCCCTCTACCCATCCCTCACCATTTAAATGAGCTCAGCAACAGAACAACAGCACATTGATTAGCAATTTCATGGGCTTTGTAAAAGCAAAACTGTTAATCAACCAGAGAAGTCTTTATCAAGGGTGGACTTTTCACAGACTCTGTGTTGCCTTCCAGTCAAACCCCTCACAGTTTTTTCTAAAACGGCAGGATTTGGCACAGAGGGATTTAAGAACGCCCAAACACTTTTCTGGAGATCAGTAGACTCTAAAACTTAAACAGAAAATTGTTGGTTTGGATTCAGTTCAGACTCTCATGGGGCTCATTCACAACCCCTACAAGCAACTCAAAAGGGGCCAGTTCACCTCAAAGGTATCAGATTTGGGCAATCACATAATCATTTGGTAGGTGGTTACCCTCAGGGATACACATTTTCCCCTAGTGGTATGCCAGGGCTAGCATTTAGCATACAGCTGAAGGATGGGTAGACATTCTTCTTCACACTGTTACAAGTTGGAGGTGTATTTTCTTTTAGATGAAAGAAACTAGTTCTTACATGAAGCTGTTTACAACATTCCACCAGTTTTACCGACATACTTTAAAATGGTTTGAATCAATGACTGTAGAAAATCATTGGTTTGTATGGTTAGACCAGGCTTAATTTTGCTAATAGATTAGTCTAATGCAAAATAGACTGTTTAATTTAAAACCAAACCAAAACTCCCATCTTCAGGTTGGCACTCTTTATTAGTCATGCTGAAGAATCCTGACAAATCTTCACATTCACATAACACTCAACATCAAAATATTTTCTAGGAAAAAAGGCTAACGTTAATTCAGTTTTTATAATTAGCTGTTTTAGCCGAGTTTTATAAGTTAGCTAGCGTCAACTCAAACACCAGAAATATCAAATCTCCTGAGTATGAATATCACGTAATGGTAATGGTACTCTTTCCAGGTACTGCAAAGTTGCAGAACATATTTATTCACTGTGCTTCATATGCTTAGAGTTTGCAGATAGCAACATATCTATTAACTGACCATTAACCATCAACTGGACAAAATAAATGGCTCAACTTTACAGGGTTCAAAGGAAGCGAAAATAAACTTCTGTTCATTTTTCATCATTTTATTGATGTTAATTTAGATTTCCTAACAAGGAAATGGGAAGGGCTGGGGAAAGGAAGGTTAATGAGGCGGTGGAGGCACTTACCCACTGTCCGTCAATCTGGTGTTCAAACAATGATGAGAAGGAAACATGGATATGAGGGATGGTGGAGAACATGAGACAGAAAAGAAAAAAAGGACAGTAAGCCAAGATTTTCTTATTTTTAGTTTTTAAATGCATCAATTAATGACTTGCAATATTCAACTCATTCAACACATGTCAAACAGATGATCCATATGACGACACTGAAACTGCTTGTGGCCTTTTCATAACATAATTAACATAACAGCCAGAAAAGTAGGTGTAAATGAACTCCAATCCCATCTTTTAATTCCCAAGTTGGTAATATGGCTTGAAAACTGTTTGCGTGCACTTTAAACCAAACACTCAAAATAATTAAGTAAATTAAGTTTTGTAAACTTTTTTTTTTTAAACAGTCCTAACTTTAACAGTTTAAGTTCATCTAACATTTTCTTCCATTTGAATTAGTTCATCTTATTATTTTTGACCAACTTCAACAATTTTGCATATTAAATACCTACTACTTAAATATTACATTAATTTTACTTAGTTATTTCAATTGTATGGCAGTCATGTTTGGAAGGTTTTGTTTCCTGGGGTCAATTTGCCCCCCAACATAAAATGTAGCAGTCTTTTGTAGCAGTAGCAGCTGGACTGATTCAGATTCTGATAAAAGACCATGGAGTAAAAGTAAGATGTGCTCCTCTTTTATCAGTTGCTCACAGGTTCTTACCCTTCTTACAATGTCCACAAAGTTTAACATTTTTTTCTTGTTTTATTTTCATTCTTTTTTTTACGCTTTTATTACTTTTTGAAACATTACATTTTTTTCATTTTCCAAATTTTATTTTTATCTGGCAGGTAATTTCCTGTCAAATATGGAGGTCTGCCCACTTGTCTGCTTTTGCTTTTGAAACATGAGTGGGTGTGAAGACTCAGTGAAAGCCCAGAAACAACAATCATAAGATAGCTCTGCATTCATCACTGTTGACCACATTGTTTCTGTGACAGTAAGTATTCAAATTTTCTGTAGATTTCTGTTTTTCAATCCATTTTAGCGAGATGTCAGCGAGGCAGCTCTCACTCAGTGGCACCACAGCCACTTCACCATGTATCTGACTGAGTTCACTGCAGTAGCTGAGACAGACTGCTAAGTTTTTAAACTGTAGATAGTATTAAGGAAAAAAAACAACAAATACCTCAGAATAATACTTGTTTTTTTTTCTGTTTTTGATAAAATGCTTTTCATGGTGTAGAGACATTATATGAAAGTAGAATCTTTCAGTTTAACTGGAAGGAGTTAATATAGAATTTAGAAGTAATGAAAAAGGATAGGAATAATTGTTAGGTGAGTGACATCAGCTGGAAAGAGCAAAGAGAGGTTAACCTTTGGTGATAGGACCGTGTACAGAAATCTCAGAACTTTTTTGCAGGAATTTGTTGCTGCACATCTACTCAGTTAAAGCAAAAGATGGCAGCAATCCAGAATTAGTCTTCTTTTGAAAAAACCTTGCAAATTTGTTTGTTCGAGTCTTTGAAAGTCAGAATTCTTGTTTTGTAAAATCAGTCTCTTGCAAAAATAACTAATATTACTAAAACCAAATGCGCTAACTACTTAGGTCAGTCTGATGTACAGGGAGTGCAGAATTATTAGGCAAATGAGTATTTTGTCCACATCATCCTCTTCATGCATGTTGTCTTACTCCAAGCTGTATAGGCTCAAAAGCCTACTACCAATTAAGCATATTAGGTGATGTTCATCTCTGTAATGAGAAGGGGTGTGGTCTAATGACATCAACACCCTATATCAGGTGTGCATAATTATTAGGCAACTTCCTTTCCTTTGGCAAAATGGGTCAAAAGAAGGACTTGACAGGCTCAGAAAAGTCAAAAATAGTGAGATATCTTGCAGAGGGATGCAGCAGTCTCAAAATTGCAAAGCTTCTGAAGCGTGATCATCGAGCAATCAAGCCTTTCATTCAAAATAGTCAACAGGGTCGCAAGAAGCGTGTGGAAAAACCAAGGCACAAAATAACTGCCCATGAACTGAGAAAAGTCAAGCGTGCAGCTGCCAAGATGCCACTTGCCACCAGTTTGGCCATATTTCAGAGCTGCAACATCACTGGAGTGCCCAAAAGCACAAGGTGTGCAATACTCAGAGACATGGCCAAGGTAAGAAAGGCTGAAAGACGACCACCACTGAACAAGACACACAAGCTGAAACGTCAAGACTGGGCCAAGAAATATCTCAAGACTGATTTTTCTAAGGTTTTATGGACTGATGAAATGAGAGTGAGTCTTGATGGGCCAGATGGATGGGCCCGTGGCTGGATTGGTAAAGGGCAGAGAGCTCCAGTCCGACTCAGACGCCAGCAAGGTGGAGGTGGAGTACTGGTTTGGGCTGGTATCATCAAACATGAGCTTGTGGGGCCTTTTCGGGTTGAGGATGGAGTCAAGCTCAACTCCCAGTCCTACTGCCAGTTTCTGGAAGACACCTTCTTCAAGCAGTGGTACAGGAAGAAGTCTGCATCCTTCAAGAAAAACATGATTTTCATGCAGGACAATGCTCCATCACACGCGTCCAAGTACTCCACAGCGTGGCTGGCAAGAAAGGGTATAAAAGAAGAAAAACTAATGACATGGCCACCTTGTTCACCTGATCTGAACCCCATTGAGAACCTGTGGTCCATCATCAAATGTGAGATTTACAAGGAGGGAAAACAGTACACCTCTCTGAACAGTGTCTGGGAGGCTGTGGTTGCTGCTGCACGCAATGTTGATGGTGAACAGATCAAAACACTGACAGAATCCATGGATGGCAGGCTTTTGAGTGTCCTTGCAAAGAAAGGTGGCTATATTGGTCGCTGATTCGTTTTTGTTTTGTTTTTGAATGTCAGAAATGTATATTTGTGAATGTGGAGATGTTATATTGGTTTCAGTGGTAAAAATAAATAATTGAAATGGGTATATATTTGTTTTTTGTTAAGTTGCCTAATAATTATGCACAGTAATAGTCACCTGCACACACAGATATCCCCCTAAAATAGCTAAAACTAAAAACAAACTAAAAACTACTTCCAAAAACATTCAGCTTTGATATTAATGAGTTTTTTGGGTTCATTGAGAACATGGTTGTTGTTCAATAATAAAATTATTCCTCAAAAATACAACTTGCCTAATAATTCTGCACTCCCTGTACAGTTTAGGTTCTTATTCTCACCATAGCAAAGATGCTGGCAGGTCAAAACGTGGAGTACCCCTTACAACTTGTTTGGAGGAAGAAATACTACTGTATGGAGAAGAGCCATAACTATCACCTTATCAATTAATTTTGATCTGACGAAGTGGTTTTGCTATATTGTACCTTTGATCTTTTTTCAGTGTAGGGTTTAAACAGAGCATGCCCAACATGTTCTACTGCAAAACTTGACAGCTGTGTGATTCAACTCATGACTTCATTCAGATCCATTTGTGATTTGTTCTCTAAACAATAACAACAAAAATACAGTTGTAACTAAAATAATAGAGCTTTCAAACATCCTACACAGCAAAAGTTGTTGGGTGAGGCTCAAAGACATAAAGGTATTATGACAATTTGCAGAATAGTCTTTCTCTCGTTCATTCATAATGAGCCTGATGAGCCAGATCTGAGATGGTGCAACGCTGTCATCATTGAAAGTAACTTTGTGGAGGTTTCCCAAGAACTGCTGATGAACTTCTTCAGCAATCTCGGTCCTTTAAGATAAAACTAATTTTCATTTCTATTCTATAGTTTACTTTGAAGCAATTGTTTCATCTTCAAAGTTCTGTTGTCCAACAATATTGACACATTTTATTATGACACTCAATAAAATATTTCAAGTAAGTAATTTTGAGAATTTGCAACAATCCTGAGCCACAAAACTCAACATGACCATGGTATTCAATTTCCTTCAGTCATATTTGCAACCACTCAACGACACAAGTAAAACATGTAAAACCAGTAAGCTGTAGAAAAGTTTTAAAGAATTTCTTCCTCTTAAAAACTTCAGAGAATGTTCTATTTCTTCATCAAGGTTATTTAGTTATTTAGGCAGACTTCAAAATCCTGACAAAACTGACTGAAACATCTGATGTCAAACTGACATTCGCTGTGTTTGGAAACCCAGGATTCAAGGACAATATATAATCAATTTGTCCCTCTCAAGGAACAGAAAATGGTCAGTTAACTTTTTTCACTGAGGTCTCCATTCAATAAATTAAAAGTCTAAGGCTAAATTAATAATAAAACTATTGGAGATGTAATTTTCAGTAGACAATAACATACATTTTGAGAAAATCAGAAGTCAGAATCGATGTTCTTTGTTTCACCACGTTTGGTTCTCTATTACTGTGACGGTCCGTCTGCACTCACTGGTCGACTAGCTCTTCTGTCTTTCCCACCTCTTATCTCTCTCTCTCTCTCCTCTGTCGTGTGTATTTGTGTATTCTGGTTTTGGTACAGAGGCAGGACTCTCCAGGGTATCTCGCCTTCTGTGTCCAGACACCTGGTTTAATCACGCACCTGTACGTCTTGATGCATGCTCAATCATCCAGGTCAGTAAATCTCCAAAAGTTGATTCTGTTCATCTAGACGTAGCGTTTTGTGGGAGAAACGTTTCGTCACTCATCCAAGTGAAGTCCCAGCCCACTGAAGGAACAATGGGCTGGGAGGTCAGTTCCTCATGGCCATTGATCAGTGGTCTTTGATCAGTGGTCTTTGGTCAGTGGTTGTTAATCAATGGTCATGAGAATTTGCATAATTAAGATTAAGGAACTGACATCCCAGCCCATTGTTCCTTCAGTGGGCTGGTTTCAGTCATTATGCAAATGTACTGTTTATAAGATTGGGGAAAAACCTGCAGTCAGCTGAGACTGAAGAAGTCACTTGGACGAGTGACGAAACGTTTCTCCACAAATTGCTACGTCCAGATGAACAGAATCAACTTTTGGAGAGACACGCTCCTGCTCCTGATGTCCTTTCTGTGGTCTCTGCTTAAGGGAGTGGCAGATTTTCAGTCTTACTTGGATTGTTGTCTTGCAACAGTCAGTGCAACCCAGCTCCAAGCCTCGAGTTAATGTTTCCACTAAACTGTGAAAGCGATACTTAGCTGTATATTCCCTCTGCTCAGGTTTACCTGTCATGGAGTGGTGAGAAGTCTTGGCCTGGATTTGCTCAAACTGAGGAAACTCGTTGAACTCTGCAAGTTTGAGAATGCTGTAGGGGGATTTTGTAGATGGTGAGGGTATGGTTGTCTCTCCACACATGGCAAGGGTTGTTGTCAATGACCTCTATCCACCTCCTATGGTCCTCCTTGACCTCTTCGATGCCTGTCCCTTCAAGCTGGCTCTGGCAGTGTTGTCCAGAGAATTGTTCCTCAGCCTGAAGGCTGAGTTTCAAGTTTTGATCAGAGCCTATTCTTCACTTGTCATCCAAAGTTTTCGGTTAAGAAAAACCTGGATGGTTTTGGTCACTGTCACTGAGTGAAGGTCTCCAGGTCCTGCTGTTCAAAGATGGACCAGTTCATCAGATCAAAACAATCCTGTAGCTGGAAAAGAGCATCTTCTTGCCATTTAATGACCCAGGTACTCAGAGGGGTTTGTTTCCTAGAGGGGGTGTAAGAAGTGTAAGGAGGAGAGAGAGAGGTAGTCAGATCGCCCCAGGTGGGGGAGGGGTGTCACTCTGTAGGGCTGCTTGATGTTATTGTACACATCGGCACAGTGTCGTGTTGGTGGAATTTGGGGAGTACAGATTTCAAACGTGTATTGTTAAAGTTCCCAGAAACAATATGGATGCCCTCCGAGTGCTCACTTTGCGGTTTGTTGAGGATGAGTTGGAGATGGTTGAGTGCTGAGCAAATGGTAGCACTGGGGGAGATATAAACAATGGTAATTATGGCTACCATTCGCTCACGAGGTAGATGAAAGGGCCTGCACTGAATGGACATGGCCTCTAAGTCTGGTGAGCAGTGACTGTCTATAATTCTAGTGCTACGGCACCAGTCCTGAAGGACATAAGCACAGAGCCCACTGCCCCGTCCCTTACAAGAGTCTTTGTAGATCGTAGATTTATTTGGGACTTCAGTAATGTTGCCTCGCCTCTAATAAATCTCACCTCAGACAAGGTCTCGTTCCAGTGGAAACCCACAGCTCAGGAATCTTTAGACAGCCTAAGCAATGTTTTGCTGCAGCTCTTTGACAGCCCGATCTGTCAAAACAATTCATCTCAGAGGAAGAAACCCTCTTGCCTCTGTCCTGTGTTATCAGTTCTCAGATCAGCTGAAACACTCAGTTTATTTAAATCCAGGTTGAAGACTCACCTGATCTCAGCTGAATTTGAATAAAACACCAAATCCACACTTTTAAGCTTAAATTTCAAAACTTAAATTTTAACTACTGATTTTATATACTGGTCCTTCCTTTTTACTTTTTTTCCTTTCAATTTTAAATCACGCTTTTTATTTGTTTTTGTTTTTTAATGTCTCTGTAAAGCACTTTGAATCACCTTGTTGTTGAATTGTGCTATATAAATAAACTTGCCTTGCCTAGTATGAAATAATATCTATCTTATAACCTCTGTTCTGGTGGTCATCTTTGGCAAAAGATGTTTGTGAGTATGTCCTTGTTTGATCGGTTTTTGCCCAGAATAAGCCATTGAGCTTGCCACCTGCTGGGCTGTTCAGACTCTTTCTTCCTATGCCTGGCTGCCCATTGTCCCATTATCGCTTTGGATTTCATCACTGGCCTTCCACCCTCATCGGGTAATTCACCATCATTAACTGGTTTTCTAAAGCTGCTAATTTCCTTGCTTTGCCCAAGCTTTTATCCACCCTTGAAACAGCCCAGTTACTTACAGAGCACTTCTTCAGGTTACATGGGATCCTTTCTGAGATTGTCTCCAACTGTGGCCAATAGTGCACCTCACGTGTCAGGAAAGAATTCTGTTCAGCACTCGGAACGCAGGTTAGTCTAGCTGATTTCCACCCACAGACAAATGATCAAACCATGCGTGCCAATCAGGAACTGTAGGCAGTTCTCTACTGCATCGCTTCATCCACCTGAAGTTCACAGCTTCAATGTACGGAATATGCCTATAATTCCTCAATTCCTCTACCACCAAACTTTCATCATTCAAAGCGTCAATCGGTTACCTCATCTCTGCCTTGCGGTCAAAGTTGAACTCTGTCCCCTCTGTGCAGCACCAACTTTGTCGCTGTTGCAGTTTGTGGAGGTTAACCCTCCTGAGAACAAAGGAACAAAACAATCGTCTGACTGATCAACACTACATCCCTGCGCCATCCAACCAATCATGTCAGAAGGTTTGGTTGCAGTGGCTGTAGCTCAGGAGGTAGAGCAGGCCATCTACTGACCGAAAGGTTGGTGGTTTGATCCCTGGCTCCCCCAGTCTGCATGCCAAATATCCTTGGGTAAGATACTAACCCCAAGTTGCTCTGAGTGCTTTAGTGAATGGGTAAATGTGGCATATTGTGTAAAGTGTTCTAGGAGAGGAGAAAAGTGCTTTATAATAATCAGTCCATTAACCATTTACTATGTGTCTGCAAAAAAATCCTGCTTCACACCAAGTCTAGGAAACTTTAAAGGACTTTGAAATAGACACCCTGTCACTTTCCATTTGACACTGGCACGCAAGATGAAGGTACCCTCATGTGTCTCAGCTCACACCTTTCCTGGGACATTCAAAACTTTTCTAATCATTTTAAAAGTGTTACCAATAAATGCACTGTATTTTATCCCTTTGTGTGAGTCCAACCTGTCTCCCTTGATACTATACAAATACCTGATCAAATTATGTTTCCACTCTGCATTTAATCATTAGTTATTCTTAATCTCTGACTTTGTTCCACAGGGTGTCTTTGTCTTGTCTTCCTCCCCTCATGCCTAACCGGTTGCAGCAGATGGCTGCCCCTCCCTGAGCCTGATACTGTCAGCAATTTCTTCCTATTAAAAGGCAGTTTTTCTTTTTCACACTCACCAAAGCGCTTGCTCATAGGGGGTCATCTAATTGTTGTGGTTCTCTCTGTATTGTACGGTTTTTACCTTATACTATTAATGCCCCTTGGGGCAACTGTTGTTGTGATTTGACACTATATAAATAAGACTGAACTGAACAGAAATGAACTTGGATAAAGGAACTCTAATTGCCAACAGGAGACCAAGGCTGTTCATTTTCATGTTTTCTAAATGGATTGTTGGTGTGGAACACAGACGGTATAAAAATTGGACGTACCTACTGTGACCCACTGGTTTGTTAAGTCCTGTTTTGAAGACTCAAGAAGAGTCTTTATGCTGTTGCTATCTTGGTGTTTTGTGAGTGGGGTTTGACTCTGGTTGTTCAACTACAAGCTTATTGGTTAATGGCTTGCTAATCACAACTCATTTACCAATGAGCAAATTCTAGAAAATCCTCCTTTTCTAAATTTAAAATGATTCAAATTTACAGAAACAATAATGAAATGCCCCACATTCTTGCAAATTACTTGAACATGAAAACTTGAAAATATGAAACAGAGTAGCAGTAACAGTCTGAGTAGATGTTATTTACAAAGCTGGTATACAAAGGATGCAGACAGGAATTTATTGTGTGTCTGCTGGAAAAAAAATTACAGGAGATGCTTTTCAACAGCAGAGGGCTGGTGGAAGCTGAAGAATTGAGGAAGCTTAAGGTTAAGAGAACAGTGAGTCTAGCTTTCTGTCAAGATTGCCAACAGCCAAGGGTTTTGCTCTTCATGATGCCAAGGCCCCTGCCTCACACAGACTCCACAGTTATCCATTTAATAGCCTCTGACAGTTTCAAGTGAACATGAATACACCTGAACTTCCCTTTTGCTGGGTGTTTGGTAGAAAACTTTAGTGGCTGATCTGACAATTTGACTCAACCTTTTCAGACTAAAGCCAGAAATAAAAGACTGCTAAGGTTTGTTAAAAGCTCACTCACTTTCACTCTGTAGGGAAAATTGATGGTGAGCTGTGAGGTTGAAATGGAAAAATATAAATAAAGCCATCTAAATAAGTGATTTAATCTGATATTCAAACCAGGACTAAATTTTCCACAGACATTTCTGATTACAATCAGTAAATTTCAGAGTTACTTCTGCAAGTGAGCTGGGACATGGTTAAACTGAGCATCTGAATTAACTCAATTAAATTATCCCACTTAGAACTGTTATAAAGGAAACTATCCACCAAGACCAAAACGACTTTGTAGCAGACTGTAAATATGTTTATGTCTGAGGTAAAATTGGACATTATAACACATGAGTGGATTGGTGACTCACGTTTTGTTAGCTGACTTACTTGTGGCTATTAGAGGAACTTTACTGGCACGTTTACATTAGTTTTTAACACTTGGTTTTGACCTGGCTAGGACACTGTTAGCTATCAAACATGTTTCCAGTTGGCTAGTCAGCCACCGAAACTCACCAGCTAGCCCAACAAAGTCACTAATTTAACATCACATTACACAGGATAAGATAATAAAGCCAACACGCGTTCATTCTGAAACCATGACTTGGTTTCAAAATAAAATCAGCATGACTGGAATTGCAGCCACTACCAAAGTGATTTTTCTGTCACAGCAGGAAAAAACTTTTAACAATCCCATCATTATAATATGTAAGAAAGCGTATTAAAGTGGCAGACTGTTGTTTATTTATTTATTGTTTTTAAAGAAAACCACAGGAGGACACAAAAAGAATTACATTAATAAAATGCAAAATGTTCTTTTAGAGATTTTCTCATATTAACAATATATTCTTATATTATTAAGTGTAATGACAGTAATAACCCCTTTTGTCATTGGCTAATAACTTCAAATGTAAATTTGATCCAACAGAACTACAATTATAAATAGTTTACCTCCTGTTCGCTGTCCAGCACACAGAGTTTGGAGCATTGTTTTTTGGCATCAATCAGCACGTTGAACATGGTGCAAACTGACAGTGGTAGAAGGGAGTCTGTTGACTTACACACTTTCTGCATTTTGGCATCAAATGCAGATTTTGTTCTACAGGACAAAACAGAAAAAAAATGTTTAAACTGTGTTAGTTTTTTCCATTAAGCAGTGACACATGTTTGTGGATGGTTACATTTAGGTAGTGTTTTTATAACTAAAACAATTTAGCCATTTTATGATCGACTGAAGTAAAGCACTTTTCAAAAGAAAAGCTTTTATATTATCAGGTAATAAATTATTTTGGTTATATACATTTAATGCTTTCTTCTATCTTTTTAAATAATCCGATGAACACAGAGAAGGTAGTACTTGAAATTTAGGCCTCATTCACAATTCAATTCAATACAATTCAATTAAGTTCAATTTTATTTATACAGCGCCAAATCACAACAACAGTTGCCTCAAGGTGCTTTATATTGTAAATAAAGACCCTACAATAATACAGAGAAAACCCCAACAATCATGACCCCCTATGAGCAAGCACTTGGCAACAGTGGAAAAGAAAAACTCCCTTTAAACAGGAAGAAATTAGATAGATATGATTCAAACCACATAAAAAGATCATTTATAACCTTCACTAACTTGGTTTCTGTATTCTGATGAGTTGTGAAACCTGACCGAAACTCTTCAAATAAGCCATTCCTCTGCGTTCAGTAACCATTTTACAACTAATCTTTCAAAAATTAAAAAAAAAAAAAAAAAGGCTGGTGATTGGCCTTTAATAAGACAGCTGGGTCAACTGATGGATTTTTTAGTAATGGTTTAATTATTGCCAGCTTGAAGATCTGTTGTACACAGCCCATTAAGAGATAATGGTTGATGATAAATACGATTGAGGCATTAATTAATGACAGTCAAACCACTATATACTGACAACATATGAAATATTTATTTTACATTTATGCAAGAGATGGCCCAGGGTAGAAGTGAAACCAGGATTGTGCAGTAGTCTCTCACCATATCGCTCACTTGCTTAGAGCCCAGTGAGTTACAATAAATAAGTATTGAAAAAAATAAATATCACTGCCAACAGTCGAGTTATGTGCAGGGAAAAATAAGACAAAATGACAGAAAAAACAAAATGTAAATCAAACTTCTTTTTAAGTTGCATGGTTCACATCCCTTTAAAGATCATAAATTTTACTTTCTTTTTCGAAGTTCCATCAAATTCCCATCTTTTTCCACTGAGAATAACACATCTGTTTGTGACTTCATGTTGTCTGACAACATCTTCCTAAATTAAATCTGATCTTTAATATCTGATATTATGTTTTCCATATATATTATATTACCAAAAGTATTCAGTCACCCATCTAAATCATTGAGTTCAGGTGTGCCAATCACTGCCATGGTCACAGGTGTATAAAATTAAGCACCTAGGCATTCAGACTGTCTCTACAAAAAATTGTGAAAGAATGGGTCGCTTTCAGGAGCCATTCCTGTTGATGGTCAAGTACCTCACAAATGTACTTCTGGAAGAATGGTCAAAAATTCCCGTAAACATACTGTTAAACCCTGTGGAAAGTCTTCCTAGAAGAGTTGAAGTTGTTATAACTGCAAAGGGTGGGCCAACGTCATATTAAACCTTATGAATTAGGATGTCACTCAAAATCATATGCATATGAAGGCAGATGCGTGAATATTCTGGTAATATAGCTTATGTCTAAGCAGGTCCTATCATGCATCATGTTTATCTATTTCCTATGAAGTAATAAAAGGTGTTTGTGCAGTCTGACCTTTTGACGCAGGCCTCCATCATGTCACTGGCCATCAGTTTGAGTCTTTGCTCCAGATGCTTTGCAAACTCTGGTTCTGGCCAGTGAAGGTCCATCACAAACATTTGTAGAGTGTTCAGCTTCCAGAACAAATCCTCTGAGGTGGCTGAACCATTGCTGCGTGTAAGATTGAGGGGGGTTAATAACTGAAATGGACTCCAACGACAATGAATACAAGCTCTAACAAGCTTGTAAGTTTTCCACTGGCCCAACAGGTTCTTTTATAATTCACTTTTGTTTTAACAACTCTGTAGTACTGTATTTAGAAAAAGGTGTATGAAGTGCAGGAGACTATGAACAGAGCATGAAGTGGATATCTCAGTGATCTCAGTGGACAGACTGAAAGCCAACTTAACAACGATTATTGGAATAAATTATTTTCAGCATAATGTACCAGATAAACAACTTTAATGAAATACATGTTTTACATCCGCAAACTTAATTTCAGTGATCCACATTTCCTGTTGATGGTCATTCTTAACTTGACTGTATTTTTATTTTATCATTACTTTTAAAAAAGAAATGTTATTGTACTCATAACGTACTAATAGTTATTTATATGCTGAAGAACAACACTTTATTTGTAAATGAGTCTAGCAGAGTAAACTGTGCTTTCTAGACACTTTTAGGACTCAGTGTGTGTAGAGCCTGAATTATTATTTGACAGGAAACACATACACTGGCTAAATAGCGGTAACTGATTAAATATTTCAATCTAACCAAAAACCAAAGTCCAACTTTCTTGGATGGCCTGGTGTAGTTAACTGTTTAAAAAGTTATTTTTATTTGTTAGGTAATTTCATAAGAATTACCTAAGCCTGCAGTTCTCCATTGCATCTAGTGTGTGTGTGTGTGTGTGTGTGTGTGTGTGTGTGTGTGTGTGTGTGTGTGTGTGTGTGTGTGTGTGCGCGCTTATATCTATGGACTCAAATCAGGGTCACAAAGAATCTCCAGCACCAAAGTCAATCCTCAGAGGGAATGGTAGAACTAACCACAAGTCTCAGCTGCCAGACCTCTTTTAAAAAAGCAAAGACGCACATCTGGGATCATTACATCAAAGCAAGCAGATATAGCTGCCAAAAAACCTTAAGTTCAGAAAAGGAATGACCCCTACTTACAGCTCCTGCAGCAACATCAAAACATACACAACACAGTGCTGGAACAGACAAATGTGTGGTACAGACCACTAGTGGATGAAGTCCTTATTCTTTGGGTGATTTCCATGAGTCTTAAAACGGAGACCCTTAGCTATCAAATCTGACCTTGAAACAGATAAGCATGCAGCTACCTTAATACTTACAGTGGGGCAAAAAAGTATTTAGTCAGCCACCGATTGTGCAAGTTCCCCCACTTAAAATGATGACAGAGGTCAGTAATTTGCACCAGAGGTACACTTCAACTGTGAGAGACAGAATGTGAAAAAAAAATCCATGAATTCACATGGTAGGATTTGTAAAGAATTTATTCGTAAATCAGGGTGGAAAATAAGTATTTGGTCACCTCAAACAAGGAAAATCTCTGGCTCTCACAGACCTGTAACGTCTTCTGTAAGA